>NC_091120.1:105817308-106511308 GCF_040183065.1 Periplaneta americana | reverse complement strand
GCGGAGAGAGTACCCTCTATAAGAGAAACGTCTGTTGTGTCTGGATTTGCTCTGGACTATAATATTTCTTGTACCTTAAGGCTGTAAGTCGTTATCAATTTAATGAGTGTTGAGAGAAAAGACTGTAGGAACGAAAGAGTTATTTTCTGCTCAGGGCACGGTATTATTTTGGGATTTTTCTAGAAAAATAAAAGAGATTTTAATTTTCTATAAGCTTCTAGCGGGGAAATATATGGATTTGGAGAGATAAAGATGTTAATTGTTAAGGTGTGGGAACCAAATGCATAATTTTTATCAGCAGAACGAAACCGTTGTTTGCAAATAACTTGGTTGGTGAATCCATCTCCAAAAAATTTGAGAACATATGGCCGGAGGGAGAGGCTGACGGAGAATTCAAAATTCTTGTAGGTACATGGGAGGATGATCAGTAGTAACTGTACGAAATTCAAAGCGTGACAAGCATTTAACTTAGGTGTAGATTTATAGTATTCTTTACCTAACATAATTAGGAACATTAAATCCAGACGTTTGAGATAGGAGGGCATGTAGCACGTATGGGCGAATCCAGAATTGCATATTGTTCGTTAGGAGGCTGGAGGGAAAAAGACGTTTGGTGAAGCCGAGACGTAGATGGGAGGATAATATTAAAATTAATTTGAGAGAGGTGGGATATGATGATAGAGATTGGATTAATCTTACACAAGGATGGGGACCGATGGCGGGCTTATGTGAGGGCGGCAATGAACCTGCGGATTCCTTAAAGCCATTTGTTAGTAAGTAAGTAAGTATATTTATAGTTGTTTAAAAAAAGTGTCGCATATTTTTACAGGAGGTAGCATAGATCTTAACTAGAAAAGAAGTTCACTGTAAACAAGTGTCAGGAAACAAATATCTGTTGAGTTATGGACCATACTGTCTTGTGGCCTATGATCGTCATTCGTTTAGAAACACAAAACAATGGTGCTTCTCTTGACTGTAGATAGCACCTCTCAACAGAAGTAAACAGAGAATGTAGTAGTAAACAATGATTCAGGATACTACGAAGTCTATCATTTTACTTGTGTTAGTAAGAACGTACAGTACATATTCAGTGGTGTAGGCTGTCTTTCTGTTTATTTATGACGGGGCACGATCCAATTTTCTACGCCTCGTGCGACAATACCTAACCCGGAGCTTTAATGGGCGATGGATTGGTTGCGGATATCTAGTAGCATGACCTTCCCGATCACCTGACCTGAATCCTTTGGATTTCTGGCTATGGGGACATTTAAAGACATTGGTGAATGGCACACACATCGACAATGTACAAACGTTACGTGTATCCAATGTCATGTGAGCAAATCCGACAACAGCCAGGTGTTGTTGCAAGATTTCGTGATTCACTGAGAAGAAGGACTGAAGAATGTGTAACAATGCGTGGTAACCACATGGAGCATATTCTGTAGTGTCTACGTAACAGACGTGGTTATTGTAGGCCACAATACAGCATGGCACATATCTCATTTTGTTTCCGGACACATGTTTATAAGAACGTTTTTTCTAGTCTCGATCAATGCTACCTTCTGTAAAAATATACGACACTTTTTTATACAACCGGTATATATATAGTCGACCTGGTTGGAGAGTTGATATAGCGCTGGCTTTCTATGCCCATGGTTGCGGGTTCGATCCCGTGTCAGGCCGATGGCATTTAAGTGTGCTTAAATGCGACAGGCTTATGTCAGTAGAATTACTGGGATGTAAAAGAACTCCTGCGGGACAAAATTCCGGCACATCTGGCGACGCTGATATAACCTCTGCAGTTGCGAGCGTCGTTAAATAAAACATAACATTTATAACGTATATATATATATATATATATATATATATATATATAATTCTTTATTAGGCCTATAATTTACTCTCAGAAATATCAGCTTGCACTGAAAAATCCCAAGCGGCAAGACACACTGGCATACAGAAGATTTCCTGGTGTCAATCAAAAACTCTCAATGAAAGAATTTAGTTGGTACGAGGGAATATGTCACCCGATAAGCCAAGTTAGCGAGAACCACTAGCAATAGGAGATAGAATATAATTAGTACCTGGTGATAAATTGAGATACTTGAATGTTATCCCTGAGGTTGTAAATCGACACAAATGAAATTAATTAATCTCACACCTTTTCTCGTGACTTCTATGTGGAAAGGAACAGCTTTAGTCTGAATACAGGACATCCGTTCTTCGCTCCATACATAATATGTTACCTTTTAGACGGATTATAGGAAAGTTATCGTTACAATATTGATAGCCACATAAATATTTGAAAATCCAGGAGGAGTACGGTTAGTCATATTTGGCCAGTTGTGTATGGACATTTTCGTTGAATTATTGTTGGTAAAAAAACCTAATTATAAATGAACTCCTGTGATGAGTAATATACACATAAAATACTTACTAATGTTTACTTGAAAGGTTATAGCATTTTAATTACCATCTGCTACAGATTGCTGATTTTATAATAACAGACATTATGGAGTCTTCTCAGAGATAAGCATTTACGGATTTAAATAATAGTCAGTATAACAATATTTCTCTTTTGTGCTGAATAATGTAATAGATTGCGCTGTATGATATTTTCGCGAAAATGAAATAAGTCTATCCGATTCGGATGGATACTTTGAAGCGATTGAATCTTTTACTTGGAATTCTTTGGAAGAAAAATAGAAATTAGAAATTCAGTATAATATGATTATGACAAAATTCCATGAACCTTAAATTTTCCTGCTATAGGCACAGATATCTGCGAATAAACCGCTCGATTCAGATTATGGATATCTCTACCCATAGGAAAAGTAGGGTGGGACCGTAGAGACCTCTAACGGACATACTGGCCATACTCGAAAATACTTATACCACCCCGATTTTGGGCTCAGGATTCTCTGTCCATTATTTACTGTAACGGACATACTGAACATACTACTCGAAAATACTTAAAGAAATAGAATTTAAAGTGACATGATATACTTTTCACTCTGTTATTCAATAAAATATCTTAACATTAAATTATGTGGAATGCCTCCTGAGCACGAGTATATAACTTTTTCTGGGGATGCTAGAGAGTTCTTATATAAAAAAATCAATATGTATCTTTGTTCTGGCAATAAAGTATTATTATTATTATTATTATTATTATTATTATTATTATTATTATTATTATTATTTAATGAGAGATTAACTACCCTAAACCGCCAATGTTAAATTTGCTTATTTAATGGCACATTATCTCAGGAAGTACTCAAGATATTGTACTGAAATTTTTACAGGATAAAGATACAAGTTTTTTGAGCATATTGACGCAGTTTTATCAAGAGATACAAGTTCTGAAGACGTTTTAATTTTTTTTAATGATGTGGATTTTCGAATGTAGGCTTACACGGTCGGCGTCAATGGGGTGAGTGTTTTCCGATTTAATGGCTGACGTAGGATGGGATATGCGACGTGATACATCTGGAAATCTTGCAATGCGCATAACTTCCTAAGAGCAATTTGACCAACAAGGAGAAATATGCTGTGAAATACTTAACACTAATAAGAACATCATAGTATTGGCAACAGACAAAGGAACTGCAACGGTGATTCTGAATACTAACGATTATGAGCAGAAAGTAAGAGACCTTCTAGACCTAGACACTAACAAGAAAATTTCTCTGTACCCGGCAGCTCGAATCTTGTGAAAAACTAATCTCCTCATCAGGAAGTCGTCAATCCCGGCAGACGTACAACCTGTGTTGCCACTGACCAAAAATGAAATGTACCAGGTCTCACAGAAAATTGTACCAAATTTTACTTTCTTCCTTCACTTAGTGTGCCAAATTTAACAATCTCTTACACTCGTCCAACAAATTACAAATTCAGGAAAATGGCATTAATACATGAAAGGAAATTAATACTCGCTGTTGTCCCCTTACTTAATTTACAGCAATAGAAGTTGTAATATCTTAAAATATATAACCAATGTTGTCTCATGGTGACTTCAATTAATTATGTCATCGCCTCAAAAATAGAAATATATAATCAGGATATCAGTAAAGGAGAACATTAAATGGAAGGAAAAATTTAATTTTAAAACCAATTAATTAATATTCCCAATTACAGTGACACACCCGCGGGCATTAAGGAAGCTGAAGTTCCCTCGAATAAAAAAAAAGAGGAGA
The DNA here is from genome assembly GCF_040183065.1 of Periplaneta americana. Lineage (NCBI taxonomy): Eukaryota > Metazoa > Arthropoda > Insecta > Blattodea > Blattidae > Periplaneta > Periplaneta americana. The sequence goes on along the minus strand of NC_091120.1, from coordinate 106,507,112 downwards.
AAGAAAGAAAGGATGGAAGAAAGATAAAAGCTTTTTAATGCGTTAATGAGTCTGTATCTGTTGTGGAAAGTGCTATTTTCGGAACATTAGGTCTGTATGTGAATTGGATTTTAGGTCTGTATGTGAATTGGATTTTACAACACATTGTTTAAAAAGCTCGAATTTAGATAATATTCGAGGTTATGCAACTTTTATTGGTAGTTTGTCTCATAGTTTAAAGCAGTCCAACCATCGACACTTCACGTAAAGATACAGCTATACAGCTTTAATAATTATAAATATATCCCTCAAACCATATTTCTTGATGTGCCCAATTATTAGGTTTAATTTTAAGCTAACTTGATTGTAGATTTTTTGACAATAATCATGCTGTTACTAACAGTAATTTTACATTGGTAGATCATAAGACATAGTAAAGTTCTCAGTTAGAAAATAAAAAAAAAATTACGGACACAGAAATAGAATTTGGAGCTCACAACATACTGCGCATGAGCAGTAAACGAGAGCCCCTGTATATATGCTACTTGTGGAGAGTCGTGCAAAATTCTTGCCTACATAAAAGTAAACTCCCATTAAGACTCGCTCCAAATTTTAATTGCGTATCTGTACAGACTGTACCAAATTATATCAAAATGCACCAAAAAGTCAACTGTACGTACCAGCGTACATACTATTTAAAGTTGTACCAAATACGTACAATTGTACCAAAAGTGGCAAAACTACATACAATATAGATCAAGAAATCCGAAGCTGTACCTTGCAGATTATAATACCCTACCCAAACCTGAGATACCATTCAGTTCCATCGTAAAAGCAATTGGCTCGCCAACCTATATGTTAGCCAATCATAACTAATCTTCAATAACCTCACATAGATAGAACTTACTCCTACTTCAGAGACTCGGCATACTTCATAGAAAAAAATGAAGTTCCTATTCATTCGACCTGAAGATCTACTTGACAGTTTCGATGTGGTGCCACTGTTCGAGTTCCATATCTACGATACCGTGGAGATGCTCATTAACATCTTTCCTGAGGACATTTTTAGCTCTGTTCCGCCACATGTTGACAACTACGTATTTTCAGGGGAAACAGGATTTCGACGAACAAATTGACGGGGTAGCCATGGGGAGCCTCCTCAGCCCAGGAAGAGATAATAATTATTACATAGATTTCTTTGAAGAGGCAATCTTGAAATCATCTGCATTAAGACCGTCGTGCTGGTTCACATGTCGTCCCATTATAGGCATAAGGGCCAATGTAGGCTAACATTTTTTCATAAAATGAGTAATGTTGACTATGTGATTCTATACCATATTTTTCATCAACATGTAAAAGAACTGACGTTTTCTCGCAATATTTTGGCCGTAAATGAGTAAAATAATGTTGGTGGTTGGGGCCGATGTTAATGAGACATGACCACCAAAAGGGCCAAAGTCCTATGTTTACAGTAAGCAATGTTATTATGATGTCATAAACACTTACTGATTTTTCTTTTAAATATCACACAGAGGCAATAAAAACAAAAAATAGCTCCAAAAACACAGTTCTTCCTCTATAATGCTGTATTTTGCGATATTTTTTGTTTCAATTAATTTCTTTAATATGCGAATGTTGGTTATCCAGCGTGTTTGATGAGCGAATTTCGCTAATAGAATTGTTGTTACTGTGTAAGTTATGTAATAAATTGCAATATAAATATTATTTATCAGCGCTGGATGTTTAAAACATACAACAATAACAGGTGAGTTTGAATTATTAAGAAGCTTAGTAAATTGTTACGGTTTCAAAAGTGAGGTTAAGGTCGTCGAACTTAAAATTTTAGAATAAAAATTTTAAGATTTTTCAAACATTATTTTGCGAAATAGTAATATGCCTTACAAGAGCGGTATGTTGATGTTTTCATGTTCGAGGAAAATATTGAAAAAGCGAAACTTAGTAGAGCTTTTTTAATTTCCAAGAACATGAAAACAAACATACCGCTCGTGTATCGTACATTATTTTGTGCGAAGATCGTTTATTACATACCTGAAAGAGGAATTTCTAATTAGTTGCAATGAAATCTCCATCTTGGTTTATGTTCAATGACGGCAACTTTTAAAAACTAAAATATGTATCTTCAACATTGCTGCTATAAAATGTTTTCTGTGTTTACTATATTCCAGCAGGCCGTGATATACGTCTGTCTTTTTTTCACCCAGTCTATAAATGCGAACTTAAAACAAAGGGTAATGTTATGTAATGATTTATTTTTCATTTTAATATTTTAACAATATTATTTACAAAACATATTGCAGTAATAACATCGGCATCTGGAATCTTGTTGATTTTTTCACGGCTTCCTTAATGTTACTTGCATTACAAATGCAGTAACTTTTGTGGTGTTGTAGAGTTTACTTAATTTTTGCAAATATTTAAAAACAATAATTAACAGTGCAATTTAGGTGAAATTGCAGTGGTAATTTTCCAATTTATAATTATTACTATGTTAAACGTCTCTAAAAATAATATGTTAAAAGCGTAAAGCAGTAAAATGAATGTCGCGCTTAAGCGGTAAGAAGAGGGAAATTTTTATGTGTGTTACGTTGGGAATACTGAATGTGGTATTTCACACTTACCGCGTATTGGTTTTGTGCGGAAAGCAAGCAAATACGCAAGATCTCGCACAAAGGTATTAATGTGAACATTTCTGAAGCTAATTAAAATCTTCAATTTGAATTGTGTAAAAACTATACTTTGAAATATTGTATTATAATTACTGTAGTTCAATAATTAGGGCAAACATTAAAATAAAATATGGCGGCGTTCTACCAGGAGGGCAAATGTCTAAATTTTTACATTAACTTGGCAGTTAAAATAAACTCTCTTATCTATTTTGAAACCATTACAACACCTTAAAATACGGAGTTGTACCAGCATTTTAAGATAGTTATTTCATAAATTATTAAAGTGGTAATTTGTTTAATGTTTTTCCCTCGCCTGTAAAATCAACACAATGTTACGTTGGTCCTTATGCCTATAACATGACGATATGTAGATGGCATGATCATTATTAATTGGAACCACAGTGAACAAGCATTGAAAGATTTTCTCAACCACTGAACAAACATCAACAGATTCAATCTACCATGGAAATAGGAAAGGATGGGCAACTATCCTTTCTAGACATACTGATATGCAGATATACGGACGGCTCGCTAGGTCTTGAAGTCTTCCATGCACACAGATCGATATCTGCATGAAGATTCGAACACCATCCCGGACAGAAATGAGCTGTGTACACGCGGTCGAATACTTTTTAGTCATGTTTTCTGACGAGGCAACTTCACATTTGTTTGGAAAAGTTAACCGGCAGAATAGAGTGAACCACTGAAGGAAGACCTTCAGAAGACATGGATCTACACACATCATCATTTCAAATTGATAATCTAATTGAGCATTAAAATTAGTTTTATGTCATTTTCAGTAATTAAAATATATTTAAAAATAATTACAGTATGTTTGTAGCTTCTTTATACAAATTAATGCAAAATGTATTATATATCTATGTACATCGTGTAATTCATAAAATAAGCCACATATCTTTCTTTGGAAATTGTAGAGAATTGATGTAAAATTTAAAAAAAAAATGTTAGTTAATCTCTTCATTTCGATAAAAGCCTACAACGTTTCAAGAATATAAAATGAATTTGCAAGGAACGCGTAGAACATATAACAGAGAATATATGAAGGGTTCAGAACCATAGTGGGCCAAGCGCCATTTATTAAAACCGCAGAAAAGAAGGGCTAAAATGAAGTTATTACCATAATTAAATGGAAACGTATAGAAAGTAATATAAAGTATACACATTCAAACTAAATGATATGTCAATCTTCATTAAATTATGGTATTCACTTAATTTCAACCCTTGCTTTCTCCGTTTTTAATAAATGGCGCTTGGCCCACTATGGCTCTGAACTCTTCATATATCACTTTCGAGACATTCATTTCTCAAATATTAAATGTGTAATTGTTGAATAGTGTGATCCCAAAAATTGCTCAGTCTATATTTGGCCATTTTTATGAAATATACTATTAAGTGATTATGTTTGAGACCTCTATCATTCTATATTTAAGCTTGCTTTCTTCCAAAACAATGCCAATCTTTGTCTAAACTTTTGTATTATTGTGCATGTCACTTGAAAACTCAGTTCGTATACTGGTGGACAAAAATAATAATTAGCTTAACGCGTTTTGGGACCACACTCTTCAATTTTGTCATTTCCATTAATAACGGTTAACTGTAAAAGGAATGTGATTTATTATTACATATACTGTTACTATTTCAACTACACGACGTGAATTTTATTAGGTAGGTACAGTTACAATTAACACCGTTAATTTCTTTACGTATTCTGAGACTCAATTGGATATGCGTTACACAATCACTGTAGATCAGGCTTCTTTATGAATGGAAAAAAGCATCTTTGAACTCCTTTAACTGTGCCTGACTTCAAACATAATTTTACTGAATTTGTTTATTATACTTTAAAGTGTTACTGAACGGTAGAGAAGTTAGAATGACTACATGAAGTGTTCCTTCACAACCAAAGGAACATCGTGGCAGTGGTTTATGTCTATGTGAAAATCATATTGTAGATTTTAAATTTTGTGACAAATGAGTTGGGTGGAATTACCTAAATGTTTTCTAAAAAAAACATGAGTGAAAAACGTGTCGAAATTTCAATGTACAGAACGAGAAAAAAGTTAAACTAGGCCTATATTATTTAACATAACTCAGATAAAACTCGGTATACCTCTTATACCTAGTATATAAGAAATGATGTTACACAGACCGGGAGCGGGTTCAGTGGTCCAAAGAGAAGGTATTTGCTTCGTATTTAGAAAATAGATATAAAAAATTCAACATTGACAATTATATAATCAATTATAAATTGATCGATATTGGAATTCCAAAAGGTACAGTGTTAGGACCAATCTTATTTATATATAATGATTTGTTGAAAATGGATCTAAAGAAATATGGTGGTAATATTTTCTTTTGCATACTGTATTAACTTTTAATAGGAAAAAATGAGGTTCAACTTACTTGAATGCTAACAATGGAATTTAACGTAGTGAAAAATTGGTTTTACTCTAATCTCCTGGCCTTAAATATAAAAAAAAACTACTTATATTCCATTTTCTTTAAAAATAAAAGGTTTACCTCCACTTATGAATAATAATTATTATCATTTAATAATACATAATACTTCATCTAATGAATTAACAAATAATTATTGTAATTTCCCACATATAACACCTTCCACATATTAAATATTTAGGAAGTATTATAAATCAGTATTCATGTTGGGATAAAGAAATTGATTTCATGTGTACAAGTATAAGAAAGACAATTTACAAGTTCATAATACTTCGAAATTGTATCACTAAGGAGGCATTGAGAATAGTACTTTTATCTTTAATACAATCATTAATATAGTACGGTATAATAAATCGAGATGGAGTAGCATCATCTGTACTTAATCCATTTATTTTATTACACAGACGATTAATAAAAATTTGTCTGGCCAAAAATATGGATTGTCTAACACAGAATTTATACAGATTTTAAAGTATTAACTGTTGAATAAATTTATAAACATAATTTGCTAATTTACTATCACAGAAACCAACTAAAACATAAATCTAACCGACATGAATGTCATACTCGAAGAAAAAAGTTTACCTTCCCATTTATTAAGCGTAAATGTCATACAAGTGCAGCACTTAACCATGGTGCTAGTTTCGGTCCAAGACTTTTTATATTAAAATTAGAAATCATTTTACAAATTTGAAGTATTTAAAAATTGAACCTTTTAAAAAAACGAAGTTTATAATATATATTATTCATGATACTTATATAATATCACCAAATGTTTTTACCTTTTTATTTCTGTCGACTATATTCATGTTTTCATTGATTGTCACTGGCTTGCATGATTGTCAATTTATATTAAATGTGTTTTTTTTTCTTTTTGTATTTCTTTTTCCCTTGTTTGTTAGTTGTTGGTCTGACTTAAGTTAATTAGTGTATTTAGTGAACTGCCTTTGTAAATTTTATGTCAGTATATTATTGACCAAGACCACACTGTACACGAGCCTGGCTCTTACGTTAATTGCTAGAAACATTTTTTGTTGTTACATTTGAATTGTACTCACTTTGCTTACTAGCTAAATAAATAAACTAAAATTAAATTAAATAAATAAATCATTAGAATTACCATAAATCCCCCGTTAGAGTTTGTTAAACATGTCCATACATCGATCCGTCATAATTAATTTTAAATGCGCATATACTATACTTCTGGTCTAATGCAGGAATATCTTTTTACGTTTTTTGTCAATGACTACTGTAAACTGTTGTGAGCTGGCTCGATCAGCGGCCTTGCAGCATAACCAGGGAGTCCCGCTAATTGTGTCTATATCTAGCGTTGGATCAAGATGACGATGATGAGAGCGGAATGTACTAAAGTGCCTAATTACTAAGTTGAGTGAAGATTTATTGTACTTACTTACTGGTACAGTCATTGATTTTGCAAACAACTAAGATCACAATTCTGCTGTGTTATTACAATAAAAGTTTACTCTCGTCTCCGTCTTCAGTTACTAGGCCTGCAATTTCTTAAGTAGCTACTCTTTTACCATGTAATCTCTCAGCTTCATCTTTAAACGGTTGCGACTGAAACATCTTTACTATCGATTACGTCGGTATTGATTCTCGATTAGAACTTAGGGAAAGGAGAAGAGGAAAAATCGGATTTCTTCTTCTCGCCTATATCTCTGGGAGCACATTATTCCAGCGCCTCATCCTGTTACTGGTGTTAGCTCGCAGAAAGAAAAGAGATTGAAATGTAAAGTGTGAAAATGCAATCACCCTCTTTAGTTTCTCTGTATGTAGGCCACTCCCTTCTCGTACCAGAGAGGGTTATAACACTGCAGTAAAAAAGGGGAGGAGTGTCGGAGAAGTCGCGAGGGATTAATGCAATAAAAAGAAGTAAGGTGGGGAGAGAAGGAGAAAAGAGGGCACCATTTCCTGTTTAAACGAGTTAATTTTCTTCTCTATCTTTATTTTTTAAGCTTCTTCTTTTTCAACATTCTCTATCTAGTTTGCACAGTATCACTCTTATTACGAAAATCGTTGAATATGAATTGTGTAAACTTATCATTTATATTATGTAAACAATATTTAGTTGAATTTTTATTTCAAGGTATTTCTTTCGTTATTTATGCAATTATTATAGTTCAAATCCTTATCTTAACTATTCATAAAAAGCAATAAAATACGGTCAAATTGGGTCCTTTCGGACAACAATCTTTAGCCCAGTACATGTAATGTACCATAGAAAGTTCAAATAAAGTAAATATTATCATTGAAAATTAGCTGCATAGATTGATTTTATAGTCAAATAATTTCAAATGATATGTGACATAATACTTAACACAGTAAAATAACACAAAGAAAGGTACACAAAATAAAGTTCCAGAAACTTATGATCACTTAAGTTACTTTGTACGGAAGCGTAACATGAACATTCACGAAAGGATACGGAATATAGATAAAAGCCGCAGAAATTAATTTTTGAGAAAATCTAAAGCCTAAACTTTAAAATTTTAATTGAAATTGGTATTGGAAAAATAGCAGGTCTTCTAATGTGAACTCTTAGCTCGTTTCTTATTGAGTATTGATATTTCTAAAACACTAATGTCAATAGATCTAGATTCACTTTCCGGGCTGAGAGACCGTGGTCTATTGGTTGGTTTTATACCAGACGTTTCGTCTGCAACTGCGGCAGACATCTTCAGTGGAGTGGTATCCGAGGTCGCAAGACTCTTCTCGGCGTACCTGAGGCAACTGATCCTGTGGCTGGTTGTGCGGGATCAGGATCAGTTGCCTCAGGTACGCCGAGAAGAGTCTTGCGACCTCGGATACCACTCCACTGAAGATGTCTGCCGCAGTTGCAGACGAAACGTCTGGTATAAAACCAACCAATAGACCATGGTCTCTCAGCCCGGAAAATGAATCTAGATCTATAGACTCCGGCCGTGAAAGCCTACACTACACTAATGTCAATATTTGATCTAATTTATAAGGGCTTTCAAATCGGTAGTGGAAGAACAGCGTATCTTCTAATGTGAGCATTTGCTGCTTTCTTATTGGGCATTGATACTTCTAAGGTACTAATATCAATATCGGGTCTACTTAGTACCTGTTCTTAAAGCAATTTTTTGCAACAAATACACAATTAGGCTTACATTTACTTTCAAAAACATAGGCCTACATTATCCGTCCAGCCTTGCTTCTTGAGACTTTTTCGAGTAAAGTAAATTTCCTTGGAGAAGTTAGTTTTTCACAAGGTAGGCCTACTTCTAGTGGTGGGGTTGCCACTTTTTAGCCTATTGGACAGGCTTGTGAATGGTATTTCTTCCATTCATGATGTTACAGTTACACCGTAGTACTTCGGTTCCAAGAAATACATATGAAGTGTCCACTGCAAGAATGATGGATGTCATTTGGAATACATTTTGCAGGAGAAGCAATTGAAAGTTTGAAATGCTTAGCACTCAAAGCTTAACTGTGATTTTCCGATCATTACTGGACAATGACTATCAGTGTTAATGTCATATAACTCTCTATATACATTCTACATGTCTTAATCTATGCATTGACAATCTTGGTTCATTTTCGACAAGAAAGTGACATCCATCATTCTTGCAGTGGACTGTTCATATATAAGAGAAACATTGAAAGTCACAAACACAATTGAAGATATTCAGATTTATCAGACAAGTTGGCAGCAACTTGTACAACGAATGGCATCATATCGCCTACCAAAGAAACTATTCATGTACCAACCAAAAGCAAACCGAAATAGAGGAAAACCAAAATGACGCTGGGACAATAAAGAACATCTTGTGACTTAGGAATAGGTCCAAACGAGCCTAAACCTAATGTCTTCATAATATGATGTTGGTGACGAACATACATTCATCAACAAAGGGATAATAGTGAAAGAACATCACTTTTTGTGCCAGAATAGTAAAACCGATATACGATTTGTACATAAATCCGGGTTCATATAGTTTTGTTGCATTAGACACAGCTGTCACCTCATTTTGAGTTCCATTGTTACATTGTCTGTTGCTCTTTCCAATCAGATAAATAGACGGTTAAATATATAGAATGGATACACTTAAAAATAGCTTCAATATTCCTAAAAACACGAACACGTAATTGATGTCGAGGCAACACTGTCTGAACCCAGGTGGACGATACGCCCGATTGATTGGAAAGCTATAGAATCGCCGTTAAGAGCATGGTGGGCTACTCTCCTACATTGAAAAGAGATGAAAATGTAGTGGTATATAAATTGTTTCATAATAGTTGTAAAAATCTTCAGATGTTGAATTAGGATCCAAAAGGAATAACTAAGTTTTAACACTATATAAAATGTTCTTGTTTCCAAAGTATAGCCATTTTTGTTCCAGCAACTATCTCATAATATTTGCAAAAAATTACCATAACGATCCCAAAGACAAGAATGAAAGCCTATGAACACTATATAGTAGGACTCTTCACTGCTTGCGAAGTACAGTATCAAGTTTCTGCTAAATTGCTGTCAGATTCATTCCATAGGTTAGGAAAACATTTACGCCGTAGTATTATGTTTCTGTGCGAGAAATTAAATACATTTAAGGCATTCGCATATCGCCTGAAGAAATTATTTTTCGCAAATTACAATTACAAAATGTTCCTATTTTCAGACATTCTATTCCAACTTATTTTAATATTCTAGATTCATGTATGACTTGTATAGCTATCATATCCGAATTTACGTGAATCTCTATTAATCAGAACAAATCTATAACCAGATTGAAATCACTTGCCGTGGATAAGTGGTTCAATTTTCCGCCTATAACAGTTCTGGAGGACTAGGTAGTAGTAACACTTTTTCTGAAAGTTGTTTATTTCGGAGTTACAACACAGAAGCAGAAACAAACTGAAACATAAATCGAAAATAATTTTTCTTAAGAATTTAACAAAGTATTTAACATATATGCTAAATGTTCGAAGTGATTTGCCGCATCTCGTAGCTACTGTACGCTCAATTCGTCGCTGCACTTCTGTTCTATCCGAAATGCCATGAATTCAGACTAAACCACAAGTAGAAGTCCAGGGAGTTCATGTCCGGTGATCTAGCTGGCAAACCAATTGGTCCTCCACGACATATCCATTTCAGTGCGATACAACTCTGAAATAAAACACTTTTAGAAAGAGTGTTATAGGTCATTTTAGTCTTGATTTTACTGCCAAATATTACCCACGTAATATTTAAATTTACTTAAAAGTCTTTCTTTGTATACGACACTTTAGCAAACAATATAATTGGACTAATAAGTTATTTTAACACTGTGTTGTTGCTACAGAAGCTCAGTTACAAACAACAAAATATAAAACCTTTTAATTCCTAAATTTTTTTTGTGCTTTGATTTGTGAGTGAAATTCCAACGTAATTGAGTAATTATTTTATATTGATGTAAAATTATAAATTCTTATGAAATTTTGCAAACAAATGAAATTGCTTACTGAGCTTCTATTAAAAGAGATCGAGTTTCGACCTTTGACAGAACGTGTGATAATTATCATGGACTAAATGATACTAGAGATTTTCTCTAAATAATTTAATCATTACCACTCGAGCTTTGTTCCAATAGTGATATATCTGTTTGTGGTAGCCTTTATTTATCTTTAGTTTGAAAGTAATGTTAAATAAACATGAGAATTATTTATATCAGAATATAATGAAGAGAGAAAATTCTTCATACAACCTCACGTAACATTATTGTAGCATATATGTCGTTTTTATTGTGAATCGAGTATTGCATTGAAATTGTAGTATTTAATATTTTATAAGAATAAAGTTTTCAGTAGCCTACAATTAACGTAGAATGATGCTTACGTGCGAGCAGAGCATTCAGACCTTCATTAATGGAATTTAGTCACGTTTTCCACGAATACTTAACTCTTGGAGCCTTAATTATTAAAACTTGTATGTTGGTTTACAATGTACTGTTGCCATTAGGGTATACTGTGTCGATTTCCTCTAAAGCAATTTCCCCAATATATCATAGAAATTCTAACTCAATATTCATAGAACACTGTACTATTGCACTAATATTTTTGTTCGTTTGCATCGAACCCTGGAACGTTGGATAAAAAACTGTGTACACACATGAATTTAACACTTTCTGAAAGAATTACATGGTGAGCCAATGAAACGGGCGATTTTCAATTTCATGTCTTTTCGGCTGTTGTCGGGTATTTTAATTGTAACGTATGCAACAATCTATTCTTCATTCGATAGCATTTGCTTATAATGGATCGTTGGATGGGTGACCAACGTGATTTTGCTATTAAGGTATATTACAAAAATAATGATAGTCTTATTGCAGCACAACGGCTATTTCGACATCATTACAATATCCATTGCAATGATCCGATACAATCAGTCCATACAATAAAAATCTGGATTCAGAACTTTGAAGTAACTGGTTCTGCGTTAAAGAAGTAGTTTCCAGGAAGAAGTCGGTACCTACTCTGGAAAACATCAACGCCGTAGGAGTTGCTATGATCCGTAGTCCTAAATGTTCTGCCCGTCGTCATGCAATTTCACTTGGCTTGTCAAACACCAGTATAAGAACAGTTCTTCTTAAGGACTTACTCTTCCAGCCATACAAAATTCAAATAGTGCTAACATTAAAAGAGTCCACACCTGTGGAGTAACGGTTAGCACGTCTGGCCGCGAAACCAGGTGGCCAGGGTTCGATTCCCGGTCGGGGCAAGTTACCTGGTTGAGGTTTTTTTCGGGGTTTTCCCTCAACCCATTACGAGCAAATGCTGGGTAACTATCGGTGTTGGACCCCGGACTCATTTCACCGGCATTATCACCTTCATCTCATTCAGACGCTAAATAACCTAAGCTGTTGATAAAGCGTCGTAAAATAACCTACTAAAATAAAAAACATTAAAAGATGCTGATAAAATAAACCGCATGACTTTTTGCCAACAATTCTTGGATCTGGATCTGGATCTCTGGATACGTCAATAAACAAAACTTTCGTTGCTGGTCACCAACTAACCTTATGAAATGCATGAAGAACCGTTACACACAGTGTCAAAGTTTGGTGTGCAATAGCGTCATTTGGAATCATCAGTCCTTATTTCTGTAAGGATGATCGTTGAGATGTTACATCTATTACTGTAACATCACACGATCTGTCCGAATGATTCAAGAATTTTTGTCTCCACAAATTGCCAACAAATTGTCAATCAATCTCATCAATAGAGACACTTACAGGTTGGTGCTACCATCACACGGCTAGACGCTCCATGGATGCAATCAAACGTTTCCAAACCACATTGTCGCAAGATATGGAGATATTTCAGGGCCTGCGACATCTCCAGATCTGAGAGCATGCGATTTTTCTTATGGGGCTATTTGAAGAGTATGATCTTCAAAAATCCATCTTCACAGAACATCGAAGAACTCGAAGAAAAAATTGACCATGAAGTTGCTGAAATTCCTGTGGACATGTTGCGTCATGTAAGGGAAACATACAACTTAGACTGGAAGAATGTGTGCGCAACGAAATGTGTCCCACCTGCGGGATGTAGTGTTCAGAAAATAAGAATCTCATGAGGTACAGGTAAATGCTATTGCATATACTTTTAATGTAAAGTGAAAGTTTCGTTTCAAAGTAATCAGTGCAATAATTGTTAAAGTTTTAAAATCGCCCTTTTCATTGGCTCACCTTGCAGTAGAATCGGATGAAATTTATAGATTTTATTAAAGTTTGAATGGTTTTTTAGGCCTATCATCGCGAAGTGTAGAATTAATATTACATTTATGTTTTTTTGTATACGGAAATAACTATAATAACAATAATAATAATAATAATAATAATAATAATAATAATAAGAAGAAGAAGAAGAAGAAGAAGAAGAAGAAGATGAAGAAGTGAAAACCTCCCTCGAGAAAGGGTGTAACATCAAATTAATGAAATATGTGACTTCGGTGGAAAAAAGTAATTTTGAAGCATTCATTTATAACAATAAATGCATCCAATATCTGAATGGACTTGTATCCTTGATTAATCAAATGGTTCTGCTAGTAAATATTGGCCTAACGAAATATGCTCCTCAAATTATTTTCTTTTCTTTTGAAACGTGTATGTTAGATTTGTTTGTTAAACTCTTATTTGAAGGAGTTCTTCAATTATTATTATTATTATTATTATTATTATTATTATTACTATTATTATTATTATTGTAAATTGATCTACTGTATTCAGATACACTCAGATGGAAAGATTTTAGGGAAACTTAGATGATAAATTGATTTGCTTCCTTCTAAAATACTTAGTAAAATAATACGTTTAAATAATATTGAATGTTTTCTATTGAAATGTGCGTAAATTATAATGTTTTCAAGATGAGATATATAGCAAATTGAATTAAACTCCACTTTTACTTGTTACACTTCATTTTCTTTAAAAAGTCGTTTTACTGAACTGCCTTACGTGAATATGAATCATATGCTATGCTACGTGAGCAGAAATGCGACTGATATTTTGTAACATTGGAAGAAATGTGGTTCCTGATTTGCATTTAATATTATAAATGCAGCAGAGGCTGTTGCAAACAGACTAGAGAATAAGATTTTGAAGTGACTTGGCCATCTAATGAGAAAGAAAGGAGAGATGTGGCACAAACAAATTCACCAGTGGCAATGTCAAGAAGAAAGAGAGTTACACAAATAGCAACGCGGAACGATGAAATGATGAATGCTTTGGATAAGGTAGTTTTGAGAACTGAAGACACAAAGGAGAGAACGATTTAGTTGATGAGGATGGAAAACGACACTAGCTGTGGATTCCATAATATTTGAAGAATGATTCAGGAGAAATAGTAAATATTTAAAAGGTGGTAGTATGCACTATTCTGAGTAAAAACGTCCATATAAACGAGTTTTCATTTTATGAGTGTGGAGATGCAGCTGCTTAAATGTTGCGCTCATAACTAGCTTGAAAAGTTTAGACTTGTTTATTTACATGGTATTAATGCATTTTAACAGTTCTGTAGACTTTTCCTCTCTTTTGACAACAGTAAGTGTTGCTCTTCTGAGATCGCCACGTAATTCCTTCATGAGGGCAGAGCACTATTCATAATGGGAGCGACCAATTCGTTCCTTGTGTTTACATTGTCTCTGTACACTTCTCATTCATCTACCACCACAGATAAAAATCGATAGGAGTATGATCTGGAGACCTTAGTGACCAATGCATGCCACCACTGTGGCCGATTCATTGGACTAAATTTTCACAGTGGTATAGATGTATAGTGAGGGACATAATTTTTGGGCAGCGAAAATGAGGACCGGTTTTTATAAACCTCAACATCAACAAAATTTTCAATATTAAGTTATATATGACATCGTATATTTTCAAGTAAGAGGAATCGAATGACATTTTCAGAATTAAGCTAAAATTAACATCTACTGGTGCAATTTCGTTACAAACATAGAAAAGTTTGTCAAAACTCAACATCTACTGGGAGAAAGATTCTACAAAACTTAACATGTACACAACTTTCAATCTTCTCTCATTTTGTAAGCACTTTGTATGGAAAATTTTACTAACCTTGCATTTGTGTTAATTGGCAATACTGTCAAGTTTCACATATGTTTCACTAAACAATGAACAATAATTTACTGCTTTCTTAAATAAATATTATTGCAAGCAGAGGTTGACTTCACTGTAAACGTTCTTTATGGTTATCTACTGAAGTAGAAATAATTAAAAAGGTATGTATCTATATTTTCTAGCTTTGATAATTCGTGGAAATAATTATTATTTTATCTACAAATTATTGATTTTGTAACTTTATTATTATTTTATATTATTATTCAGATGGAAAATCAAACTACTGGTGAGGAGTATCCAATTGCATTTCAAGAAGTTTCTCGTAGGGCAAAAGGAAAAGGTTCGACAGCACAAATAGCAGAAAACAAAGCGTCAGTTACACTAAAGAAGGGACAGGTGAGCCTGATATAGATGCACTCATGTATTAAAAGGTTTTGAGCAGGAATCCAAACGAACTTGTTATGAGGCACCTAAACGTTGAAAAATGATTTGCTTCAATTTATAGACAAAATCTATAGTGGTAACAATAAACTTCAGCAAGATGTATTTATTTTGAAATTTATCAGAGTTGCCGAACCTACCAGACGAACTGTGAAGGAAGATCAGAAAAATAATAGATCTATAACTTTAACTTAGTACGTACCAACTGTAAATGCGATAGAGGTTCAAGTATGTGCAGCTACCTTCATATAAGTGACAGGGATATCAGGAGACAGGATAAGACGTTTGGCTAAGAAATATCTAAAAGGGGAGGAGCTGAAAAAGAAAAGATGTGGTAGAAGACAGAATGAAAGAGATGAGGAAGTGACAAGTGATATTAGGAGAGATATTTTGAAGTATAGATGAAGGGAGAGTCACTACATATGTAACAAATGTTCAAGATCATATTTACCGACTGAATTAAATATAACAAAAAATATGAGAACGATATTGTACGGGAAGAATCAAAGCATGCCAATTGAAGTGTTCACTTTCAAAGTACAAAAGTGTCTTTATAAGTCTTTATATTTAGGGTTTGGATATACTCGAACGGATACTTGTTCCGCATGCGCCGAAATGCTTCTGAAAACTAAATATGTTAAATACTTCGAGGAGAAAAATTCCTTCAGAACACATTTTCGACTTCATAAAATCAGAGCAAAAAAAATTTCAAGAAATCATGAAACAGAAAGTAGCTGGCACTGTGTCAGTCTGCTTCGACTGTCAACAGAACCAACCCTTACCCAAATTGTCAGTTGGCGAAATATTCTACTCTCGTCAACTATGGTTCTATAACTGTATAGTTATGGTAGTAAATGAGAATTAAGAAAACACATGTTATACTGGCTTGAAACGTAGATGGGACGGGGGAAAATGGAAAAAAAAACAAAAAAAAACGTGTGCAGTGAGATATTTTTAGGTAACTTAGAGAAGAAACTTTCTGGAGAAAATGCTAAAAATGTATCATTAACATTCTTCTCTGACTCTTATGCATCACAGAACAAAAACACTATTATGATGGCTACTTAGGTTTTGCGAGTCATCAAAAGTGTTCAGAAACATTTATCATTACTTTCCCATTAAGAGTGATAGTTACTTGCCACCAGACAGAATATCTGATGTCATCAAAAAGAAACTACGAGAACATAGAAACATAACATTGCCTTCACAGTATCATCACAGTCTCGTATATACAGTCACAAAGCTCAACACGTAGGGAATATGCATCCAAAGGTAGTTGCTAACCACTAGG
This sequence comes from Periplaneta americana, assembly GCF_040183065.1. Classification (NCBI taxonomy): domain Eukaryota; kingdom Metazoa; phylum Arthropoda; class Insecta; order Blattodea; family Blattidae; genus Periplaneta; species Periplaneta americana. The sequence continues at coordinate 106,490,637 of NC_091120.1, read as the reverse complement.
ATCGCTACTATCGCCTCATCACAGACAATGCGAAATAGTCTATTGTTCCTAGTACTCTCAACAACTCGAGCTTCGTGACTATATACTACTGTATACTGTAGTATCATGCTATTTTACGTAATCATGGCAACTGCATGATACTTGGTAAAAACTGGCGTGTCTATGATAGGCCTACTAAATTCATTGTTAACCAAATTATAAAATATAAATTACCTTTCAAGATAAGAGAATCAGGAATCCTTGTTTACAAAAAGCAGAAAGAAATACTATATTATGTAAAGTGCAGACCACTTACACTGGACCGGCATTGACGGTTGAAGTACGGAGAAATATGTTACACAATTCAGGGAAATAGATAATGTTCCATTAATAACACCAAGCAATTATGTAAGTGCCAAGAAAGCTGATGATGTAAAAAAACTTCTTAAGTATTTTGACAACACATTTGTAGAAGCACTGGAGTTTTTTTCAGAGGCTGTCAGTGGTTGTATTTAACAATGACAATGACAACAATGAAGTTTCAATGTATGATGAAACCATTCACTGATGTAATGATAATGATTCTCTTATGTAATTTCATTGTTTTCATTATGAATGAGTAAAATATTAAAAGTTGTTTAGAGTTTAAAATAAATTTGTAACTGTAGATGTTGGCTAACAATGACAATGTCAATGAAGTTTCAATATATGATGAAACCGTTCTCTTATATAATAACTATGATTCACTGATGTAATTTCATTGCTTTTACTTTGAATAAGTGAAATATTAAAAGTTATTTAAACTTTAAAATAATTTGTAACTGTAGGTCTTAGTTAACGATGACAGTGACAACAATGAAGTTTCAGTGTGTGATAAAATTATTCACTGGTGTAATTACTATGATTCACTGATGTAATTGCATTGTTTTTACTATGAAAGTGAAATATTAAAAGTTATTTTAAGTTAAAATAATATTTGTAACTGTAGATATTAGTTACCAATGAAAATGACAACAATGAAGTTTCAATATATGATGAAACCATTAATAGATGTAATAACAATGATTCACATATGTAAATTCATTGTTTTCACTATGAATACGTAAAATATTGAAAGTTGTTTGAAGTTCAAAATGATTTGTAACTTTAGATGTTAAGATTTGAAGAAAACTCATAGCTCACGTATAATTCAGCTAATATCTATATGATAATAATAATAATAATAATAATAATAATAATAATAATAATAATAATAATAATAATATATAATTTTTTATGTTTCAAAACTCAAAATTTAGTTATTCCTAAAAATTTGTTTCCTGAAAAATCTTAATTTTGTAGATGTTGAGTTTTGTAAAACCGGTCCTCAAATGTTTCAAGATCTCTAGCGCGGTTCATAAGAGACTGTAGTTTTAATTCATTCTCCACATACATATGTAATACTTAAACAGAAAAGCGAAGCGAATATATCGTCAACATATGGCCGAAAACTTTCGACTCGGAGCATGCGCAGTGTGACATTCCTTGACTTAAAAAATTCGAATCACTCAACTATTATGCTCCTCATTCTACACAAATTCATTCAACGCTTAGGATCTATATATCGGGTCCACACCTGTGGAGTAACAGTCAGCGCGTCTGGCCGCGAAACCAGGTGGCCCAGGTTCGAATCCCGGTCGGGGCAAGTTACCTGGTTGAGATTTTCCCGGGGTTTTCCCTCAACCCAACACTAGCAAATGCTGGGTAACTTTCGGTCCTGGACCCCGGACTAATTTCACCGGAATTATCACCTTCATATCATTCAGACGCTAAATAACCTAGATGTTGATACAGCGTCGTAAAATAATCCAATAAAATGAAATAAAAATCTATATATCGGCTCCAGAAGGCAGGGAGAGCAGAGTCCACTTCTAGAAGGTAGGTATAGAAATCAGCAAATAGATTGCCCCTTTTCATATCTTTCTTGATTTAGAAACGACATGATGTATACCCGAAACGTTAGATATATTTACATTAATGGTCTGGTGCAGCCATGCGAAACTCAGTTGAAGGGGAAAGTATGACGTCAACCTCATTCCAAATATTTTTGACACGATTGACGCTCATGTGTCGCTCTGTCTAAAACTCGCTTCAGTGGCGGTTAGTACATAAACTCATATAAAAACAAACACCACTCTAAACATAAACTGGGATAAGATTGATAAGTTCACACACAAACTATTGAACATTTATTTATTTAGTGATTAACATAATCGCTGACAACTCTTATTTTCGGCTGAATTGTGTTATTACATAGATGCAGAGCAGAGACAAGATGATAATCACTAAATTTATTTACACTGACTCGTAAAAGAAAACTGTTCAAACAATATGTCGATTCAAATATTGAAATTATGCGACCTGCAAAATTGTTCATTTTACGATACATTTCTTTGAAAATAACAGTTATAAATCTCGACCATTTTCCCTGATGTTATTATGAAAGTATTGTTTACATTGTAAGCAATTCTAGTTGCAACTGTACAGGAGCTTCTATTGGATCGAAAGTTAATGGTTTGCAAAAAGAAACATATCTTAATCTATGGTAATTAATTTATGAATATGATCTCAAATTGCGTATATGGGCCTAAGCTTTCCAGAATGGAGATGTAGTTGTGATAAAAATCTATACTTATATTTTCCAAAGCATCCCGAGAAGGGAAGTGATATGTGATACTACTGTTCAGTTGAGGTTTTCATATATTTAATTTAGCCTCGAATGTCAATTATTGTTACTATGAGATGGTCTTTTCCTTGCAGTTCAGTATTGAACGTGTTAAAATGACCTGTCAGATCTGTTAAAGGTGAAAGGACACTAATCCATTGTAGCAGTTCCCTATGAAAATAGAAATAAGTTGTCTTAACTACTACTTACTGATTTTATTTAAGTGTAAAGTTCAATACATAGCCTATGTGGAAATTTTAAAATTTCAAGACTTGAAGTACCATAGTTCAATACTAACTAGTATAGTACTAACCTCTAATTCTAAGAAGCCGAGATATTTTCCCATTAACTTTACTATGGCCAGCATTGAAATGATGTCTTATAAGTATTATAATGCTGTATATAGCGAAATTGAATGTAACATAATAGGCAATTAGCTTTATTCTCTTCTTCAACAACAAAATAATCATATCCTATTCCTTATTGAAGCTGTCTCTTGGTACTTGACATTGTATTTCAAATATCTTGTAAACTGTTCACCACTGAATGTCTACGTTCTTCAGCTAACGAATGGCTAGAACAGAATGAAAACTGAGCCGTAGACAGGGGGTGCAGGAAGTAGGGATAGTAATGTTTGCGCTCTATGGAGCGCATCTTAAGCATCCCTGGTCTGTTACAATTATCCAGAAAAACGTTGTAACAAGAGGCAAGTTGTTTAATTTTTAAAAACCAATACATTATAATAAAATACTACCGGTGCTTACCTACCAGTCATTATCACATTTTCATAATTTATCCTTTTTTATGCCATAATTCGTTATGTTTTTGTTGTTTAAGGTCACAATTTTTTTATTTTTATTTAACACTTATATCACGTTTACAATCTGTCTACAATAGACAATAAATAAATATTATAAAGGAATAGAACATGAGTGGAGATGTTATCCCATGACAACACTCCAAAAGAAAAATAACAATGTTTCAAGAAAGCTGTAGTAAAAATGAATGGAAGCTCAAGAGCATTGATCCTTTTAAGTCTTCTTATTGTTTGACTATTATCCAGAAAATGTAATTCATAATGATTGGGATGTTGATTTAATCGGAGCAGATATATTTGACTGAACTTAGAGATTTCTTCTTTTGCAGTTGAAATGTTTAGATCACGATGAATGACATCATTTCCGTCATACCATGGTGCAGTGACAATGGAACGTAAAGTTTTAGACTGATACCTCTGCAGTATTTCAATGTTTGAGTTGCAAGCAGTTCCCACAGTTGGATGCCGTATGTCCAGATTGGTTTTTATATGACTTTATAAACAATAAGTTTATTTTCTAATGACAGTTTTGATTTAAGTCCCAATAACCAATAGATTTTTGATGTTTTAAAATTTAATTCTTTATGTTTAGTTTCAATATGTTTACGCCATGTTAATCGGCGATCTAAATGCATACCTAAATAGTTAACATCGTCTGCTTCGCTAAGTTTTTGTTGTAAAGTGTTACAGGAGGACAATTTTCAGTTCTGCTTCCGAATGTAACATGAACTGATTTGTTTTCACTCCCTTATTCTCCATTTAGTTAGCCAGTCTTCTGTTTCTTTCAATTCATTCTGCAGGTTTTCAGATGCTATTGATGGATCTTCATGTGAAGCAAGAATAGCACTGTCAAATCATGTCAAAAATATAATTAAATGTGAAAATGTGTTGCCCTGCGTAATTGTATTTTAAACTTTAGGTATTTTCTTAACATTTAACAATAATGCTCCTATCATAGTGATGTCAATCTTTTCTATTGTTGCTATATTCAACAATAAGATGTAGCAATAAACTTCGTCATAAGATTTGCATGTGCATTGTACTTCTACGTGCACTTCTTTAAAATGTGTATTTTTGTTTCTTTGCAGGTAAGTCAGAATTGGAAAACAATAGAACTATTCAACATGCTGTTGCATCATTTCATTTATTCTCACGGTAAGAAAATTAATGAATCTATTGTTCGAGATTGTATCATAATTAATTATTAAAAATATATGTGACTTTTAAAATAAACTATAAGCGTAACCTTAACTACGAATAGAATATTGTTTTTAGTTATTAAGCGTACGTGTAATTTAGGTAATACATGTACAGTTAATGTTGTTTTTCCTGAAAAATAGGATTACATACTGAATTTCTTTCATCTAATATATTTGAAATGTGCATTTATTTGTGGTATCTATGTTATGTGAAAGCTTTAATGCAATATTTGTCCTAAAATTCTCACGTGTGTGCTATACAGGTGTTAAAAAGTATCCAAAATTTAGGAGGTGATAGTATACATCAAAACAAGAAAAAATGTCTAATAAACATGGATCCTACAAGACATACTTTCTGAGATCTGAACGCTTGTTCATAGGAGGAGCTCAATGTGACGTCCATTCATGGCAATGAAGTTTTCTGCCCTACAATACAGCAGGTTACCAGGTAATCATACCGTGGTTGACACCCTGGCATGGACTACTGATACGTCGCAAGGAATGCGGCTGTTGTGAATTTTCGTAATCAGCATGTGTGGCTGATGTAAATTCCCATGCACTTGAACAAACAAGGCATCAGCACCGATTCTCAATCAACGTATGGGTAGGCGTTCTTGGCGATAGATTAAGGGCCATACATGCTACCACAGAGATTAACTGGGGCTCGTTATAAGGATTTTCTAATGTATGTATTGCCTACCTTGCTGGAGTATGTGCCATGTCTGCAAAGACTGTTGATGTGGTTCATGCATGATGGCACACCAGCACATTTTTTCCGCAATGAGCGTGAACACCTGACGCTGATATTTCAGGACCGTTCGATTGATTGGGTAGGCCCCACACCTTGGTCTGCTCGTTCCTCAAATCTAAATCCCCTAGACTTTTGGTTATCAAGAACAACCAGGTTAATTTCAAAGAGTGCGTGATTCCTTTCGCCGAAGGGCAGAGGAATGCATTGCCATGAGTGGACGTCACATTGAGCGCCTCATATGAACAAGTGTTCAGATCTCAGAAATTCTGTGTTATAGGACCCATGTATATTAGACATTTTCTTCTTGTTTGGATGCATACTAGCACCTCCTAAAATATTGGGTACTTTTTTCTTAACATCCTGTATAGTTCAATTTCAGTCGTGTTAAATTAAACTTTTACTACATTTACCTAAGGACTTAGTAATACGTTATAGTGTAATTTAATTAAAACATTGCCATTTACCAGTTACATTAAAGCTGGACTTTTATTTCTGGCTGTGTTTACATAGGCTATCGTTTTACTTATTATGAATGCATTGAACAATTTATCTCATGTCTGCACTATAAGTGTTTTTATTTTGTTCTTTTTAAACTTACACAATTCCAAAACGCGTTCAGTTTTTATAAAAGGACTGAGGTAGCTTTTTTATCCACTGGTGTATGGACTGACGAGTCACTTCAAAAGTGACATGCACAATAACACAAACCTTTAGATAAGGATTTGAGATATTTTGGAAGAAAGGAAGCATATTATATAATGGTCAAGGTCACAAAGAGAGATATATAGATATCATAAAAATGGCCAAATGGATTGAGCGAGTTTTGAAATGATACTCTTCAATTAAGTCTCCCTAGTATAAAAAGTGTTATTTGTTTGTGATGAAAATATTGGAATCTGCATCGAAGCGTTAAGATTTAATTCTTCTCATTACAATTTTATCAAAATATCGCTAAGCATCTCGAAGTTTCGCCTACTCAGATCCTTCTTTTATTATGTGCTTTAGTTTCGAGGAGTTACATAACTATGGAAAGCATGTCTGAACGCACAGTTTCGAAACATTAATTCTTATTCATAGTCCAATAGCGTCGAAATTTTGAAATTTTACGTCTAATTTTCTATAATATTTTTCGTAAACACACTGTTTCGACGACAATATTACTTATGAATGTAAGATAATATGAAAAATATCTGAAATAACGATTTAAGCGAAATATTATAAATATTCAAATATATTATAAATGCAGTTACGAGTAAATTTAAAATTCTCATTACGCCAGAAATTCAAATGCAGCATTATAAATTGTGATAGGATCGAAATTGAATAATTTTTCCTAAGCTGTGTTGTAATGTTACGAACATTCGTGAAGCGAAAATGATTATATGACATTCATGTTTTAATCAAATTTACTGAAAAATAAAATCACATACGCCTAAAAAAATACTTCATAATACATGGAGCTTATGTATTATGGAAGATTTTCTGACTCTCTACAAAAATCTTAAAAAACAATATTACTGGAAATAATTACACACATTTAGTTCCTATTCGACAAGAATACTGTGCGTCATACAAGCTATTTAAGAAGTTACCAGATTATGGCGCTAAAACAAATGTATATTTTGTTATTTATAGCAGTGGTCGTCAGCACTCGCTGAAATGTGCAATGGGTACGCGGTGCAGTCCCTTGCGCTCCGTCGTGCAACAGGGAGAGATAGAGAGCATACCCGCTGGCAGCTACGAGAGCACTATAGTGCACTACGTTTTCTGCGGATAAGAGAGGCTAGCCTCAGCGTGCTCTGTGCTGACGACCCCTGATTTATAGTACAAGGTGCGGCAGAGGAATCGGAAAATTTTCAAATGGAAATAATTCAGTAGTTATGTCTATTAGAACAAATCTATTACTGTCAAAAAAACTGGCTATGTATGCCATTTTGTTGACATACATTTAGATTGTCTTGAAATTTATGTCCTTCAAATGGTATCCGTTTCTCTCTATGCACTCTTCAAGTCTTTCCCTGAAGTTGCGTGTCGCTCTTTCCAGCATTTCGCCATTAATGTTGGCGATTTCATGGGCAATGGAAATCTTCAGGTCATCAGTTGTTTGGGGCCGGTTTTCGTACACTTTGGACTTCAAGTAAGCCCACAGAAAGTACAGTAGTCGCAGACGGTAAGGTCATGCGAGCGGGGAGGCCAGAGAATGTCGCCACGCCGAGAAATGATGTGCCCTGGAAACATGCGGAGCAGAACTGTCATTTAATTTTCTGCCGTATGAGCCATGACACCATATTGCTGAAACCATACAATTTGTCTATCAATTTCACATAGACGCCTACGCAGTTCTGGTTGAATATATTCCTCAGCATTTCGACGTAGCGTTCAGTATTCACTTTCACAGTGCTCCCGTTCTCCTAAAAAAAAATATAGGCCTATGACGCAGTATCCAGACACAGCACACCAAACTGTAATCTTTGCACAGTGAAGCGGACGCTCGTGTAGTTCGTTAGGATTTTCGGGGGGCCAGTATCTAAAGTTCTGCTTATTAACATAACCATTTAAATGGAAATGTGGCTCGTCACTCATGAACATAACAACTTCGTCAGCCAAAATTTCCACCATTCTCACGACGAATGTCCTGCGTTAGACATAGTCTCCCTCATTCAATTGGTGAACAATCATAAGTTTATATGGATGAAACTTAAGATCCGAATGCAATATTCGGCGCACAGAACGTTCTGAAAGTTGCAGTGCTATAGCCTGCCGTCTAGCTGATCGATGTGGACTCCTCATAACAGCCACTCGTACTCGCTTAATGTTATCTGGCGTTCGTACACTTCGAACGTGTCCTGGTAGTTTCTTCTTGCAAGCTGATGCTGATAATCGAAAGTTTTGTACCCATCTCAATACGGTATTGCGAGCAGGAAAGGTTCCGTGGCGGCCAACATTAAATTTGAGACTAAAGGCACGCTGGGTATTCACAACTGAATCACCATTCTTGAAAAATGTCTTGATAACGAAAGCACGATACTCCGAGCTCCATACTTCCATTATTACACAAAATGACATCAAAATGCTAACAAACGACGGTCGATCGATATCCATAACTCCTCATGTTGCTGAGTAAACGGCCTTCTAAAACCGTCCGATTCCTTTGTCGCGCCTTGTAGTATGTTTAGAAATATTTTACTGCCCCTAGGCAACCAAATTACTATAGTTAATAGAAGATATAACTTTTCGTTTACCAATTAAATGCTGCAGCAGTGAAATGTATTTGAAACATATCTATTCCCACAAAATAAAAGTTAATCCTTACAATTAAATTTCATGAAGATAACATTTTCCTTAAATAATATTTAGTCAGTCAATGCAACAAGTAAATATTTTTCATTCTGGTGTCTTGGTTTAAACATTCGTCATGTAATTAGTCTATAAACGTACGGTAGTTTTGAAGTTAAACGACTATGAACAGTAAAATGTGGAGAATATGAAACTTGTAGAAATGTAGGACAAATTCATAAGCTAATGTGTACACCAGCACTTAATATAGATCATAAGTTCAGACAGCACTTCAAAGTGAAAAGCAGAACCTTGCTTTTCTGAACTCCTAAGACCATTGGGACACTATAATCTATCAACCAGAAGGAAATTCAGACATCAACAAGAGCTTCATATAACAAACGTCATAAACACAATAGCATATTACATAAATTTATTGCTTAACCACGTACTTAGTACGAATTCAATGCGAATAGCTTATATACATCAAACAACTAACATCCAAACAGTGAAATAAATTGAACGCGCTGGAGTAGTATTGGCAGATAACTTATTCAATTAATTTAAGTGAAGACGGAACAAACACAATGGATAAAGTCATTATGGTTATCGCAATGAAACTTGAAATTTAAAGTTAATAGGGAATCGATTATCTTACCACTTTGCAAATTATCTTTGGCAGGAGTATCCCGCAATAATTGTTTAAGTTTTTATGGTTCCAGAAATTATTAAACTTATGAATATTTCCGTTTTTCAATAAACATGTGTATGCTATACATTGAATTTTTAAATTCAAGGCTTTACGAAATAATTTAAATTAAATATTGGTTTAATAATTGAAGATCAAAATTCTTTAATATTATGTCAACTTATTCCTAGATGTTCATGGGATCATTAGGCCTAATATAATGTAGGCCTATGTTTAAATTGGATTCTAGATAATGTAGTGCAGGATCGCAGATTTCTTGAAGCGTACAGTCGGAAAGATGGTTATGAAGAATTTTTGTCTGTCTAATGTAGTGATTAAAATGTTCTCCTTCTTTAGCCATGTTCGCCTCAAAGGTAATAAAAATGCCTGTAAATATTACAGTAATTCATGAATCATTATTACCTTTGTTTTTGCCGAATTATTTCAGAATACTGAAAAAATATGTCTGAATTAAGTAAATATTATTTGGAGGTAAATCATAAAAATATTTGTGTATTGTTTTTAAGATTTAAAATAGCATAATCATCATTACTATAGTTCTGTGCGCTTTGAAGCATATTTTAAACTAATAACTTTAAATACTGTATTTGTTTGGTTTTTCATGGTTATACATATTTCGGAAATTTTCCCTGAATAGCTAGGACATAATGAAACATTTTATATATTTATATTTTATTTCCATTTCACATTATTGAACTTCCTGTCTATAAATGAAGACTTGAAATAAATAAGGAACTAAGTACCAAATTAATAAACATTTTGTTTTTATTCGAATAAGAATTTATGTACCTAGCACTACAACATAAACAAGAATCATGTTCCAGACTAAACCTTTATTGACATTTGGTACTCATAGATCGTGGGATGTATATTTGCCAGTAACTTCAAAGTATAGGCCTATTATAACTCATTTTTCTGCAAAGTTTGAAAATCCTTATTTAAGCATACTTCGGATCTTCAAATATCCCGTTCAAGTTTCGATTGTATCGCAGTACTCGTAAAAATGCTATAACTATGGCCTAAACATAAACAGCAATAGTATATGAATAAAACAGTTTGAAAGCGAGTTCATAACCCCTGAATGTTTTATGATAATGAGGTGAAATTACATCTGGGTTAAATATAAATGTATTTTTGCGCATATTATTTTACCTAAGTAGATCTACTATTATTACCGATAAGCATCTCTGAACTTGTAACTATCTTCAGTGTTCCTCCAGCGAAGAAATCCAGCGTTGTTCATTCAATCAGTCCTTAACGACAGCCTTAACATGATTACCGCAGTCCAAGTGTCTTACTTTCGGGTTTAGTGCTGGCAGTAAGTAAACGTTACATTGTATTGTTTGTATCAGGAATATAAACTTCATTTACAATAACAGTCTAAATATCTAAATAAGGACGACCAGACTTAAGACAAATAATTCCTGTGTTGTACCTGAGGAAACGTAAGAGATTAATACGTTGCAGTCTTTTAAAGGACAAACGTTTTTATTGCTGTGCATTATGTTATTTCTTTTTTTTTTTCAAATTTATTTATTTAATACATAAGGTTTACATTACATTAGGCATTGCAGTCCGAAAGAGCAGAAGCTCTTTAATCTGCATTCTTTCTTCCTTCAAATCAAAAGAATTCCCCAGAAAAATTTGACTGATGTGTGTTGTATTCCTGATAGCATTAATAGAAAAACACCAATTAGTTATAATAAAGTAATATTTTCTTTATTACAAGCATGGGCTCTTTATCCCATACCTTCGCTGTAATAAATTCATGGCGAGGAGTAAATATCTCTTATAGCCCATGCATTATGTCCAGACACTCCCCCCACTTTTCCTAAAGAGCTGCACACGAGATCGGATGAGTCTGCTTACGAATTATAGGGGAATGGGTTAACCTTTCCCTTGAACTCGGTAGACACACGCCCGACCTTCCCTTCAACTCCTACCCCCTCGACAGAAAAGTTGTTCCCCTACTGCTCATCGCGAGTGTCTTGACAAAATCCATGAGCAGTACTTTACATTTTTATCGGATAGCCTTTAAATATGTGGTTCTAGTCTCTCATTTTCATGATAAAGCACAATTTAATCACACTAATACAAAATACTAGAAACACATATTCTCACTTTCAAGATTTTCATATATCGTGCTCTGCATTGTCACAGCTCTTACTAAATATAATCTGTCGACATTCATGTCTGTATAATCATCACCACTAACATTCTTGGTCACTAATGAGCACCAGGACGAGTATGTGAATTGTTTTCAACTCTGAGGCATTTAATAAAGTTACGTTGCATTATTGTGTGCTATCACTACACGGATTTCACTGAATAGAATCCACTTCGGTGCACCCCTTCAACTATAATCACAGCTAGAATTATACGCCGTGATTCTTAACAAAAAAAAAAGGCATTTGCAGAACTTAGATATCCATTATTTCAAAAGTTATGCAGTTGTGTATAGACATTTTCAGCAGCATCTCGCACAATTTATTTATTTTCTTTCCACTATATTAAAATGTGTACTCTACTATTAATATATGTAGCCTATAGGAGGTTCTGGCTGATATGTACCTCTATTATCGGCAGTACATGTCAGTACGATTGTGTCAGAGGACGAACATTTGCTTGTATACATCTGAAGTCTGATTAGTGTAACATGCAGCTAATCGGCGATGTATTCAATGGAGGTGGAAAGGTACTGGCCACCCTATTCCATTATCTCCTGGCCTAGTTGCCTTATAAGTGGTGCCTTGTTGGTATTACTTGTGAGGTTCAGACCTGTCTTCGGACAGTTGACTAAGCAACATATAATATCATTGGTGTCCAAACGCCTATAGAACCAGGAGATATTGCATGCCAAGGCTCTGCTAAAGTCAGTAACTTTTCATATAAAAGAGGAAAAACGACCTTAAAGAATATGCGCTGCGTGTTGCTTACGCCAGGGGTTACCTCGTACGAGTTACAATTAGACATCTATGAGCAGGGAACGGATTTATATGGACTAAAAATATATGAAATATGTAAATATATATGTAGTTATTTTTACCAAAATATGGAATTAAATATGGATTTTTACCAAAATATGGAATTAAATATGGACTTAAAATTATAAAAAAATGACTATGTACGTTAAATATTGGTACATTTTAATCAAACTAAACAAAAAATATAATGGACGTACCTTATCTTCCAATGTAGTTTCAACAAAACACAATTTTTATTGTCTGTTACCATAACAATAGGTTACAAACATTTCTTTCAAGTGCTGAAAAGTGAATCTTCTTCTATTGTCTCTGAGGATAGATTTATACTGACTAAAAGAGCGTTCGACGTCACAAGAAGTAACTGGTACATAATTCAATTTCACAATGTCTGCTGGGGATAAGTCCAAGTTAATCTTCACTGTTGATTCACCACTCATCACAGCAACAACCTTTTGTAGTTCTTCATATCCAGGGTTTTTTGAAAGTACAGTGTCCACCTTAGCTCTTACTGCATCTGCAACTTTACCTCTACCACGATTCAGTTGTTCCACAGTACTATTTATAATTTCAAAACTTTCAGATAGTGAAAGGTGCCTATTTTGGAGACTTTTGAGCGTTTTTATGATGCATGAAAATGTATGCTGAATGTGAGCTAAGTCATTCTTCACACTTATGTCACAGGTAACTGTTTTCGCAGTATCAATTGAGACTGCATCTTCAGAGTCCAATGCAAGGAGAACATTGTTAATAGAGTCTATATGTTCGGCATAATATTCAACTGCTTCTAGCCATGTACCCCATCTAGTTAAAATTGGCTTTGGTGGCAATGGAATTTCAGGGTACATTTCTTTCAACACGTTAACTCTACTGGGAGCTTTGAGAAATACTTTTTTCACTGATGAAATCAACAAATCTACTTTAGGGAAATTGTCTCTGACCACTTCTGCCACACGATGAAATGCATGCGCCACACAAGTAAAATGAGTCAATTTAGGATATACAACAGATAATGCTTGTCCAGCTTTGACCATATAAGGGGCAGCATCGCTAATAAAGAATAACACATTATCGTACATAATACCCTTTGGCCACAGGATACCCATAGCTTCGTTGAACAGTTTAACTATAGTTTTGTTATTGCACTTTTCTAGAACATCACAATGTAAAAGAATTCGTTCAGAATATTGTTCACTTAACAAACCGATAACTACATTACCAACAAGTCTACCTTCTTTGTCGGGAGTCTCATCAATGGAAACCCAAATTGAACTATCTTTAATTTCATCTCTTATCTTCTGTATTGTCTCATCGTAGATGGATGGAGCATACGTCTTCCTAAGTGTTGACTCATCCGGGATTGTATGTTGAGTATATTTTTCAAGGAATTCCCTGAAGACCTTATTCTTTAGTTTGTAGAGAGGAATATCAGCAGAGATGAGAGAACGGCACAGGTCGATGTTAAACTCAGATCTTACATTCGATGTTGTTGGTTGTGTTAAAAACAATTGTCTCTGCTTGGAATTTAGTTGTTTGTTGGCCTGATGTTTACTAGTTGTAATGTGTTGTTGCACCAGGAACTTTTGTGTAGATGATACTGCACACTGACACAAATTACAAAATAATATTTTATTGTCAGTTGATAAACCATCTTCTTTAAATTCTGAAATGTAACTTGTTAGTTTTGATTTTAAATTGACTGAATGACGTACTTTTGGCATATTTACCGTCTTTATAGTATGATTTACAAAACTGAACCTATGTGTACTCTGACTGGCATTTAACTGTTGAGCTGCACAACTGAAGTCTGTTAAAAATTTTAAATTAAATTAATACAGTTTTGTAACTTACTTTCCCATTGTTGATAGGACTGCTAATTTTCAAATAACTCTGATGTTAAAGGGATTACTGAACATGTGTTTAAATCTCTATTGTTGAAATGTATTTTTAAAAGTTAATGGAATTTTGTTTTGTTTTATTGTTAAACCTAATATAATATGGACTGTTTTATATGAAATATGGAAAATATATGGAAATTAACGAAAATATGTACTAAACTCTAAAATATGGAAAAATATGGAAAATAAAAGTAGGATTTTTCAACCCTACACATTGTGAAACATAAAGATAATGCAAAATATAAATTATATTAGCTTTATAAGTAAATATGTATTTACATATAAATCCTTTCCCTGTCTATGAGTAATATATTGTATACTTTGAGAGATCTGCTAACGAAAATAGATATGTTCATTTCCTCGTTCTCCTTTTCCAAGTCCTTCACACTTCTACACCTACCTACCTTGCCTCCCGCTTCAATTACCTATCATCGTATTACAATCTCTTCCCATGCTCGCAAAATAGCCGCATACTAGCCATACCTGCACGTAAGACATCATCGTATTCATCATCATACACAATCTCGCCATCGCGCTTTTGGAATACCCTACCTAGTAACATCAGAGACTGTCGAAATTTAACAGTATTCAAAAACAAACTCATTAAACATTTTCATACTGTGTAGACTGCAATGCAGTAAACTGATTAAAATATTTCTAAATTGTTACTGTTTTGTTCCGCTTTATATCTGCACAGTCAGCTACTTCTAGATATTCAATCATTTTTCTTAATCACTAATATATTAGGTAGACAATATATTGTATTAATACCTTTTGTGCCCATTGTGCTCTTATATTCTACTAGTATATATAAGCCATATTTCTTTTTATTTCTCTCGTTACTTTTACATTATTTTGTGCTTTTTGTATTTGTATCTGTAGTTTTATTTCTATTTCTTATTTGCTTCTTCTCTCTGCATTTGTTTCTTGTATATGTCTATTTTTATTCTGGTGGTGTGGTAGAGAAGGCTTGATGGCTTTAACTGCGCAAGACAAGTTAGCCTATTAATTGAAGGTACACCGGGAAATCGAACCCGGGTTAACAGAATTATAAGTTCAGTGCAATAGCCACTAGACCAACGCAGCGCTAAAATTGTAAGATTATAAGAGATAAATATGGATGTTTTACAAAATTACGTGTTCAGCATACTTGATATGTAGATGGAAGTTTCCGTCATGCTAAAAATATTTTGTGTGCAATGATTTCTCCTGAACCGTGGAACCTACTGTATAATGTTACTCATATTCAGTAGATATGTGCGAGACAATCATTATATCCTGGAATCATTTTTCATATATAATTACCCGGTATTGGGCCTTTTCAGACCACAAAATGACGATTAAGTCGAAAACAAATTTTATGCTTTTATTTGATTCGTTATAAAAGTAACAAATGGAAGAATATGGTTCATTTCACAGGCAATTAAAAAAATTATTTATAGGTCTTGTTGCGAATTTAGTCTCACCGATATGTTCTTACGTGATGAGGGGTAAGAGTAGAGTATGTCTTTCTTACAGAGTTAGCGGTCACTCATTGTAAACCCGTATTGTTACGCGTGGATGTATTTCAACAAGGGGAAAAAATGAATTTACTACTATTTGAATGAAAATATTTGTGAACCTGAAGCAGAGGAATATGCTTTGAATCTCATTATAATCCATTGATATCTTTTAAAATGTCTGTTACTTTTAAATATAATTATAACATAATATGTTTTATTTGTACATATAAATATAATGTTATGAATTATTACTATACTATTCGAATTGCTATTTTATACGGTTTTGTGCAAAATTAATGGCAGGCATATCTATACAACTTCTTAACCCGTACAAATTAATAAATTAATGAAATATTTTTCTTCTGAAGTTATAAGTAATTTATTTTATATGCAAAAGTGAGGGCGGAAAGTTAGCTATCTAGCACACGAATACAGAACTGGCGAGAGAGGGGTGGAAAGCATGGGGAAAGCGTTGGTTCCCCGTCCACAGTCCACCGGCGTTGAATGACGTATCTGTGGCCCGTACGCAATCACATGAGACAGACACTGAATACAAATCCCCTCGCCTACCAAGTCGATGACGCGGGGGTGGAAGAAAGGGATGAGTAACGTATTCTGATGAGTGACGTAACGCACAATTGTCGCACAGTTCTGAAAGCCTGATCTAGTACATGTTTTTTTTCGTGCGAGCCCTATGTATTTTGAATAATACCTCAACAACAAAACCTACAAGCGTTAATGCTGTTCGAAACCTTATAAAGGAATTAAATTATTTCGAGATGCATGAAACTTAATACAGTAATAGAACTTCGATGCAGAAAGTACAGAAAACGAAAGAATCCTAAAAAAGAAGATTCAATGAAGCTGTCTCTTCTACCCGCAGTGGTGTGCAAATCGTTTAAAAAAGAATGTTAAGCAGAGTAAGAAAGACAATAATTATTTATAACATTTTTTATATTTATAGTAGTGCACAATGTGTAGTTTTTTTAAGTTGAGGTAGATATGTATTTGATAATCCGAACGAATTGAAGAGTCAAACTACTTTCAGTCCCAGCTACTTCTGATTATTGAGGTGCTACTGCAATTATGAAGTGGCAGTCACCTCACTAATGCTCAATTATTGCACAATTCGTGATTTTCCGATACTTTTATCTGAACCACTGGGAAACTACACAATACTTCTATTTTTAGAATGCAAGCATAAATTAACTTCCTGACATGTAGTTAGAACGAAATCTTCTCTATAATTTACACCGTGCACATGCTAAATTACACTAACAAATTTAAACAGCGCCAGTAGTGTAACGGAAATCAGACTGTAAAAGGTTCCAAAGCTTGTTTGTACCTTGTACAATACTCACCTGGTATCTTGCTGGGTGTTCTTGTTTTCCAGACACGCAAGCACGGGATTAAACACAGCAAGATTCAAACATTTATTTTGCGAGCACAGCAGTCTCTTCAATTTATGATCTTAAGTAAACTCATTAAGAATTACTCACGCAACCTGCGGTGCGACCCGCGTACTTTGGTGGCAACGAATTTCATGCTGAAGCGTCTTTCCAACACTATCCGAGTTATCAGATTGAAGACAATGCGAATGCCGGCGGTTACAATGGAACAACGGTACTTCCTCACAGTAATTTGATGAGAGATAACCCTGGTCAGGAGAATTATTTATATCATTTTCAGTGACTTTGGAATTTGTGACTGAATTATACTCGTAGTTCTAGCTTCCTGATAAATTTTCCACAATTAACCCCTCTAAAACGAAAGTTTTCGTGATAATATTTCTAAAAGTAAAATGCGCCATAACGTAGTTTGCAACTTTCACTTTCTTTAATCAGTTACAAACGTTGAACTCTAACATAAACTTAACTCTAGGTTAAAAATAATATCTATGATAAATACTGCCGTTTTATAAACTCTTCAAAAAAGGAGCATGTCATGATATCGTATTGTATTTGTTCTATCCACTTGAGCGAATCTTTCCCCTTTACCTTTGGTCTTTAGATACATAACATAATACTATGATAAATATACACACCTAGCACCTTAAATATCTCGTATATATACCATTACTGAAGTTAACGAGATGTTTTCGCTAGATTTATGGTCACATAGGAGTTCATAAAAGTTAATCTATTGAGAATGGATATTAATCACAAAAAAGAGAATTTTCAGCACACAGTTTTTAAATGAAAAAAATATACATAATTGTAGCAGAATTTAAACTAAATACAATTAGAATAACAACGGCGTTTGCCGCAGATTCTAACGGAAATATTAAAGTATTATTCTTCAGGTTAAATATCTGTATGGTACAAGGAAAACAAGAACAATGTATAAGATTAATTATTTAATTATTTTGTCTTTTCTTAAGCTGTATGAGTTTGAAATTGTAATCTAATACTCGTGCACTTTTTATTTTCTCTATTCGTATATGTTATTACATGGTCTGTATTTTACTATATATTAATATTATCGTGCTCAATGGACACTCTTCAATTTTGTATAAGTAGACTGAACTGCGCCCGAGCACGAGCTTCTGCTCTTTCGGGATGCAATGTAGTGTAAACATTGTGTATTAAATAAATACATTTGAATTTGAATTTTGAAAAAAGAATAGTGGTGCTCTTTTGTATACTGAAATAACAATATAAAATAGAAAGTAGTGGTGATGTTGTTATGTTGTTTTGTTTAATTCCGATGTAAAATAGTAATTTATAGTATAAGAGAATACAGTAAAATTAGATTTTATTCGCGAGTAAAAACTACAGAGCTCGCGACGTAACCGACTGATATCTAAACTTTTATTCTTTTACAATCCATAGCAACCTAATTTAGATTGTGTAAGTGTGTCGCGGGGTGTTAAATTACACTCATTGTGTGCCATATGTTGAAAAATGTAAAAAATACGAAT
The DNA here is from genome assembly GCF_040183065.1 of Periplaneta americana. Lineage (NCBI taxonomy): Eukaryota > Metazoa > Arthropoda > Insecta > Blattodea > Blattidae > Periplaneta > Periplaneta americana. The sequence continues at coordinate 106,471,901 of NC_091120.1, read as the reverse complement.
ATATGTTAGTTCCAACACTTACATTTCCAACACTAATTAAAAACTAGTAATTTCCAACACTGTCTGTTTATGCTTTTATTGTCATTTCCAATACTGCTTATCACAATTGCCGTATATTTCGACACATACGTCATAAATAGTAAATAATAATTACAACCTAGCTAATGTAGAACAAAGTCAGAATTGTAGACTACTAGAGAATTGAATTGGGAAATTTCTGTAACAAACTCCTAACCTAAGCTCGAAACTTCGTGACAAGTAAGTACTTCCCTGTACACTGCTGGCATGGACGTCGCTTCTTGTCTTGCCCTTTTCTGACAAATGAATTTAAGTTTTTCTCTTTCACATCTTGCTACATCTGCAATATAGCTGTGTTCACTACCAACAGATATTACTTGGTAATTTTCGTTTCTTGTAATTCTTCCTCTGCATTTTACACTGTAATATTTTTCACACAACTTATTCATCGTAAATTTATTTCGTTTACTTACATTGCACTTAAAACCTTTATGTACACAAGATAGTTTGTTTTTTGTCGTTAACAGGTCAACGACTTCCATGTTTGAAGACGAACAGCGAGTAACAGAGTTAATGCTTCAACATTCCCTGTGGGTATTTGTAAACATTGCCTCTAGGCAACGATTCTAGGCAACAATAGAGTAAGTGAACAACAGAATGCATGAGTTGACAGAAAGTAGCTGTGTGACGTCAGAAATGATACGGAATTAATTAATTGAGAACTGGAATTACGTTTGGTAATGTTAATTACATGGAATACTCACATTCTTTAAGATATTGAAAATAACAGTAGCTATTGGAAGTAACATGCAACGAAAAAAACGCTGACCTAAACAATGGCTTTATTCACGGCAGTAAATTAAGACAATGTACTACCGAAATGTCTAAAATCTACAATTTTTAGCTAGAAATTTGATATTTTTACTGAATGTCCACATCAATATTATAATCACACATTCAATCTTTTCTCATAAACACTTTTTAAGAATTTAAACTTATTTTTTATTTTCTTAATGAAAATACTATTTCTAAAAAATTATTAGTTTTTTTAATCTCATTTTTTTTTCTATAGGTAACATTGGATATTGTACAATGGAGCATTAGTAATGCCCTACTGGTCCTCTAATTTGTTCAGTTTTAATATATATATATATATATATATATATATATATATATATATATGTGTATATATATATATGTGTATATATATATATATATATATATATATATATATATATATACACACACATTTCATTCAATGTTAAACATTAATAAAATATAATAATAATTACTGTTTTGCGTATAATTATTCTGTAGCACTAAAACTATACTGAATACAGTCAATCAAATGTTCCATTACATAACAGAGATATTAATGAATAAGTTTGCCAAGTTTTATCACTCTAGCTAGTGTTATCACTCTGAGAAATAAAATGAATGCTTTTTGAAAACGAAGAAAATTTATTTTTATTTTTTTGAGGTAATTCAGTTTAAAGTTTTGATTACACATACTTCATACAACTTCTACCAATTATAAAAGTATACTTATAATTGAGATATTGCGATAAAATTTTTATGAAAATATACATTTTTAGCGCGAAAAGAACAGAATGATAAAATTTGTCAAAATTAGACTATTTTCAGTATCGTATCGTATTAACATTTTATTACTCACAGCAGGAAATTAAATTTTTTAAATCACTCCCTTTATGACAACCAACACATTAGCAACAGTAAAATACATAATTCATACATTATTATAACTTCTTTAGAAACAACACATTAAAAAGAAAAGGCATAAAATTTAAAATGAAATTTAGGTACCAGTAATAGATAGCACCCGAGAGTAAACAAATTCTAGATGCTTGTGAATATTATCACCCTCGGCTTCTTCTCGGGCGCTAAACTAACCACTCGTGGATAACTTATAATGTTTTTGTACGATCGTGTTTTTTTGCTGTATTTAGAGCTATTTTTGTTAGGCCCTGAAAGTTAGAATGCCCACACAGAAACTTGTTCCTAGGGAAACCATCTTAATATATAAAATTGAATGTGAGTATGTATGTATGTATGTATGTATGTATGTATGTATGTATGTATGTATGTATGTATGTATGTATGTATGTATGTATGTATGTATGTATGTATGTATGTGTGTATGTATGTGTGTATGTATGTATGTTCTCTATACAAATCTACACGCTTTGACCAATATGCGCCAAAGTTTGCACATTTAACCTTCATAACCAGGAGAAGAACATAGGCTACATTAAAATTGTGTTAATGAAGTTAACTTTATTAAAATTATAAAAATAAAAATAAATAGATCTAATCTTCGTGTACAATATTAAAATACAAAATCTTCTACAGTCAATTGTTCTTTTATTATTGTCTGTTGTATTCAACATCGACTTTCACGAGGCCTTGGAAATTTTAACACGAAATTAAATTACATTGTTGTTACAGTTCGCGAAAGCTAAAACTAGATAATTCATGCAATAAGTATTTTTATGCAATCTAGGACCGTATTATGAATTCCTCGATACAGTTTTGTAGATAATGAGCAAACTGTTTTATACAACTGAATTTTAGAATTCTTTGAAACTGCAAGGATTGCTACCACATAATTTACTTAATAATGAATAACCAATAGTACTATTGCGAAATATTGACCCACCAAAATTATGCAAGAATAAGAATTGGTGTGAAAAACTCATACGAAACATAATAGAATTGGCAATATTAACTGCAAAAATAAAAGGAGATATTTTTATTCCACGTATTGCTTGGATACTCATTCAATTTTAAGCAACTGCAATTTCAATGCCACTAGCATTTGTAATGGCCATATTAAAATGAAGCTCAAGGACAGTCGCTCAAAGTTGCAGACGTTAACTTAAAAACTGCGTGTTTTTTACATCCTCAACTATATTTTATACAAAGAGGTGAAAAAAAAAGATTTTACACTATATCAATAAGCAATCCAATAATGCTTTTGTCATGTTGCTAATGTAGTATGTGAATGTACATAAGCCCACTGAAAATAACGTTGTATTAATTCTCAAAATATTGTTGTTCACGTTGCAAATTTAGTATGTTAAGCGTTATGGAAATAAAAATATCTTAATTTCTAAAATACTGGTTTCTCAGAATATTAGTCTTTATGTTAAAAATGACTTATTGCAAGTTTATATTATATCTGTATTCTGTGTATAAAATTAGAAAAAAATATAATATGTTCTGAATTTATGAGATATAGTTTCAAGTATTAAAAAAAAGAACTGGGTATGATATAAGTGGGTGTACAGCGGTCAAGAGGTAAAAAAATCTTCCAATATAAATTAAATTATATATGTATACTGTATACTGATTCGTTGCTGAAACTGATCAGAAAGAGGAGAAGAAATTATATTTTCGTTGGGTTCTACTTTGTTTATAGTTTGATTTTTCTATTACTTTATTTCTATTTCTGGCGCTGTGGAAGAGAAGGCCTAATGGCCTTAACTACATCAGAATAAATAAATAAATAAATAAATAAATAAATAAATAAATAAATAAATAAATAAATAAATAAATAAATAAAAACAAGTAAATAAATAAATTTAAAACAACAGTTTAACGTCAGGCACATGATATGTTTTCTTTTCGGTGCTTGATTTACAACTGTTTTAAATTGAGTTAACCCTGGCAGGCATTTGGCTAAGGACTTCATTAATTCATGTAAGTGACGTTAAGTAAAGATTCATCTTTATGGGCGAGGAAAGTTTAGTAAAGACAATTCGTTTTGGTTGTGTATAGTTAGGTTTCCGAGTTTTCCGAAAATTTATTAACCAGTTTAATTAAAAATAGAAGCAGAAAGGAAAACCCGGGCAACGCCGGGTACTTCCAGCTAGTTCTTAATAACATAAAACTATACTGAAATAGATCCATTACAGTGCACTTATTGTTACTTAGTAAAACTCGCTCTGCTCGTTTTTCAAACGTTTCCTCGATTTTATAAAAGCAATTCCCAACTTTTTATCGTAATATCACAGGCTCGTAATACGTAGGGAATATGCATCCATAGATAGTTTCTAACCACTAGGATCGCTGCTATCGCCTCACCACAGACAATGCATAATACTCTAGTCCTGGCACAGTCTATTGTTCCTAGTACCCTCAACAACTCAAGCTTCGTGACTGTATATACAAGACTGTGGTAATATACTATTAGTCTCTTATACCATAAATTATTATCTCTAAAATGCATTCAAAGTAAGTGGACATTAATGTAGGCATTAAATAAGAGTCTTCAACATTCAACGCAAAGGACCAGTGCATGTTTTCTACATTCACCATACAAGAGAATTATATCAACTTTTTTCAGAATTAGTAAATAGGTGTAGTAGTGTATCACACTTACTTGAATAAAACATTAAGCGGGCAGTTAAATGAAAATAAAAACATAAGAATATCACCATCACTTTCTATTGTTATTCTATCGCAGTAAAAAAATAAAATCACTACTTTCTCTTATTGTTTTTCTTCTTTAATACAGGTATTTCTTGTGAAAGATAAATGTTTAATAGTGATATTTCGTTTATATTTGCATTAGAAACATGCGGCAAAGTCCATTATTATTCTAATTTTATCCAGTTTTTTCTGCAGTTTTATTCTATTTTAAAATAAATCTTTGTGCTGAAAATACCCTTATTTTCTGATCAATATTCATTCTCTACAGGCTAGATTTGTGAACTCTTACGTCTAGTGACAACAGTTCACCGATATCAATATGCTAATACTAGTACGAGTATTTTTAAGTGCCATTATATACATACTTATGGATATACAAAAATAAATTCCGTATATACAGACAAGCACGTAAAGGACCCTTCAAGAGGCGATTGATTTATTCATGTGTTATTTACTTATCACAAATTATTAATTTGCAAATATTATAGAGTTTCAGAAATTTTGAATAGATGATTTTGTGATAAATCCTTTCAACAGGTACATATTAATTTCTAAGTGATCACAGGTCACTTATAGCCCTGCAATCTCACCTAATTGATTCCTATTGTGAATGAAGTAAAGTTTGCGATCCCCACTTAACTGTCCAGAGAGTTATATATTAATTTAGGTTCAAAAGTTAATAATCCCAAGAACTGGTGGTTGTTAGAGCTTGCCGTACATTGTAAACTAGAACGTATTGTACGTACAAATAGTGCCACTTATAGTATGCTTATTTGAGTCAAGCTATTATTCTAATTGCGTGATTTCATGAACAATTTTAGTTCATGTTAAACTGCATTACTTTCTATAGTGATTCTGTTCAACAGGTTAGAACCGAAGTTAAAACCGCCTGAAAATATTTTTTTTTCAAAATCTGGATAAAAATACAACTGAAAATTTGAAATACCAAAACGGTGTATTGTAAAGAAGCCATGGGCTATAGTGCAATGCTTAAAAGATGTGAAAGGCAGGGACATGAGTTCTTTTCAGCCCAAGAAACTAATATAGGCCTAACTTAAACCCAACTCCTTCGGCCATCTGCCAGATATATTTTACAAAATTTTTCCTAGCAATTTTACGAACTTAAGCAATACAGATTTTCATAGGATATAAATAATAATAATAATAATAATAATAATAATAATAATAATAATAATAATAATAATAATAATAATAATAATAGCGGTTTTTAATGCCTACTTTCATCGCCAAAGTCATACAATTGCGCCTGATAAATTTTAAGAAGCATTTACGAAGGTTTGAGATGGGCAGGGCATGTAGCACGTATGGGCGAATCCAGAAATGCATATAGAGTGTTAGTTGGAAGGCCGGAAAGAAAAAGACCATTGGGGAGGCCGAGACATAGTTGGGAAGATAATATTAAAATGGATTTGAGGGAGGTAGGATATGATGGTAGAGACTGGATTAATCTTGCTCAGGATAGGGACCAATGGCGGGCTTATGTAAGGGCCGCAATGAACCTCCGGCTTCCTTAAAAGCCAGTAAGTTAGTTGGTTAATTAGTTATTTACGAATGTAAAATGTGCAGATAATATACGTAATTTAAATATATTTTCAGAAAAAAACAAACGTGATAATTTTCAGACGAGTTCAACGAATTCGAAATGAAATTGTAATAGAAAATGTATATCGCTGAACAGGGCTACAATTTTGTACCATACATTCATCTAACTTAAATACAGTGACATCAAATGTTTTTTCCTTACATTTTTATCGTACTTTTTGTTTACTATACCATGCATACTTTGTTTAATGGTAAGTTTTAGTTGCCATGGTAATATTTTACACTGCATAGGTACAATCAGGACATATTTAAAATTGCTAGGAAAAGTTTTTTATGTCACTTTACTTATATATTTGGTGACATAATTACATAATAAATAGATCCTAGAGGAACCGCAATACACCGACCCTGATTTCAGCCAGACCGCTCGCAGATACCGGCTGCACAGACAGCTTGCTATTTGTGATAGACTTTGAAGTGTGGGATGGGTAATTCGTCATACTACAAACTGTTAATGTATAATATTACTAGTAAATATGGTCAAAATTCATTAACTTCAGCTACAGGCGTAGCTCAGTCGGCTAAGGGGCTTGCCTGCCGATCCGGAATTGCGTTCGGGCGCGGGTTCGATTCCCGCTTGGACTGATTACCTGGTTGGTTTTTTTCCGAGGTTTTCCCCAACCATACGGCAAATGTCAAGTAATATATGGCGAATCCTCGGCCTCATCTCGCCAAATATCATCTCGCTATCATCAATTACATCTACGCTAAAGAACGTCGTTGTTGATACAGCGTCGTTAAATAACTAAGTTCATTAACTTACCAAAGTTAAGAAAGGGCAGTACTGTAACACTGTGCCCTCATTCCAAACATATTTCAAGAACTGATGCATCACGCGCTACTTTTTTTTTTTTTTTTTTTTTGAAGTGGAGGCTACGTTTCCTTGATGCTATTTTACCGTTTCTCCAGATTATGTCTATTATTTGTGTACTTTTTGTCATTTAGAGTTCCCAAGAAATAAAATTCGTAAATGGTTAGGTCTGGAGATTGAGAGTGGTACACATTTCTTCTAAAAATTCTATCTTCGAATACTCTATTAAGTTCGTTCATAAAATAGTCTGCTGTATGTGCTATCGTATAACCGTGTTGGTAAAAAGTAAAACATTCTTCCTCTCCAACAGCATTCTGTGACTGCACATATAGCCAACTATTTTATGAACGATATTCATGAAACATTCGAGAATAGAATTATTAGTAGAAAGTGTTCTCAACTTCGTACCCCGAACGAACACACTGTGGCCTTATTTAACTGGTCATTTTACTAAGCTTTATCAACTACTGTGGCTATCTAGCGTCTGAGTGAGGTGGAGGTGAAAATGCCAGCGAAATGAGTCCAGAGTCCAGCCCCGAGAGTTGCCTAGCATTTGCTCTTAATTGGTTGAAGGAAAACCAGGTAACTTGTCCAGGATTTGAACCCGGAACTCTAAAATACGAAATATAAAACAATCAATATACGCAGTAAAAGATGAAAACTAAGATTATTAAAACATCGCCATCATATCTCAACGGGAACTGCAGTGAATGATACATTACTTTTTAAATGTTGCAAAAAGTGTTTGAAAGAAGATGACAAAGAGTTCCGGTATCTTATTTCTTAATTTGGGAGAGTAAATATTGCTTGTATTAACAATACTTTACATAAATAGTTTGTGATGTGTCGAATTATCGATAATTGATAGTTCATTGCGTATTACCGATAACACCAATATCAATAACCGGAGTCTGCAAACAACTCGGCCGAGAATATATATGCGATTACAATCCGCGAGGCAGATCACTAGGAAGACCGGAAAAAAGATGACGGAAGCAGATCTGTGGAGACAAAGAAAACATCAATGGCCTTGAAGATTATTATTATTATTATTATTATTATTATTATTATTATTATTATTATTATTATTATTATTATTATTATTATTTCACTAGAAAATTCGATGGGATATAAACATTAAACAGGTAATTTAAATTATTTTATTTAAAATAAGTTTGTATCATTTTCTGGAGTCAAAGGTAATTTAAGTGGCTATTGTAAGATTATCAACGACTTATATCGTGAAAATAAGTTGTTTATATGCTTCTTTCTCTCATTCATTACAATGATAAATTTCATATTTGTAATGAAGTTCATTGCGAAAACATTGGTTTCATATAAGATTTATTATTATAAAGTTTAATTAATTTATAACTTGTTTCATATTTCAAAACTACATTTTAGGGTTTATTACTCTTATATCCATATTCAGTTTTCGAATACTGGTCTTTACTAAGCTCAAAATCTTGCAAGGATGACTTCACGCTTCTAAAAATGCAGCGAAATACAGAAATTATTAAATTATCAACGGTAGATCGCAAAGTTTTCAACTTTTTATTCAATATAGAAATTATATTGAAGATGAAAATATGATCGTTTTAAATATTCAGAAATAATGCTGAATTAGGTCTTTGAGTTTAATTATTTTCGTCAGAGTATGAAGTCCTATAATGCTAATTATATTGATTTCAAAGGTTTAAACACAGTTTGTGCTGAAGCTGGAAGACAGACTTCACTGTTAGAGGTGGAAAAGCTTTGTGGCGTCTGCTGCCTCTTCAAAGAGAGCCAATATTGGTCCGCAGAGCACAAGTGGAACACCACAAGGCCTACATTGCTTGATAAAACGGCACGCCTGAAAATTTCAGCGTCCAGTAGGCTTCAAAGTAGCCAATTGAAATTTTAATTTTGCTATAGAAAGCATTCTCAAATGGATACTAACTTCATTTTCTTTTTTCTTTTCATATAATGCAAATTCGAACTCATTATAAAAAACAGAAGTTAGTGCCTACACACGTTTAATTGCTTTGCACTATAGCGTTTGTGAATAATTTAAAGTTGCTGCCTGTTATAAATTGAATTGAATAAGAAGACTGTCATAGTGCTAAAATATGTACAAATACAATGTGGCCCAAAGCAGGTATCACTTAATTTTAAATTTCAATGATAGGACCAAATATTTTTGATTCAATATGCGATATAATAATATTCCATTCTTAAGTAGAGCAGGCTAATAACATCCATTAACTAATAAACATACCAACACGTGTTGATGGATATCAGTAACATTTCTTTCTTGATTCTTTCAATTACCATAAATATATAAAAAGTATAGTTTTTTAGTGATAAACTGTAACAAAAGTTACTGATTTCAAAACAAACATTTTTAATATTTTTTTTCCCACGCCGCGGCGTGCCGTCGTCGTTTAAGGTGTCGTGTCTAGGACCCGATTTACGGAATGCGCGCTAGTTCCAGTCTTCATGAGGGAAGAAATTTTATCATGAAATAATTTCGGTCAGTGTTTGTGACCGGTACTCACCCAGCATCATGATGCACTCGGGGAGCTACGATAGATAGTGAAATCGGGTAAAGAAGGCCAGCTACAATAGCTGGGAAGATAATCGTGCTAACCACACGATGCATCCACTCTGGTTGGATGACCACCCACCTCTGCTTCGTCATGTGGACGTGAAACCAGCAGTCGGCTGGTCGGTCTGGGCCCTTAAAGGACTATAGAGTGACGGATTATTATTATTATTATTATTATTATTATTATTATTATTATTATTATTATTATTATTATTATTATTATTATAAAAAGGGAAAATAAATTGCAAATATGTAATTCAATAGTCAAAAGTACTGTTACATATGGGGCTGAAACATGGAAATTTAATAAAAAGTTAGCATGAAATCTCATGACAATGGAAATGGATTTTTAAGATCGCGAGACAGTCGAAATTAAAAAAAAAATAGAAATACAGTTATACGAGATGAAATGAACATTCAACATCCTGTTTTGGATTATGTGAGAATTCATAGTTACAAGAGATCAGAACAGTATCAGAGTGCAGACTGAACGACATGGATTGGCTGGACAGAGAAGAGTGGAGAACAAGAATAAAGGCTGGTTCACAATAAACCGGAAACGAGAATGAGAGCTGACAAATTGTTAAAATGTATATATTTAAATGTGAGCATTCACAATTAACGAGAAGCTTGCCGGAGCCCGGAACTGTAACGTGAGGTTGCCCAAGATTCAACTTTGCCGTTCTCGTTTCCGATCACAGCCTCCTAGATTCATTCTGTTACTATGATAAAGCTATTTGATCGTCGTGTATTTTGTAGCACTGAGGCCATGACAATTTCTTCTTCATGCATGGTTTCCAACTAACTCGAAAATTCAGTAGAATCACTTTGAATATAAGCTAACGTGTATATGTGATCAGATTACCACGTGAATTGAATTTTTAAATATTCTGTGTTATAGGCCTAAATTCTGAAGTTGGTTAGCATCTGTTTATGTTGGCTGGTTTGTTGTCATGAGAGAACGTCATTGGTCAATTACACACATATAACATCAGATTGAGTAATATCGACTTTACATATCTTTATTGTCATACATACCGATATGCATAGCCGTTTCCGTTCTTGGTTTATAGTAAATCAAAATCTTCACTTTCACATCCTCCGTTTCCAATTGTCGTTCTAGCTCTCGTTCCCGGTTTATTGTGAACCACTCTTCAGACTTTAGGACTTTAGGCACAGAAAGATGTGTAAACATTAGAAATCTGTATATAAATACATAAAATTTATTAGCATATTACTGCTATTATTATTATTATTATTATTATTATTAGTGTTATTTTTATTTCTACCATTTATATTAATCAACCTCTTTCCACTACTAATACAGTAGTATCATGTTTCAATTCCAGTCTCTTAAAAAGTATATCATTAAACTTTTTATGTCTTGAGTTTTGATTCATTTGTTAATTAATGCCATATTTATGATTAGGCATATATAGTGAGATTATTCTCTTCCTATTCATAATGAAATGTTTCCGTCCAACCGGTAGGTTCAGCGATATGCTCCAGAACGCTGACTGTTCATTCACTTCTAACAGACAAAACATGGCATGGAACATCAACACTTATATGTTGATACTTCTTAAAATGGAGCCTATCTATGGAATAAGTATACTTTCTTAACTCCTTCTCAAAATGATTCTATAAAAAATAGGCTAAGTCCAATTTTGGAATTTTATGCAGAGTGTTTCAGAATTCAACCGATGAAGTTTATATGGTTATAGAATATTTTATATAAGGAGTCAAGGGTCTACGACAAAAAAAACCTTAGTTATGGGTTATTAAAGTTGTTTATATTTGATACTCATATTCCAGCATTAAAATAAAATAAAGGTATAGAATAGTATGCGATGATTTCGGATCTTATTAAGGATGCCATGAAGCATTGTTAAGAAATAATCAACCGCCGGCATATAATGGTACAGCACGCCACTGCACTGTTTCGTTCACCTTTATTCGTTTTCGTTAATGTATGTACCTATTTTAGAATGGAATTATCGATTTGGGGCTCCGGTTTAACGTACAATGCGTCAGATTTCAGGCCAAAGGCTACTATGTTCGAATCTGACCGTAGGATTTCTTTTTAATTCTAATGCCTCTTATTTTATTGATAATAGGCCTATATCTGAATTATTTCATTTCTGAACCACCGAAATAGGTATTTTAGTATTATTTTATTTATTATGCCTTCGGCAAGAGTATATTCTAGTTCCAGCCATAGGTTCCTTAGCCAACAGTTCATTTTCAGAGCAAGCCACCGGCGTAGCTCAGTTAGCTAAGGCGCTTGCCTGCTGATCCGGAGTTGCGCTCGGGCGTGGGTTCAATTTCCGCTTTGGCTGATTACCTGGTTGGGCTTTTTCCGAGGTTTTTCCCAACCGTAAGGTGAATGTTAGGTAATCTATGGAGAATCCTCTACCTCATTTCGCCAGATACCTTCTCGCTATCACCAGTCTCATCGACGCTAAATAATCTGTATTTGATGCAGCGTCGCTAAATAACCAAGTAAAAAAAAAAGAGATCAAGTCAGTCGTATTGGAGTCCTGTGTACCTCAGTTAGATATTTGTTAGAAACGCAATGGCGTTTGTTTGCAAATGTGATAAGTGCATGACCTTCCTGTGTTCTGTATTATTACTTTCATGCATTTTTGTCCCATTTTAATGTTTAAGTTGTATCCCAGATCACATATATAACAGATTGCTCAACCTTATGTGCCTTGACAGTAACAACTTTTGTAGGTTTACTAAGCTGTCATCTAGTTGTTACATAAGGAGTCTCGTCATAACTCTCATTTGAATTGCATTAACGATTGTACTGCCATCTCGTGTTCGTTTACGGCGGACGTTGGCGATCCTGGCGGTTGTTCTCTTCAAAGTGCTACCGATTTTAACATAGGGATGAGCAAACTGTTATGTAATTATGTGATCAGGGGTTGTATGAAATTCGTTATATGTGGTTTGTAATGGTGAATCCGGAATAATTAATAAACTTCAGAAAAAATTCTAGGTTTATTGTGTAAAAATACTGTACTTCAGGCGAAAGTTGTTCTTTGAAGAATTCCTGTAACTTGTATTCCGACTAACAGTGAGTAGTGGAAGAATAATTTGCTTTCCTTTATTACGATATACGTAATGTTCTGTAAAGTAATTCCGGAATATTGTTTACTTCCTCCTCTAAGGAACACTAAAGAAGACATTTCTTTCTTTTCTCATTTATCCATTTTATTACGATATTTTCTATTAAACAGAATACTGGTCTGCACAATTTATGTACATTACAAGTTAATTGACAAACAAATCGCTACTGTCACTTCTCCACAGTAATGAATATGCATTTCTCAAACTACATCACTTCTTCGCCCTTCTAAACAGCTGTTGTCATTATTACGCAGTACATTACAAAATAACTAGAGCTGGCTTTTTAATGTTACAAACCTAGTTTACAGTTATATACCTTGAGTTTGAAAAGGTACCTGCTAAATTTTGAACTTTCGACTTCATCCTCTGACAGGAACCATCTCCATTGTTTATCGATTGTGCCAGAGTGACATAGCAATATTGTATCCGACACATTTCCAAATGTATCACTGTCACGTGCAGGTTCAAGCAGTGGCATACTGGTCCAAAAAATATGTCACGCCATTCCGTGCAAGTTTGAACCCGCAGACCCCAAGTTCCCTATCTCAGAATACTTACCTAGGACCACCCAACAACTCCTTAAAGTTCTTCGGTTGAATTCTGAAATACTCTGTATATTTTAATTTGTTCAATATATGGGAATTGTTCTTATGAACATATCCTCTATATTTCCTGATTAATGAAAAGTCAATAATTTGTTATTAAGATACGATTTTTATTGCTGCAATGTCCACTTGCATTTATTTTTATTACAAAAAGAAATAAACACGTCAATAAATTTAATGATTTCAAAATTTTATTATATACACAAGTATAAGTTCTTGAGCAAGTAATACTTTCCTCTCAGTAGAGGCAATGACTGAACACTGTCGAGCACTGATACCTCATCTTTTCGCTGTCATTATTCATTGGGGCTATAGTTCAACCTGCATACACAATGTGGTGAAATAGAGTTATTCACATTGGAGAACATAATAATAATAATAATAATAATAATAATAATAATAATAATAATAATAATAATAATAATAGTAATAATAATAATAATACTTACTTACAAATAGCTTTTAAGGAACCTGCAGGTTCATTGCCGCCCTCACATAAGCCGCCATCGGTCCTTATCCTGTGCAAGATTAATCCAGTCTCTATCATCATATCCCATCTCCCTCAAATTCATTTTAATATTATCCTCCCATCTACTTCTCGACGTCCCCAAAGATCTTTTTTCCTCCGGCCTCCCAACTAACACTCTATATGCATTTCTGGATTCGCACATATGTGCTACATGCCCTGCCGATCTCATAAGTCTGGACAGAATGTCACAAGTTTGGCCCAAAAATGTGAATTGCAGTTTCACAGAAATGACCATCTGAGGATTGTCGAAATAATCGGTGTTCCCGTTTTCAACATATTCCAGATACCACGGTGCAGAAAATTTGCAAAATTTTTACATCACAACTGATTATCACGGAACGAGACTTGTAATTTGCAGTACCATTATTTCCCAAAGGAATATTAATGAGATGATTTATATCTCATATTAATGCAAGTGCTACTAATACCATTTAATTGAAGGGTTCAGAGCCATAGTGGGCCAAACGCCGTTTATTAAAAACGGAGAAAACAGGGGTTAAAGTTAAGTGAATACCATAGTTTAATGAAGATTTACATATCATTTAGTTTTAATGTGTATACTTTATATTACCTGCTATATGTTTCCGTTGAATTATGGCAGTAACTTCATTTTAACCCTTGTTTTCTACGTTTTTAGTAAATGGCGCTTGGCCCCACTATGATTCTGAACCCTTCAATTATTACTCAATTACTTCATTGTTGAAGCATTTTAGAGTGTGTGACAGAGTCAAATGAATAAAAAAATTTGGTTAGAAGAATAAAACTTAGTTCGTGAAAGATTTAAATCCTAAGTAATTAGATATTCATTAATATCGTAAAACAGTAGTTAATTAGCAAGACTTTAACAGATAGTTTATAAATATTGGATCCTAGATTTTATATATTTAGATAATGGATTAAATATTTTGATTCGTATTTCATGAACAGTGAGTGACGAATGCAATGATGCCGATCCGGAGATGAGCTCGGGCACGGGTTCGATTCCCGTTTAGGCTTATTACCTTGTTGGATTTTTCCAAGGTTTTCCCCACCCCTAAGGCGAATGTCATGATATATATGGCGAAAATATTATTTTTCCAACTATTTATTTTTACATGAATGAGGTCTGTTCCTCAACTGTTCGTAATTTTCACTCTGTATATCTTTCAGAAGCTCGATGAAACAATATATGTTTGGGTGTGCCTTTGTTGCCAGTCTATTTAATGTGGTGTGTAAGATTCGCAGCTGTTTGTCGTGCGATTCAAACTGCTTGAATATTGTGCCCAAATATGGGATGAAACGTTGCTGCGGGACTTATGTAGGTTTCTAATATGTAGTCGCAAAATGTCATGTCTTTTCTTTTCCAGCAGGAAGTATCGTCATCAAGTTATCTGTAAAAGAATCGTCTACTTTATATCGATATTCAGATGTTTTAAAGTTATATTCTATGCAGCTAGATCCCAAATCAATACGCACTCCACCGCAATCGAAGAGTTTGTTGTTTATGTTTACATAATACAAGTGTGTCATTCCAGCTCATTATAAATGCAGGTAAACACGGTATGAGATTAAACTGACGCACAACTCCGGACTAAACTGACATACCAGGTTCTAAGGTCAAACGGGTTACGAACCAAACTGACAGCGACCCTAAAAAAAAAAAAAAGGTTGCGTGGAACTATAAAAAAAACAGAGCCAGTCTATGAAGCAAACACAAGCTCTTTTGAGGGTCATAAACATATTCGGATATGTGATATCAAGACAAAAACTATAACTAATAATGATTAAAAAAGATAATATAATGAAATAATGTAAGTAGAGCAACAAATCTCTATCATATGTATGAGATAAAGCATGAGGCAATGAGAGCTTATCCTATACTTTACTTCATTCTTTTTTATGTGACACGTAATACAAATACTCTAAGGAAATAATGATGCTACAGGTCTAATTTAATCTTTTCATTATCATACTACCATAATCATAATCATCATTACTGTCAACATCAGCAACTGTAGCAGTTGTTTCTTTAATTGATTCAATTTCAGTCTGTTAATTCCTAAATTTATGTCTTAATCTCTTGTTAGTCCATTCGAGTTTACTCTTTTCTTTTGGATTATAGTTAAGTGGGACCTGTACTAATTTATTATAGGCCTACTTCATTCTAAAATCGTGTTGTGTCCAATGTTGTCTTCAAGGAGTTATTTTGTGCCTATATTTTTAGTAGGACATTATGTTCTTAAATTTTTGCACTGTTTATTTAATAGTAATTTACAAATTTTTATGCTACTAGAAATTTAATTGCATTATTTAGAAGTCAGAATTTTTATTGAAATATTATTCCTTGAGGTGGGATATGATGATACAGGATGATTCACGAGGATTTACTGTCACTTACGGAGCTTGTTTCGGAAAACAAAAAAGTCATATAAACATGTGTCCTGATCTGAATATTTTCAAAGTTACACTAATTTGAAGTTGTTTGTAAAATACCATTATTCTTTAGTTTTAAGGGTAAAAGAATATTACAGATAAGGAATGAAGTATTCAGGTGTATCATTTCTTTAATTAGCTAGTATTCTAAAGCTAAAAATTGTTGTGAATTCTATAGTTGCTTCGTACAGATTTTTTTTTAACTACAGAATTATATTTTCCTTACGGATTTATCACAACAATTGATAGGCCTATATGTAAATCACACCACTCTTGTAAATTCTTTAAAATATACATTAGGATGCATAATTAAACAGTAAAGAATCAAGTTCCTAAAGTCGTGTGATTTGTAACAATTATTGTGAGAATTGCGAAAGAATGATGTAATATTTATTTAAAAATTGAAAACAAAATCTGTACGAAGCAATTAAGAACACATTTTTAGCTTTAGAACACTAGCCAATTAAATAAATGATACTTCTAAGTAGTTCATTCTTTATTTGTAATATTCTTCTACCCTTAAAACTAAATAAAAAAGGTATTTTACTTACAACTTCAAATTAGTTTAACTCTGAAAATATTGACAAAAGTTTATATGACATTTTTTGCTCAGAATGCCTTTGGATTTGAGCTCTGGAAATGGCGGTAAATCCTCGTGAATCTCCCTGTAGAGACTGGATTAATCTTGTGCAAGATAGGGACCGATGGTGGGTTTATTTGAGGGCGGCAATGAACGTGCGGGTTCCTTAAAAGCTTTGGGTAAGTAAGTAATTAAGACCTTTGTAAAAGGGTTGGTACTGTAATTACCTTTTACAATCTTGTATATCTTTCTTAGTTCATTGTGTCCATTTGCTCATACTGAGTTGAAACAGTGAAAATATTTACTACATTTCTCAATATCAAATATAACTTTAAGTCATCCTCAATGCAGTCTTAAATATTAACATTTATTAAGCTTTGTTTAGATGTACAAACAATGTAACATTTTTGGAGGTAATTGTTTGCTCCGTTATTAGAGATAGCAAGAAAAGGTTAATCTACGAATATGTATCTTTTCCGTCAGTAGAACAGAAAAACAGTTTTCTATAATTTATTAAATAAAGAGTTTCCCTTCCCCTTTTTGCTTTCCCTAGTGATATAACCAACATATATGACGTTTCACCTTAGGATATTTCTGAAACGAAGACCTGGTGCAAAATTACCCAAATTTCGTACCACTTCAAATTCGTGAATATCTTAAATATTGGTCTAATCCTGTGTGTATATTGTCAAATTCGTTATATTGATTGTTTATCAATTTTTGAATACGAATATATGAGTGTTCAGAACCACAGAGAGATATTCTTTAGTTTTTATTTGATATTTTCAAATTAAGTTTTGGAATAATATATTAGTTTACTCGATATCATGTTCGGATTTTGCTACTAAGAGCTGATGGTTAACGTAGAGGAGAGTTTGTAATTTGTAGTCAGGACAAATTTCATAATTTCGAAATAATCTAATTGACTAATCTCGGGATAGTAGGATTGTAATAATTGAGTTCTCTTGGAAGGCATACATTATGCACATTCTGTGTAATTACGTAAGCCTTAGTCTTTTAGTAGCATCTCTGAGTTGTGGTCTCTAGGCGCCAGAACAGCTGCTACTCCCTAAGGCTTTTAATTGGTTGTTTTCGAGGTTCCTTTGTGTTCTGTTCGCCTGACACCAGAAAGACGAGTAAAGGAGAATTGAAGGATATGAAGTTATAGGGTACAAATAGTATATATATATATATATATATATATATATATATATATATATATATATATAGACAGAAGTATTGAAATAGTCGCACATCAATATGGGTTTTCCTAATTTTATTGCGATTAAGTTATGTTTGTTGCAAAGGTTATATTTTGTTGGAAGTTATGTTCTTTTTTAAAATGTACTTTCTATCTAATACGAGTAGATATTAGAGAATGTATGGTGTAATGTGAATCCTTCATTTTCCACGGTCCTTTTCCTTTCACTTTATTGACACTGATATTTTTTACTGAAGCAAGTTCATTAACAAAAAAAATGTATTTATTTTTAAATAAAGTTCTGACCTAGTATCATAATACCGACTCTAGAACCTTAAAGTAGGTGTCATTATATTTTTACTATATTGTATATGCTAAAAGTGGAAGAAAATATTAATCGAAGAAAAGAAAACATACAAATCAATATCTTTGCGTGATAACTTCAAGACCATTGATAGGCCTATATGAATTTTAAGTCTGAGGTGTGGACTAAAATAAGAAATTGTAGAAAAATACTGCTTAGCTACAGTTTTAAGTAATCTGGTACCATGAACTTTTCCTATATGAACATGTCTGCAGTTGAAAGAAAATGATAGACGTAATAGATAAACAATAATAAAATTATACATTCAGAGTCAAGGATAGACACAACTTTTCATATTAATTTTATACGCTAAAAGACAATCTATGTGGTGTGCACAATTGCCTATTAGCAGGCCACTAACAAAAATTTTTTTAGGTGTGTTGTACAATATTAGGTTTAGTTGTATTGGTGTAAATACGTAAAATATACGTGAACCACTCCCACGGTGTTTAACAGCTGTCAGAGTAATCGAATGACTCAGAATTTGAGTCCGGCTTTGATAGAAGACGTTGTGCATGTTTAGTGTTAAATAAGGATTTACATGTTACATTTATTAAAAGCGTGGTAAGTTTGAAGTCTAGTGCTAGGTCGCTGCCACACGACCTAATAAGCTCAGAAACTGTCTATAAGGCTGATATTACTGAGACTGTGCGGTAAGAAGATATTGTATTTTCATGTTTTGAAATTATCGTCATAATGATTATTATCTATTTTATGGTAGTAGTACCGGTACTTATGACAACTTTTTCACTAGTAGAAATAAATGTGGTGATACAAATACTTAAATATAATGCTAGAGATGTGCAATAAATATTATCAGCTATCAACCCTATGTTAGTCATTATCTCTTGATCCTTATTTAAGAGTTCCAACACTCGACCATAGTGTGACTGTTGCTATTATTATTAATGGGAGGAAGGAAGCCGTTAAGACTCAGCACTGCTACCTTGTAAATCTTTTGTACTAACACCCTAGAAAGGCGCAGTCTTAATCCATACCCGTTGACTGTGCTAAGGTTCGCTGAAGGTCCATGTAGACTAGATCCGTCCGCGCGTCGCCACCCGGCGATCTGAGAATGCTGAAGAAGAATGATAATAATCGGCCGGCATGATGATGTATATGCCTTACATAGAGAAATTAGAGAACAGCGAGAAAACTATCTTGTAAGTCACAAGTATCACCATGGGATTTCAATACAAAACTCTACGTTGATGGTTGAGACCATGCAACCAACGTAGGGATTACGTATCCTCATTACTGTACATATTTCATAAGGAGATCCCTGCGAGGGGGTGTATGATCCATGCGGGGTAAGAGGAGACTGTAAGCTAGTAACTCACAACCTCTAAAGGAACAGGAGTACGACAAGGATGTCATTATCACCTACACCGTTCAACATCTACTTGGAGGATTTAGTGAAGAATTGTTTTCAGAATATGGAAGAGGTTATAGTAGCAGGAAGAAGAATAAAGTGTACAAAATTTGCTGATGAAATGGCGTTGTTAGCAGAAGAAGAGACGATATTAGGGGATATGCTATTGGAGCTAAATGACAGCTGAGAGCAGTATGAGATGAAGACACATACAAACAACAGTGAAGACCGTAGTTATTGGAAGAAAAATAAAGAAAGTAAAAGTGGGAATTCGAAACGAAGCTGTAAAAGAAGTGGATTGAGGATAACTGTGGCAAAGGAAGTTGTAATAGGAAAAGCGACAATCTTCTGCGGACCTCTGAAAAATAACAAAGAATAAAATCAGCAGTAAAAAAGATCGAATTTATCAGTGACAGGTTATCATATTTAGTACTTAAGGGTAGATGGTGCGACATCATAGTTATAAATGCTCACGCCCCTACAGAAGAAAAAGACGACCATATAAAGGATAGCTTCTATGAGGAATTGGAACATACTTTTGATCAGTTACCTAGATATCACATCAAAATTTTATTGGGGGATTTCAACGCTAAAGTAGGACAGGAGGATATTTTTAGACCAACTATTGGAAAAGAGAGCCTACACGCAAGTAGTAGTGACAATGGAATTAGATTAGTCAACTTTGCCACATCGAAAAATTTAATTGTCAAAAGTACAACATTCCCCCATAAGTATATACATAAATATACTTGGCCTTCTCCAGATGGAATGATAACACAACCAAATAGATCACATCTTGATAGATAAACGGAGACATACTAGTATAGTAGATATTCGAACTTTCAGGGGTGCAGACTGTAATTCTGACCATTATTTGGTGATTGGAG
The DNA here is from genome assembly GCF_040183065.1 of Periplaneta americana. Lineage (NCBI taxonomy): Eukaryota > Metazoa > Arthropoda > Insecta > Blattodea > Blattidae > Periplaneta > Periplaneta americana. Next base: position 106,451,325 of record NC_091120.1, on the reverse strand, counting down.
AATTAAGAGAAAGATTATCAGTAGCCAAGCGAGTAGAGCAACAAGTTAATATTACTAAATTCGATATTTTGAAATTAAAGGACGAGGAAGCTAAGCAAAATTATCAGGTCGAAATTTCGAATAGGTTTGCCACTTTAGAAAGTTCCGACGAAGTTGAGAAAGAATTAGATGTTAATAGCGTGTGGGAAAATATCCGAGATAGTATCAAAATTGCAGCTGAGCAGAGCATAGGTTATTATGAAACTAAGAAAAAGAAACCGTGGTTTGATGAAGATTGTTGAATGGTAGTAGAAAGAAGGAAACAGGCAAAATTGAAATTCTTACAGGATCCAGTTGAGGAGAAGAGAGATAATTATTTCAATGAAAGACGGGAAGCAAGTCGTACACTTAGGAATAAAAAGAGAGGTTACTTGAAGGAAAACCTGAATGAGGTAGAAACAAATAGTAAGAATAAAAATATTCGAGATTTATATAAGGGTATAAAGGAATTTAAGAACGGATATCAGCCAAGGGTAAACGTGATCAAGGATGAGAATGGTGACTTGCTTGCAGACTCTCCATCAATCCTAAACAGATTGAAAAACTATTTTGCGCAACTACTAAATGTACATAGGCCAAATAGAAATGATCGGGAAGAAATTCAGATACAAACTGCTGAGCCATTTATACCCGAACCCTCGCTTTCAGAAGTCGAAATTGCGATAGAAAATCTGAAAAAGTACAAGTCTCCAGGTATCGATCAAATTCCAGCAGAATTAATACAAGAGGGTGGAAGTTCATTATATAGCGAAATTGTACTTGCTATTTGGGAAAAGAAAATTGTACCAGAACAGTGGAAGGAGTCCATAATTGTACCTATTTTTAGAAAAGGGGACAAAACCAACTGTGGTAGCTTTCGAGGAATATCACTTTTGTTGACGTCGTACAAAATTTTGTCCAATATTCTTTTGAGAAGATTAACTTCGTACGTAGATGAAATTATGGGGATCATCAGTGCGGTTTTCGGCGTAATAGATCGACCATTGATAAGAATTTTTGTATTGGACAGATAATGGAGAAAAAATGGGAGTATAAGGGTACAGTACATCAGTTATTCATAGACTTCAAAAAGGCCTATGACTCGGTTAAGAGGGAAGTATTATATGATATTCTTATTGAATTTGGTATTTCCAAGAAACTAGTTCGATTAATTAAAATGTGTCTCAGTGAAACATATAGCAGAGTCCGTATAGGTCAGTTTCTATCTGATGTTTTTCCAATTCACTGCGGGGGAAAGCAGGGAGATGCACTATCACCTTTACTTTTTAACTTCGCTTTAGAATATGCCATTAGGAAAGTTCAGGATAACAGGCAGGGTTTGGAGTTGAATGGGTTACATCAGCTTCTTGTCTATGCGGATGACTTGAATATGTTAGGAGAAAATACACAAACGATTAGGGAAAACACGAAAATTTTACTTGAAGCAAGTAAAGCGATCGGTTTGGAAGTAAATCCCGAAAAGACAAAGTATATGATTATGTCTCGTGACCAGAATATTGTACGAAATGGAAATATAAAAATTGGAGAATTATCCTTCGAAGAGGTGGAAAAATTCAAATATCTTGGAGCAACAGTAACAAATATAAATGACACTCAGGAGGAAATTAAACGCAGAATAAATATGGGAAATGCGTGTTATTATTCGGTTGAGAAGCTCTTATCATCCAGTCTGCTGTCCAAAAATCTGAAAGTTAGAATTTATAGAACAGTAATATTACCGGTTCTTCTGTATGGTTGTGAAACTTGGACTTTCATTCTGAGAGAGGAACATAGGTTAAGGGTGATTGAGAATAAGGTGCTTAGGAAAATATTTAGGGCTAAGCGGGATGAAGTTACAGGAGAATGGAGAAAGTTACACAACGCAGAACTGCACGTATTGTATTCTTCACCTGACATAATTAGGAACATTAAATCCAGACATTTGAGATGGGCAGGGCATGTAGCACGTATGGGCGAATCCAGAAATGCATATAGAGTGTTAGTTGGGAGAACGGAGGGAAAAAGACCTTTAGGGAGGCCGAGACGTAGATGGGAGGATAATATTAAAATGGATTTGAGGAAGATGATAGAGACTGGATTAATCTTGCACGGGATAGGGACCGATGGCGGGCTTATATGAGGGCGGCAATGAACCTTCCGGTTCCTTAAAAGCCATTTGTAAGTAAGTAAGTAAGTAAGTAAGAGACTAGTGAAGGGCTTTGTTTGGAGTGTGGCATTGATATTACGACGAAGTAAAGAGAAACGCCTAGAAACATTTGAAATGTGGCTATGGAGAATAATGGAGCGTGTGAAATGGACAGACAGAATAAGAAATGGAGGAGTGTTGGAAAGAGTGGGTGAAGAAAAAATGAGGCTGAAATTGATTAGTAAGAGAAAAAGGGATTGGTTAAGGAGAAACTTCTTGCTGAACTATGCACTGGAAGAAATAGTGAACGGGAGAAAAGTTCGTGGGAGAAGGAATCAGATACTAGAGGACATTAAAGTAGATGGATCATATACGGAGACAAAGAGGAAGGTAGGAAATAGGAATGATTGGAGAATGCTAGGATTACAGTGAAAGACCTGTCTTTGGGCAGAAAACTATGAATGAATAGGCCTATCCGAAATATTAACCTTGATCCATTCTGAATGGATATAAAATTCAAAGAATTGATTCGACATTATTCTTTCGGAGAGATACAGAGCCTATGAGATTGAGTCGAGGTCCTCCTACTTTCGACGTAGCATCACAGAAATAACCCTAATAAATCTATGGCACTCATATGACAAACTTGCCTCGTAAGTTAGGTGTCAGCAAGTCCTTTGTGCTGAGGACATATTTTGTCCAATCACTTTTGTTTTTCTCTTTCGTTTATAGTTTCTTCATTGAGTCTTTTTCGCCATATAACCATACTTTTGTCTCTCAACAGTATTTATAGATAGAAAGAGACGTTAAACAGAATACTTCAATAGTAACTGAATGTGCTCACATTCAAAGAAGCCACACGACATTGATCTCTGAAATGTTCTTTGTATATTAAGGGGAACTGGAAAATGTCACTGTCTGTGTCGACGCAAACAGCCCCCGCGGAATTGAAATTTGGTACCACATTGTACAAGTCTGTAATGTGTCATGCTTTCATGATGCATTAGTTTGTAATCAAGTTACTCTCGAACATCAGTTCTGCGACGAGAACTTAAACCGACGTTTATCCTCTGTTTATTACGTTGAGAAAGAGAAGTTACTAAGATTTAGTGTAGAAATTCCTTTCACGCTTTTCGAAGACTTGCCTCAAATAAGAAGCCGGTCGGTTTTATCAGTTACTATTGTTGTTGACATATCTAAAAGCATTACAATTCTGCAAAAAGAATGACTTGCGATATTAATGGTAATGCGAATGTTCCATAGAATATATTTTGTTATACATCTAAATGTAAAATTTGTTCCCAACTACAGGATGGATTTTGTCTTAACTTAATAATTTATATATTATCAGGCAGTACATCTCACTTGACGACATGTGTCAGAGGAAGAACAATTGTTTGGATGCATCTGAAGTCTGACTAGTCTGAAAAGGAGCAATGTGAAAAATAATCAGGGATTTGGTAAGACAAATATATCTAGTCAAGAATATAAGATTTTCCTTCAGTAATCGCTGCAAACTATAAAAGAAGGTTTCCTCTACTACATTCGGGATAGAAATTTACAAAAGTATTTATTAACAAGCTGTCATTTACGACTAAGTAAAATGTCTTTCGCTTTGCCCCACTCTCCCCTATATCAGGAATTGTTACTTTCTATCCCTACAGAAGAAAATGTTATATCTCTCCCGATTTTGATACTCAAGAAAACGGCATTTACTCTCGGTCGTGGAAAAATTATTAAATGAAATAAAGTTTAGCCTGATTGAGTGTACTACCACGATATCTACAGATTTTGATATTGCGATAGTTAATATTGTGAGAGTTACCTACATCGCAGCTACACTCTGGGTTAGCATAGTAAAAAATTAAAATAAACATTATAATATATCCTTTTTTTTTGACAATTTCCAGATTGTACGTTCAACTTACACTCAGTAAACGCGACAGAAACATTAATTATGCATAATATATTTTTTTATTCGAGAATTCTAATGTAAAGAAGGTTATAAAATAACTATTTATAAGTGTGTTTGGAAGGTAATGGGATAAAAAATATGTTCATGGAAATAATAATTCTTGAAAAATCTAGGAGCAAAGGAACAACATGGTAGAGGACTTTTCCGTTCATTCTATGCTTATGATTTCTCCCTTAAAAGGACTGTGATTGAACATCTTCGACCTTATCTATTAACTGTAATACAAATTCTCTTCAGAAATTATTGACGGAAGTCATTCAACTTATTGAAAAACTGAGAGATTTATATTAGAGTCTCGTTACATACTGCGCAACATCGATGATTCATGAAAATGTTTCGTTTTATCTAAAAAAGATTTCTTCTTCCCATTCGTAACATCTCTTTTAAACTTCAATCCGTCTTACATTTCCGCTTTTATTGTTTCCTTCATTTAAAAATTCTAAACTTTTAAATAAAAAATAAGAATATTGGTGAAATAGTGACTATCGCTCTATGGGGCTCGACTAGAATTTTGAGGAATCACTTCTATACTTAAGGAAATCTTTCGCTCGATATAACTTACTACCAGTTATTTAAAAATCAATCTCATTTACATATTTAATTACTGGATTCTTTTCTTTTTCTTTGAGACCATTTTTACCTTTTCAATGGCAGCCTCTAAATTCAGGAGATTGTTTTTCAAGAAAACTACATATGCTCATATTAATTTTTGTCAATCGCTTGAACATTTTATAATTTGGTAATAATATTATCTCTTTCAGAATTATTGGGGATTTTCGTAATGCTATGTGCTTCTTCTTGGTGACCATGCTGGTCATTTTCTGTTTTATAGACGATTATAATTATTACTTCTGTAAATTTATTCTTGTAATATCTCTTTTCTTAATTACATTTTTCCTATTTAATCAAATCGACTTTCCATGAATTCATTATTAGAACTTTTTATAAGGATTCCTTCTTGTTTTTATATTTCAAATTTGTACACCACCTTTCTTGTAATATTTTTACTTTCTTTTACTTAGAACTACATGTGCAGATTACAAAATAATTATTCCTTTCAATACTTTCGATTCGTAATTTTTTTACTGCTAATAAGTTTTTCTTGAAAATAATTCTTAATTTACATTGATATAAATGTTTTACAGGTTATTTTTTTAATAATTCTTTTCTTAAAATATCCTTTATATTTCTGTAGCTTACGAATTTTTCTATCTTCCTGGTATTCTTAATTTAGAAATCATAAGGAAATTATCAGTAGACCTACTAGCGACACGTCCTTTAAGACTCGCCTTTTTGAATGAGGGTTGCAGTTTTTTTCTTTAGCTAATATACTATACTGTCATGAAATCTATAATAGTTCTTCTGCCCATTTGTATAAAATACGTTTATGAATATTTATCAGAATATAATAATTCGTGTTATTTAATAAAATTCGTTAATTTAAGCAACTTCTGTTGCTCTTTTATCTAATTTCCTTCAATACATTTTCTATAAATTTCTTCCAACAATTTTTTTATTGGCCTAATAAGGTATGAAAAATAAATTTTCTTTTTTTCTTTTTCTGGTGAAATAAACTTCTATTATTATTATTATTATTATTATTATTATTATTATTATTATTATTATTATTATTCACGCATTTACGAAAGTGTAAATATAGACCCTATGTTTAACCTTCTTGTTAACAAACAAAACTACTTCTCGTGATTTTATCTTGTCTTGTTCCACTCCATTATATATTTATCTACTCATGATCTTTCTCATTTCTTTATGGCTACGATTCTGACGTCTATGTCTACATTAATATTTAGTAGTTCTCTATTTAATTTCATTTGTTTGTGAAATAAACACCTCTATACTGCTATATTAATATTGTATTTAATCTCTGTAATTCATCCTTTGCCCTTGGCATAATTGTTCCCGTTAAATCCGTCCGGTTTGCTACATTTTAAGGGATGAGAATAGTTGTTTTGCGTGATAAGGTTTACAAGTGGTTGTATAAATTCCTTTTCTAGCAGAATCAAACTAATGTGTCAGCCGATATTTTCACTGTCTGTTTCTTAGAAACCGTCTTGGTTACCATAGCAGTCAGGTGCCGTAAGGGACACCGATAACACAAACTGATGCAATTCACTACTTAATGCCCATTTCCAGTAAGGAAAACGAGGGATTAGATCATAAAATCATTCTTATTTTATAAATGTGTTAATTATATTAGGCCTACATTCTATCTTATGTGAATTTATTATCAGATCAATTGTTTCATATTTACGAATGTCCTATTTTGAATCGGAGGTCTCATCATTGTGCTGGCCGAAGAAGATAGCGTTAACGAATGATAGTGGGATTTTGGAAAGGGAGGGAGTGTACATACAGGATGGAAGTGAAATAACCTTGTAGATTGAAAGGGACAATAGAGTACACGTAAATGAATAGAATACCTTTATTACGTTTTGTGATTAAATGCACGGTTAATGAGAAAATTAAGTTTGAAGTTTCAGCATTCCGACAAATTATCGCTAATACAGTCTACTCGTGATACGGATGTAAGAGTTCAACGAACTCTGTGAATCTCCGTACTAAACTGCCAACCTGCCAAGACGTTGCCACTCGCTCGCTTCGTGCAATGGCTTGAATTTAGGTTTTTTTTTAATTAAATTTACACGAAAACCGTGCACGCTATTGAAATACGCCAGAGGGATAAATTATTCTTTAATAGATTTCCTATCGATATGAACGAAAAATCACGATCTTACTCGCGATAGTTACCGAATAAAAGATTGTTAAACGTTTGGATAAATATAATAATTTTTAATATACTATGAACTTTCCACTAATATGATATTTATAGTGTTTTGTTACCTAAGCATTCGTTCTGGAAATCTGCAAGATTACTTTACTTCCATCCTGTAGATCTACTTCAACAGTGTCTTCCTCTACTACAAATGCTACCTAATTTTGGAGAAATAGAAATCCGAGTGTCAAAATTGGGAAATCGACAACATATTTTTTTTCATTTCGGCTAATTTCCTATTTTCATGGTTTTAATTACATTACAATTATTAATGTGTTATGTTTTAAATCCTGACATTGTCAATATGATTTTCATAACTATCAGTGTATTTGCAGACTATATACAGAGTGTCTCCAATCTCTAGGAGGGTAAACATTATACAGATGATACAGGACTCTAAACTGAACATTTTGATATAAGGAACCAGTGGTCGGAAATGGATATTTCGGACGCCACGGGATCTTGAAAGTGTATGCGAGGGATGTTCTTGCAAGCTGCTTGAATTTTCATAACAAATAACTGCCTGACGGTTCCATGGTGATATTTATTATCTGTTATTGCTTACAGTTATGCCTTATTGGTCTGAGCTTTGAGATGTTGCTATGGGGTGTACGTTCTTGCTAAGAGATGTATATTGTTTTGGAAATAAAACATTAAATAGCCAACATTGTTGTTTGCAAGAAAATGTGGTTGTGATATTGCCCACCTGCATCGGACGTTTTCGCTCGAGCGCCAAGTAGTTCATTGCATAATCCGATAGGTAGCGCACATGCATGATGGGTAAAATTGTCGCGAGCGATAAATCCTTGAACGGTACAAGCCGAGCGTTACACATTCGTTCTTGTTACAGTGATGAACTGTGTAGTAACATCATAGATGTTTATCATTTCAAAACTTTGCAGTGTTTAACTAACCTCTCCATAGTACAACTACAAAACTTGCTTTAAAATGTAGTATAAACGTTGTAGGTAAATGTTTTTTTTTTTCCCCACACAGGAGTGATTTTATTTTTGCCACATCTGATAGATGTTATTGGATGTAAATGTAATTATTATACACGGAGAACACAATCACGATAATGCAAGAACTGTATCAAATTTCTAGTAATAATAAAAATAATAATAATAATAATAATAATAATAATAATAATAATAATAATAATAATAATAATCTCTAATAATTAGTGTATCAATCTTTGCGTCTGTAACAGTTGTGCAGCATGATAATTCGTTTTATTATATTTTCTGTGACGTTATCTTTTTACTAATATTGTTATTAATCTACTGCTATATCAATAATATGTTGTAAAACGTTTCAACATTGTCGCAGTATATAGGCGGAACACTATGTATGGATCTATCATATTATATATGTGGTAAATCGAATATTGAATAATTATTAATTAGCAATAATAACTATAACGAAGTGTTTCATACTATTTTAATTATAACTTCATGTTGTTGTTTTGGTACGTTCCATTAGACGTTTGTCATAAACGCAGAAAATAAAGCCATATTTTTACCGTGTGAGCAAAACATAATATGTGTATCTTATCTGTCGCCTTCCATACAAGATAAGACATGTCGATGAGATGACCTTGTACTGTGATTCTATTTATTACGAGCGTATCACGACCGATCTTATCTCATTCGAGGGTGCGACATTCGACCGAGTTCAATCGAGCGATTTAACTCCAATGCAGCACTCTGGGCCCCACTTCATAGCCATGATCACCTGGGAAACATATTCTTACCTGCCTGCATCATTGTAAAACAGACACCATATTTAAGAGAGTGGAGCAAAATGCCATGCATTGTTCTGGATGTATGAAGGCTGGTTATCACCACTTTGAACAGATCCTATGAGATGTAAGTTATTTATGTGTGTAAAAAGTTAAAGGAGCGCGCAAAAATGTTCTTCAAAATAAATACTTGTTCAAGACCTTATAGCTTTTTTAAATATACACTTCCGACTACTAGTTCCTATGTCAAAATTCTCAGTTTAGAGTCTTTTACCATCTATATAATTTTGACACTAAAGGTCATATATATACAGAGTGTCGCTTATTATATGACCTGCCTACTCTTTAATACAGTATGTACTAGAAGTTCTCATATATTGCTTTACTTCTTGAAAAAAATTAATTAATTAAATTTGAATTAGAGTTTACAGTGCAATATTCTTCTTTTATAAATTTCAGATTTAAAGAAACTTTAATCACATAGGCTTTGAAATAACACAAAGCACTCTTGCCATAATAATAATAATAATAATAATAATAATAATAATAATAATAATAATATTTATAATTATTATTATTATTATTATTATTATTATTATTATTATTATTATTATTTATTTAATCTGGCAGAGCTAAGGCCAGTAGGCCTTCTCTTCCGCCCAGCCAGACTCTAATTCTAATTAAATACATTTGCTTACATAGGGTTCCTTTAAATATTGGGGCATATATTTAAAATGTTTAAGAGTTTTAAAATTTCTTTCTCTCATGTAATGTAATTTAGTTGAGATAAATATTTTAATATATCTCGATAATCTGAGATGATAGCATTACTGTAGTCTATACAATATATAAGATAGGTTGCAAATTTCGTAAGTCTAGCTCAGATAGTTATTTTATAAAGTGTACTAAGAACTTGGGAAACAAAGGTTTCGGAAAACAGCATTTAAGAAATGTATTATCGTCCCATTTTTTGAATAAATACATTTATTGAACACATAATATTCTCGGAATAGATATTATATATAAATTTATTCTGAAAGTAACACTCTAATATAAAGAAATAATAATGGTTGCAATTTTTTATTCTGTTAACTACCAACTTTGTTAAAGAGTTTATTAAGATAGATAACTTTAAAAAAATTCTGAGTTTAAAATATTGTTTTCCATTGTTTTAAACGTTGCATTCCCCCTCTTTTCCAAACTGCGTGCACATCGCTAGCAATTTGTTCGCTGTTAATGTTTAGATGCACACCAAGTATTTGTGTCGTCATACTAGGTTGACAGGTCGGAATATTTAAACGCTCAACACACAGCATGCATTCATCCACATAAACACATGCAGCTACACTCATTAAAAAGGGTTGTGCAGGTATGTAGCACATGTTTGCATCCGCGAGTGTTCAGATATTTAAGCCAGAGCCCGCATGGCGTCACAGGTAGTTCATCCAGTTAAATGTAAATTTTTCACACTAACGCGCTCAGGCTTCAGTTTTGACGTTGCTAATTGCATAGAATTTTAATAAAGGATGATTTTATGATATTCTTTAGTCGAAATTTTAATAATCACTACCTTAGCTTCGAAAGGAGTCTTCAGCATTGATTTTCTCCATTGTCAATGTGGTATTAGGGGTCTAGAGCACAAGGGATTTAATGACATAATCTTAATGTTGAGAAAACCGAGTTTAAAGTTAAGTGACAATAGAAAATTGTACACAAAGTCTATGATATCTGTTTTGTGTTAACATACTGAGTTTTGGTCTTATGAAATAGCTTACTGCAGATTTTGATAACATTTTAAAATTTAAGATATTAAAATAGCCATTTTATATATTAGATGTTGCATTTGTATCTCTTGTGTTCCAAACTATTTTGCAGATTACATAAAGGTTCAAACTCAACTTACTTACTGGCTTTTAAGGAACCCGGAGGTTCATTGCCGCCCTCACATAAGCCCGCCATCGGTCCCTATCCTGAGCAAGATTAATCCAGTCTCTATCATCATATCCCACCTCCCTCAAATCCATTTTAATATTATCTTCCCATCTACATCTCGGCCTACTCAAAGGTCTTTTTCCCTCCGGTCTCACAAATAACATTCTATATGCATTTCTGGATTCGCCCATACGTCCTACATGACCTACCTATCTAAAACGTCTGGATTTAATGTTCTAAATTATGTCATGTGAAGAATACAATACGTGCAGGTTCATTCAAACTAAATGTAAAAATTGTAATGTGTAGATTACAAAATACAATCTTAATCAGGCCTGCAGAACCCGTAAGTAGGGGAAATATGACGTCAGCCTCACTCCACTTCTATTGGGAATGATCGACTTCCGCGTAGATTTGTTTACTTTCTTTGCTCGTGTAAGGTCCGTCAGTGGCGGCACTGTAATTATCAAAAAGGATTGTAATATATTCATTGTATTTATAATGCGTTACCTCGTTTCAAGGTTTACAGTTATGCTAGATTTCCTGTCGGTAGTTTCTTTGTGATTTCTTTGCACCTAGCCTGCTTTAGATATTCGAAAACTTTCCTCCTATCACGACCTATCGATATGAACGAAAAATCACGATCTTACTCGCGATAGTTACCGAATAAAAGATTGTTAAACGTTTGGATAAATATAATAATTTTTAATATACTATGAACTTTCCACTAATATGAAACAAATTTGTAGCATATAAATAATGAACCTTGAAAGTCACTATTAATTTCAATTCAAAATGAACACAACGAGTGACATCCTTAATTTAACAGTATATAAACAAATATATTATACAGTTCGTGAGACTACAACGTGTTCATATTATGTGCGTCCGTTTCGTCTGCAATATTCACCGGGCTGATCACTTAACACCATCCCTCGAAATGTTGTCCTGGCTCCGTCTAGAAGATCGTAGGAAAATCCACTGTTTTTCCCTTCTCTTTCACATATTGCATTTCTCCGCTCCTGTCTATCTTGCGTCTCGTTTTTAGAAATTTATCTACCCACCATAACTTAGACACACGATCACAACACTCCTCAATATTATCCATTCCCTCCCACCGAACATCCTCATATTCATCTTCTTTCACTCTGGCTGTTCCTCGGCTTTGGAATTCCCTACCGACTAATGTCAGGGACTGTCAGACATCAAATCAATTTAAGAATAGACTAACGAAATATTTTTCTAACAATTCTTGTTAACAATAATAGCTTTTTCAGGTTTCTCAATGTTTAAGGGTTATATATATATATGTATATATATATATATATATATATATATATATATATATATATATATATATATCACAGAATATTATTATTATTATTATTATTATTATCACTATTTCTTACCAATGTTTATTATTGTCACACTAACATTACTTATCCAAATTTCATTATATACTTTCATGTTGGTTTATGGCCTAGATATTAATGTAATAACTATGTAACCAATTGTATTCAATTAGAATTAGAGTCTGACTGGGCGGAAGAAAAGGCCTGCTGGCCTTACCTCTGCCAGATTAAATAAATAATAATAATTATATTATTATTATTATTATTACTATTATTGTACTTGCAATTTGGGAACAGGAAATTGTACCAGAACAATCGAAGGAATCCATAATCGTACCTATTCTTAAGAAAGGGGACAAGACTAACTGTAGTAACTTTCGAGGAATATCACTTCTGTTGACGTCGTACAAAATTTTGTCCAATATCCTTTTGAGAATATTAACTCCATATGTAGATGAAATTATTGGGGATCATCAGTGTGGTTTTAGGCGTAATAGATGGACTATTGATCAGATTTTTTGTATTCGACAGATATTGGAGAAAAATGGGAGTAAAAGGGTACAGTACATCAGTTATTCATAGATTTCAAAAAGGCGTATGACTCGGTTAAGGAAGAAGTTTTATATAATATTCTTATTGAATTTGGTATTCCCAAGAAAGTAGTTCGATTAATTAAAATGTGTCTTAGTGAAACTTACAGGAAAGTCAGTATAGGCCAGTTTCTATCCAATTCACTGCGGGCTAATGCAGGGAGATGCACTTTCACCTTTACTTTTTAACTTCGCTCTAGAATATGCCATTAGGAAAGTTCAGGATAATAGACGGGGTTTGGAGTTGAATGGGTTACATCAGCTTCTTGTCTATGATGATGACGTGAATATGCTAGGGGAAAATCCACAAACGATTAGGGAAAACGCGGAAATTCTAGTTGAAGCAAGTAAAGCGATAGGGTTGGAAGTAAATCCCGAAAAGACTAAGTATATGATTATGTCTCGTGACCAGAATATTGTACGAAATGGAACTATAAAAGTTGGAGATTTATCTTTCGAAGAGGTGGAAAAATTCAAATATCTTGGAGCAACAGTAACAAATATAAATGACACTCGGGAGGAAATTAATAAATATGGGAAATACGTGTTATTATTCGGTTGAGAAGCTTTTGTCATCTACTCTTCTGTCAAAAAATCTGAAAGTTATAATTTATAAAACAGTTATATTACCGGTTGTTCTGTATGGTTGTGAAACTTGGACTCTCACTTTGAGAGAGGAACAGATATTAAGAGTGTTTGAGAATAAGGTTCTTAGGAAAATATTTTAGAGGGATGAAGTTACAGGAGAATGGAGAAAGTTACACAACGCAGAGCTGCACGCATTGTATTCTTCACCTGACATAATTAGGAACATAAAATCTAGACGTTTGAGATGGGCAGGACATGTAGCACGTATGGGCGAATCCAGAAATGCATATAGAGTGTTAGTTGGGAGGCCGGAGGGAAAATGACCTTTGGGGAGGCCGAGACGTAGGTGGGAAGATAATATTAAAATGGATTTGAGGGAGGTGGGATATGATGGTAGAAACTGGATTAATCTTGCTCAGGATAGGGACCAATGGCGGGCTTATATGAGGCGGCAATGAACCTCCGGGTTCCTTAAAAGCCAGTAAGTAAGTAAGTAAGTATTACTATTATTAATAATGAACTTACCCGAAAGTTTTCTGCATTCCACATTTCTTAATATGGGCTTTGTTGAAATCTGGTTTAATATTGAAATGACTAGTAGAAATAAATTGGGTGGGACACAGTAAACAAGCAATTCTTTCGTCTTCAGCAACAAAATAATCATATTCCCATTTCCTCTGGAATTAGTATTTCTTCACGGGTTAAAATTTTGCCATGTTCCAGTTCTCTTTAAACTGCAGTACGCGTATTTATTTATTTATTTATTTATTTATTTATTTATTTATTTATTTATTTATTTAGTTATTTATTTATTTATTTATTTATTTATTTATTTATTTATTTATTTATTTATTTGTCTGTCTGTCTGTTTGTTTGTTTGTTTGGCTGCAGTGCGTTACAATATTGAATGTCCGCATTGACATCCGGGCATATAGCTATCACTCACTTATCAACGTACAATTTATTTATCATTCTATTACTAGTAAAACCAGTTAAGACCAGTAATGCAAGTTTTGTGAAAGCAGGAATTAAAACTTTATTAATGCAGAAAAATCATAATAAATTCGTCAAATAAAGTAACTGGTTTGTTACCTGCATGCAATATTTCGGACTTAATTCCATTTTAGTAGAATAGAGAGCACGGAAAGACAAGTCGGGGGCTGTTCTTACTTTATTTTACACAAAAAGTGGACTTAATCCGCTTTACTAGTAATAGGACTATATATATAGGTAGATCTTCTTACATTATATGCACATATACATTTTAAAATTTATTTGTCATGTCTTTTAACTTATTTATTTCCCTCATTCATTTTTCTCTTACTTTCTAAAGGTATGTTCCTAAGGATTTTATTATCTGTTCTTTTGTGATTCTTGATAGCGTATTGTATACCTGCCACCGCGAGAATGAATATTGATACAGCGAGCGTAACTAGAACGCTATGACCGCATTGGTAGAAAATGTGGGTGGGGTAAGAAGGGATAGTAAGGTAGTCACTCTGAGGAGCTACAGTTCTGCAGGTCTGATCTAAATTAAAACAATCTTACGAATATGAAAAAAGTTGAAGTCTTTGAAATAAGCAGAATATCCCATTTATTTTTTTGCTGACCGAAATAATTTTTATTGTCAGGCTCCAAATAGAAAATTGTTTCAAACAAAAGTTGTTTACTTACAATGGGGGATTAATACTATGGATATACCTTTCTTTAACCTTATTCATTAAGGAAATATGCGTAATGACTTCATTCTTAAAGCCACTGATGAATTTTTATTCGAAGAATTATTTAAACCCTTCAAGGCCTGTTCCAAATGTATCACAATGTACAAAACAGGAAGGCTTGCAAAAACATGGAATTCATAGTGTACGTACTCACTGAAAGCCCGAAGTAAATAGACCTTTGTATCACTACGATACCGTTATTGGGTCTTGTTTTATAAATGGTACCTTAAATGATGATATATCAGATTGTTAAGAACCATTTTTCCGATATTTTGAAGGTCAAACCGGTACTCTTGAGGAACAGAATAGTTATGTGGTGCGAGCATGACGGATACTCAGCACATAAGCGTTATGAGTCCGTCGTTATCTGAACCGAAACTGACGTAGTAAGTGGATTAGACGTGGTAAATCAATTAGTTGGCCTGCTCGTTCTCCTGACATAACGCTCCTAAATTTTTTCTTTGCAGAGCAGTCAAGAATTCTATCTATCGAAATGTTCCAACAACTCCGGAAGATAAGTAGCAACGTATTATTGATGTCTGTACATCCGTTTAGAAGGCAACACTACGATGATCTAGGGCATCATTCATCCAAAGATCGGAAACAGACAGCAATCATGTAACATCGTAATGGAAAGAATGAAGCACAATGAATATAACTGCAACATATCACTTATGCTCCAAACCAAAGGGCTGACTCGTGAAGTAGTAGTAGTTCTTCTTTACACCTCTATAATGCAGCACCTATTTGAGTACCTAACACATAATAGTCTTTATGCATTGAATACAGGAGAACGTTAACGTCATTCTCCTATATTTAACTCGAATATTTTTTCAAAATGCACTTATACCTCTGGTTCTTTTAGACTCCTCGAATGTGGTGTGTCCCCTTACGTTGACTTTATATCATTGGATTCCTCGTGTATGCACAAAGAAGAGAAGAAAGAATATAAATTTTGTTCTAGAGTTATTTAGTACTACCGCTACAATATGAGAATTATGATCATAATTATTATCGTTATCTTCCTTCAGATATTGGTTCCATTAACTGGCTGTATCTTAATTTTGTAAAAATTGTAAATTAATATTAGGCAGTCACAAGTAGTGAGAATGCCTCATCTTCTACTCATTATGCTGAGCGAATAATAACAAAGAATAATGCAGAACAAGAAGCACATTTGTCTTCATGATAAGTAATTGAAATTTCACTCTATTTCTAGTATTCTGAATTTGTAGCAGAAAAATATGACGCTTATAACACTTTGATTTATGATTTAGAAAGGATATACCTCTAGATCAACACTAGATTCTTTCACATTGCATATCTTATGATTGTGTAGCCACCCAGCACTAAGGAGACACATAGCGGAGTTGCCACAGGACAAGTATAACACAAGGGACAAATGACCATTTTCGTGGAGTGAAGATAAATCCCTGCTCACGCCGAGAATCGAGCCACTGACCGCTATGCAAGAGCGACAACGACGTATTTCTAATGTTTTATTTATTCATTTATTTATTTGTTTATTTATGTATTTATATTCATTCATTCATTCATTCATTCATTCATTCATTCATTCATTCATTCATTCATTCATTCATTCATTCATTTATTTATAGAACGCTGATGATCCAAAACTAATATATTGAACAACAAAAGAAAACATTGAAATTAAAAAAATAAGATTAAATAAAAACTGTTCACTATATATGCAAGCACTTTGAGACGGCCAATATCACTACTACATGATGAAATTGGAATAATTGTCGAGAGGAGCAGGTTTGGAGACAGAAAGAATAATTGACACGACTGTATGGTATTGAAAATTGATAATTACTGTATGATGGATGAAAAAGTCTGTCGGATATATTAAAGAAATAGGGTAGAAATTTAAGGCAGAAAAATTTGCACTAATATATTAAAAAGTGGATCCTAATGAAAGGGGAAAGAGGTTTAAGACAGAAGAATTTGAATGAAAATATTAAAGACTGGCTTTCACGCCCGGCGTCAATGGGGTGAGAATTATTCGGGCTAATAGGCCGTATAATTGTCATCCCAAAGATTGGATCGTTATGAAAGAGGGAATAGATTTAAAACCGAAGAATTTGCACGGATATATTATTGAGTGAATGATGGAAGACATTTAAAACAAAATAATTTGTAGGACCGCATTAAAAAAAAGAGAAGATATGTGAAGGAGATAATTTGTATTAAAGAAAGAGGGAAGATATGTAAAACGTGGATCATTATGAAAGAGGGAAGATATTTATAATGTCAAAATTTGCACGAACATATTAAAGAAAAGGAGAAGTAAGCGAAGAGAATTTGGACGAATATTTATTAAAGACTGGATCCTAATGAAAGAGGGAATAGATTTGACAGAAGAAATTGTATGACCGTATTAAAAAGTGTATCGTAATAAAAGAGGAAAGAGATTTAAAATTGAAGAATTTGCATGATCATATTAAAGAGTACATCGTTATGAAAGTGAGAAGAGATCCAAGATAGAAGAATTTCTACGGGAATGTAAAAGAGTGAAATGTGAGTGAGATTTAAGGCAGAAGAATTTTCAGGGATATATTAAAGAGTGGATTGTCATGAAAAAGCGAAATGATTTGAGACAGAAGAATTTACACCTACGTATTAAAGAATGGACATTTCTGAAAGAGGAAAGACATTTGGATTAAAAGAATAATTCACACGAACATATTAAAGAGTGCATCTTTATGAAAAAGAAAAGAGATTGAAGACAGAAAAATATAGATATAGATGTTTTATTAATTCTCTGTCTCTGTGCAACGTCACTGTTTGCGGTAAGGGAGAAGAGATATAGCGTAAGTTTGTATTACTCTGTGATAAAAAGTTGTCTAAACTCTCAATTCATACTCAGACAAGGAGTGACCAATGAATTGGAAAAAAGACAACCAGATATGCTTTGTTTTGCTTTTTAGTACTCTTGACACCCACGGTCGAGATAAACCACTTGAAATTCAACTCTCATTCATCGGAAGAGATCTAATATAACATTTGTAATCTAGGAAAACAATGACAAATGGATTCTCTTGATAATGAGAAGAAATGTAGTTTCAGATACTGAAATAGGCGACCTGTGATTGAATGATTCCATTGATTCCCTGCAACGTAATATTAAAAGATAGAAGTTTAAAAATGTGAGAAAATTTAGTATATTTGATTTCACTTCTATATTTTTATCTCATATTGTCTTTAAAACATATTTTCTTCTATATAATTAAATAAGTATGGACAAAGGATAATTTGAACTTCTACTTTACATATCTGCAAAAAAAAATATGAGATTAGGCAAAGTTTAAAACTTTTAACTTGATGCAGACTTTGGGGATTTTGCTTCGCGAAATAGGTATAGAAACATCCTAAGTTTCGGGGCTACGTATCAGCTTCATTATCACAAATGGCAAAGGAGTGAGGCTTGTCTATTGAATTTGTTACAGCAGTAAAATTTTGGAAATATTCAACATTTTTATCCTCCATTGCCGTATCCTGTATAATAATGAAAATTAGTAGGCCTATGTGTAAAACGCTGTCCTTCTGCTATATGAAAAAGTATCCAACATTCTTGATGAAAGTTTTTGTGTGTATTTATGCATATCATATCTACAATATGATGCAAAATCACTTCTCTACCTTTGATAGATTGCCTGATAAAAAATAAATTCTTTTAAAAATGGTCAAATATCAGTATTTTCTTCTGAAACAAATTAAAAAAATATTATTTATTAAGGAATGTAGTTGAAAGAGCATGGTATTGTAAATATGGGTTTCAGCAATAAAATAAAAGAGAGAGAACATGAAAAAGTTAACAAGTTTATGAGTTATGAAGGAAACGCTTCATCACTGCACAGTGAACTGTCACCATTTTGAATATTGAATAAAAAAGTATATAATTAATTTTTTGAACCGTAAAAGTATTTTTCTCATATAGCAGAAGGACAGTGTTTTACACATACCAATTTTCATTATTGTACAAGACACAGTAATGGAAGAAAAAAAATGTTGAATATTTCCAAAAAATTTACTGTTGTAAGCTGTACCTAACCCGTTAATAAAAGCTTTAAACCAGCTTCTACTCTGATACAATTTTTCAGGAACGTTTATTATATCTACACTCGTGATACGGCACATAGCCCTAAAAATGCTCCATTACTTTTCAGACACTTCATGTTTTCCCGCTATCGTAACAAATATTGTTAATAGGATGTAGAAAATGACTTCATATGTTCTACATTAGTAACAAGATAGTCCTTTCCTCTGTTTTATCAAAATTGATGTGATGATACCGACATTCCTTCAATAATGTGCAAATGAACGCGGAGAGCTACAGAATTCATGCATAAGAACGATTTATACTCCATAGTTTCAGTCAGCTGTTCTGGCTGTAATTTAATAGAATGAAATGTGCAGTTTCACTTGGAAATCAGGTTACACAATAGAATAGGAGATTTGAGAGCATGAAAGCGCTCCTCGTATATCTCCGTCATGGACTGGTTGACAAAGCTAAACTGTGAACATTTTCTACTTTAGCGGTGAAGCATTCGAGTTGGAAAGTTCTACCCCATATAGAGAAGGGAATAGAGAAATCGGGTTGGAATTTTCCATGTTGACCCCTGACGTGGAGTGACCTGGCGGTTATAAAGCGAACAATTGTGCGAAGCGGGCGCCGGGTGGCGGCCCTCTCTGTATAATGGGAAGAGGTTCGAGGGGGTGGAAAAGGGCAAAAGTCGCGCCTCACATTGGTGAGGAAAACGAAAGAGGAAGATATCCAAGTTCCAATCAAATGATAACGTTGTCTGTATGCTGGCTTTCTATACATCAAGTTCAATTTCAGGAGTGGCCGTCCCAAAGAAGACATCGACTCGGCAGCCCTAAAGGCGAGCGGAAAGAAGAACCAGAATATCCGGTAGCAAATAAAAAGCGTTCCACACTTTCTGTACTTTGGCGTAATATATGAGATAAAAACTCACTGGTAATGTTCCTGACTTTCTAGGTATAACATCGTTCAACTACTTTCAGAGGAACGAAATGCATATTATTTGTAATTAAAGATTATGAATGATGTGAACATATGGTATACCAAAATGTAAACTTTCGCTTTAAATGCAATGGTCTTGGTTTCGATTCTCGATAGAAGTTGGAGATTTGTCTTCTATCCGGAGAGAATAGGTGTTTATCTCTTTTATGTATTCTTAATAAACTATAGCTATGACGTGAACCAGGACTTACCGAGCATAAATCATAGAATACTGCAATAATATCACTATCTAAAATTAATAAATGTAAATGAAAATCAATGTAAAAATAATAATAATAATAATAATAATTATTATTATTATTATTATTATTATTATTATTATTATTTATTTATTTATTTATTTATTTATTTATTTATTTATTTATTATTAATATTTGTGTGCTGAACAACAGCCAGAGGCCAATTATAGTTCAGCACAATACACAAACAGAAGATACAAAGGTGCAAAAACAAATAAATAATATCTTAAATAAACAAAAACATACATAAATAAAATAGATAACAAGAACAGGAAATACTAATAATAAAAACGAAATATACCTTAAAAGGATCTAAATTGTGCCCATGCAAATTGGCATATTTTATGCATCTACAGACTGGAGAAAGTGATTTAGAATTTCTGTTATAAAAAAATTTTTGAAATCTTAAACCTTTTGTAGGAATACGAAGGCTGATGTTGTTTATGATAGACTCACAATCTATATGACCCTTGGTAACTTTGCAAAGAAATTGATACTCAAGATTATGACGTCTAGAATAAAGGCTACAACAGTTAAAATATTTACAGGTAATCTCATACTTAAAGTCAGAGGAATTGGGTATAAATCGAAAAGCACATAAGGAAATAAATTTTCTTTGAATATTTTCCAATTTAACCGAATCTGTTGAAGTAATGGAATTCCAGGCTACAGATGCATATTCAAGTTTAGATCGAACCAAAGTAAAGTATAGAATTAATAGTGACTCTGGAGTAGGAAAAGAATAAGTTATAGACCTTATTAAACCAAGCATTCTTATTGAATGATTATAAATATATTGAACATGATCGTGAAAGTATAATTTAGAATCGAATAGTACACCAAGATCTTTAATAGAATTTTTCCTAATAATACAGACGTTGTTAAGAGAATAGTTAAATTTTATGGAAGTAGTTTTTCGTGAGTACGAAATGACAAAAGTTTTTGTTTCATTAATTTTCATTCCATTATTGTCAGACCAAAGTTCAATAAAATAATAATAATAATAATAATAATAATAATAATAATAATAATAATAATAATAATAATAATATCACTAGGATTTGTATTCTTATTTACTGTTGGAGGTTTAACAGGTGTAGTACTAGCAAATTCATAAAATGATATTGTATGAACTCGGACCTTGGTTCGAATCCTCTGCTTGGGGAATTGCCAATTTTTTTTTTTTCTCGAGCTCTTCCCTAACTACAATTAGGTAATTCCTTGACAAATCCTCTGTCGTATCTCGTCAAATACCATCCCCTTATTACTAATTTCCTCCACATTAGTTAACCATGTAGCTACTTTATATGGCGTCGCTGTACACGGTAACTCTTTTATGAAAGTATATAATATGTAATGTTTTCTTAAAGGAAGGTCGTCAATATTTATCTATTTAATCCAATTTGTTTTTATGATCAAAATTTTGGACTACTTTTATCAGCAATTTGATATTTATTTCTAATTGGAGTACCTTAATTTACTGTCACATGAAGTTATTAACTCCATAAGTATAATAGTATTAAATTTCAACTAAAGCAACTAATGAGAAATGAATAATTTCAAGGAAAAATTGTTGCGGGGCCGGGTAGCGATCCCGGGACCCTTCGCTTAGCGCGCGAACGCTCTACCGACTGAGCTAACCCAGGAACTATACACGACACCGTCACAATTTTTCCTTTTATATCCACACAACTCGCATGAGTTGACAAGACCCAGAACTCAACTGTGAGTGCACACAAATACTGTATGACTTTAAATTGTGTCTTTCTGTTAACGTACCTCCAGTAACGAATGTATTATACAAATCTGGCTTTCAGGTAGTAGCTCCCTGTAAAGCAGGTTTGAATAATTTCAAGGAAAAATTGGGAAGGGTCCCGAGATCGATACCTGGCCCCGGAACAATTTTTCCTTGGAATTATTCAAACCTGCTTTACAGGGAGATACTACCTGAAAGCCAGATTTGTATAATAAGAAATGGTTGCTAAATCATTATAAATTGGTTAGAAAATACTGTTTAGTTATCGGATAATTCTTTGACATATGAAGAGTCCACTGCAGGAATGATGGATGTCATTTGGGATACATTTTGCAGGAGAAGCAATTAAAAGTTTGAAATGCTTAGCGCTCAAAGCTTAACTGTGATTTTCCAAACATTACTGGACAATGACTATCAGTGTTAATGCCATATAACTCTCTATGTACATTTTATATGTCTTAAGCTATGCATTGACAGTCTTGGTTCATTTTCAGCAAGAAAGTGACATCCATCATTCTTGCAGTGATATAAAATTCAATTGAAAAGATGATTTTAGAATTATGTTACGATTAAAAATTTCTGCCCGTTATGAAATGTAGTTTCTGAGAAGAAATTTAATAGGTATACCTCGTTATATAAACTGAATGATAATGGTGGTGATGATAATAATGTCATAAATAATTTGCAAGAATGAATGTGTAACTATAAAAAATATTGGGCTACTAGCGAAGTGAGAAAAGAAATGTGAAACACGATGTTGATTTGCTTTCTAAACCAGGCTAATTTATTTATCAATAGTAATCTCAATAGAAGTTTTAATAATCTAGAGAAAATCAAAACTTGAGTGGGATTTAATTGACTATTACACGATTAGAAGAAAGTATATATACTAATATATATAAATAAATAAATATATATATATCGATTGGAAGAAATTAAATACTCTAATACAATAAAATATTAATTGACTTACTTATTATTAGTACATAATTATTTCATTGGAGTGTTGGGAAGGCAAAAGAATTGTTATGTATTGTATTAATTATGTTTTGCTCCTTAGCAATACAGTAATTTTGTATTTTTGTATCGCACTGGTTGAGCGGAAGAGAAGGCCGAATGGCCTTAACTCTGCCAGTTAAAATAAACCATTATTATTATTATTATTATTATTATTATTATTATTATTATTAAATTCTATTTCACTAATGTTAGCTTCTCCAAAACGTTTGAACGGAGCCGCCATTTTCAGTTGACTATCTATGCGGCAAACAAATGACGATCGGAAGGCAAGTTTTATAATACAGTAAAGAATTTGCAGTTTGAAATGTTGGCAAATGAAGAAACAAATGGACATGATAAAAATTGAAGAAACTGTATAAAGATTAGAAGAAATAAAGTAAATACTCTAATACAATAAAATATACAGAATGAATCAAAAGTCTGGAACCATATAAATATCTTCCATATGCTTGATTTTCGATTACCATTCGTGTTACCAGTATTTTTAAGACCAAATGCTCTACCAGTGACACATTCGATTCTAGTCCTCAGCTATCTCAAGAGCCGCCATTTTGAATGAAACTTTAAAATTTTAAATGGAAAGTGGGTCATGTACAGTTTGTACACAACACTATATGACATTTTCTCAGAAAAACAATGGTGCAATCCGTTCTGAGATATCTCTAATGGTTTTCAAGTTATTTAAAGATAACTGTCATAATGACACAAACATTAGTTACTGCATCTACAGATATTTTTAACATGGTACAGTACTAATGAGGCTTTGGAAAAAGTATGTTTATGAAATTCTGGTAATTAAATTTTATTGATTTACTATTTGGTTACCCTGTGACAGTTTCAACGCATTGTGATTATTTGAAACTTTCCTGTAACAAATTTCTTAATTTTCGTGATGGCATTATCGAAAGAGGAAAGAATAGATATCATTCTTCATTCTGGTAGGTTAAGTCACAGAAATGTTCGAGCAGACTAAATGGACAGTTCTCCGGACATTGGATTGGTCGGCGTGGGCCAGTAGAATAGCCGGCCAGGTCTCCAGATTTCACACCCCTTAATTTTTTTGGGAGTTACATAAAAAACTTGATATATGAAGAGAAAATTGAGAATGTGGATAGAATATTTTGCAGCATTTCCGGGATGACTTTAGCAAAGGCTTCAATGATACGGTTCTCTAAATGTTCCAAATTCTCAATTTTCTCTTCATCCTATCAACCTCTTTATGTATCCCCAAAAGAAAAAATCAAGGAGTGTTAAATCTGGAGATCTGGCCGGTCATTCTACTGGTCCATGACGAACAATCCAATGTCCAGGGAACTGTTCGTCC
This sequence comes from Periplaneta americana, assembly GCF_040183065.1. Lineage (NCBI taxonomy): Eukaryota > Metazoa > Arthropoda > Insecta > Blattodea > Blattidae > Periplaneta > Periplaneta americana. Next base: position 106,427,061 of record NC_091120.1, on the reverse strand, counting down.
AGTCTGCTGCAGCATTTCTATGGCTTAACCTACCAGAATGAAGAATTATATCAATTCTTTCCTCTTTCGATAATGTCATCACGAAAATCAAGAATTTTTTTTATAGGAAACCTTAAAATAATCACAACAATGCATTGAAACTGTCACAGATTAACCAAACAGTAAAGTAGGAAAAGTTATGTAATTATCAGAATTGCATAAAAACCCCTTTTCCAAAGCCTCCTCAGTACTGTACCATGTTACAAAATATCTGTAGATGCAGTAACTAATGTTTGTGTCATTATGACAGTTATCTTTAAATAACTTGAAAACGACTAGAGATGTCTCAAAACGGGTTGCACCATTGTTTTTCTCAGAAAATGTGACATGATTTTGAGTACCTTCATAACCCTCTTTCCATTCAGAATTTCAAATTTGCATTCAAAATGGCGTCTTTTGAGACAGCTGAGGGCTAGAATCGAATGTGTCACTGGTAGAACATTTGGTCTTACAAATATTGGTAACACCTATAATAATCGAAAATCAAGTATATGGAAGATACTTACTGCATATAGTTCCAAACTTTTGATTCATCCTGTATATTAATTGACTTACTAAAATTCTATTTCACTAATGTTAGCTTCACCAAAACAGTTAATATTAGAGGAGAAAAATTCGCTCTGGCGCCGGGAATCGAACTCAGGTTCTTCGTTCTACGTACTAAGCGCTCTCATCATTGAGCTACGCCGAAGTCCAATCCACAGTACCGGATCGAACTCCCCTCCTCCAGAGTTTTTCCTTTTGTGGCCTGATTGCAAGTTGGGCATGTATGTTGACATTTTTTTATATTAAGTCAACTGCCATTGTACAAGGAGCGCACTCAGTTGAGTGACTTGGTGGCAGGAATTCCACAGTAATATGCACAGTAATCTATACAGAAATATGCACCGTTACTGAAAGAATTTACTAAAGATCATTATTTTTTGGTCCTACAGAATATATAATTGTTACGGTAACAATTTATTAATATTAGAGAAGAAACATTCGCTCCGGCTCCGGGGATCGAACCCGGGTCCTTGGTTCTACGTAACAAGCTCTTTCACCATTGAGTTACGCCACAGTCCAATCCAATTCAATCTAATCTAATATTATTGTTATCATAAGAGATATATTCTGTAGGACCAAAAAAATAATAATTTTTAGTAAAGTCTTCTAGCAACAATGCTTATTTCTGTACAAATTACTGTGCATATTACTGTGGAATTTCGGCCACAAGTCACTTAACTGAGTGCGCTCCTTGTACAATGGTAGTTGACTTAATAGCCTATAAAAATGTCAACATACATGAGCAACTTGGAGTCAGGCCACAAAGGGAAAAAACACTGAAGGAGGGGAGTTCGATCCGGTGCTGTGGATTGTACTTCGGCGTAGCTCAATGGTAAGAGCGCTTGGTACATAGAACCAAGGACCCGGGTTCGATCCCCGGTGCCAGAGCGAATTTTTCTCCTCTAATATTAATTGTTACCATAACAGACGTATTCTGTAGGACCAAAAAATAATAATCTTTAGTAAATTCACCAAAACGTTTGAACGGTGAGGGTGAAGTGGTCGTTATTGAGGCCCCACGTTGGGCGCCATTTGAGGGTGAAGTGGTCGTTATTGTGACCACACGTTGGAGATGATGTACGGCTGATGTCCCTCACTCGTATCAGCCTGCTGGCCCGCGGCTGTCAGCACTCGTCCTTCGAGTAGCGCGAATAGGGTAGGCAGATTTATTATGGTTTTAAGTAGTGGGCGCCAGCCCACCTTATTTCGACGCTCGGTGTAGCGTGAGATTCTCTCAGGGTAGCCGAGGTACGGTTGTGGTGTAGGATGATGTCGGGAATAATACCAAGCCGGCTACTTATATGAAAGGCAGTTTAAACTCCAAAACTATAAGTTTATTGTCGTATTCACTTGGTAAACCCTAGAATATGTATTTCCGGCTGACTTGTAATACAATCGTTGGTCGCACTTCTGTATCGCCTCTATGGCAGCTCTGAATAAGCTCTATCCGATACTATAAATTCAATACTCTCTCCAGTACACTATGATCGAAGATCCTAAACGTTGACGATTAGTCTCGCCGATGACAACGTTCTATCTATCGAGTCTTCGCCGGAAGAAAGACTATTAAGTTGGGCCGCCGACACCAAAAAGCTCAGTGTGTGGGGCCGTCGACACAAAAAAAAGATGTCGTGCTGTCGACACGAAAAGAAGTAGTAGTCCTGTCGACACGAAACGAAGTAGTTCTCCGCGCCCCGTCACCCTTATTTATAAAAACCTATCCTACGCTAAAACTAACTATCCTATTGGCTAACAACTACGTCACTTAACCGACCTAAAATCTATTCTCTATTGGTCCAAAGTGACCTCATAAGCTGAACCACGATCTCTTCTTATTGGGCGCGAAATACGTCATCTCTAAATTTAGACTTTGGACTTCCAACAACATGAAATTAGTTTGTCGATTTTTCGAGAAAATCCGAGCTTTGCAATTACTTTCCCACGGGTCCAGTCCAACTTTAGGATTTTACGCCTCAACGAGTCTCTATATACAAAACCCCGCACAAGGTGGCCATAAATCTGTCCGATTCTGACAAGTGACGAGAGGAAGCGAAACATCTGCGTGGGAAACTAATTCTAACCAAGTCGCCAGAACATCCCCGCGAATACATGTAACAAAAATATGGAGATATCACTCCGCTATTAAATCGGTCTCTCCCTCTCCTAATTACTGCTTCAACGGAGCCGCCATTTTCAATTGAATATCTATGTGGGATACAAATGACGATTGCAGAACATGTTTTATAGTAGGCCTACGTACCGTAAAGAATTTGCAGTTTGAAATGTTCGCAAACAAAGAAACACGTGCTAGAGAAGTGATAAAAACAAGCAATTGCTAGAAAGGCGAAAGAAACAAACAAATGCTAGGGAAGTGATAAAATTGTAGCGATAAACAGCTATTATTGGTTGAAGCACGTTCTCTCGTATCGTTTTATTAGTCAAAAGTAGTATGAAGTAGTAAATGTGTAATAGTCATTCTTAAATTATCTTAATGATAGTGATAATAATGTTATAATTATTTTCTATAAATGAATATATAAATGTAAAAAGTTTCGGCTACTAGTCAATTAAGAAAGAATTAATATTGAACTAGTTCTGAAACATTTGATTAACGAAGTTCATTTGTTTGCTGAACTAGACTACTTCATTTAGCATTCTGAATTTACAAAAATAGTGGTAAAATAATAATGATAATAATAACAATAATAATAGTAATAATAGTAGTAATAATAATATATTTTATATGAATGAATATATGTAAGTACAAATTTTGAGTTGTTAGCCATTTGAGTAAAGAAACGTAGGCTTTCAGTCTAAATATTTCTGAACATTTAACAGACGACGTTCATTTGTTCACCTCTTTATTTATCACGCCCTGTACAAATAAATTAGAGCGGTCTAAGAAAAAGCGAAATAGAAACCAAAATGTCATTTTGAAGATATCGGTGTTAAAACTTTCATTGTCCATGTTAACAGTATCTTAATATTTATGAAAATGATATTAACAGAAACATCACTTGAAATGTCTTCTTCAGAATAAACTTCAATGTTTTTTCTGCAATCACTAAATATCGTTTTTGCAAAAATATATATTAAATACCGTACATTATAAATACATTTAAAACTATTATGCAGGTGGAAGTGAAATAACCTTGCGGATTGAAAGGGACGCTATAGCACACTGAAATGAATAGAAAACCTATATTAATTAATTTCGAAGTTTCAGCAGTCTGTCAACATCGCCACTAACACACTCTTCTCATAATACAGATGTAAGAGGTCAACGAACTCGGTGTGTCTCGCTATATGAGCTATTCTATGGCTACGACGTTACAATCTGCTCGCAGCGTGCAGTGGTTTGAAATTAGTAGTTCTTAAATTAAATTTACACGAAATCCGTCCATGCTATTGAAATACGCCAGAGGAATGAATTATTATTTATTAGATTTGCTTTCGATATGAACAATAATCTCTATCCTACTTGCAATAGCTACCGAATAAGAGGAAAAACTATTTTTTTTCTGAAAAAACTATGAACTTTCTACCAATATGATATTACAGTTTTTTATTACTTATAACATGAGCTATTCGCTCTGAAAATGTGCAAGGTTATTTTACTTCCACACTACTTACTAAACATTAAACAATAATGAACATATTGAATATTAAAACAAAACAAAAAATTAATTAAATAAATTTACCCTCATATGAACAACGGTTGTGGTCGGTGGTTCATATGTGAGCAGAAAGAAGAAGAGAAAATCAACAATAATTTTTAAGTTAGAGAAATAGCATAGATTACAAACAATATCCTATATGATGAAAAAAAGTAATTGAAATTGAATGAGGTTGTATACCATATAATATTCATGAGTACATATTATCTACTCCTATGTTAATTTTTTGTTAATTTCTTTAATTTTTTAGTTTGTATTTTAGAGTAGGCTACTTATGTTTTCTAAACCAGGATACAGAAAAAAAATAACTCATAGTTTTAAACCAGAGTTGAAGCTATGTTTCATACCAGCAGCAGTTAAAATTTTGGACTGTGTGAAGTGAAGTAATATGTTCCTTCTCATACTATAATTATGCCAGTATGTGTTGAAATGAAGAATGAAAAGAATTCTTTAGTCTACAATAATGAAAAGAAACAATTTATCAGATATATATATATATATATATATATATATATATATATATATATATATATATATAAGAATTACCAAGACTTTAATAGCGTCGGCTTACAAGCAAAACATATTAAGTAAAAAATATTAATTCTGAGAAAAAGGCATATATAATATATGTGTATAAACTTAGAATTAGAAATTGTAGTATACATAAAAAGAAACAGCTGACTAAAACCTTTTTCTCAGAAGTAATATTTTTGAATTAATGTGTTTTGCTTCTAAACCGACGACAATACAGTATAAGTCAACTGTATTTAGGTTCAAATATATACATACAATTTTTCAGAATATGGTCGTCACAATGTTGTAGCTACGGACTAATAAATCGATATTATATGGAAAGATAACGTAAATCTTTATGTCCATTTACCTTATATCGCCTAAATTAAGACTGACAGGTGGCGAGGTGTTTGTAGTGAAACCTCCTTCCATCCCGAATGTGACTCGGACTCTTCTAGTTCCTAGATTGTTTCTTAGCTATCTCTCAATATTCAATTTATTAGCGTCATAATTTGCTAATTTTCAATCTGATTTCCAATATGATTATATACACACACATACCTATAGCTTTTAAGTAACCCGGAGGTTCATTACCGCTCTCACATAAGCCCGCCATCTGTCCCTATCCTGAGCAACATTAATTCAGTCTCTATCATCATATCCCACCTCTCTTAAATCCATTTTAATATTATCCTCCCATCTACGTTTCGGCCTCCCCAAAAGCCTTATTCCCTCCGGCCAGACTCTTAAATTTCTCAGATCTTACCCCCAACCTGTATGGGATAAATTCTTCTTTAAATACATTAACCCGACTGACGTAATAAAGACGCTGCGACGTATGAAATCTAAAGCCCAAGGTATATACAATATAAATATCACTCTCCTGTATAAAATAATAGATGTGATCCTGCCGACCGTCACACATATATTCAATGCATCTATTATGACTGGGTCCTACCCCTCACTCTGGAAAATGGCATTAGTGAAACCTTTACCTAAATCTAACACACCTTCTACAGTAAACCAATACAGACCGATATCAATTCTTCCCACTCTTTCAAAAGCATTAGAACATATTGTACACGGACAACTTACGAACTATCTCGATGAACACAAACTCCTCGATGACTACCAATCGGGTTTTAGGCATGGACACAGCACTACTACAGCCCTACTTAAAGTGACTGAGGACATCCGTGAAGCTATGGATAGGGGTGAAGTAACGGCACTAACTCTTCTCGATTTCAGCAATGCCTTTGGTTCTGTTGATATCGACTTGCTTCTTGCAAAGATGAAGGCTTTGCACCTGTCAGACAATACCTTGAGCTGGATGGACTCCTACCTACGGGACCGCCAACAGTGTGTTTCACTTGATAATCAATTCTCCCAATGGCGATAACAAAGGCGGGAGTGCCGCAGGGCTCCGTATTAGGACCACTACTTTTCTCTATCTACATTAATGACGTATCAAAGAACTTACAGTATTGCCGATATCACCTCTATGCCGACGACCTACAACTTTACATACATTCCAGACCCAGTACGATCAATGAATCGATTGACAAGTTAAATTGTGACCTAGCCACTGTCTCCACTTGGGCGGCCAATTTCGGACTCGCACTTAATCCAAGTAAGACTCAAGCCATAATTATTGGACATAAGCGTTTAGTTAACTCCCTTAATAACAGTAATCTTTCAGTTGTTACCCTTAACAACACGCTAATCCCTTATTCATCTGTCGTAAAAAATCTTGGTTTCTTTTTTGATAATAATCTAAGTTGGAATTTTCAAGTTAAAGAAACGATAAAAAAAAATCTGTTCCTCCTTTCACTCTTTGAGTCGCTTGAGAAACTTCTTGCCCCAGCAACTAAAACTTACCCTAGTACAAACCCTAGTAATGCCGCACTTCGATTATTGTGACGTTTTGTTAAGTGATCTAAGTTCTGAACTGTCAGTCAAGTTACAGCGAGCTCAGAATATGTGCGTCAGATACGTGTGCAACATCCGACGATATGATCATATATCACCGTCCTTCGCAAGTCTCTCGTGGCTCCGACTTAAAGAACGCAGAACTTTACACTCTTTGTCTTTACTCTTTCGAATTCTGCACACCTCAACACCAAATTACCTTTCGTCTCGTTTTTCTTATCTATATTCTAACCACGACGTAAATACCAGATCACTTGTCTGTGGCACGCTAAATATACCTCTTCATAGAACATCTTGTTATTCCTCATCTTTTACAATATCCACCTCGCGTCATTGGAATTCCTTGTCACAAAGTATTAGGGGCTGCAAGACAACAAACACCTTTAAGAACAGCTTAAAAGATAACCTTATTAGCATTTCACTCCAATCATACTGATTTAAAATATTACTGACTACACTGTTGCTTTTTTCTTTAGACATCATCCTGATTGTGCTGCATTTTCAAAACTGTATCATAATAATCTCTTTCTATTATCTAATATAATTTGAAATATATTAACATTCTATGTATTTTAGTTTAATTCTGCTACACAGTTTATTTCAGTGTTTAATTAATAGTTCATAGTATTTTGTTGTTTAATTCGTAAATAACTCTTGTATACATGTAACTCTCATCTAAATCAAATTGTTGAATTCTTTGTAAGTTCATGCATATGTATATACACTTTCTGCTGGTTGAGTGGAAGAGAAGGCCTTACGGCCTTAACTCTGCCAGCTAAAATAAATCATTATTATTATTATTATTATTATTATTATTATTATGATTATTATAATTATTATTATTATTATTATTATTATTATTATTATTATTATTATTATTATTATTATTATTATTATATGCGTTTCTGGATTCGCCCATATGTGCTACATTCTCTGCCCATCTCAAACGTCTGGATTTAATGTTCCTAATTATGCCAGGTGAAGAATAAAATGCATGCAGTGTAACTTTCTCCATTCTCCTGTAACTTCATCCCTCTTAGCCACAAATATTTTCCTAAGTTCCTTATTCTCAAATACCTTTAATCTCTGTTCCTCTCTCAAAGTGAGAGTCCAAGTTTCACAACCTTACAGAAGAATCGGTAATATAATTATTTTATAAATTCTAATTTTCAGCTTTATTGAGAGCAGTGTGGATGATAAAAGCTTCTCAACCGAATAATAACAGGCACTTCTCATATTTATTCTGTGTTTAATTTCCTCCCGAGTATCATTTATATTTGTTACTGTTGCTCCAAGATATTTGAATTTTTCCACCTCTTCAAAAGATAAATTTCCAATTTTTATATTTCTATTTCGTAGAATGTTCAGGTCACGAGACATATGTCTAATCACATACTTAGTTTTTTCGGGATTTACTCCCAAACCTATCTCTTTACTTGCTGCAAGTAAAATTTCCGTGTTTTCCCTAATCGTTTGTGGATTTTCTCCTAACATAGTAACGTCATCCGCATAAACAAGGAGCTGATGTAACCCATTCAATGATTCATTTAGGTATATCTGACACTAATTTTCAACAGACTATTTATGATCTCACAAAATCAAGTGATTTAATAGTAAAACTATATTAATTATTTTACATTAATTCGGGTATATACTGCGCTGTAACCAAAAAAAGTGAAAGAGACTTTTGGTTGTTAATCATATAGTTTAAGAGGAAAGCAACATTTTTATACACATCATAATTACGATCTGCAAATTAAATCTGTAACTGTAAAGGTAGCATTTGTTGTAAATATGGCAACATTGTTTTATAGTTTTATTAACACTCATTTTTGCAGTGTATTAAACTTCACGAATATATTACGACGGTGTAAATATCGATTTCGGCATTTTCATGATAACATACCTCTATCCTTTCAGCGCCCCTGAAATCGAAAATCACTTTTGATATTTTACTTTTCATCTGTCTTTTTTGTGTACACTTTTCTCTTATTAATGTTAGTGCTTCACATTTAATATAGTAGATATACTTTCTTGTAAAAATAATTACGTAAATATATAAAAATATTTATAAACACAACAAAAAAACTTTGTTTAAAATAGCAATAAATAACGACATACCGATGTCACTCCAAGATACTTTCTTCTGAAATCATATTTTCCAATATTACTGTACAATAAACATTATTTGATGAAAAATGAAAACCAATCAATTCATTAACAATAATAATAATCTAAGAATGAAACTATAAATTGAAGGAAGTTTGAGAGAACAAGTAGGCTAATGAAATATAATTTCTTATGTACAGACAATTAACAGCAAACATATAATAAGGATAAGTTGATAAACGAATAGATAAGAAAGCGAATTTAAACAGAAGGATATTTTATAAGTTCAATTGGAAACAAAAATAAGCATAAAAATATAACATATTGATTATGTCAACTCATGGTAATATTTCACGATGAAAAGTGCTTACAGTAAATTTATACTCATGAAAGTACGATAAGAAATTTGGAAAAAGTTATTGGAGCGTTCAGTAATGTTTACAATGGTGTCAGGAAAACAGCCTGTTTGAGCAATGCCCTACTATTCAAATACGTGTTTCATAGCAGTTCTTTCTTCCCTTTTTTAATATTAAGTAACATCAAATTCGTCTCGTACTTCAGCTGCTTTATTGATTTGACCTCCACCTTCCTTTCGGTTTGCCAGTATTTATCTTCCTTCAGGCAGAAACATCAGTATTTGCTTAGCAGATCTTAGAGAAAAAAATTATGAGAAATAACCCGTTATAAAACACTTAAGGAACAACGATAAAGAGAATATAATTTTGTTATTGAATTGTGCCAGAGAGGAGTAAGGTAAAGACACTAAGACTGCGCAGTCTCTAAGATTGCGCAGTTTCATATTTTTATAGTTGGCAGCATTGTTGAATCCCGCCGTTCCGTCCAGAGAAGTTGCTTGTGAGGTATAGCTCTATGGTCTAAACTGTTTGTGTGAAATGGATTTATAAATGTTTATCAGGTAAGAATTGATTTTACCCAGATTCTATTATAAATTTGCGTGTGAAGAACGTTAAGTTTATTTCAACAATTCCAATTATGCATGTATTACTGTTGCTAGACAAATACATATCCTACGTTATGCACTGTTCCCTATTAGTCTAAGTAAACACTCCTGCCATTTATTGACTACAATGCAGAACTGTGCAGAATCCTCTAAGAATGCACATAAGTGAGCAATCTTAGAGGCACATTTCGTCTCATACAATCAATTTTTAGAAATGAAATATTATTTCTTGCAGCTTTCTACTCTAATGTGCCATGACTTCGACGCATGTTAGGAAATCAGACAGAAAATTAGTATTTACCTTAGAAATGTTAGAGAAAAGTAGAACAAGAATTGAAAATGGTGAAAACATAGGGAAATGGAGATCAAATTTCCTTAGCAGTCGAACCTGAGGTTATTGAACAGACACTAATTTCACAAGTTATGATCTCTCCGTTACCAAAGACAGTGGAGTCAAAGAAAAGGAAATGAACTTAAAAAAATCTGAGATTTTGTCTTTCTCTCCGTATAAGAACACACTTCTAGAAAACAGTGAAAACTTCTATCAACAAGAAAAAATGCAAAAACAACAGTTCTAGTGGTTATTCAGCTACAACAAAAAAAGTCATGCAGCATCAAACAATGCAAGAAGAGCTTCAATTATGACAGCCCATCAGCGTCAACTTCATCATATCGGACAGTTTCAGGAGGAAAAATTGTCTGTCCTGATTGTGACGAAATCTATGAAGAACCAAATTCTGAGGATTGGGTGCAGTGTAGTGGATGTAAACAGTGGTGTCATGAAGATTGTTCACGCTATGAAAACGTTGGACTTTTTAAATGTAACATGTGTTGACGCGCAATCTTAAAGGACAACGTGCGCAATCTTAAAGGACAGGGCCTTTAAAATTGCGCGTTTAGAACTTTTTCAAAGAAGAATGTTTTTAAAGAACAAAAATTTCAGTTTGTAACTTTTTTCATATTATTGTGATCTTAACAATCAAGAGTTTCGTTTCATAAATATAGTTTTATTTTGTTCTCAAAAATGAGTATTTAAGGACACAAATCCACTAAGTGCGCAATCTTAGGAGCATTTACCTTAATTTTTAACCTTAGAGTGTGGTATGAATAGCTATTTTCCTTTTCCTAGTTTAACATTCATACGAGTATATGCGTAAACGTAGCTATGTGCCAATAGAATACTATGAAATTATTTAGTTTTATGAAATCCTACTTCAAATTCTATTCTTTATGCTGGCGATAAATTTGTCGTTTCATTGACTTTGAAGAAATAACTTGAAATTCAAATAATAAGAGATTTCAATTTAAAAATATCATCTCCATTCAAAGTTAAAAATTTGTTTAGTAAGAATTTATAAGAGAGTATGAGTATTTCTGTTGCCTTCAAAATTATATTCCAAGTAGCCGATGCTTTACACTGTTATCTAGAGAAATTAAAAATACGCTCTTAATAGATGAAGACGATAGTAAAATATGCATAAATGCAATTCTTAAATAGCTAGAAACAATTGTATGTACCTTAAAATAGGACATGTTCAATATTGATAAGTTACAACAAAGGGATTGAACATTGCGCTACGGTTTATAAAAAATACAAGAGATTATTTACGTAACTGGAAAACTAACCAGCGACTAATGAAGAAGACTATCTTCTACTCTGTCAAGACAAGAAATATACTCTTCAGCAAGTTAGAACCAATTACCTTACATAATACTATAAAACCAATAGAAACTCTAAATTCCATATTTTTCCACACGACACTCAACGCAATAATACACAAAACGAATGACAATCCTTTAGAACTGAAACAATTTGCTATAGAAATTATTAATACGATATCAAAACATGCTATACAGATTTATACAGATGGAAGGTGATTGGAGAATGGGAAAACAGGGAGTGGTGCACTCATATCTGGAGACAAATTAGAAGAAATCAAAATTGGAAATCAAGATCATGCGTCAAATTTTACAGCAGAACTTGTTGCTATATAAGCAGCCGTTCAAAAACTGTCGAAGTACCCTACACCCAAAGAAATAAATGGATCCTAACTGATAGCAAAAGCTCTATTTAACAATTCCAAACCTGCCACGAACTATACGATCACTTATCTGTAAATATACATAGTTAAAAAGTTACAAGATCTGTCTACAACAACAGAAATACATATATAGTGGATCACATCCCATGTCGGTATACCAGGAAATGAATGTGTAGATATCATAGCTAAAGAAGCTGTGAATTAAGAAAAACAAGCAAGGAAACACTCACCTACTGTGAAGTATTTTCGAAACACAAGAAACAATGAACTCAAATCTGAAAACAGCCTCCACGACATGAATGGTACAAAGAGCAATAACCAGGAACAGCCATCAACTGTCAATTTAGCCAAGAACCACTAACTGCAATAGCAAGGTTAGAAAATGGACACACAAAGCATATGAAGATAATAGCATCTGAGAAGTAAGTTAGTTTTGAGCATGCTGTCTTTACGTTTGTGTTATCTGTTTAACTATGTATAGTATGACGAATCAGTTTATTCGGTAATTGTTGCACATGAAATAAAATATCTCTAATGAAAATTTAGTTTACATTTGAAAGTGACAAAACAATGATTTACTGAAAGTCAAATTGAAACATTTTCATCATGAATTTTGTTTTACGTGAAATTAACTATCCATGTAATGATTCCTGTTCTTTTTACTCTTAGCTCCAAGTGGTTGTATGCATAATGTTCCAGTCTGTATTCTCTATATGCAGAACGATATTCATGTCTGTTATCACACACAACGTAAATACAAAATATAATAAAATAATGCCCAAATTTATCATGACCTGATTAAGTTTACCATTAAAAGCCTAACTTCATTTCTAGATACTAATAATTGAGGCGGTATCCGGAAAATGGGCTCTTTTTCGGGAGAATGCTTAATTCGATTCTCCGTTTTAAAATCTACTTGCTTACGTAGTTTCGTTTCAATATCTTGTAAACAGAGGGTAGAGTAATTAAGTGAATGAACCCATGCACCCTAGCGTAATTATGGAACTCGGCAAACATCAACACAGTCAGCTTGAGGCAGGTATTGCAAGCAGTATAATTGTGTTGTGTGTAGAAATTCTGTGTGCAATCTGAGTTATTTAAAAATGGAAACAAATGAACATAAACGAAAAAACGGAAGAGAGACGACATGAATATCAACTTAAAACGAAAAGATAGAAAAACGAAAAGGCAACGTGGTATTATATATGCAACTTCGAAGGTGCTGTTGTTGAAGGAAAGTCTTTTGCGCACGTTTTCTCCTGCTACCAGAATCAATGTTTCTCCAAGTTCACTGCCAATGCACTAAGAAAACAATATTAATGCCGGATGCTACATTGACAGGCTAGATATCAACAAAAAAAAAAGTTATCTACTTGTCGTAAAGTAACAGAAAGTCCAAAAGTAAGTCGTGAAATTATATGAACATATTCTCAGCGTCGAAAAGGTGTTCAGCAAGAAGTGTGTTGCCAAATGATTTTGGGACCTTCAAACTTTCTGCCAAAAAGCTGAGAGTAATACAAGGGAAAATATTAAAAGATGAAACATTAAAAAACAGACTACATAAAGTGAATAACAAAATATATGGGATTTACTGCATTCACACCTACAATCGATTCCACATAGCAAGAGCCACTAATATCAGTATAAGTCTAATTTTAAATATTTTTATAACCCAAAACTAAACATCAAGATTCTCCTTGGGTTATTCTATGATTATTACAAAGACAAGACTGGTGAAAAACTGAACATGAATTACAAAACATGTTCCAAATATTTCAAACAGAACTGCAAATACATGGACACAGAAAGTTCTGTTGGCTTGACATTATTGAAGAGAGAAAAGTTTTAATGGAAGAAAACATGACTGAAGATGATCCTCAAGTGAGTGTGAGTCCATCCAGGATGTCCATTAAAGTGTAAACTCCACTCTGAAGATGAACTTTGAAGTGAGTTGGAATCCATCCTAGATTAATACTAAATAACCTGTAATCTATATATTGTACCAATAGAGATGTTTTATTTTCACGTATTCGGTACAATTAATGACGTAACTATAAGATATTTTTAATAATTATTATTTTTACTAAAATGATTATGAACTTGCAAACCTCTGTAATGTGCGCTGTTCAATACTGATCATTAATTTCTGCTAAAATATAATCACATTGAAAGTATTTTGATGAAATAAACTTGTTCTTTGGAAAAAGGGCCTATAAATGTTTGTTTTTATCACTTCTCTAGCATTTGTTTCCTTGTTTGTCAGCATTTCAAAATGCAAATTCTTTACGATATGTACTATAAAACATGCTTTACGATCGTCATTTGTTTCCCGCATAGATAGTCGACTGAAAATGGAGGCTCCATTTAAACGTTTAGTTGAAGATAACATTAGAGAAATAGAATTTTAGTAAGTCAATTAATATCTATTTTATTGTATTAGAGTACTTTATTTCTTTTAATGTTTATATACTTTCTTCTGTTTTTATTACCTCTCTACCATTTGCCTTTTTTTTTTTTTTTTTTTTTGTTAGCCAACATTTCAAAATGAAAATTCTTTACGGTAGTATAAAACATGCTTTGTGATCATCATTTGTTTCTCGCATAGATAGTCGACTGAAAATGGCGGTTCCATTCAAACGTTTTGTTGTAGATGACATTAGAGAAATAGAATTTTAGTAAGTCAATTAATATCTATTTTATTGTATTAGAGTACTTTATTTCTTTTAATGTTTATACACTTTCTTCTGTTTTTATTACCTCTCTACCATTTGCTTTTTTTTTTTTTTGTTTGCCAACATTTCAAACTGCAAATTCTTTACGGTACTATAAAACATATTTTGCGATCGTCATTTGTTTACTGCATAGACAGCTGAAAATATCGGCTCCGTTCAAACGTTTTGGTGAAGCTAACATTAGTGAAATATAATTTTAATTTTAGTAAGACAGTTAATATTTTATTATATTAGAGCATAATGGAAGCTCTTAATTTCGACAGAAATCAAGTTCGACATCGTATAGTTACGTAGGAGAATTAGACACGCCCCTATACGGGCACTAAGAAATGGATTTGCCATTAGAATGGAAATTGCTCCTGTGTCTTGTAGTGATACTTTTGTTAAAGGAAAACAGAATATTTTATTGATTAGGACATTCATATTGATCACTAATTTTAAATCAATGAATTCTTCTTTTTCTATTTGAGAATTGTGCCGTTTGTGAGACGGAACTGTCGAAACCAACTATGGTACTGAAGCGCATACACAAGTCTCGGGGCGGGCAGGAAATGCAAGTACAATACTGTATTCGTTGATGGATAACCAATAAGAATTTGTATTCATTTCACCTGCCACATCCACTACTCTTATTGGTCAGATCTTTCAATTCTGTTCTGTCGAACTTACTAAAGTCCACTGTACTTTCTTTCTTCTAATCTTTATATACTTTCTTCTAATCGTGTAATAGTCAATTAAATCCCACTCGATTTTTTTTATTTTTTCCAGATAAATCAGAACCTCTCATGAGATTACTATTAATAAAAGTGCATTCAAATTGCAATTACATAAAAATAAATCTTTCAGTCATTATTTTTTACCGCCTCAATTATTTTGTTTGCAATCCGTTTCGAATTTATGTTTGATTAAACTGCGAAACTAGAAGATATGTATTAATGTCACATTAATATTTCTTTCTACAGTTATTTTTATTTAACAGAAGCTGAAATAGCACAGATTCTTCTCCCAAGACTTGACGACATCGCATTTAATTTAACTCATTTCCTTACATTGTCAATAAGATTAGATTAACTCTGTTCACATCAGACGTCAGTTACTCTGTGCAAAATATTGACTGCTTCTATTCAGAGCGTCTCTTTGGACATTGAATGGAGAAAGAAAGGAACTTGACCTTTTGACCTGACCTGTAATGGTGCACTTTGGACACTCTCTTTAAGGGAAGTGACTTCTGTGAATGCCCTGCTGCCACAAAGACATCACCTGAGATTAAATTTCCTCAATGGTCATTCACTACATTGCCTTACAAAAAAAATCTTCAGAATAAACGAGGTCTGAGCAGAATAGAACAATGCTCTGTGCTCATTCCCATGTACCTTCGCTGATTGGAAACTTTTAATAGTAGCTACTACGCATTTTCTTAAATAGTAGTTGGTACGCATTTTGTTAAGATAAAATCTTCTTAAAATCATTTGAGAGTAAAAATGCAGTTTTCTCTAAAGAAGAAATATAACGATTTAATGATAACAGAACCGTTCTTCTTGTTGTTAACAGGAAATCCACATTTTATCTGTGGATGAAGAAAGAGTTGTCTTTGTTTTTCCTGTAATTATAGGAAATTTATATGTTGTTTATCCTAACATTTGTTAATTTGGAATTTTTGTGGAATTTGGTGTTGTTGACACGATGAAAACGAAAAACAGAGTGTGGTGCTAATCAATTTTTTATAAATATAAAATTCATGCACATTTTCTATCTTCTGCTACTAATGGTGGCTGTTATAGAGGCATTCACGTATTCAAATAGGGATATTGGTAACGGTCATTATGATATTCTTTTAAATACGCCTTACTAGTAAAATAGAGAAAATAATACTTGTATTGACATCCCTTAGGCTGTATAGGCTTTTTATAGGTATAAATTTTCCTACTCTGCTACTTTTCAACAGAAAATAAACAGTGCAATTTAATTAACAGTCATGGGGTTAATTTACATGAAAATAACGTTGCTTTGGTGTAAATTTTATAATACGAGTGTGGAGTGGAAATAGCAAGGATCAAGCGAAAATATTTAAACACCAAATATATAAAAACAAATAGTTTATTTCATACTTAACCGCAGCCTTACGTTGAAGTAATACATACTTACTTGTGGCTTTTAAGGAACCCGGAGGTTCATTGCCGCCCTCACATAGGCCCGCCATCGGTCCCTATCCTGAGAAAGATTAATGCAGTCCCTACCATCATATCCCACCTCCCTCAAATCCATTTTAATATTAGTCTCCCATCTACGTCTCGGCCTCCCCAAAAGCCTTATTCCCTCCGGCCTCCCTATATACCTGCCCATACATGCTACATGCTCTGCCCATCACAAACGTCTGGATTTAATGTTCCTAATTATGTCAGTTGGACAATACAATGCGAGCAGTTCTGCGTTGTGTAACTTTCTCCATTCTCCTGTAACTTCATCCCTCTTAGCCCCAAATATTTTCCTAAGCACCTTATTCTCAAACACCCTTAACCTATGTTCCTCTCTCAGAGTGAGAGTCAAAGTTTCACAATCATACAGAATAATCGGCAATATAACTTTTATAAATTCTAACTTTCAGATTTTTTTGACAGCAGACTAGATGACAAAAGCTTCTCAACCGAATAATAACACGCATTTCCCATATTTATTCTACGTTTAATTTCCTCCCGAGGGTCATTTATATTTCTTACTGTTGCTCCAAGACATATGAATTTTTCCACCTCTTTGAAGGATAAATCTCAAACTTCTATATTCCCATTTCGTACAATATTCTGGTCACGAGACATAATCATATACTTTGTCTTTTCGGGATTTACTTCCAAACCTATCTCTTTACTTGCTTCAAGTAGAATTTCCGTGTTTACCCTAATCGTTTGTGGATTTTCTCGTAACATATTGACGTTATCCGCATAGACAAGAAGCTGATGTAACCCTTCCATTCCAAACCCTCTCTATTATCCAGAACGTTCCTAATGGCATATTCTAGAGTGAAGTTGAAAAGCAAAAGTGATAGTGCATCTTCTTGCTTCAGTCAGCAGTGAACTGAAAAAAGCGTCAGATAAAAACTGGCCTATACGAACTCTGCTGTAAGTTTCACTAAGACACACTTTAATTAATCGAACTATTTTCTTGGGAATACCAAATTCAATAAGAATATTATATAAAACTTCTCTCTCGGAGTCATGTGCCTTTTTGAAATCTATGAATATTGGTGCCTAATTTATTTAACGACACTTACAAGTGCAAAGATTATTCAGCATCAAAATTCAACGTGGGCGAGAAATGACCTAAAATTTTTTCGTGGTGCTCTCTGTTAGGGACAATGTTAGTTCTCGTGCTGTAAATCTGCAATATGAATCACAATGCTTTAGTTCCAACTCTGTGATGCATTCTGAGTGTTTTATCGCCTCTTAAATTTCATTGCTCACGGCTAGGTTGGATCTACGAAAAAAAATAAATAAATAATAATAATAATAATAATCATCATCATCACAGTCATAGGCCTAATAATAATAATAATAATAGAAATGAGAGTTATTTTATTGTTGGGATATTGTATTATACTCTTTCATAGACACAGGCAGGATATTTTGCCTTTTAATATACAATAATATTTCTACATCTACATAGAAAGGTGACGTTGCAGAGGAACATAAATTTATGATTTAGAACGAAATTGTGAATGTACTGTAGTATGTTTTAGGGCCTACAGAGTTCTTTTATGAAAATAAATTTCCAGTACGATAATTTTCTCGGTAATACTGTACCGAAACATTGCTGTATAATGACAGACACCGCTGTGCTGTAACGCCTGTTTGCCTAATAGACGACTCGGCTTATGCGGAAGAATAAATGCCAATATGCTGGATCGATTTGTGCTATACCCGCTATCAAATTATAAATGGATGATTAAGTGTTACTGAAGTATGTTACACGAAATTAACTGTCGAAATTACATGAGCAAACAAATCCGTAAACAAATAGTCTTTGCAAAAAAAAAAAAAAAAAATACTGCAGTCTAAAAATGATATCCTATCTAATTTCGAGAAAATCTAAACTATTGTTGTACAAAGTGCTGAGAAGAGCTGTAGTTATATATGCTTCAGAATCATGAACACCAAATAAAACAGAAGAATGTGAGTTAGGTATATTAGAAAGAAAAATTTTCAGTTACATCTTCGGATGGAGGTCAATAGAGACTAGTATATAACTGTGAACTTTAGTCTGTATTATGTGTTGTAGATATTAGCATATTAAGGTGAGATGATCATGTGGTAAAAATGAAGAAGGGCTGCTTAAGAAGGAGGCTGTTCATAGTTAAATCAGAGGAAATGAGACGGAAGGAAAGACCAAATTAATATAGAGGAAGATTAAAATTGAGATAGGAACATTAAGGTAGAGTGGAAAAGGACAAAAAATATTGAGGGAAAATTAATAATTAGAGGAGGTTGGAAATAAATAGAGAAGAGAGGAAAAAACATCTGAAGAAGGTCGAGGCTCAAATAGGGCCGTGCCGAAAAAATTGTACAATTATGTTACCTTTAAGATAAAATCAGAATGAAAATGTATGTGCGAGAAAGAGTCCCAATCTGTAAGACATATTCTATTTGAATGTCCTTTGTTTTGACGACAGAGACATACTCGTAAATAATCAAATCTCGGGTTTCGGGGTATACATTTTCCAGTCTCTTACAGACTCTAGTTTACAATGAACAGTCATATGAAGATATTCAAATGTATATTAACTCAATTTATGTAGAATGTTAGTGGATAAATTACTTATGACATATAGATGGCTAAGAAGTAATACCTCGTATCTTCAAAAATGGTCATTTATTTCAAGTTCGTTATTATTAATATTATCTACATTATTATTATTATTATTATTATTATTATTATTATTATTATTCTCACAAAATTGGACGGTTGATTAATATGTTCTGCTCGAATAGAAGATCTTGCAAAGCAGAAAAAAATATACCGGTAATATAACTTATCTATTTTTAGAAAATTCTATTATTAAAATATATTTTTTATTCAACTGCAAATTTACTGATACGAGGTATCACTTCTTAGTCATAGATATATATCAGATTGACCATTTCCATTTTATAAAATGGCAACTTATAAAACAGAACAATCACTAGGATCTCTAATGTCGAAATATAATTTTTTTGGTAGCGACCGCTAGATGTAACTACTACTACAAGCTATTACTCCATGCAATTCCATCAGGATTATAACAATTTTTTTGCAGCCGCTACATGACAGCATGTTGAAATTGATAAAGAGTTGTTGTCTTGAAAGTGCATTAGGCTAATTAATCTGTTATATGTAATCAAGGATTAAATTAAGTGTAAGTAGTAATTTAACACATCAGTTGGGAGTACATACAAACTCAGTAGATTAATTCAGTGTATATAGAACTTTCACCTCTCCATTCATTGCATAGGGTATTTCAAAAGTCAGTTCAAACATTAAACCGCTATAAATATTATAATATTTGAGATGGGGAAAATACAAAAAAACAGTGTTGGGCAAACAACGGGGTTTACAAAACATTGGGAAGATGTCCGCCTTTTTCTTTGTCAACGTACAGCATTCTGTCTGCAACACTAATGCACAGCATTTTGCAGATAATATCTTGGAATATTGGCAATTTCTTGCGAGATGGCATCTTTCAGTTGCAGTAGGGTTGTTGGATGTGTCAGAAAAACTCGTTCTTTAAAGTAACCCCACAACCAAAATTCGGCCGATTTAAATCTGGAGATCGCGGAGGCCTTATTGTTGGAAAGTGCCTACTGATTACTTTGGTCGGAAAACGAACCTCAATTACGCGTGTTAACTCCGATCATTAATCTTTAGTACGTTATTTTACGACGCTTTATCAACATCTTCGGTTATTTAGCGTCTGAATGAGATGAAAGTGATAATACCGGTAAAGTGAGTCCGGGGTCCAGCATCGAAAGTTACCCAACATTTGTTTATATTAGGTTGAGGGAAAACCACGAAATAAAAACCTGAACCAGGTAACTTGTCCCGGCCGGGAATCGAATCCGGGCCACCTGGTTTCCCGTCCAGTCGCTCTAACCGTTACTGCACAAGTGTGGACAGTAATCGAATAAGACAGACTGTTATAGTAAACGGGGAGCGCTACTACAGCATGTTCCAGAACTTCGTCATCCCTAAACTGAGGAAGAACGATATGGAAAACATAATCTTCATGCAAGATGGCGCTCCACCCCACACCTTTATCCCCGTAAAATAATTAGTTACGCATATGTATGGCGATCGTGTCATCAGTAGGCATTTTCCAACAGTGTGGTCTTCGCGATCTCCAGATTTCAATCCGGCCGACATTTGGTTGAGGAGTTACCTTAAACAACGAGTTTTCCTGACACATCCAACAATACTACTGCAACTGGAATATGCCATCTCGCAAGAAATTGCCAACATTCCAAGACATCTGCAAAATGCTGTGCATGGTGCCGCAGACAGAATGCTGTACGTTGAACAAGAGAACGGCGGACATCTTCCCAATGTTTTGTAAACCCCGTTGTTTGCCCAAGACTGTGATGTTTTTGTTTTTTCCCTATCTCAAATATTATAATATTTATAGCGGTTTAATGTTTCAACTGACTTTTGAAATACCCTATACATAGCACATAAACATTCCTACATATTTTATTGATAATGGTTTAATTGTTATTATTATTATTATTATTATTATTATCATTATTATTATTATTATTATTATTATTATTATTATTATTATTATTATTATTATTATTATTATTAGTTCTTTGTTTGTCTGACATATTAATAAATGACAATAACAACAGTTTTATACACTCATCTTACTTATAATAAACTTAATTATTTATATTTATATTTGTTATAAGAAAGATAAGTGTTAAATCTTTTCTTCTTGTTATTTATTAATATTATTAGATACACCAACAACTTATCGGTAAATGTCTCTGAAAATATTTAATGCTACAGAGATTTAGTTTAGTTCAATAATATACAGATTCTACGAGACGTTTTAGGACACCCCTTCGAAGGAGGTGTTTCACTCCTATTTTTACAATTATGTGTAATCCCCTGATATTTATTAAAGCTCCAAATGTCTGTGAAAAATTAAGTTATTTATTGCAAACCCAATGTCTCTATCTTTCTAACTGTGGATTATAACAATTTTTCTGTTATGAAAACTTACTGAAAAATTACATTTTTTGTAGGGAAAAAGTTAATTACTCCAGAATGGACGTATTTCGGTCATCATATTTTGGGATAGAGTTAGATATTATCTGAAGGCATTCTTTCACATCCCAATAATCCGCCACTTCACGTCCACACTCCTGAATTTTCACCCATTTTCAATTTCTTTCAAGGGAGAAATCTAACCTTTCCAAACTTGTATAAACCTCAAAACTGTATACTAAAATGAACAGAATAAGCTGGTTGACCATTATTAACAACTCGCAGTGTTATGATGCAAGTGGCAGTGGCGGTCCCGAGTCTATTTGCCGTGAATTTCAAACTGAGGTGAATTTTGTAAAATCGCAATTTTTCCTAAAGAAAATAAAGAAAAAAATCTTGATTTTAATGCGTGAAATAGGTGCCACAATTTGTTTAAACAAAAATTAATATTTGCGTAAGAAGTCTTTCAGAATTTTTTTTATCTCTATCTCAAAATTAATTGATCTAAATTTATTCATTCTAAAGTAATCAATTTTTCACCTACAAAAATGTAATTTTCCGTAAGTTATAATAGCAGAAAAATTGTTAGTAATCTGCAGCTTGAAAGATAAAGAGATTGAGTTTGTAGTAAAATAAATTTAATTTTTCAAAAGTAATAAGTCCCTACATAAACATCAAGGGAGTATAAGGACAAAAGTGAAACCACTTTTGAAGGTATGTCCTTAAACTTTTGGTAAAAACTGTAGGTACATAAAAGTTGCTATAGTGTCTTCAATTAAAATCCTAAAACACCTTCCCGATATTGGATATACACTATAATAATAATAATAATAATAATAATAATAATAATAATAATAATAATAATAATAATAATAATAATAATAATAATAATATTTTAGTCTTCTCATTCTATTGCAATATGCCTTTTAAGATAATGCAAACAGATTTATAGATTTATTAATTTGTCCTACAGAATAATATCTGTAATATTGACAATTAATATTTGAGGAGAAAAATTCGCTCCGGCGGCGGAAATCGAACCTGGATCCTTGGTTCTACGTACCAAGCGCTCTGATCACTGAGCTACGCCGAATTCAATCCACAGCACCGGACCGAATCCTCCTCCAGTGTTTCCCTTTGTGGCCTGACTCCAAGTTAGGCATATATGTTGACGTATATGTCCAATGTCAACTGGTCCCCGGCGCCGGAGCGAATTTTTCTCCTCAAATATTAAAGTCATTTAAATGTTTATATACAAGTAATAACATCTTGAGGGGTGTTACGAAGACAAGACTTTTCAGTGCTTAAGTCAGGTTTCTACTCGTCCTGATAACTAACGTTTCTGAGAACTTTCGTGGCTTGTCCAGAAAATACAGCGGGGTGACTGTTCGACTGCTCGTGATCGTTTCTTTTAACCTCTTTCTTCATTCACGTGATGGCTGCTCGTGTCGTAAAAGTAAGTGAAGTGCACCAATACCATCAAATTGTAAGCTAAAGGACGTTACCCCTCGACCTCCTTTCTCAGGTGCTTTCTTGTGTACTCGAAAAATAAACATAAAATGTTGATCGTTCGACTGGATAAAGTAGCGCAGGTCGAGTTGAAAGAGTTAAGATAAATTTCAGTAATGTACTTGCAAATCTAACTTTTGGCAGAATCTTTTATTTAATCAGTACGAACTCATGAATTGAACGAATTGGACACTTTTCTTAATACTTTTGTAGCACATATTATATCCACTGATTTCGCTATGTGCATCGAATTCTGTTGAAAACCTAGAAACCATGGGTTACGAAACAATGGTTAAAAAGCAACTGAGATTAAATTATATTTTCGGTGCAACACTCATAATCACTGCTTACCTACTCGTGGTTAAATGGCACTTCATTTAACCAGGGTAAAGTCTGTGATGATGCACTGTTTCTTAAAGGTGACGAAAGGAAAGCATCCAAACTTCTACAAAGATGATACTGAAAGTCTAAAACTAGAGCACTTACTCCCTTCTACATCCAAATAAGTATTTCCTCTATTTTCGTGTTCCATTTGTTTTCCTTTTCGTCACTGTTATGTTTTCGGATTTTATTTGCTTATTTTTCTGCGCTGTTAGGTTGACATTTTACAAAATGAAAAATAAAATTATACATCTTGATTAAACAACTTTTAACACTGTATCACTTCGGAATATGTATGCTAAGACTTTCTTGTGTTAAATTCTAACGTACCTTGTTTGAGTTCTGAAGATGACCCATAATATATCGAAACATGTAAACAAGGTACGTTAGAATTTAACGCAAGAAAGTCTTCTCATACATATTCCGAAAAATAAAAGAACGAAAACCATTATATCCTAACGTGAGTCTGAAGTATTGATAGACTTAATTACTATATATATATATGTATATATATAATAAATATAAAAATGGAATACTCATAAAGGTAAAGGATTAAACTTAGATCACCAGGAGGTTAATGCGAATATATGTACAATCTAGGGTTATCGTGAAGAAACTGTGAAATATCCTACAATCCATCCATAATCTCTCTTCGTTCAGCCTATGACGTAGAATAAAAATAAATATATTCATATACATTGAGCCAAGTTTTGCTGTTACAATACATCTTGAGTATTTGGTACTGCAATATTGCTCCATGTATCTATGCAGTGTTCCACTGTGTGTAGCCAGTTCATAGGATAAATGTACTGGAATTAATGCGTAATGACATAATAGTCCTATATAATGGTAATAGAAGACAAATAGAAGACCTACATCAACCAACAAAATACATCCCAAATTAAAGTATACAATAGAAATAGAACGTAACAAAACTATAAACTTCCTAGACAACACTATAACCAAAACAAATAACAAACAACAAACATGAATTTAAGATATATGGAAACTCACTACAACCACAACATACATACACAATTCATCAAACCATCCTATACAACACAAACATGCAGCTTTCCGTATAATTACACACAGATTAATTAATATACCAATAACAATGACAACTACACTGAATATACAATACATTATATAGCACAAGACAACAGATATAACCCTAAAATAATAAAAAAGGCAAAATCAAAATGTAACAAGCCAACACAAACAACACACGAGAATAAATATATAACATTAACATATCACAATACCAATACACACAAAATCGCAACTTCATTCAGAAAACTAAAATAGAAGATAGCATATACAACTAATAACGCAACACATAAATATCTAAATAACCACATCAAGCATACAAATATATATAATTCAAACGCGGTTTACAAATTAAAATACAATATTTGTCCAGATTTTTACATAGAACAGTCAGGAAGATCCTTTCAAACAAGACACAATGAACACATTAAAAGGAAAGCCTACATCACATCAAATTACGCAAATATATTACCAACAACAATCACGACTACAATAACATAGAAACAGATATGGAAATAATACATATCGCACCAAAAAGTCCACATTTAAACATATTAAAACAATAAGAAATATATAAGCACGGAATAACACGCCCATTGCATATACTTAACACATAATTACAATTTAATACCCATACATTATTCTATATCATAATAAATGGAACACAATCACCCCCACCATAAGAGCAACACATCCCCATCCTTACAACTGACGAACGCAAATTCCGAAAATCAAGACCAGCTGGAGCAGCAGTAGTTCGAAAGACACTGAAAATGACACCACACCGGTGTTGAAACGGGACCCGTCTGTCATAAGGTACATAACCTCTTTAAATAATAACACTTTTAACGTTTTAACTAAGGAAGTTTTAATTTTTAAATAAGTGTTAATGTGAACTTAAGAAGCAATGAAATAGGATTATTTCTGTTTTTGCGATATTCGAAGTTATCAATTTGTTGCAGCAGAAAAGACACGGTAGAAATCAGTAAACTAAATCTGTACTGAAATTTTCTGTCACTTAATTCATTGTAAGAATTCTCTTTTCTCTCACTAATACAATTTCACAAGCAATCCACAATGGCCTAAGCTTCTTCGAAATCATCAGCTGTGAATGTGGCTACCGCTTTACTTCATTACTAATCATTGGTTATCTCCTTTAACCGCTGGAATATGGCAGGTTAGAGATTATCGTGGTGAACATCCTGTATCATTCTTAACCGAGGTCGATGCATAACCAGAAGTTAGGTGGAAATTTTAATCTGTGGTTGCACTAGCTGACTTTGACTCATGTAACCATGAGAGCCTCTTAAAACAATCATAATGGAAGTTTGTCGGTATTTATTTTGTTGCCAATACGGTACAAAAGTGGAATATTTAATCCTTCATTATGTTATGCCATTCACAACATTATAGACGTTTATAAATTGTATGTAGACAAATTAGGTGTTGTATTGTCTCCATGTTAAAGCTTTTCGTGTATTCGACTAGCGTAAAAAATTAAATATGCGTTTACAGTAAACATTTTCGGGAATATGAAAAATACTGAATGAATGGATGGACTGACAAACGGAGGAATGGCTGAACAGGCGGATAAATGAAATGGTGAGTAGGTGACAAACAATTATAGATTGATTGATATAAATGCAGCATTTGAAAGTTATGAGGGATCTAAACCACAATGGGTATAAGTGCATTTTTCAAAATATTTGAGTTAAGTACAGACACGTCAAGCTAAAACTCCTTTTTCTTTAGGGCACAAAGATTATGTGTGTTACTCAAACAGGTGCTGAATGCTAGTGATGTAAAGAAAAAGTACTTGACCAGTCAGCTCTTTGCAACATACGCCTTGTGCTCCAAACCAAAGAGCTGACTGCAAAATACCCCTTGTGCTCCAAATCAGTTACATTCTTCGCACTCTATTCTTTCCATTAGGATGTTACATAATTTCTATCTGTTTCTACCTACAAAAAAAACTCCCAACACCAGTTTCGAGTTGTTGTTGAGCTTACTATGCTCGGCATTTATAAACAATGCACGAGAACAAAAGTAGAGCTATTTTGTTCTTAAATTCTGGCTCTATGTTATTCGTAACACCAATACTATGAATGTAAACCACAAATTAATAATATTTGTAACTCATTCAGAGAATGTGACCAGAATTTTGGAACAATAGAAAATGCTAAGCAGAATATCGATTGGAAGCTGTTCGTTCCGCAACACAATATAGTGTACACACTTACTGCAAGTCCGAGAGAAACTACAAGAAAGTACACTTTGTAGCACTGTGGTACTCATATTAAAAAGGAACTTTTACACTTTCTGCTCAAAGTGGTAACCTTCGAAATTAATACATGTTTAACATTATTGCATGAATGCCACCTTAAATACTTCTAGTGTTGCCTACTTTTTTTTCTGCTACTTTTTTTTATTACAACACAAAATTATATACAGCTATAGCAATAACAAAACATTTCAACAGACAATACTTAATAAAATAATGATCCCAAAACAATATTGAATAATCTGAGTGAGAATCACCCAGTACAACAAAAGCAAATATTTCTGTACATATGATACCTTATTATCAGGCTTTTTTTACACAAATCTAGATACAACTATAGCATTAACAGAACACTTTTAAGCAGACAATACTTAATAAAATAATATTCCCAAAACAATATTGAATAATCTGACTGTAAATCACCTAGTTCAGCAAAATAAATATTTCTGGACATAGGAAACAGTCTTATACTTCCTACATATTTCAAGCCATTCAACAAAGAAATATTCTGACATTGTATATACCACTTTTATATTTAGTTTAAAATTCTTTCAATTCCTTTTCTTAATATTATTAATTATCACAAAACTGTACACACAAAATAAGTAGCAAAAGTTAAAGAATCTTAAGTATACTTGTTCAACATAAATGATCATAATAATCACAACAATAATAGCGTAATGTATCCCAAAATATATTCAGTGATCATATTACCAGTGAAACATCAACGATTATTACCGAACTGATAATGAAATGATACCCTTTCTACATACTGCAATCTTATATATTCTTACTTTTATTACCTTATTGCTATATATGTGTGTGGACATTGCTTTAACATTTTAATCCAATATTGTTTCCATACAAAGTGCTAGTCGCTTCACAATAGCTGCCTGTTTTGTCTTCGGTTTATAATAAAAACTTGGCTTGAGTACAAAGTTTAAATCTATATATGTCACAGGGATATGCGTCATGTCACTAATATCCTGAATTGTAGTTTCCCAGTATTGTTTAGTCCTCGGGCACTCAAGAAAGCGATGTTGAATATTGTCCTCTTCTTGACAATAGGGGCAGAGTGATGTTCGGGCTAATCTGATATGGTATAATTTGCTGTTTGTTGGAAATATGTCATTGACCACTCGAAACCATAGGTCTTGCTGTTTAAAGGTCAAAACACTGTTTCGTATATTCTTCCAGATCCGTTTCCAATTATACACAGGAAAACGGCACACAATTTTAGGAGCTGGCAATCTTCTATTCATATACTTATAAATATATTTAGCCGTGACAGAAGTTGGAATGTTTTGTGGTATGTAACTGATTTCCTGTTTAAAAATCCGTATTTGTGGTGCATAACTTGGGAGACATCGTAAATCCGGTGGATTCTCTAATTTGGTTATGGATACCCATTTGGAGAAGAATGTGAAGGAGAAGTCATCTCCCTGTCCTTGGACGTGAAGAAGATTCCGGTAGATGAAAAGACTGAGTGCTTTAGTGTAAGGGTCAAAAACTCCTAAACCTCCTTGATTTTTTGCCAGAGTTATCTGATCCCTTGGTACTCGAAGGATCTGACGGTTCCACAGAAACCAACCTGTAGCAGAGCGCAATTTCTTACCAATTAGACTTGGAATGGGTAAAATTTGAGCAATATACCAAGCTTTCGCCAGAGCATATGTATTTATATATTGCGCTCGCTTCACTAAGTCGGCGAATCGGAATTTTTGTGCAGTCAGGACGTGACGAATAGCATTAGTGACCGAATTCCAGTTATATCTTATTGTTTGACTAAGATCGTTGAAGAAAGTGACGCCTAGGATTTTGATGGACTACTGAATACTAAGCCAACTAGGAAGTGGGATCTTGTCTTCTTTCCCGATGTACATAGCCTTCGTTTTCTTTTCATTTAATTGAGCTCCCGTTTCTTGACTATACTGTTGTATACATTGATACATTCTTGGCAAAATGGTGGCATCAACTGCAACTATAGTGACATCATCCGCATAAGCTCGAATAATAGTATCTGTGTTCGTAGGGTAAATCGAGGAAAAATTCTGTAAAAAAGGATCCAAGGTGAGAGCAAAGAGATGCATAGAGAGAGGGCAACCTTGCCGCACCGATCTTTCCACAGGGAAAGCTTGTGTAAGATGTCCATTTATTAAAAGTTTTGAATTGCTAACAGCCATTATATTGTGTAAGCAAGCTATGAAAACTGGGTCTATGTTTAACTCCATCATTCGTTGTAGTAGATAATTATGCCGTACTCTATCAAAAGCATGGTCAAAATCAAGGGATATAAGTATATGACTTCGTTGATTTTGTTTTGCGACACTGATGCTATCACGAATTGCACACGTAGCGTTGAGAATGTTTCGGCCAGCTACTAAACATTGTTGATGAGGTCCTATTATATGCGGAAAAATTGTACTCAAACGTGTCTTCATACACCTCATAAATATCTTGTAGTCACTGTTCAGGAGAGTAATGGGACGGTAGTCTAGAGCTGTCTTCGGGCAAACAATCATGGGTATGAGTACCATTATTCCCAAATAAATATCACTGGGAATAGCAGGAGATGTCATCATAGCATTCATTATTTCTACCATTTCCCGCTCGATTATACTCCAAAAGGCAATGTAGAACTCGACTGGAATTCCATCCGCTCCTGGTGACTTATTCAATTGACTAGCTTTAATAGCTGCAAAAATATTTTGTCTGGTTAAAGGCGTTGTGAGTGTAGCTGACGGCGGGTTATTCTGACTGGCTTGTATATTGATACTTGGCGCAGCAAGCGGTTCGGTATATAAATTCTTGTAATACTCGTACAAAACGGAACGTATTGATGGTTGTGCTGTGTGTGTGCTACTCCATCAGCAGTAGTAATCATGTTAATATATTTTCTTTTCCCCCTCTTCGTCTCTCGAATGACATCATACATGGAAGTCGACTCTCCTGGCAAACTGTTGGACCGGGCTCTCACGATCATGTTGAATTTTGAGGATACTTGCTTTAACTTTTTTCAGTAAAGTAGTTAATCGAAGTTCTGTTGAAGACGAAGCATATATGTCTCGCAGTAAACCATACAAATATTCTTCATGTCCTTTTATTTCCTGTTGTCGAAGAATGCTATAGTATTTCACCCATTTTCCTAATTTTTGTTTCGTGTTGACCCACCATTCTAAAATATTTGAATACTTCGACTTCTGGCGTTGATATATTTTCCACTTGTGTTCAAAAGCATCTTTGAAATCCTCTTCCTTCAATATGCTTGTGTTAAGCTTCCATATTCCTCTGCCAAATGGAGTGGGTAGACGTGGAATTCGTAGGGTTATTATATAACCACAATGATGAGAGAAAGCGACCGGGCATATGTCTGTACCTCGAAGATTGTACTTCAGGTTCCGTGTTATATATATTCTATCTAGCATTGAAGCACAATTATGACTTTTATATGTATAAAGGGAGTTTTGGTATGTCTGTGAATTCTATGAGTCCAATAGTTTTAAACCATCGTTTATATTTTGGAGTTCCGGGCAAGGATGATATTCTCCGGTAGTGTCGGAGGCCTGCGAGACACAGTTAAAATCACCTCCTAATACTAATTGTTCACTTTTACGTGCTAACAGCGGTGTTATATCAGTCGTAAAAAACTTCTGACGTTCACGCCGTTTCTGAGAGCCTGAGGGGGAATACACATTCACAATATGGATATTATATACTCTAAGTGCTATTCCCCTTCCATCGGGAAGTTTAGTTACGTCTGTATATGGAATGTGATCTTGAATCACTATAGCTGTTCCTCTCTCATCGGGTAGAACGTTGGATTCTATATTATAACCAAATATGCTATTAAGGTCCGAAGTCCCGACCTCCTGCAATAAACCAATCTGGATGTCCATATTGCGAAGGCCTTGTGATAGTAACTTAACTTTACGGGGGGAGAAGATATTATTGACATTTAAGGTAAGAATATTAATGGCATCCGTCATGAATGAGAAATAAATATAGAAAGGGATTAAGGAAAGGAGAATTATGTTTAATAATCCTAAGGAGTGAGTTTTCTTAAACCAGAATGGGTTATAATGGGGCATGGTGAAATATGTCGAACTGGGTAAACATGTATCTTAGGTATGTCAATATGATAACTTAAGTGCAAGATATTAATCTGTGACTCGCAGAGGAGGAAATCCCAACTTGCTGCCTTCATGCTTATATGGGTGTAACCTACCCGCTCTGTTGCCTCCTTTGCTTGTCTTCTGCGCGGCTATGTCCTTGTGTTGAGTAGCAGAAGTTGACCTGTGGCTGGTATCGTCTGCGTCCATCATTTCATTCCACGTTTGCTCCGCTTCAAGTTGTGTATGTATATGTGCACTAGATTGCTTCTCTAATGGAACTGATGTACTACCGCCTTGTAAGTCATTCTTAACAGCTGACTGATTTCTACTTGATGACTTACGTTCATTACCGCAGTCAGAATTCAACTCAGATTGAACACGCGCGCCGTCATCTGCCTTTTGTTGATCGGAATCTACACGGGTTCCTTCAATTTCATCAGCAGAATCAGTTTCAGAATTCACCGGAAGAGGTGTCGTCCCCGGATTTTGCTCTGCCTCTTCATGGTCGCGAGTATTATGTTCCCGATGTTGTTCAGTTGTTAACCCATTAGCTCCCGCCCCTCGAGACTTCTTGTGTTTGTCAATTTGGTGTTCCATCTCCATAATGTCAGATGGACGTGATATGACGTCATCATTCCCATTAAGGTTATCGGATGCGTCATTTTCTTTTTGTTGACTAGTTAGACTTCTGAGCGAAATTGTTGATCTGGACGCCGATTCGGCATTTTTAAACAAGTCACTCATAGTAAAGACAGTTCTAGGGGCAACAGTGACTTTCGCTTTTAGGTTTCTGTTAGGACATGTGTTCCGCAGATGAGATAATCCGCTACAGATGAATCATGATTGTTCCTGGCCTGGATACGTCACATACGCCTCGTATGTGGCTACTATAATGGTGGATGGGATCGGTTTGTCAATGACTATATTTACTAGCCTTATTCCGGTATCTACATGAAATCGATATCGCGACGACCATTTTTCACTATCTATTTGTTTTACTTTCCCATAATTTTGGAAAACATGTGTAATCGTTCATTGGGCACCTCAGGGGGGATATTTAACACTCTTACGACAATACTTTCTTCTTCCGCTGGGGAAAGCGTAACGTCAACTCTATCTCCATTCTGTAAGGTTAAGGTTGATGACCCTTCGTAACGTTTCAGGTAATTCTCATACATTGTAGACGTTTTAAATTTCAAATAAACAGCATGTTGTTTACGTCTTCTTGTACATTTAACTCGTCTGCTATCCATTGATGAATTTCCATAGCACTCGGACGTTGCTGATCCTTGTTAAATGTTGCTTTGATTGTATGCTGCCGAATAACTTTTGTTGCCATGTTAACTTACTATGCGTAGTTGTACACACACAGAAATAAACAACACCGTTTATGCTGCAACCATTTAATGTTAGCGCTTGCCTGCTCAGACCCGACGCGCTGCTGGACAAGTCCTACTGCAACGGCTGTCAGAGCTAGACTATCTACTCAATGGATACGATGCTGCGTCTCCTCTGGTCGGGTTGGAACATTTCAACAGACAGCGTCCTTGGCCTCTCTCCAAAGAAAAAGATGTAGTGGCATAAGGTCGGGAAAATGAGAAGGCCAACTAACTGGTTTACCACGTCCAGTCCACCTATCAGGTTATTTTATTTTCTGTTCAGAATACGACGGGCTCTTAAGACGATATGTTCTCACCACTTAACCGTTCTGTTCCTCACAGGTGCCGGTTGTTGTTGTTTTATCGGTATGACTTTCAAAATATCAGGAAGAATTGTTCTGAAGAATCTGGCACATCATCTGCCATTTGGAGTACCATTTATGAAATGAGGCCCAATAATGGCATTGCAATGCTACAAAGTGCCGTTTTACTTCGGACCTGCAATAAGTACGTACACTGTGATACCCATATCCTTTCACTATTCATTGTTTTGTTTATTGGATTGGAACGTTGTGATACATTTGTTAACAGGCCTTGAAGAGGTGAAATGAGCCATTGAAGAAAAGTACATATTTCCATTAAAAATTAAATCATTACTCGTAACTCCGTATTGAATTAGGTTACAATTTCCCATTGCAACTAAAGAACCTTTATTTAAAATAATTTTCCATATGGAGCCTGAGAAAAAAAAAATGTTGTGTGTGAAAACCAAAAGGAATACCTTGTATGCTTCAAAGAGTTTAACTTTTTTATACTCCTAAAATTGTTTAAATTTAATTTATTTTCTAATTTACACATTTCATACCTTAAATTTTAAAATTTCTTCAAACTACTTTATATGATCAAAATTTAATATGAAAGGACATAACAGACATTGTAGAGCTTGCATGCAATTTTGCATTGTGACTTAATTTCAAACTCATTTTTCTCAATATTACGTGTATGCCACTTACATCCCTTGTGCTCTAGACCACTCACTCATCGTCTGTTGTTGCTCAGACACTGTCTCTCACACGCATTGTGTATCTCAATACACATTCACTCCGTCTCTTTTTATCAGTTAATATTTCAATCTTAATTTTTTCCGTCAATCAGTCATCCGAATCGCTGAGTTATTCCATCTCTTCCAGTCAACCGGTTTTGCATTGACTCAGTGATTTACTCATTTGTTCATTCTATCAGTCAAACAGTCGGTTATACACACCCTCTACTATTAACTGAGTAACTCTGATAAGTACTCAGTCGTTGTCATTTCAAAACTGAGACACTAGTACATCACTCAGGAATACAATATGAAACACAATATAGTCTTCTTTTGATTCACACAGGCAGCCTGCAATTTAGTTTGTATGTCACTCACTTACTTACTATCTCACTCACTGTCAGCCTGGAAGGAACTTATTCAAGTCTGGCAGAAATCTGCCAGTTTCTACGTTAGTTACCTATCCGAATATACCACTGAGTCGGTGACTAAATAAAAAATCAGTAACGTAGGTAGTAAAGTTAGTCATTAAATCTGAAAAAAAGTGACGAAAAATGTAACTAAAATCATAAAACTAATTTAATAAACATGGATGGAAAAGCACAATATGGAATAAAATTGAATAGTGTATGACAGACTACTAATTAGAATAAGTTAACAGTGAGTGTGTGTGATTACTCAAATAATGATACAATTAAGACCAGAATGAATGAAACTTAAATTGTATATGACAATGTTGAAAGATGTGATGAACCAAAATTTAACATTCTTAAATTATAAATATATGTCATGAATTAGATAATATACAAGTGTATTGTAGATAAGTGTTATTTATGCAGATAAAAGGAACAAGTGGATAATATATATGCATGCTAGAATCATAAGTAGACAAGTCCTTGTCGTGATACATATAATTGAAATTGTGCAATATTAAGCAACATTTAAATACTGATGCATTCTATTATTTGGATCGTAGAATTGAAGTGGAAAGTAAAACCTTCTAAACTTCGAAGATTATAGTTTACCTAGATATAAGGAATAGGTGTACAAGGATACACCACTATCTTCTCTGATTTAATTTCATTCATAAACTTCTTGTCCTACATTATCCTACCTATTCATCGGGCATGACCAGAGGCAGCGGGCTGAGAATCATATGGGGCTGGATGGCACGATCTCTTCTCAGTTACTCACTGCTAGCGTTCCTGTCCATGTAACTATCGCATAAAAAATGTCGTCGTGATAATAAATATAGTTCGAAAATTAAAGCACCTGGAAGCTATGTATTTAATGAAATGAAGCGTTGGGCTCAATAACGGTCTATGTTACAATTTCTCAAAATCCAATTTTTAATGGAATAATGCTATACATAGTCTTACATAGCTACTACAATAATTGTTCCTCAATATCTGTACCAGAAACGCTTCTGAGTTACAACCATGAATTTGTCGGTTGGAACAGCAGTCTATATCACTAGTCACTTCTGGCTTGTCGAGTTGTTTACATCGTATCGGAAGTT
The DNA here is from genome assembly GCF_040183065.1 of Periplaneta americana. Lineage (NCBI taxonomy): Eukaryota > Metazoa > Arthropoda > Insecta > Blattodea > Blattidae > Periplaneta > Periplaneta americana. The sequence continues at coordinate 106,392,010 of NC_091120.1, read as the reverse complement.
ACTGCACGGGAGTTTGTTCTCTTTAGGAGTAATGGGTACTGGAAATCTGTGTATCAGGTTTCGGGTTCATCCATTACGTAAAATGGACGACTGCAAGATAGTGAAGATTTCTACAGTATATGTTGACCGGCTAAATAAATCTAAAAAAAAATCCAGAGAAATTAATATTAATAAGTGGAAAGATGTGCCAAGAAAGTCGCTGAGGGATAGTGGTCTTGAGTATACAACAAGGAAGAGGAAGTCGCAAATTAGGGCGAAAGATCCCCCAAATAATGTCTGTTATTTTTGCAGTATTTTATTAGTTGTACCTTAATTTACACTTTGCCTAGTGTTAGTTGGTCTATGTTGTGTTTTACCATTACAGTTTTTCTCGGAATTTTATCACGGTATTTCGTTTCAGAAACAGATTTGTGGAAATTCTTGTAAGGAGATGTGCTCACAGCTTTCTCTTGATGTCAGAAAGGAGCTGTTCAAAATGTATTATTCTCTTACAGTCGGCATTTAAAAATTGTGATTGTTATTTTCTTTATTATTAATAAAATTTATTTATTTATTTATTTATTTATTTATTTATGTATTTATTTATTTACTTATTTACTTATTTATTTATTTACTTATTTATTTATTTATTTATTTATTTATTTATTTATTTATTTATTTATTTATTTATTTATTTATTTATTTATTTATTTATTTATTTAAATCCACCACCAACAGAAGCAGGCTTCCAATTACAGATGGCTTACACAGATACATACACAAAATACATAATAAGAAAAAAACAAAATAAACAACACAAATGAAAGAAAGAAAATACCTAACGGTAATAGATGCTAGAATATAATATTGCAGTTAATATAGTGCCAAATGTCAGTATAATAATGCAAAATTATTTAAAAACTAGAGTAAAAACATTATAATACACTTCTTCATAATTTAAATATCTAAGGAAAGACAATTCTTTTTAATATTGTATGAAATTTTTCAACTGTTAAACTGAAATCTAATTGAGAAACACAGTTTAAAGACAGAGAGTTGTAAGTATTACACATAAAAAACAATGGAGAGTTCTTGAAAAAAACAGTTCTAGGAATGGGAATAACAAAAGGTTGCCTATGACGTAATTCTGTTTTTTTTTTTTTCACATTGACCTGAAGGAATTTAAGAAAATTACAGTTATTCAGTACAGGCCTACCGTTAACAATCTTATAGAGTAAAATTTGACTATTCATTAATCGTCGAGATTTTAAAGTTTTATAATAATTAAATTCAAAAAGTAACTGATTATATGAAATTTGCTTGTCATAAGACGACACGTGAATTTTTTTTAAATATAAATAATGTAAAAATCTTTTCTGTGTCCTTTCTATTTGCATCTGATGGGACTGGAACTGAGGTGACCATATTACAGACGCTTACTCTAGCTTACTCCTAACTAGAGTTTTATATAGAATATCAATAGTATTTATATTTTTAAATTCTCTTGTATTTCTGATTATAAATCCCAATTTTCTATATGCATCAATTACCACGTGATTTAAGTGCATTTTAAAGCATAAGTTGTGTGTAAAATAAATACCCAAATCCTTATACTCAACAGATAAGCCATCTGTTGGGATGGATACTGAATATTCGAGACAGGAGTTCAAATTCCATAATATATAATTTCTTTATTCGTATGTTATTGTTACATCTTTCATTAATTGAATGGTGTCCTTATATCTCAATATGCTGGGTAATTTTCGGTCCTGGACCTCGGACTCATTTCACTGGCATTATCACCTTTATTTCATTCAGACGCTAAATAACCTAGATGTTGATACAGCGTCGTAAAATAACCCAATAAAATAAAAAAAATAAAAATACATCTCAATACTGCAGTTAGTTTCTAATAAATAATGTTGTTATTATTATCAATAGTATAGGTTTATTCATAATATGATATTGAGTAGATAATCATTTTGTTCATAATTTAACCTTTTTATTGAATTTTTATATTTCATAATATTCTGATTGTATAAAGCTGTTTATTATCTGTAATCCCCAGTAGCATTTCTGTGGAGCTATTTAGTTACAATATTCTTATTGTGTAAAACTATTTATTGTCTGTATTCTCCCTAGCATATCTATGAAGTTAGAAATGATACATCTTGATGTATGGCATGATTTTCAATAACATACACACGTATATTTCGCTGAGTGTACAAAGCATATTGATGAAATAACAGTCTATGTTGCCCGTCCGATAGTAAATTTATGAGCGGAATTACCATGTAACATTTCGTCGTTCTTCCTGCAATAACTTCTATGTGACATATTTACCGAATTTCAGATTTTTCCTCTATTAAATAACTTAAATAGTGATACAGCAAATGATAAAATCTCCTATATGTAATTGTATTTCTTGGTTTCGAAAATGTAAGAATTCACAGTCTCCTATGTGTGGCTGCCATAGGATGAATAAATGTGTTTTTTCTTCCTACTGAAAAATTTTATATTTTGCACATAGAAATTATTGCAGGAACAACGAATATTTATGTTACTCCTGCACAGTTAGCATATTGTGACATAGACCGTTATTCGGCGCATCTCTTAAATTATTGCCATAGTCAGAGAATACATTATATTTTTTCTGTTCATTCAGCACTCCTGGCTAATCCAGCTATAATCTAATTGAATGATTGGCAGAAAGAGAAACAGTTTGAACGTCTGTAATCGACTGTATCATTAGCATGTGGTTCTGAAACACAAAGAACTCTTATCTGTATTTTTAAACAATTTCAAAGAACAGTTCTTTATGTATTAATAGGTCTAGTATACTGAACATAATATTATATATTTTCTGTAATTCCAAATAAAACGAAAGACCCACCTTGACGGAAGGTTTAATAATTGGTGCAAGCTCATACAAGGGATGTTGTGGCTTTACACATTGTTGCAGTTACTTATTGAAGTATCTACGTAATCTAAATTAACGACACGGGACGTTGCCTTAATCCAAATTGTTTAATTAGACCTACTTGGGGTAATCCGAGTGGCGGGAACACTCGACTCTTCTCTCGCGTTATCACACAAAACACCGACCCCAGCTTCTAGTATACACACCCGCCCGTCTCGCTCTGATAATTGCTCGAATAACTAACTCCTCTTTTTGAAAATTTTATCTCGTAATAAATTAAAGCTCCGTTCACCGCACTAGTATTCCGACGAGTGGGAATGACATGGAGATTATCTGCATGCTCGAATGAAGACGGATTCAGATAGACCTGGCACTTGTGTGAATAATATGCATAATGACTGTGTTCCACTCTACAACGTGACTTGAAATTCAGGGAATTTTGGTAATAACTTGTCAGCTAAAACCAATGTAAAAGGTAGCTGTAATGTTCCCTCGATTTCGATGGACCTAACTCCAAAGTCCCGACTTCATAATTTCTTCTGAAATATAGTATACTCACAGTCTAGTATATACAGTTACGAAGATCAATGTGTAATAAATATTCATCCATAGATAGTTGCTATCCACTTTTTGTCCTTTATCCACTGAACTCTTTATGAAGAAGGCCCTCGTAAAATGGATGATAGTCTCTTGGAATAACTGGCTTTAAAAACATTATGACGACGTATTTTTGTGTAGAAATAGAAATAGGTCCAGCATAAAGTTGTTTCTCACTTCCGATGATTGTATTTGGGTGTCTAGGAAGTAAGTAATTTCGAATCGTTGTCAAAATTCAATATGTATAAATAGCAACATTTGGAGTGTACTTCAGTGCAGAAATGTCGGTAACACACGGCTCACCAACTTTATTTCCTGGATGTATTGACTTGTACTAATTTTGAAAGCAATCCTTGAAAAAATCATGACAAATTTTTCACTTTGTTCTGCCCTTGTTTACCACATCATGCTTCTTTTATCATTTGAACGTAACTGGCTGGGGAATACAGATTCCTGTTTTTCTTTCTTCTCTCAATTGTAGAATGGACGCTGTTGCATTGCATTTGAGTATGCCCTCTCAGCAGGTACTCCTACATAATCGTTGTTCTACTGCCAATGCTATAATGTTGCTGTACATTAGAGTCGACTGCATTTATATTTTGGGCACCGCAGCCATCACTGTAAAATATTTTGTTTTTCTTTCAGTCTTTTATTTTTGTGTCCAATACCTGTTGCAAACATGTTGGCGTCCAATCCCTCTTCACCTTCATGCCAAACATAGCATAGTACAGATCGATCTCCTAAATTGTAAATTGTGAAATTATAACATGCTAATTTCTATTTAAAATACATAGAACTGGCTTGAGTAGCAGATACTAGGTGCACCGCTGGAACATCCGTGATAAACACACAGCATTTACCTTCTTCTGCTTCCTTTTTGTCTACAGATTTTTCCTTTCTTGCTATCTCTTTCTTCAACTAATGTGCATTATAATCATTATCTGAAACATAGTGTAGTTTGTAAGAAAGACAAAGATCACACTTATATTTCTTCAGTTTGAAAAGGGCAATGTTGTGTTCTTTAATGAGTTTCACAAATAAGTCTCTACCAGCCATAGGTTGAATATTATTGCAGCTGTTGCATTCTTCTTTAAATACTGAATGATGAGGAATGTGGCTCCAGATAAAGCTTGGAAGTAGATTATTTGCAATAATATGATGGTAATTTCGGAATTTTATCAAGAATTTTGTAAACATTATCTTTCATTAAGCTATTTCCATCTTTACGAACTTCCTTTGATTTTGAATCTCCCTCTGCTGTGTCTTTGACCCAACTGCTGACCGACCATTCACCAATCCCTAACGTTGAAAGGAACATTTCCTTGCACACAGGAATTACATTACCCTTTACTATTAAATTGTACTGGAAACTGCATTTTCTTCTTGATTATTCTCTTGTTGTTTTTTTGTTTAACATCTTTCCCATTTACCAGACTAGCAACATACATTTTTCTTTAATCCCAATTCATGTGTGACCCGAAAAATTTACATATTTCAGTTCGGTTCTATTCAGTTATGGAAGAGTACTTTATTTTGTTTTTTTATATTAAACACAATTATTGGGATTAGCACCGCGGTCCAATTTGACGTGGCTCTCTTGTAATTTATATTTTTCCTTTTTTTTTTTTTTTTTTAGTAAGACTCTTACATTCTTCACCTTTCATTCTAAAATTTTTTGTTTCATTTCTTTTCCACAGTGTAGGGTCTGCTTTTCCTTTTTGAGTACTTTTTAAATTTTTACAATCCCTTCTGTAACATTTACAACTTCCGGTTCTTTATGACTGTCAATATGCATTGGTGAGTGATCTCTTACGCCTACATCATAGGTCTCGTTTTCCAACAGAATAAATTTATCTGCTATATCCTCATTTTCATTTTCTCCTAAATTATGATCTCTTTTGTGATCCCCTTACTTGTGGTATTCTTCGAACTTGAATAACTAATTTTCTTCCTAATTTTCTCTTCTGGTCGCTGGGTCATCAGCATTTGATTTTTCAGACAAGGTTCACTGCTAGGCTCAAAACTTGAGCTCGTGTCTTCACTTCAGAGATTACTTCTGTCTGTCGCATAATGTACATTATTGACACAAAATTAATAGTTTCAATAGATTTTCGACTGCTAAACAATTCTATTAACTTCCATTAATAAATTCAGTAATACAATAACAGAAATGGTCAGAAAATTATAACGTGGTAAATTTGAATGATGAGAAATACGAGTTATGGAATCTTAAATTGGAGCAAAGAGCGGCCAATTGTTGTGCGATAAACATGTTTGTTGAGATACGAGTTTTAACACCTTAAATTACAAACATCGCAAGATACAAGGTTTTGATATTTCTGCACTGTGATGCTATTATCAATATATTGAGATACGGGTTCTTTCAATTTGTGCGGCACATGTTGTTTAATATCATGAAACTCATAGCTCGAAATCGTCAATTTTTGAGATACGAGGTTTTGCTATCTTAACGACGATTTTAAAAATTGTATTATTAAAAATGGCGTCAGTGGACATGAAATTTTGTTTTACGAAGATAATATTTATACGGTGTAACATATCTTAATTGCGATATTAGACTTATTAGGAATCAAAGGTAATACTTTAAACTTAATTATATCTCAACGACAGAATTCAAATAATGAAAATTGACAATTATTCAAGTGAACCTTATATTATTAATATAGATGTTCCCCTAGGTATAGTTCTAGGCCCTATTTCATTTTTAATGTATATTAATGGCTTATTAAATTGGACTTACAACAATACAATGGTGATAATTGAAGGGTTGATAGGAAAAACAACCCATGTAAAAAAAACACTTTTTTCAGGGGAGCGAAAAAAACATTATATCTCGTTATGTAAAAAGGATAAGAAACTTAATGTATAGGTATAAATACCCCAATGCTTTATAAATATATTGCTTGTATTTTAAGCATACACAGACCCCACATGATTTTAGCATTCCATTAGTACCAATATCTCATTTTCGGCTAAAACTGACATGGGTTGTTTTTCCTATCAACCCTTCAATTATTCTTATGCAGATGACACAGTTGTACTTTTCGGTAGAAAAACCTGGTATAATGCACATAATAATTCTAATAATGGACATAAATTAATAAAGTAATGGTTTGACATAAATTATCTTTCTATCAACGAAAATAAAACCGTAATTATTCCACTTTCATTAATCTGAAAAATGTAACAAACCTCCTATTTCTATGTTAAGTATTAAATTACATAACACTAATTGTTACCTTATGCAGTGTAAATGTCCGATTATTAAAGAGTCCTCTGAAGTTAAGTATTTAGGCATAATTTTCGACAGTCATTTAAAATGGAACCAACACATTAATTACCTTTGTAATAAATTACATAAAACAATATATTATTTTGTTTTATTGAGGAATTACTAGTCAATAAGTTTATTACGCACAATATACTTAACTTTATTTCAATCGGTAATTATGTATGGAATTATAGGATGGGGTAGCTTATTTAAATCCAATTTTAATCCACTTTATTTATTACAGAAGAAAATAATTTAAATATGTCTTCATAAACCTATTGATTTCCAATCTAAAAATTGTTCTTATACTTTAATGTTCTTAAAATAAGACAGATTTATTATATTGTATTAATGAAATTCATACATTCAAATTGAAATAATTTTGAATTGTATTCTCACAGTTATGAAACAGAAGGTACGGTATGAATTCTTTAAGATTGTTTGAACCAAAATGCAACACTGCTACAGTATTTAATCATAGAGTGATTTAGGCCCAAGAATATATAACAAATTTATATTTAAATATCCTTAACTTGTCAATTCTAATAGTTTTGATATTAAATTTAAGAATTTATGTATGAATTTTATAAAAATTGAAAAATTGTACATTTAAATTTATATATTCTTATTGCGTAGTAGACATAAAACAAATTGTATTATATACTTCTTAATTTCAATTCAGGAATCCGCCCCTGAGCACGAGTTCTACTCTTTCAGGGACGAGCTAAAGTTTTCCTGTTTATATTATATTTTATGTTACAATTATTAGCAAAGTAAATAAATAAATAAATAAATAAATATTCCTGTTTATTAAAAAGCTTTACTTAAGTGCAGTTAATAGAGTACTAATTACTTAACAGAGTAGTAATCACTTCCATATTTTTTGTCCCTATTAAGTATATACTATTTTTCAATCTCTTTTACCTCTGATTGCGGTTCTGGCTGATATATACATCTATTATCAGGCAGTGAAACTCACTTTACGATATGTGTCAGAGGAAGAATAATTGTTTGTATGCATCTGAAGTCTGTTCAGTGGAATATGTAGCTAATCGGCGATGTATGCATTGGAGGGGAAAAGGAACTGGCCACCCTACCCCATTATTTCCTGACCTAATTGCCTCATGAGTGATGCCTTATTTGTGTTACTTATGGGGTTCAAACCTATCTTCGGACAGTTGACTAAACAACAATAATCTGTTTTTATATTATTTCTACTAGAACTACCGTAAGTCGTATAAACTACAGTAAATTTTACAATCTGTGGATCCTCAAAACTTTTGCATAATAACTTTTTACTAAATATAATATGTCTATTATAATAACAAATGCTCTCAATTTTCTTGTATGACATTCGTTGTAAAGTTTCACAGTTTCTGTAAACAAGACTATGGAAAGGGAAAAATTTCGGAATGTGATAAACAAAATTAAATTTTTACAATCCCATTAAACTTACCTACAATGAGGGAGTCATCTTACTCCTGCGGTGGCTGCGTGGCAAGGTCGCAGTTGTAGCTTTTCTCGGGTTTCTCCCGTTTTTTTTTTCCCATATTAGGCATCTACATCATTCCGACACCATTTCTCCATTTCGTTATCATTCCATAGTACTCCCCGATCGCCGGCTGTCGACGCACGGAAGGGACTGGCTTAGGGACGAGGAGGATTTCCTCTTCGAAACCTGGATACGCAGCGAACTTTAGTGTAGTCAGCCGGTGTGGATTTGGGAATGTGCCTAGCTTGGGGGTTAGAGTAATAAATCGTAACAAGTCACAGTGCCCCCCCTCTCGTAAATTCCATTCCATTCCATGGGTCATCTTTGTGCCACAGATTTTATATATACAAAGATTAAGATGTTTGTATACATTTTGCTCCTTTTTCACAATAGCGTCGCAGTCTAAGGCATTATGTCTAGGAGTCACGTTTCAGTTTGAGCGCTGGTTCGAGTCCTCATGGGGAAGAACTTTTCTTATGACATGTTTCCCATCCAGCATCATGATGAATTTGGGGCTACGATAGGAATCTGGACCCTGGAATCTTTTAAGATGCGAAAGAGAGAATAGTGTGCGGAAAGCAACGGGAAGCTATCGCATTTACTTTTCCCAAGAAAAACTGCAAACTTGGCATGAACGGAAGAAGAGTTCGGGGCAGAAGAAGATTTCAGATGATAGACGACATTAAGATATATGAATCGCTATTTGTTAAAAGTACAGACGTCCAAAAATACAAATTTTAAAGGAGAGACAAAAAACATCAATTATGAAATGTTATGTTTCATTTTAACCATTTTACTGTGTTTTCCTTTTAGTTCTTTTAACATAACTTGATGCGTCTATGGTAAGAGAACACATTTCAATACAAATTTAATTTTGAAAAATGTGACTTCCGCCCTTTTAACAAATAGCGATTCATATAGATCATATGCGGAAATAAAGAGGAAGGCAGAAAATAGTAAAGACTTAAGAATGCTGGATTTACAGTGAAAGACCTGCCCTTGGACAGAACACTATGAATCTATGAATGAATGGTAGATAGCGAAATCCGGTTTCGAAAACCAGATATAACAGCTGGGGGGGGGGAGATCATCTTACTGAACACACATTAACACCATAATGGTTGGAAGATCGTTCACCTCTGCTGAGGCTTGTGCACGTGAAGCTAGTATTCGGCTGGTCAGCCTTGCCCTTCACGAGCTGTCGCACCACTTACTGACGAACATACATGTATGTAGGTAGGCCAGTTCTTACACATCCCAAAATGAACTTTTATCTGTACTCCTACCGAAATTTCACCATTGCTTCATTAATCATCATACTTAAGGGGAGGTGGTACACCATGGCAGGACAGAATATAATGTGTATGTGTCCTGATCCATTTACAAAAATGTCAATCAGTAGAGAAACCGTCAATATATTAGTGTACCAAATTTCATCGCCTTAGGATTGGTAGTTTTAGAGAAAATCAAGAATAAAAATAGCAAATTTAACATTGCGGAGATAGAGTGTACCACCTCCCCTTAATGGTGAACAGTAGACTACGTCCGATGATGCCTCAAGGGAAACGCTACGGCGGCAAAGAGTCTAAAATTAGATCGTTTCCAAGTACCATCATTGCTAAAAAAAAAAAAAAAAAAAAAAAATACAGTGTATTCATAATTCTTACGTACCGCATTTTCGTTAAACTTTACCAATTCATTCTTATAGGTACCCCCAGCTCAGAAACATAATTCTCACATTATCAAACTAGCAGAGCCCCATTAGTCATGTCTGTGCATATTTTCCGTCCTATATTTCGACGGTAGAACTTCAATAATGTCTTAAGTTATGGTTTCATCTAGAATCACATATGAAATAGTGATGGGCGATAGTCGGTACTATCGATACTATCGTTAGTTTTGACTTCAGCTATCGAAACTAATGATAGTCAAATTGTTTCCAATACTATCGTTAGTTGAGTCGAATTACTGATAGTATCGAGAAAAGGGAAAATAATTAATAATACAATTATAACGGTTTCAAACTGAAACTGCAAAGCGATTCTTTTTCAGGAATCAATTCCAACGATTCAACCAGACATCCTTCACAATTCATCCCTGTCCGTGAATCCAAGTACACTTTTGAAACGTCAACGAAAGACTCGCATGATTCTTCTCTTTGCAACCAACGGTAAAATAAAAAGTTATACATCTCACGCAAAAATGCAGAGTAGGTTCGGGAAGGATAGTGTCTGCTTATAAGAGTTGAGATATTGGATGGTCTCTTTCTGATTCTCTGGAACTAGTTTTCATGACCTCCATTAATGTACAAAATTATACAAGATAGTGTTTCTTAATAATATTTCAGACTGAACCTTACTATGAAGTACATTTTTTGCATTACATTCCTATTTAACTACTGCGCAAATTTCAGGCATGTAAGTTACTCATTATTTTTCATATTTCACTAAACAAATCCAGTATTTTGTTTCCACTTATAAATTTCTTTTACAACATACCTTTAACCCACAACTAAGTAATTTGTCCAGGAAGTATCTGTTCACGGGGATCTTCACTTCAGTTTCCTCGGAAAGACTGTTGTCCAAAAGTGGAATATTAAACAAAGGCAAAACAGTCTGCATCCGAACAAAGTGGAAATGCTTATTTTAATGGGAAACACTCTTTGGAGCAATCCTCACATATTTAAGTAACATATAATGATGGTTAATGTTGGAGCTTTAAAGACAGATTATACTATTATACGTTATTAGTATGTAATTCAGATTCAGTTCCCTATACAGGGTGTTAAAAAAAGTATCCAATTTTAGGAGGTGATAGTATGCATCAAAACAAGAAAATAATGTTTAATAAACATGGGTCCTACAACAAATACTTTCTGAGATCTGAAACTCGTTCATAGGAGGTGTTCAATGTGACGTCCATTCATGGTAATGCATTCCTCTGCCCCTCGGCGTGAGGAATCAGGCACTTTTTGAAATTGACTTGGTTCTTGTATGTGCTGATATACATTGAAGACGCGATCTTGTAATGTCTACACATTGTTCATTGGAGTGGCGAGACCAATTCCTTCATGTGTCCCCATAACATAAGTCATGGGGATTTAGGTTTGGAGAACGAGAAGTACAAGGTGTGGGGCCTCCCCTACCAATTCTGCGGTTCTGAAATGTCAGCGTCAGATGTTCCCACATATTGCGAAGAAAATGTGCTGGTGCGCCATTGTGCATGAACCACATCTGTAGTCTTTGCTGACGTGCACATACTACAGCAAGATAGACAATACATTAATAAGAAAGTCCTGATAACGAATCCCAGTTAATTTCTGTGGTAGCACGTATGGCCCTATTAATCTATCTCCAAGCTCTTAATCTATTCCCAAGGACGCCTGCACGTATGTTGATTGAGAATTGGTGCTGATGCCTTGTTTCTTCAACTGCATGGGAATTTTCATCATCCCACACGTGCTGATTACGAAAATACACAACAACACCTCTGCTGAACCCCGCTCATATCCGCAACCAAACTTTTGTTCTTGCGACATATCAGTATTCCATGCCAGGGGTGTCAACTACGGTATGATTATCTGGTAGTCTGCTGTATTGTAGGCAGAGGAATGCATGGTCATAAATGCCATCACATTGAGACCTCCTATGAACAGGTGGTCAGTTCTCAGAAAATATGTTGTAGAACCCATGTTTATTAGACATAGGTTTCTTGTTCTGATGCATACTATCACCTCCTAAAATATTGGATACCTTTTTAACGCCCTGTATATTATTAAATTAATAGTTCAGTACGTGTTTAGATATTAATTCAGAAATGTATTCAGTTTATAACGAATTAAAGAGTTTGTAATGACTAATTATATTCTTCATCTTATACAGTTTCAGTTGCTAGAAATTGGAATTCGCTTCCAAGTGATGAAAGCAGTTGTTGGACAACTTCATTTAGGTCAAAATAACATAAATTCTTACTTAACAGATTAATTACTGATTAATATTAGTTACTTATAATGAAACTAACATCTGTCCATTTTTATTATTACCATTAATTTCTCTACATAGAATACAAAACCTCTAATGGCAAAATTGCATTACATTAATATTCTCATTATATAAATATATTTTAGATTTATATTTTTTTCTTCCTATAATATAGTTCTAGTAAACTTATATTAAATTAATTCTCATCGTTTTACTAGCTATCTCAAATTAATTATAATTGATTGAATTAAATTGGATCATAAATTAAGTTATTACTTGATCTTATAGGTTTTTCTAAATTTAAATAAACATGTATCAGTCTTTAAAATTTAGTTGGAGAATATTGCTGGAAAATCTTTTAAGTGTAGTGTAAATATTCGTAATTTAAATATGTATTGTATTGATTAAGGCTGGTTGAGTGGAAGAGAAGACCTTATTGCCTTAACTCTGCCAACAAAAATAAAACATTCTATTCTGTTCTGTCGATAGTTTTGATAATAACTATCGATAGGACTAACGATCGTAGAAACTACAATCGATAGTACAATCAACACTGTTGCAAGTGACTATCGCCCATCTCTAGTATGAACCGCAACACAATGTGAAATAAGGCTTCATTTGCTTGGTGTCAAAGTGACACACATTCGTCGTGTAAATCAGTAACAGTCTGTATGTTGGGAAAGTAATCGTAAGAAAGCAGGGTGATATTGCACTCCTGTGCCTAATGAACTCGGATCTGTCTTGAGCCCTATAAAAGATGGAGAAGGCTCCTGGTGGGAACACGGTTGTGCACTCGACGCTCCGTAATTCGAGCACGTGACCCGAACCTGACTGTAAGCTTCCGGGGTCATTCTTGTCATGTGGGAATCGCGAGTTATGAGGTCGGTGCCATGTTGATAGTCCGAATCGCAAAGCGGCCTACATCGGGCAACAATGGCTTCACTACACTTCCAACCCTTTTCCATATTGTGTTCGTATCTACCTCAAAATAGCCAACATTGGTTTACATAACGACTAAAGGTTTGTATGAGATTACAGATTTTCATTATTGTGAATATGAATTAGATTTTATCAATCGCGTGTTGAAATTTGTCCGACATTTTGTTACTGGCAGACTCAACTATCAAGGTCCTGACGCTCAAGATGTGCTGGAATAATAGCCTACTTATTGATTCCGTTATGATTGGATAACCCAAACAAATCATTAATTATATTTACGGAAAACACAAACTCTTAATATTATCAGATGAGAAGTCAGAATGATTCTAAAATCATATAATATATAAATCCTAAATATGAAAGGAAATGAACAAGAGAGTTATTTTATTATATTATAATTATTTAAAAAATGTCATAATTTTCTGTTACTTAAAACTAATGTCAAATTGAGTTTAAAAATTTGTTGTATCTACAATTCACAAAGCCCTAGGAGAAAATTTTATGAGTGTAGGAAGTTGCAATCTCAGCAGGGCAAATTACATTTATGCGTCATACCCTGACATTATAGTCCATGTTGTTTAATATATATGCGTGTATGTATACAGATGTATATGTATGAAATTATTAGAGAATGGATATTCTTAGTAAATTCAGGAATAGAAAAAAATCATATTTCATTGTTCTATTAATTGCAGATGACCTTAACTTAAATTCAGGAATATGAACATAAATTGAAGAAATATATAATATTTGTATCAAATTTTTAATATGTACAGTCCACACCTGTGGAGTAACGGTTAGCGCTTCTGGCCGCGTAACCAGGTGTCTCGAGTTCGATTCCCGGTCGGGGCAAGTTACCTGGTTGAGGTTTTTCCGGGGTTTTCCCCTCAACCCAATATGGGCAAATGCTGAGTAACTCTCGGTGCTGGATCCCGGACTCATTTCACCGGCATTATCACCTTCATCTCATTCAGACGCTAAATAACCGAAGATGCTGATAAATCGTTGTAAAATAACCTACTAAAAATACGTACAAGTGTAAAATATGAATTAAAAAATAAAAGTGATGGCCTTTGGAGGCTAATATATGATACGAACCAGGGTTGCCAAAATGTCAACATTATAGAACAGTGATCCATTTTAGAATTCTGTTTATTGTGAACATTATAACGATATAAAGAATAAAGTACAGACATCTCAGGCTATAATATGGTAAAATAAGTAGAACTTTTAGAAATACAATAGGAAGTGATACAGTACTAAAATAAAATTATATAATACCAGAACTACCTCTTTGCTTCTCTGTGGCTCCGAAAACGGAGTCCCTATAAAGAGACGAATAAAATACAGTCTGCAAAAATAAGTTTTATATGAACTGTAAAATGATGCACAAAACTTGACAGAATACGTAATATGTCAGAATTAAATTAAATTTTCTACATTCCATCAATAAAAATAGAACAATATAGAAATAACTGCGTCCCACATATAAATTATTTCTTTGCTTTTAACTTCAGCAATTTATTGTCTAATCTGTATTAATCAGGCAATATTTTATTAGATTCCATTGTAATTGTAACGTGAATGTAAATTTATCGCAATTATAATTGTATTTATAATTGTACAGGAAAAGAGAAGACCTGATGCATAATGTCTATCAGGTGAAATAGATAAATACCTACTTGGAAAATATTACATAGGATGGAATGACTAGACTTCTTAAGCAAGCAACAGAATATGAATCTGAAGGACAAGAGACCAAGATTATTTTAAGTCGGAGCAGGCAATTTCTGCCTATACAATGAAATGAAGGAGAATAAGAAGAAGAAGAAAAAAAAAGAAAAAGAAGAAGGAGAAATGAGGGGTCCCATTCTAAACCTGCTAAATTTATAATTTTAGATATTTTTAACTTGGTTATTTAATGACGCTGTATCAACTAAGAGGTTGCTTAGCGTAGATTGGATTGGTGATAGCGAGATGATATTTGGCGAGATGAGGCCGAGGATTCGCCATAGATTACGTGACATTTGCCTTACAGTTGGGTAAAATCTCGGAAAAAAACTCAACCATGTAATCAGCCCAAGCGGGAATCGAACCCGCGCCCGATCGCAATTCCGGATCGGCAGGCAAGCGCCTTAGCCGACAGAGCTACGCCGGTGGCTTTTTAGTTATTGATAAAAATGAGAAAATTATATATCTCAGTAACCATGAGGAATGCAATTATTTTTAACTTAAGTTTACAAGCATGATATTTTTTTCTGTTATAACCCAAATTAACAATAGATTCGTTCTATTAGTTTAGCAAATAATGATGTTTTAATTGTATATTAAGCAGGGTTTGCAGCGGAGTTTCTAGAAAGTAGATATCAAATTCAATTATTTACAACAGTAAGTTATATTTTACTGAAAGACATAATGTGGTAAATTGTTATACATTTTCTTAAGATCGTACTCTTTTAACACTGAAAGGACCGTATCGGTCATTCTGACTGGTAAGTGTTTTCTAGACTTCACAACTTGCACGGGATTTATGTTAGTGCCTTTATACATTTTAAGGACTGTTATACACGTTCACTTTTTAATATTAAACTTACCTGAAAAAATGAAATCTCTAACACGAATGCGAAGAGAGTTATATAATTAATGAATTTAACCTAAAGGACCGCCATAGTTCATTTTTACCTCTTGCAGCTATTGTTGTTGTAATGTCAAAATATGAATAATAAGTCTCTTAAATTTATTCATGTTTTGTTTTCTATATGAATAAATACATAAATAAATAAATCCAATGTTGAAATGTGCACACGTAAAGTATGTTTCAGAAATAAATATATAAAAATAAATCCAATGTTCAAATGAGTGCTGTGAACTATGTTTTCTTCACTTCAAACGAAAATTTTTTTCGACACTACAGAGTATTCCACCTTAAGAAAAAAGCATTGGTCTTACGGGTCTCGGCTAGTACATTGTTGCCGCAAGATGCCTCCGTTAGTAGAACGAGTGAGGTATAGTATCTCTATCTCACTCGTCACTAGCGTTATCATCATCCTCGTCTTCCTGAGTAGGTCTGTTAGTCCGTAAAATATATTCACGAGGAGTTATCGCCATTTACGCAACATACTCCCAAAGGAATTTTGAGCAAAAAAGTCATATATACATGGGTCCTGTTCTCAATATTATCAGGGTTACAGTAATTTGAAGTTGTTAACAAATACCTTTTTTTCTTTTAGTTTTAAGGGTAAAGGAATATTATAATTACAGAATGAACTATTGAGAAATATAATTTATTTAATTAGCTAGTATTCTGAACGTAAAATGTATTGTTAATTCCATAGTATTGCTTCGTACAGAATTGTTTTTCAGTTTTTAACTACAAAATTATATTTTTCTTACGCATTTATCACAACAATTGTTATAATTCACATCATTCTTGTACACACTATAAGATTAGGATGCAAAATTGAACTGTAAACAATCAAGTTGCTAGAAGTGGTGTGATCTGTAACAGTTACTGTTGTGATAAGCTTGTATACTGTAATATACTTCTATACATTTTACTTTTTGGGGGGAAAAATCTGTACAAAGCAACGAGGGAATTAAGAACACATTTTTAGCTTCAGAATACTAGCCAATTAAAGAAAGTACACTTCTAAATAGATCTATTTGTAACATTCTTTTATTCTTAAAACTAAAGAAAAAAGGTAATTTTTAACAACTTCAAATTAGTGTAACTCTGTAAATATTGAGAATAGGATTGCAAAGTACAGTATGACAGTACCAACCGGCTCTGTTACTAGTACAACACCTCTGCTTATGTTCACGCGCTCGACCCACCTTACGTTGAGTCAATGCGATTACCTCTGCAAGACAAATAACGAGTGCAGTTTCTTAGTTTTTATGGAAAGAAACTACTTTTCGTGTGCCTCTGTCAACTCTCTATCTTCAACCCAATGAAGAGGGGATAGAATTACTTCATATTCGTCTGAAATGTCTGGATTTATTTTTAAGTCGTGGAAGAAAAATACAACATACTCTATCGTGTTTTTCCGCCTTATGGCTACAGTTTTGGATGACAGTAAGTGATTTGTGAAATCCTCCTGATTAACGTGTTGTGCCATGTTATCTTAGATACCTTCTAGGTTTATATAAAAGAATAGATTTATCTAGATCCCGCTCAGTTCCTAGTAGACAAAGGTCTGCCAAAGACAATTTACAATACAATAGTACCAACCGTTTTTCTGTGGCTCCTTTACGCATTCAGTGTACCTATTGTACCAGGGAATACAAATTTCTCTCAACTTTGGAAGAATATTAGTTTTCTGGTACTTCCAGTGACAGTGCGCTCTTGTGGTATACAGTTATTAGTGACATAATCCAGCAAAAGAACGTTTATTTAACATAAACATAGCAGACAATAATGTGTGTCAATATAGTCAACAAACAGACTCCTTGCATCATCGTATAACACTTGTACAATGATCTTTCCTATAAGAGAACAATTTGAAAAATATATGAAAGACAATATCATTGTGCAAGGAAACTCTTCATCCTACGACATTTCAATTATCAGTCTTCAATCTCAAGCCACAGCAAAGAAAAAATGCTGCACTATTGTTGATAGGTCATATAGTAAACTTTATTATTGAGAACCAAGGGAATACCTTTAAAACAAATTATGTAGCCTATATTAATCAGTCTAGAAAGAACAGAACTCTATATCGAAAATGGGACCTTTTGTTTGGGAATTATCTCTGCCACTTAGATTAGTTATAATTTGATAGTACAAAATCTTTCCAAAATAGGAAAATCCAAGCATATTTAACTCTATGCCTTTTCTTAACTCTGTCTTGATAAAATAAAAGTTTGATTACAGAGTGAGTGGTTCCTCCCCGAGTGAACGATTTGTTGTTACTGAATGAATGCATAATTATTGTATTGTTTATAGAGTGCAGGAATTATTTTTAATAGAGCA
Source organism: Periplaneta americana (assembly GCF_040183065.1). Taxonomy (NCBI): domain Eukaryota; kingdom Metazoa; phylum Arthropoda; class Insecta; order Blattodea; family Blattidae; genus Periplaneta; species Periplaneta americana. Next base: position 106,373,839 of record NC_091120.1, on the reverse strand, counting down.
AGTCAGTTTCATTTACATGGATAAAATCTATTTACATGGTTAAAATTTATTAACAGAGTCAATAATAGTATTTGTTTATAAAGAGAGACATGCGTGCATATTTGTTTGTGGAGTGAATGAACTTTCAATACTGTAGTTCGTCAGTATTTGTTTAGAGAATTAATAGAATATTGTTTTAAAAAGTGTACAATTTTTTATCTACAGAGTGAGTGCATTTTGTCTCACAGATTTAATCAGTTATTGTTCACAGTGTGGTGATTAATTTTATAGAGTTAGTCAGTTTCCTTTACAGAGTGTAAGTTTTACTTTACAGAGTCATAAAAAATGCAAGGAAGACCAGTCAGGAGACCAGTAACCACCCTCTCCATTTTCGTTCGCGCCTTGAGAGCACGAGTTTGACAGACATGGGCGGACATGGCCCTCACTGACAGCAGTCCATGATGCTAGTGTAAGAGTGAGTGGGAAGGAATCCGGACTTTCATCCGAGAATCTTGACAAAAAAGGGGGAGCACATTTAAAACGTTTATCCAGAGAGTGCCAAAAGGATAACATAAACTCAAATTTATTCTATTAATGTGATAATTCCTTCCTATGGAAAGCAAAGTGCAATTAATTTTGAAGAATGACATAATGAAAATTATCGCTTTATCCTATCAGTGTTATCGCATTAGGGTTAAAAATATGGCATGATTGACAACGCTGCTTGTTTGTATTTCGGTACTCCGGGACTGCCTAGAGTTTAGTAGTGTCTACCATGCTGGCGTTCACTATAAGGTAAATTTCTAAGAGGTTCGTGTATATCCTCCATCTATGGTGTCCTGTTACGATTCAGCGTTAATGGCCTCTGTCCTTGGTTGTTTTGCTATAGGTATCCTACAAGCAAAACTCAGCTTTGACTCCTCGCGGCGCGCATGCTATTCCCCTCTTACCCCCCTGCAGTAGGCGTGAGACCATGCTGGGAACGGGAGCATACGTCATCTGCGCGAGACATTCACGCCCGCTGGTTTCTGCGCACTGAGTTTTCCTTGTTGGATGCCTATAGTGAGCGAGCTGTGTGTTGCGCCATAAGAGAGAACATTAATCACAAATGTGCATAGGAGGGGAAGAGGAAAGAGGAAGAATGAAAATAATATCTATGTTCGAAACTGAGGGACACTCATGTCAAGAAAATATGTCATGACAATGTTTAGTCAACAGACGTATTGGTTAGTATATAACGGGACGTGTGGAATAATATTGTGTTTTAAGACGGAGTGTACCGCGACGTAATAAGAAGGAAGTGTTAGGTGTTACGACTGCGCGGCCTGACGTGTGTGACCCAGCCCGCCAGTATGAGTAGGGAGCGGATTTATATGTGCTAAAAAAATTCAAATATATTTATTTTTTATGTGCTAAAAAGTACGAAAATATTTGCAAAAAAATAAAAAAAAAACATTTTTTTTAATATGACAAAAAGACCTTACTTAGCTTGGAAAAAAAAATGTTACTAGATACTCACAAACCACACTTGAGTGCTAGTAGTTGGCCGAGAATTGCAGTGAACAACAAACATCATCTCCAAATTCTCCATCACAAATCCATACCGATTATCTCTGAACAACGACTTATACTGTGAAAACGATCTTTCCACATCACAGGACGTCAGACGTGCATATTTAAAGGGAGGAATGTCACAAACACATACACCGGCAATTTCACCTACACCCTCCAATACTTGAGGAACTTTACACATTTTTTTATATCCACTGTTTTTCCCAAACACATTCTGGAATTTATCCCTTAATACTTGTACTTCTGAACCTGGTAGCGAATCTAGTTTAATTCTCACGGCACGCACCTCTCTGTTTCAGACAAGAGGTTTTTGGATGTTTCGAGTTTTTTTATGGTGTCACACAAAAAACTTAGATTTGCTAATAGGAAAGCCAAATCTTTTTTTAAACAACCATCTTTCAGTATATCTTGAAGGATATCGATTGACGAAGCCGATAATAGGGAATCACAACAAGACGTATTGCCTTACTTGATGGAAAATGTTATGTTTTATTTAACGACGCTCGCAACTGCAGAGGTTATATCAGCTTCGCCGGATGTGCCGGAATTTTGTCCCGCAGGAGTTCTTTTATATGCCAGTAAATCTACTGACATGAGCCTGTCACATTTAAGCACACTTAAATGCCATCGACCTGGCCCGAGATCGAACCCACAACTTTGGGCATAGAAGGCCAGCGCCATACCAACTTGCCAGCCAGGTCGACTACTTGATGGACATGAGCGAGAGGCGAGAGATTTGTTTAAATTAAATAATGTTCATACCCGAGCTCTTATCTGTTGTGTTTCACAAACAAAGCGTTGATTGAAATCATCTTCAGCAACAATAAACATTCATAATTATGTGTTGCAGATCTCTCCTCCTTGTCCATGCTAATTTATTCTCTAATAATAACACTGATATGTTGCCTAGCAGTTCTCAGAACGTGAGGCGATACTGTTACAAAAATGCATCACGGATACACCACACAGCGCTTAGAAACACGAAACAACCAAGAATTCTTAAAAAGATAACGTACTCCTGAGTTACATAATTGATTTAGTTTTAAAATGTTTAAAAGTTCTTGTGAAAAATTATTTAAGTAAAAAAAGCCAAGATTTATGTGTTAATAATAGATTTCCTGAAAATATGTATTTACATAATTTTTTTTGTGACAATATGTTTTTATGTGAAATAAAATTCGGGTTTTAAACTTGGAACTACATGTTCGGAATTTTTTACTTTGTTAATTGTGTTTTATCACTCGCAAAAATAATATTTAATTACATAGGAATCCGCTCCTTAATGATGAGTAACTCGCTCTCAGTCAATCTACTGACTTTTTTCAGGGGCCAAAATCCCTGAATCAAGCTGCACATTTTTATTTTTGGCGTGATACCACATGATTAGTTAAGGTTAACCAGTCTATTGCTGACCTGACGTAGTAGTGAATAATCGTCAAACCAGTACGGGATATGTGTAGTTAGCACGGTTATCCACTCATAAATAACTTACGTAAGAAACAGGTTTTTTGTCATCACTGTCATCAATGTCATCATTCCTCAAGATATTATGTGGGCAACTGTCCTAGACACCGACTAAAATTTCATGATATAGTAAATTTTCACATGAGGACTGCAACCATCGTTCATTCTGTATAGGCCTACATAGGTAGTCCAAGGCATGACATTTATTTAGACCACGCGGATACGACTCGAGACTCCTGTTACAGTTGAGGCGCTTAGCGCAAAGATGGCCCAACCCACAAAATTATATTTCCACTTTACCGCTCTTTGTAACAGTGCGAGAAATGCGATACACAAACTAAACTTGTGTTGAAATCTCATGGAAAAACTGGGATTGATGATTAGGTCGATTTACACTTTGAAGAGAAAAATATGAGGAGGTCTTTATAGCTATAAACTCAGTATGCAAATTTTGTGCTTTGGGCCATTTGTGCGCTGAGCGCTTCAGTTCTACTGTCGGTGACTCAGGAGAAGACGAGAGCGGACTCAGGAGGAAGGGATGTGAACAGACAACTTAGACAACACGTGCAATATTTGTACTGCAGTAAGCGGAAACATTAGGTCTCCTTCTGTTCAACTTAGCTTTAATTTTCATACGCATTGTTACTCATGTTTCCTGTACGAGTAATAACCTGGCTACTGGTATGCTTATCTGAGCGATGTTTATAATAATCAACAGCGATAGTCAAGAAGGTCACATTCTTTCCGCTCGTCTTCTCCTGAGTATATAACGGACAGTAATTGTTTGTTATTTACGTCTTAAATACAACAAGTCATTATTTCATATCGTGTAAGAAGCAATAAATAATAATACCATGTCTGGATTTCAAGCATCTTCCGTTTATAACAGTCATATTCAACCATTAAACTACTTGTTCTAATGACCTCAATTGTACCTCTCATGTGAGGTTGACTGCACTTGAGTAACAACTTTCCTGGCGCTGTTTCCTTTATGCAGTTGTTTGCAGCCAAGCATAGCAAAGGAGGTGACACTTTCAAGTTTTATGCGATACGGCCCTGATGCTGAAACCATGCTGCAAGTGCATCCACATCGTAAGGGAAATTAAGTTTCAACATTCCGCTACAAAATCCTAAACTCTCTCAGAACAAAATTCTAGCTTTTAATCACCTAATGAAATGCAGTGGCCACGTAAAATAGACCACCAGCCTGTCGCGCGAGTTTCCAATCCCGCCAGACCTGGTATTTTTCATTGAAAAATCCATAGTGACACTTTTGGCGAGTAAGGTCCCAGTTTTATTTTTTTCTACAGGATTCTCCTAATTCCCATGTTTGGCGGCATCATCATCATCAACATCATCATCATTTCATCCGTTTTTCATTCCATAGTATTCCTGGTTCAACTGGTGTCGCATGGAAGGAGCTAGTCTAGGAACGAGGAGGGTTATCTGCTCGAACGCTGGATACGCAGCGAACTTTAGCTTAGTCAGCTGGGCCTATTCCACAATGGTATGATGTTGTACATTACAAATGTTTACCGGTGAAAGATGTTATAAACATGGAGTTGTATCTCTCTGTTCCACGAAAGAATTAAAGTGTATTGTACATTATCAATGAATAGCTACTAGTGACGTCATATCAATAAATATACTACGTTATAACATTAAACAGCTGTTTATCTTTTTTATTTTGTTCGTAGAATTAGGTTATGCTTGTCTCTTTAATCGTAATGCATTTTAAGGCAGGTTATACAGCAAAGATTAGTAGTGCTGATTTTATGGATTGTGTAACCCTAAAATGTTATTTAGTCATAAAGGAGCTGAAAATACTGTAGGTTGTACATTCATTGTTTATTAAAATGGTAACGAAGTGAACGCGCAACAATTCAAACTTGGTTCCTCATGTTCAGTCTTTCAGGCTGAATTACCCGCCATTCTAAAGGCTGTGCAATGATGTAGTGACAACATATTATATAGTGCACGAGTATTTAGTGACTCACAAGCAGTTTCATTCGGTAAATGACAAGTTCAACTTAAATCTAATGCCAGTTAGTATTAGAACAACCATTAGGAATCATGCAGACCATTTATGCTTGACATGGATACGAGAACGGGCAATGAAAGGGCTGACCAGCTTGCCAAGGAAGCAGCATTCTCTTGTTTAGACTATGCCTTTTCCAAGTGTCCATTCTCGTTCATGAAAGTACAATTAAGAAAGAACATTATGAAGAAACGGAATGACCACTGGAGAAATAGTGCATCGGGATCGTTAACGAAAGAACAGTTTTTCCCCACTGTTTCAGATCGGTTAAATGTAAATTACTGGCATCCAACTACATTGCTACCCAATTTCTATAGGGCCATTGTAAATTTGCTTATTATTTCCAAAGATTTCACATTAATGACGGAAACAATTACCTGTCATCCATTTTAATATGTAAGTTACTCTTTTTGTCAATTATATTTTTAGACCTTAACTTCGTGTAAACATGAGATTCCATACTTGTAACATGGTACGCCATATTCTACCGACTTTTGTGTTAAAAACCATTTATATATCATAATTACATCAATCTGAAGATGACCAATAATTGGTCGAAAACGTTAGTTAAATTAAACCACCTTAACTTTGTGTAAACATGTGATTCCATACTTGTAACATGGTACGCCATATTCTACCGACTTTTGTGTTAAAAACCATTTATATATCATATATACATCAATCTGAAGATGACCAATAATTGGTCGAAAACTTTAGTTAAATTAAGCCACCTTATGAATAATAAATTTATGGGTTATTAACATTTTATTATACTCGATAAGTTTAATGACGGAAACAACATTATATTAAAATCATAAGCAATATTATGTGTTATGTAAAGAAAGAAAACTGAACGAACGCTTCTTTAAAGCCAAAGATCAGAATTAACTGAACACAATAAATCGGTTTTACTTCTGAAACTTCAATTTAATTTGATACAAAACAATAATTTAACTTCTTATTACCCACGCACATATATTATTTAATAATAATTAACCCAGTCACCTTGCAGTCCGTCACAGCTCTCAAGCGACGTCGTACTGAATTAATTAAAGATTCGAAAAAGTCAGGATGACGCCAACGCTCTTCCCAAACGTGGTATCTTGTTTAGGCGTCGTAATTTTGGTCTACAATTCTGTTTCCTGTGGTCTTCAGCTCATCTGCGACTTCTTCTTGCCATGCTTTAATCAATAGAAGTACTGCTTCAATCTTGTAGGTCATGCGCAAATCTATCTCTTTAGGAGGCATATAAGCCTCCCACATACTTATGAGTTCTCTATTAACCAGTGAGAGAATTAAAACCATCTTTACAAATTAATATATTTAATCTTGCTGAAGAGTTGACTCGAAACATGTATCCGTCCCTTGACTGATTGCTCCACGTCTCTCAGTTTGATGAATTTGTTTTTTGTGTGGCTTTAATTAAGTATAATGTCTTACAGAAGAGGTTATACGCAAAGACTAGCTCCTTTCTTACTGTCCGCCACTGCCGTGTTTACTTATCAGCATAAAAACGGGCGTGTACTGTTTCAAACAGTAGGCTTGGAGCACAAGTTAATCTTTTATATTTTTAGGTTATTTCTGATTTTGTATAACGATATAATATCATAATTCTCCGTCACCACAAAATAATCATTTCATTATAGGCTACATGTCCATTTCTGGAAAAGGATTATATATTTAGTACTCCCATTACAACTAATATGAAAAACGATTCTATGTCTGGAAACTCACCTTTCATATATTATGAATAATCAATAAATCGCCAGCAGATAAAACTATCTAATACATTTCTGTGGGGCATATTGCAGTAAGAGAGCGTGGTGGAACGTTTATCACGATTGGTGATACTATATTCCGAAATACTGAGAATTCTATTAGTTATAATTATTCAATGGATCATGATCTTTTAACATTTATTACGCTGCAAGTAAATCGTATAAAAATTGGATGGCTTAAAATGAGAACACGTTTTCCTATTGTGATTATACTTACCTACTTACTTACTTACGTACTTACTTACTTACTTACTTACTTACTTACTTACTTACTTACTTACTTACTGGCTTTTAAGGAACCCGGAGGTTCATTGCCGCCCTTACATAAGCCCACCATTGGTCCCTATCCTGAGCAAGATTAATCCAGTCTCTACCATCCTTTCCCACCTCCCATCTACGTCTCTGCCTCCCCAAAGGTCTTTTCCCCTCTGGCCTCCAAACTAATATAACACTCTATATGCATTTCTGGATTCCTATTGTGATTATAGGATTAGAAAAAAGCATTTCTTTGAGACATAACAATCAGATTTAGGTTGCATTAATACTTCAAAAAAGAAAACATTTCGATACATTGTAATCCTCTGGATAAAATTTGACACCTATAGCGTGTTTCGCGATTAATATCTAGCAATTGAAGTGCATTTTTGGATTATTTTATGTTTATTTAAAGCAATAATTTTATATATAACAAGTAGTATACAAAGTGGACTGACGTCAAGGGCTTCCGGGCTCCCATGGGCGTGGCCAAAGGAGGGGTGGGGGAAGGAGGCGTGGCGTTGCTTCGTCATTGGTTGAAACAGAAGTGGGGGAACTCAATTTTGATTGGTGCATGGGGGAGGGTCTCAAATGCGATTGGTTAATGGGGTTGGAAGGGGATTGTGATTAGCGAATGAGAATGGAGACCTCATGTATGTGAGTGGTCGTAAACGGTGGTTGGGTGGCATGATCCGCGTGTGCAATTGGATAATGGGAGAGAGATAATTTGGGGGGGGGAATGGGAGTGTTGAATTTCGATTAATTGTTGGTATTACAACATTTGATTGATAGTGAGGAGAGGGGAGGAGTTGTGGTTGCCCCTGCGTGATAGTAATTCACCTTGAAAGAACTAGGTCACACGTGTCAAAAGGAAGGCGATGTTTCGAATACGCATGTTCCTGTGGGTCTTATTTGACACTTGTATTATTTTTTTTCGACCACCGCCTGTTCCCTGGCCAGTTGAAAAGAATTTTCTGTTGTGAAATATGTATGAGTATGTATTACGCAGTCGGTTTAGCCATCTGTGTGAGAGGTGAATCCCGCACGTGGAAGTGAACGTGAGTCCTCGACTACATGACATTGACTGGACGCGGCTGTCTGAAGCACCCAAACAGTAATTGAAAGAGAAAGTATATCACCTTGGTGGAAGTAAAACAATGCATCAAATCGAATTCAAAAAGATGAAATAGCGGAAAGGTTAGTAGAAATGAATAAAATTACTCAAATATGTGGAGAAAACTCAATTCTCACTTCAAAAATGACTTATGATTATTAGAAGTGAATAAAATGTATAAAATAATAACAATGGAGAAATCTCACTTCAACAGTCACCTGGTTGCTGTATTTAAAGAGGCATAAATACATAAAGTTAGCATGATTTATACTCTATCTATGGCTGGAAGTAAAATCTTTTACCTGATTCCAGACATTCGCGGAGAAGACTGTAATTTCTCACAGCAGTTGTTAAAAGTACAAAGGGATATACATAAAAAGACTTGGACTTTTCACGATAGATTGACGCATAACCACAGTCAGAGAAAGGTTTCAGTAAGGCAGAAAAATCTTTCACCTTACTCCTTCCGCAGAAAATTTAATAATAATAATAATAATAATAATAATAATAATAATAATAATAATACTAATAATAATAATAATCAATCTTTTTCCAAAAATAAATGGTGTTTACATTTATAATTACACATCGTAACGCATAAATCTAACGCATGAGTCTTATCAAAGTGCAAAATGCTCCATGCACCATATTGTAAGAAACTTTTAATATTTCTTTTTAATTATATGTTCGGAGAAGGTATGTAAATAATTATAAGTATTAGTTTATTATGGGGATTTTTCAAATTTTGCTCAACAAATATGTTAAATTCTAAAGCAGATTACTCACTTAAATGTATCTTTAAAATGTCTTGCATTTCATCAGTGATGCATTCTCAAATATCTTTTAATTCACTCTCATGATTTGTTAGATATAGAGCACATTCACGGAGCAGACTGGTAATTCTCACATCAGTTGTTAAAAGTACAAAGAGATATACAGAACATGTATAATTAACCATCCTGAGACCACAAATAGTATTTTTGACATTTTTTGTTTATTTGTATGTCTGTCTATGTTACCTTTTCACACAATAATGGCCGAACCAATTCGCATCGAAACTAAAAACAAGTTTATGCACAAGCACTGTAAGTTTATTATGAGTAAATAAAAGTATATAAAATATACTATTATTATTATTTAAAGACGCTCATGCACACATCTTCTTTTACATGGAGGTTCATAAAATCCAAGTAAATGCTCACTTCAATAATTACTTATAATTACTAGTCAATCTCCAGAATTAATAATAATAATAATAATAATAATAATAATAATAATAATAATAATAATGGTGTTTTTATAGGTGCATCTAACATTGAAACATACGATTAGCTGTGTGTGTTTTAATGTCACAATGAATAATATTCCCTGTTTGTTGTGCAAGACCGCCTTAAATAGATGGAATCATGTTCGTAATACGCTGGATGGGTACAAACAGACATACCCCATTTCTTTATTTTACTTCCGTATTCAGACTACGAAGAGTGATACAAATGTGTTTCTTATAAGTGAAGCTAACGTTGAAACATACGATTAGCTGTGTGTCTTTTAATGTTGCAATACTCTATCAGTCATCTCACGTTACAATAAGCTCAGTGATAGTATGTGAAAACTACATCACAATAATTCTCGTTATGTTTAATATAGTATTTTAGTTAAATATAAAAAGAAGTGGATCAAATTCTCCCTGTTGGCTTAAAATATAAGTCTTTAAGTGGAAATTATTGATTTATAAATATATTATGATACACAACCGAGAGAGTTTGAGATTCGCTTCTGGGAGATCATGGGTTCAAAGTATCTGACTGAACTTTTTCATGATTTCCTTAGATGCATATTACTATTGGCTCACTGCAGCGGAGTTATTTTACAAAGGAGCAATTTTATCTATATGAGGCGGGTAGAAGTGAAGATTGAATTTACAGTACGTAAGGTACTCTTTTATAGGGTAGAATTATTTCAACCTGAGTTACTAGTACGAAGGACGAAACTGGTAATTGGAATTAGACGCAATAGTCTATAGTGCGATAATATGCACATAATTTATAAATAGATTATGATACACAACCGAGAGAGTTTGAGATTCGCTTCTGGGAGATCATGGGTTCAAAGTATCTGACTGAACTTTTTCATGATTTCCTTAGATGCATATTACTATTGGCTCACTGGAGCGGAGTTATTTTACAAAGGAGCAATTTTATCTATATGAGTCGGGTAGAAGTGAAGACTGAGTTTACAGTACGTAAGGTACTCTTTTATAGAGTAGAATTATTTCAACCTGAGTTACTAGTACGAAGGACGAAACTGGTAATTGGAATTAGACGCAATAGTCTATAGTGCGATTATATGCACAAAAGAACTGAAGACTATCGAAATGAAAGGTCACAATTTTAAAAAATTTGTTTAAATACCGGTATACATATTATGATTATTTTTCAATTTAACTTCATGTCTGTCTATTGGGATGTTTGTTACCTTTTCACATGATAGTGGCGGAAATGGTTTCTATGAATATTGGAATATTATTTCGTTTTTTGCACTGTCTTGTTGATCACCCCGAGTACACATATAACATATTAATGACTGCTGATTAGATGTAATGAACTTACATTAGCCTACTGCAGAATCCTGTTGAAGCTCACATCCCAGCCACTCGATTGTGAAAGAGACACGTGTGAGAGTACCACATGACCCAGGACCTTCCTTTAGATTTCTCAGTATGACATTCAGTTCAAGATCCATGTGTGCGTTAACTTTCATTTTCTAGTTGCGACATTCACCGCGCTAACCATGATTGAGAAATGGATAGAGAAAGTAAAATGACGAACTGTTGCATTAGCGACAATTTTGAATGCTATCGTTAAATATAAAAAAGAAGTGGATCCAATGCAACAAGTTGTCGATACCAAAGAATAGTTGGTTTGATGGGGGTGATGTATTGAAATAAAAGCAAGTTTATGCAAAAGTAGTGTAAGCTTATTATGAGTAAATAATAAGTATATAAAATATACTATTATTATTATTTAAAGATCTCTTGCACGCGTCTTCTTTTACATGGGGGTTCATAAAATCCATGTCGCACTCTATTAACACCATATTGATATACAAGACAATCACATCTCCAACTATCACAAAGAAGAAACGTCAAATTCCAGAACTGCGATAAATTGTGGTTGTGATAGCTGCAAATGTGACTGTAATTACTTAAAGTACTTTAATCCTAACAAAAATATCCCCACTCAGAGGTGGGGGCTTTATTTTCATGAAACAATAATCAGATTAATGAAACTTGACGTCACTCAATTCATTTTCGTCAGTCACTTTTATACCAACCTCTATATACCCATAATTCTTCCGCTCCACTCCTAAGATGTTAATTCCAACATTAACGAATACAACCATCATCTGCACCTCATTACCTATGTTAAAATAAAACATGTTTGACACCGATTGTATCTAACGCTACTGAAAACACTGGGGTAGCTCCTTTATTTATTGCTCTGGTGTTTCCTTAGATGCATACGATAATATATACGTACCTAATTTCATTTTAATTTATTTTATTTACATAAACAATGATGCAGAACCGAGAGAGTATGAGACTCGCATTGAGGAGGTCATGAGTTCAAATTGTGTGGCCGAGTATAAAGACAACTGCCCTTCCGCTCCACTCCTAAGATGTTAATTCCAACATTATCGAATACGACCATCACCTGCACCTTATTACCTATGTTAAAATAAAACATGTCTGACACGGATTGTATCTAACGCTACTGAATATGCACCTAATTTCATTTTAATTTATTTTATTTACATTAACAATGATACAGAACCGAGAGAGTATGAGACTCGCATTGAGGAGGTCACAGGTTCAAATTCTGTGGTCGAGTATAAAGACAACTGCCCTTCCGCTCCACTCCTAAGATGTTAATTCCAACATTATCGAATACAACCATCATCTACACCTTATTACCTATGTTAAAATAAAACATGTTTGACACCGATTGTATCTAACGCTACTGAAAACACTGTGGTAGCTCCTTTATTTATTGCTCTAGTGTTTCCTTAGATGCATATGAGTAATTTAGCATTGAGCTCACTATTTTAAAAAGTGTCACGAAATAACGTTCCTGCGCTTATAATTTACCCACACTATTCGTTTCCCATGTTCCTTAAAATAATATATATGTACCTAATTTCATTTTAATTTATTTTATTTGCATAAACAATTATGGTTATTGCTCTGGTGTTTCCTTAGATGCATATGAGTAATTTAGCATTGAGCTCACTATTTTAAAAAGTGTCACGAAATAACGTTCCTGCGCTCATAATTTACCCACACTATTCGTTTGCCATGTTCCTTAAAATAATACATATGTACCTCATTTCATCTTAATTTATTTTATTTACATAAACAATGATGCGGAACCGAGAGAGTATGAGACTCACATTGAGGTGGTCACGGGTTCAACTTCTGTGGCAGAGTATAAAGACAACTGCCAGATTGGAAATTTACATGTCATGATTCATCACCACCTCAATTACCAATACGATAAACATTAATCAAAATCTATAATTAGTTATGGTTACGTCACCTTTCTCGGGGGTTGGTTGCTATCCCAACATGAACATCTGGCATGGTTGCACAACCGACCTCTGGAGCGGATGCTGTCCCAATGGTGGCGCCAACATCCAGTCAAGTATGTTCCGGATCTGTGTTTGCGTTATCGGATAGAGCTTTCAAAAGTCGTTTGAAGACTTATATTGCTCTAAATCTAACAAATCATGAGAGTGAATTAAAAGATATTTAGGAATGCATCACTGATGAAATCCAAGACATTTTAAAGAGACATTTAAGTGAGTACTCTGCTTTAAAATTGAACATATTTGTTGAGCAAAGTTTGAAAAACGCAATGATATTTCAATAAATGTGTTTGCACTTGACGAGAATGATTATGTATTTCCTCTCAGGATGTGCGAAATGGAATTACCAAAACATAGGGCTTTGTTATACATTAGTAATGATTGAGAGTTGTGGATTTGAAATACACAAGTTCATTGTATGTTTGTATGAAGAATGGTATAAAACCAGAGGATATGGAAGCGTGATTGAGAGTCATGAATATCAAAGTTGTGCGAATGTTAATGATTAAACTGAACCTAGTCATTGTGGATTGAGGATGGGGATGTACTTGGTAAAAGCAAATAGTAACAAAATAACATTATGTGTATATATTGATTCATAAAAAAATAACATGTAGTGAGTATTCAAATACAGTTTCAGTTAGTGAATTCCAGGGCAATCCATTTCTTCCAAATTATACACATAACTGGTGATAAATTATTCCAAGAATTCTTCCTTTTCCACACCCTTTGTATAAATACACTGAATCAGCATCATAGTAATTAACATAACCAATACGACGGGGTGGTTTCAGCACAAAACAGCATCCTTGCTTAAAATACAGTGTTGTTTATTAAAGCTTCTTGGAAACCTTGTACGTCAGTTATCATAATGGACGTCCTGAAACAAAATAAAAGCGGTGTAGCATGATACCTATTGTAAATTGTATAATGTCACAGAAAAGAAAAAATTAAACACATATACTTACATTTTTAAACATATGATATGAGTAAAACCACTTTATACATAATCCAATAAGACACTTTGAACATTGTGTTCGAACAAATCTCTTACACCCTTTTTGAGAACATCTCTTCCTCCCTTTCAATGGGATTTTTGAACCAAATGATTTATACAATCATATCGAGAAACTCCATCATATGTAATCGGGGAAGAAGTTAGTTGCACACCCAGTTTCTCTATCCCCATCATTGCAAATGATGCGAAAATGGAATTGTTGTTACATATAGGTCACATTTTCGACTAGTTGCTGCATATATGTCACATTTTCAACATATTGTTACATATAGATCAAATTTTCGACAAGTTGTTACGTATAGGTCACATTTTCAACATATTGTTACATATACGTTACATTTTCGACACGTTGTTGCATACATGTCACATTTTCAACATATTGTTACATATAGGTCACATTTTCGACAAGTTGTTGCATACATGTCACATTTTCAACATATTGTTACATATAGGTCACATTTTCGACAAGTTGTTGCATACATGTCACATTTTCAACATATTGTTACATATAGGTCACATTTTCGACAAGTTGTTGCATACATGTCACATTTTCAACATATTGTTACATATAGGTCACATTTTCAACATATTGTTACATATAGGTCACATTTTCAACATATTGTTACATATAGGTCACATTTTCGACAAGTTGTTGCATACATGTCACATATTCAACATATTGCTACATATAGGTCACATTTTCGACAACTTGTTGTTGCATACATGTCACATTTTCAACATATTGTTATATATAGGTCACATTTTCGACAAGTTGTTGCATACATCTCACACTTTCGACAAGTTGTTGCATACATGTCACATTTCCAACATATTGTTACATATAGGTCACATTTTCGAGAAGTTGTTGCATACATGTCACATTTTCAACATATTGTTACATATAGGTCACATTTTCGACAAGTTGTTATATATAGGTCACATTTTCAACATATTGTTACATATAGGTCACATTTTCGACAAGTTGTTACATATAGGTCACATTTTCGACAAGTTGTTGTATATATGTAACAAGAATTCCATTTTCGCATCATTTGCAATGATGGGGATAGAGAAACTGGGTGTGCAACTAACTTCTTCCCCGATTACATATGATGGAGTTTCTCAATATGATTGTATAAATCATTGGGTTCAAAAATCCCATTGAAAGGGAGGAAGAGATGTGCTCAAAAAGGGTGTAAGAGCATTGTTCGAACACAATGTTCAAAGTGTCTTATTGGATTATGTATAAAGTGGTTTTACTCATATCATATGTTTAAAAATGTAAGTATATGTGTTTAATTTTTTCTTTTCTGTGACATTATACAATTTACAATAGGTATCATGCTACACCGCTTTTATTTTGTTTCAGGACGTCCATTATGATAACTGACGTACAAGGTTTCCAAGAAGCTTTAATAAACAACACTGTATTTTAAGCAAGGATGCTGTTTTGTGCTGAAACCACCCCGTCGTATTGGTTATGTTAATTACAATGATGCTGATTCAGTGTATTTATACAAAGGGTGTGGAAAAGGAAGAATTCTTGGAATAATTTATCACCAGTTATGTGTATAATTTGGAAGAAATGGATTGCCCTGGAATTCACTAACTGAAACTGTATTTGAATACTCACTACATGTTATTTTTTTATGAATCAATATATACACATAATGTTATTTTGTTACTATTTGCTTTTACCAAGTACATCCCCATCCTCAATCCACAATGACTAGGTTCAGTTTAATCATTAACATTCGCACAACTTTGATATTCATGACTCTCAATCACGCTTCCATATCCTCTGGTTTTATACCATTCTTCATACAAACATACAATGAACTTGTGTATTTCAAATCCACAACTCTCAATCATTACTAATGTATAACAAAGCCCTATGTTTTGGTAATTCCATTTCGCACATCCTGAGAGGAAATACATAATCATTCTCGTCAAGTGCAAACACATTTATTGAAATATCATTGCGTTTTTCAAACTTTGCTCAACAAATATGTTCAATTTTAAAGCAGAGTACTCACTTAAATGTCTCTTTAAAATGTCTTGGATTTCATCAGTGATGCATTCTTAAATATCTTTTAATTCACTCTCATGATTTGTTAGATTTAGAGCAATATAAGTCTTCAAACGACTTTTGAAAGCTCTATCCGATAACGCAAACACAGATCCGGAACATACTTGACTGGATGTTGGCGCCACCATTGGGACAGCATCCGCTCCAGAGGTCGGTTGTGCAACCATGCCAGATGTTCATGTTGGGATAGCAACCAACCCCCGAGAAAGGTGACGTAACCATAACTAATTATAGATTTTGATTAATGTTTATCGTATTGGTAATTGAGGTGGTGATGAATCATGACATGTAAATTTCCAATCTGGCAGTTGTCTTTATACTCGGCCACAGAAGTTGAACCCGTGACCACCTCAATGTGAGTCTCATACTCTCTCGGTTCCGCATCATTGTTTATGTAAATAAAATAAATTAAGATGAAATGAGGTACATATGTATTATTTTAAGGAACATGGCAAACGAATAGTGTGGGTAAATTATGAGCGCAGGAACGTTATTTCGTGACACTTTTTAAAATAGTGAGCTCAATGCTAAATTACTCATATGCATCTAAGGAAACACCAGAGCAATAACCATAATTGTTTATGCAATTAAAATAAATTAAAATGAAATTAGGTACATATATATTATTTTAAGGAACATGGGAAACGAATAGTGTGGGTAAATTATAAGCGCAGGAACGTTATTTCGTGACACTTTTTAAAATAGTGAGCTCAATGCTAAATTACTCATATGCATCTAAGGAAACACCAGAGCAATAAATAAAGGAGCTACCACAGTGTTTTCAGTAGCGTTAGATACAATCGGTGTCAAACATGTTTTATTTTAACATAGGTAATAAGGTGTAGATGATGGTTGTATTCGATAATGTTGGAATTAACATCTTAGGAGTGGAGCGGAAGGGCAGTTGTCTTTATACTCGACCACAGAATTTGAACCTGTGACCTCCTCAATGCGAGTCTCATACTCTCTCGGTTCTGTATCATTGTTAATGTAAATAAAATAAATTAAAATGAAATTAGGTGCATATTCAGTAGCGTTAGATACAATCCGTGTCAGACATGTTTTATTTTAACATAGGTAATAAGGTGCAGGTGATGGTCGTATTCGATAATGTTGGAATTAACATCTTAGGAGTGGAGCGGAAGGGCAGTTGTCTTTATACTCGGCCACACAATTTGAACTCATGACCTCCTCAATGCGAGTCTCATACTCTCTCGGTTCTGCATCATTGTTTATGTAAATAAAATAAATTAAAATGAAATTAGGTACGTATATATTATCGTATGCATCTAAGGAAACACCAGAGCAATAAATAAAGGAGCTACCCCAGTGTTTTCAGTAGCGTTAGATACAATCGGTGTCAAACATGTTTTATTTTAACATAGGTAATGAGGTGCAGATGATGGTTGTATTCGTTAATGTTGGAATTAACATCTTAGGAGTGGAGCGGAAGAATTATGGGTATATAGACTTTGGTATAAAAGAGACTGACGAAAATGAATTGAGAGACGTCAAGTTTCATTAATCTGATTATTGTTTCATGAAAATAAAGCCCCCACCTCTGAGTGGGGATATTTTTGTTAGGATTAAAGTACTTTAAGTAATTACAGTCACATTTGCAGCTATCACAACCACAATTTATCGCAGTTCTGGAATTTGACGTTTCTTCTTTGTGATAGTTGGAGATGTGATTGTCTTGTATTACAATATGGTGTTAATAGAGTGCGACATGGATTTTATGAACCCCCATGTAAAAGAAGACGCGTGCAAGAGATCTTTAAATAATAATAATAGTATATTTTATATACTTTTTATTTACTCATAATAAGCTTACACTACTTTTGCATAAACTTGCTTTTATTTCAATACATCACCCCCATCAAACCAACTATTCTTTGGTATCGACAACTTGTTGCATTGGATCCACTTCTTTTTTATATTTAACGATAGCATTCAAAATTGTCGCTAATGCAACAGTTCGTTATTTTACTTTCTCTATCCATTTCTCAATCATGGTTAGCGCGGTGAATGTCGCAACTAGAAAATGAAAGTTAACGCACACATGGACCTTGAACTGAATGTCATACTGAGAAATCTAAAGGAAGGTCCTGGGTCATGTGGTACTCTCACACGTGTCTATTTCACAATCGAGTGGCTGGGATGTGAGCTTCAACATGATTCTGAAGTAGGCTAATGTAAGTTCATTACATCTAATCAGCAGTCATTAATATGTTATATGTGTACTCGGGGTGATCAACAAGACAGTGCAAAAAACGAAATAATATTCCAATATTCATAGAAACCGATTACGCCATTATCATGTGAAAAGGTAACAAACATCCCGATAGACAGACATGAAGTTAAATTGAAAAATAATCATAATATGTATACCGGTATTTAAACAAATTTTTTAAAATTGTGACCTTTCATTTCGATAGTCTTCAGTTCTTTTGTGCATATAATCGCACTATAGACTATTCCGTCTAATTCCAATTACCAGTTTCGTCCTTCGTACTAGTAACTCAGGTTGAAATAATTCTACTCTATAAAAGAGTACCTTACGTACTGTAAACTCAGTCTTCACTTCTACCCGACTCATATAGATAAAATTGCTCCTTTGTAAAATAACTCCGCTCCAGTGAGCCAATAGTAATATGCATCTAAGAAAACCATGAAAAAGTTCAGTCAGATACTTTGAACCCATGATCTCCCAGAAGCGAATCTCAAACTCTCTCGGTTGTGTATCATAATCTATTTATAAATCATGTGCATATTATCGCACTATAGACTATTGCGTCTAATTCCAATTACCAGTTTCGTCCTTCGTACTAGTAACTCAGGTTGAAATAATTCTACCCTATAAAAGAGTACCTTACGTACTGTAAATTCAATCTTCACTTCTACCCGCCTCATATAGATAAAATTGCTCCTTTGTAAAATAACTCCGCTGCAGTGAGCCAATAGTAATATGCATCTAAGGAAATCATGAAAAAGTTCAGTCAGATACTTTGAACCCATGATCTCCCAGAAGCGAATCTCAAACTCTCTCGGTTGTGTATCATAATATATTTATAAATCAATAATTTCCACTTAAAGACTTATATTTTAAGCCAACAGGGAGAATTTGATCCACTTCTTTTTATATTTAACTGAAATACTATATTAAACATAACGAGAATTATTGTGATGTAGTTTTCACATACTATCACTGAGCTTATTGTAACGTGAGATGACTGATAGAGTATTGCAACATTAAAAGACACACAGCTAATCGTATGTTTCAATGTTAGCTTCACTTATAAGAAACACATTTGTATCACTCTTCGTAGTCTGAATACGGAAGTAAAATAAAGAAATGGGGTATGTCTGTTTGTACCCATCCAGCGTATTACGAACATGATTCCATCTATTTAAGGCGGTCTTGCACAACAAACAGGGAATATTATTCATTGTGACATTAAAACACACACAGCTAATCGTATGTTTCAATGTTAGATGCACCTATAAAAACACCATTATTATTATTATTATTATTATTATTATTATTATTATTATTATTATTATTATTATTAATTCTGGAGATTGACTAGTAATTATAGGTAATTATTGAAGTGAGCATTTACTTGGATTTTATGAACCTCCATGTAAAAGAAGATGTGTGCATGAGCGTCTTTAAATAATAATAATAGTATATTTTATATACTTTTATTTACTCATAATAAACTTACAGTGCTTGTGCATAAACTTGTTTTTAGTTTCGATGCGAATTGGTTCGGCCATTATTGTGTGAAAAGGTAACATAGACAGACATACAAACAAACAAAAAATGTCAAAAATACTATTTGTGGTCTCAGGATGGTTAATTATACATGTTCTGTATATCTCTTTGTACTTTTAACAACTGATGTGAGAATTACCAGTCTGCTCCGTGAATGTGCTCTATATCTAACAAATCATGAGAGTGAATTAAAAGATATTTGAGAATGCATCACTGATGAAATGCAAGACATTTTAAAGATACATTTAAGTGAGTAATCTGCTTTAGAATTTAACATATTTGTTGAGCAAAATTTGAAAAATCCCCATAATAAACTAATACTTATAATTATTTACATACCTTCTCCGAACATATAATTAAAAAGAAATATTAAAAGTTTCTTACAATATGGTGCATGGAGCATTTTGCACTTTGATAAGACTCATGCGTTAGATTTATGCGTTACGATGTGTAATTATAAATTTAAACACCATTTATTTTTGGAAAAAGATTGATTATTATTATTATTATTATTATTATTATTATTATTATTATTATTATTATTATTAAATTTTCTGCGGAAGGAGTAAGGTGAAAGATTTTTCTGCCTTATTGAAACCTTTCTCTGACTGTGGTTATGCGTCAATCTATCATGAAAAGTCCAAGTCTTTTTATGTATATCCCTTTGTATTTTTAACAACTGCTGTGAGAAATTACAGTCTTCTCCGCGAATGTCTGGAATCAGGTAAAAGATTTTACTTCCAGCCATAGATAGAGTATAAATCATGCTAACTTTATGTATTTATGCCTCTTTAAATACAGCAACCAGGTGACTGTTGAAGTGAGATTTCTCCATTGTTATTATTTTATACATTTTATTCACTTCTAATAATCATAGGTCATTTTTGAAGTGAGAATTGAGTTTTCTCCACATATTTGAGTAATTTTATTCATTTCTACTAACCTTTCCGCTATTTCATCTTTTTGAATTCGATTTGATGCATTGTTTTACTTCCACCAAGGTGATATACTTTCTCTTTCAATTACTGTTTGCGTGCTTCAGACAGCCGCGTCCAGTCAATGTCATGTAGTCGAGGACTCACGTTCACTTCCACGTGCGGGATTCACCTCTCACACAGATGGCTAAACCGACTGCGTAATACATACTCATACATATTTCACAACAGAAAATTATTTTCAACTGGCCAGGGAACAGGCGGTGGTCGAAAAAAATAATACAAGTGTCAAATAAGACCCACAGGAACATGCGTATTCGAAACATCGCCTTCCTTTTGACACGTGTGACCTAGTTCTTTCAAGGTGAATTACTATCACGCAGGGGCAACCACAACTCCTCCCCTCTCCTCACTATCAATCAAATGTTGTAATACCAACAATTAATCGAAATTCAACACTCCCATTCCCCCCCCCCCAAAATTATCTCTCTCCCATTATCCAATTGCACACGCGGATCATCCCACCCAACCACCGTTTACGACTACTCACATACATGAGGTCTCCATTCTCATTCGCTAATCACAATCCCCCTCCAACCCCATTAACCAATCGCATTTGAGACCCTCCCCCATGCACCAATCAAAATTGAGTTCCCCCACTTCTGTTTCAACCAATGACGAAGCAACGCCACGCCTCCTTCCCCCACCCCTCCTTTGGCCACGCCCATGGGAGCCCGGAAGCCCTTGACGTCAGTCCACTTTGTATACTACTATAACATTCCGAAACTAGGAGGTTATTTATGGATGCAGTTTGAAATATTTAGACAGTTGTACCATGAGGAAAATACACAAACGTATACCGCTCCCTGTTTCAAATTAAAGATTTTATAGCTGTGAAGTTTCGTAGTTGGGTCAATCCACAGTAACGGACGGGACAATTATACATATATATACATATATATACACATATATATATATATATCTTTATTTGGTACGGAAATTGTGTAATATGCAAAATAAAAGTCAGAATGCTTGAATTAAGGAAATAACCTCATTATATCTGTGAAAAAGCAAATTGTAAAATATTTGACAACAGTCAGAAATATTGAAAGAAAGGTAACAGACGGGACATAAAATGACACAGTAAATACAATGATCACAAACCCCATACAATCTCTGTCCTGCTATGAAATACAAAATATTACGAGTGTACAGCTATTCATGGTTGCATTCAAATTTTGTGCAGTATGAATTGTGTATTCAGAGAAACTGCTAAGGATGGGTAACAGACGGGACATATAGGTAACGGCGGGATATTTTCTGAATGTATCTTGTAATGAATGGAAAGAACACATGAATAAACCAGTTTAATATTATGAAAATGTTTTAAACAAATAAGAGACATTATATCTGCACATCTTACTTTAGCATATCACTTAGAATAACAAAATAATACAATTGAGAAGGTCTATAATGTCGTACACTGTACCACGAAATCATTTAACTTTGTAATACCAAACCTCCTGATTGATGCGAGTATAAATAAATAAAGAGTAGAAAAATCAGATTGTAGATACCATAAATGCATTTAATAGGCTTATTTTTGTTTCGTACTTGAAGATTTGTTTTGTTTTTTTAAATGTAAATTCATGATCATCAGAGCTATAAGAGTAGTATTTCTCTTTGATTTTGTACGAAGATACTGCAATTATGGAATACATTTTTTGTGTCTCGCGAAGGGACGCTGTGTTGTTTCAACGTCCGTTTAACATATCCTCATGATGTTTCACTGTTTCATCTATAACCAAAATTACCTTGATGCGAGAAGTTGTAGCACATTCGACAAATAATTGTGTATATTTTCCTGCTTTCACCCGAGTTCAAACAAGCCGTTTATTAATTGCCTCTACACCATTTACAGCTCCTTTCACATGACTCGTGGAGAAAAAATGCCACACCTGTGGAGTAACGGTTAGAGCGTCTGACCGCGAAACCAGATGGTCCAAGTTCGATTTCCGGTAGGGGAAAGCTACCCGGTTGAGGTTTTTTTCCAGAGTTTTCCCTCAACCCAATATGAGAAAATGCTGGGTAACTATCGGTGCTGGACTCCGAACTCATTTCACCGGCATTATAACCATCTCATTCAGACGCTAAATAACCTAAAATGTTGGTAAAGCGTCGTAAAATAACCTACTAAAAACAACATTCTTCTACAAATGATATGTTGATGAAATGAAATCTCTGCTTGAATTGAGAACCAGTCCCATCAGATAGTACGTGTAGGTATTTCATACTTGGGTGATTCTTTTTTATGTCTCTATTAAAATTTCGTCTGAGAAAGGAAAGACATTATATTTATCATGCGTCACTGTGTTGAAAATCAAGGCATAATTACAAGGTTCATTGCCAAACTATGCCACTGCTGTGAAAACTGTGATTTGCTTCTTATTCCAATCAGCAGCCTGTATTTCATTTTGAAACATAGCGGAATAGTTCTCGGAAAAGTCCACTTGTAGCACGCCACATTCTTCACATGAAGTTTGTCTTCATTAAAAAATTCACTTTGTTTCCTTGTGATAAAGCAATGTTTCAGGAGGGTTGGTGTCTGCCTTTTCAATTCTTGCACAACTTCTGCAGTTTGGCTATTGATCTCAATTTGTGTGTACTCTTCCATTAGCATGTACCCACTGTTTATAAGACAAGTAACCTGTTTGTTTAAATCTTTCTCCTCAATTTCCAATCGTTTGTTCAAGTTGTTGTAGTCCCCACATTTGTTACATGTTTGAACATACATACACTTTTCGTTTGCTACATCACAAAATATTGATTCCGTATAAGCTCGAACAGTATTCTCTGTAGGAAGACAAAGTTTCTGAATAAGATATTCGGCATTACAGTGGGTATACACACACAGACATTGTGTGAAGTTAAGCGTATAGGAAGAACATATTTGGGACGAAGGGATGCAAATTTTTGAGAGTCCTATTATATTTCCCCCTTTTTCTGAAACGAATAGTTTATAAGATTCTTTAATGGTCATCACAAAATGTCGTTTCTGCATTTCTACCTTCCCAATATCTGTGTAAATTGTTAAACAATCTTTCTTTCCGGAAGCCTGTCTGCTGATATCTTCCCTGCAATAGAAATTAATTACATCATCTTCGACATCTTTGGCAGGGTTTCCTATTGAAGTTATGTTGCTTTTCTTTATCCGTAATCCATAGGTTCTCTCTAATATACCCACAACCTCACGACACACAATGATTCTTTTACAGTATTTGGCCGCGCAAAATTCGATTCAGTATTAAAATGATGTAGAAACAATAAAGTAACAATTTGTACATATGTTAAGCATTTTCCTTTTCCATATCGACATGATTCAAGTTCAATTTAGGCTTAATATTAACTCTCAATCACAGACACATAGATATTCTATAGTAACAACACTGTAGAACTTCAGGTCTTCATCACTGCATGTATGAAATATATAAGTAAACTACATGGAAGAAAATCAGTTACATTATAATTTTTATTTTATTTGCACTCTTCTTTTCACACATGACATAATATTAGAATAAAACACTACAAGGTTTCTTTTCTGTTAATGAAGTAAGCTATTCCACTACAATCAGTAAGTACATTTTCTTTCCATAGAGAAAGTAGTGAGTGCCTCAAATTTTAACAAGTTTTTCATAAAATTCATAATAAATTAAAACTAGATACACGTGAATATATTCCTATATATTCTCTACAATATGTATACATATTTTAACAATAATGATTTCACCTCTACAGTATCAATGAGGCGTGTGCCATTTCTGCAGCTGTGTGCGACATACGCGGTCCTTCTAAGAAGGGTGGTATTGTAATCTAACATTAATTTTGAAGGATGTACCACACATTTATCACTTCAGTGTTTTCTGTTATGACATAGCTAGTTTTTCTATTATAAATTCTGAGGGACATTTTACAAGTATAAAGTAATGGGGAAGATGATAATACGTATACACTAATAAAATTAACACTTACTTATTTACAAATGCCTTTTAAGGAACCCGCAGGTTCATTGCCGCCCTCACATAAGCCCGACATTGGTCCCTATCCTGTGCAAGATTAATCCACTATTAATCATCATATCCCACCTCTCTTAAATCCATTTTAATATTATCCTCCCGTCTACGTCTCGTCTCCCCAAAGGTCTTTTTCCCTCCGGTCTCCCAGCTAACACTCTATTATGCATTTCTGGATTCGCCTATACGTGCTACATGCCCTGCCCATCTCAAACGTCTGAATTTAATATTCCTAATTAGAATACAATCCGTGCAGTTCTGCGTTGTGTAACTTTCTCCATTCTCCTGTAACTTCATCACTCTTTGCCCCAAATATTTCCCTAAGAACTTTATTCTCAAACACCTTTAATCTCTGTTCCTCTCTCAAAGTCCACAACCATACAGAACAACCGGTAATATAACTGTTTTATAAATTCTAACTTTCAGATTTTTTGACAGCAGAGTAGATAATAAAAGCTTCTCAGCCGAATAATAACAGGCATTTCCCATATTTATTCTGTGTTTAATTCCCTCCCGAGTGTCATTTATATTTGTTACTGTTGCTCCAAGATATTTGAATTTTTCCGCTTGTTCGAAGGATAAATTTCCATTTTTTATGTTTCCATTTCGTACAATATTGTGGTCACGGGACATAATCATAGCCTAAGTTGTTACTACTAATTTTTCCTGTAATGTAATTCAGTGTTAAAAGTGTTTTCAATAATATTTAGTTCTCAATGCTGCTGTAAGCTTCATGATTAAGTTCCTGAAGCAGGCGCGGGTTCTTGTTTAACAAAGAACTTCATTAAGTATAGGTCCACATCTCTTTCGCGTTTTCTTTGTGAGACTGCTTATTACACCATCTGACGACACCAAAAGTGTATTCACCATTGGATGAGAAGCCACTAATGGAAACTTTTTCTATATTTTAGCTACTTATATTTGTATATGGAATTTACTCAGGATTTGGTGACAAGCAAGCAAAATTTACAATCTTAACAGTATCTTTACAACGGATTATCTGTAAGATTTCAAATCATTATTTTATAGTAAATAGTTAAATAGTTCATCACTTCTTTCTGTTTTGTCATCTGTATGGCGCCAAACATGAAAAAGATCGTTTCGCGATACTTCTTGTGAGAGTACTAAAACCTGAAAAAAAGGCAAAGTTGCAACAGTAGCAGTTAGTTTTTATGTAGGAGAAAGAATATGGTATTGGCTTCAGTTCTGAAAAAAAATGATCAATCGTTGACAATTCTAAATTTCCGGGTGTAAAAATACTCAAAACTAGAAGTTAAAATAGCAATAATTTCTCAATTTTCAAGCAAATGTTACTTTAAAGTAGTAAGTTTGTGGGATTTTTAAAATATCACAAACATAGCATATACCTTGGTCTTCCAAATTCGCCAGTAACCGATTAAAATCGTCGGAAAAAAACACGTCCTTTCAAGCACAGTTATCGAACATAAATTATAAGCTCGGCTTCT
This sequence comes from Periplaneta americana, assembly GCF_040183065.1. Taxonomy (NCBI): domain Eukaryota; kingdom Metazoa; phylum Arthropoda; class Insecta; order Blattodea; family Blattidae; genus Periplaneta; species Periplaneta americana. Next base: position 106,347,639 of record NC_091120.1, on the reverse strand, counting down.
GGCCCGGGATGCGATAAGAAACGACACACTTCTGACTTATTTTACAACACGAGCTGCACAACTAAGCATAACTATAACAAATCTCGTATCCTTGGATATTATAGTAATTAAAAACTCCAAAAAACATGAAAATATGTGATACTCAATTTTTGTATTTTGAGCAGCCAGGTAGCGAAAAAGGATCACTGTCCGACGTCTTCATGGACTTTGAGACAGTTTACTGAGAACACGATGGACAGCTTTATCCCAAGTATTAGGAACAAAGCAAGTTTGTTCTTCACTTGAACACAAGGTTGTGCTTACTGAATTACTCAAGCTATTCAATTTTTACTGGTAGACACGTTTCCGTTGACGTTCATATTTTCTTTGCTTTCTAATAACCTTCGGTGTCATAGTTTCTTCTTCAGAGCTTGTGCATGTTTCTTTCTTACTGCGTCCTTAATTTTAGCATCTTCATAATTCCCCGACTGTTTCAGGTTTTCTCTATACCGCTTTATTTTCTCGCCTGGAGACATCTTTGCCATGTTGTTAAAGTAGGCCTACTATTAACCTGCAATATAGCTTACACTTTAACTAACTACATGCCTGTATGGATGACTATGATGATGATGATGCTAATGATAATAGTAATAATAACAATTAACAGTATGAGCTTTATTAACGGACGGGACAGTTATTCTTGTCCCATCTGTTACCACAACATGTCCCGTCTATTACCACGATTACAAATATTGTTTTGAATTTAATTAAGGTTTTAAAGGTACATGGTGTTCATCATGGAACATTGGAAGATAATATTTTTTTGTTATTGGATAGTCTGTAATAATATGGCTTGAAACTAAATAAATTTAAACATTACGTAACGGTTGGCACATAAACTTGAGCTGATTTGGATGACCTCCTAACGAAAGTTACAACTATCGAATAAGAAATGTATTATACCTGCTTCCTCCTCTTGCGCGAAGGTGTACGTCCAACCAAACCACACCCTGCTAAGCTGATGAAATAAGAGAGACCGAAGTTCACTGCAGTGCTTCTCTTGTAGGAATAGTATGCTCTAACTTCCCACTCACATTCAGAACATACCATAAACGAAAACAAGCTCTCTTCTGTGCCCCGGTCTTATCCATTCATCACTGTCAGACATAAACATAGTAAAGACGTTCAACCAACAACTTCGTATGTGTTATCTGATGCCATGTTTTTGGTTATAAAGTTATAACAAAAATTAAAATTTCGCCTAAAAACAAAATAATGAGATCAAAATATAATTTTTAACCACTTTAACCGAAAATAGTCACTTACACGTAATCATTGTACAGGGACATCATTTTATTTTTACTAACATTTTTAGTATTTACCTGGCTATATCTTTGGATTAAAGGTCTAGAACCGGAAACACCGCTTGCTCCCCTTCCAAGAATGGAGTTCGATGATACTGGCATAAAATACAAATCACTTTACTAGGTATAGGAGGGAAGAAAAGTAGTTCATCCATTTATGTAAACTAGGAAATATCACAATTTTGAGTTTGATAATTTTCATTAGTTTTTTTTTATCAAAATACAGTACTGTATTAACACTTAGTGCTTTTACTCACGAATTGAGCTATCCATTCGGACGTATCAATTGTGCAGTGTATAATGTACTGTTACAGCACATTAGAGTACAATATAGAGAATGAAGTTAAATTGAAAAATAATCATAATATGGATATTTAAACACATTTCTTAAAATGGTGCCCGTTCATTTCGATACAGGCTTCAGTTCTTTTGTGTATCTTATCGCACTATAGACTATTGTACCTAATTCCAATTAGCAATTTTGTCCTTCGTACTAGTAACTCATGTTGAAATAATTCTGTACCTACTCTATAAAAGAGTACCTTACGTACTGTAAATTTAATCTTCACTTCTGCCCGATCCGAAAAGATAAAATTCTTCAGAAATGCTATCTACTGTCCGTTCAAGTAGTTTTGTCGCAGGGTCGTAGAAGAGGGGAGAGGAAATCACGTGACAGTTAATTACTTAACGAGGCCCTTTTATTTAAGTTATTTTAAACAGTTGTATGATATTACATAGACGTCCAATTCCTAACAGAAATTAATGTTTCCAGAAATGAGCTAAGACAGCCCAGCTACTAGACTTTACACAGAGGCGAACAGTAAGCAGGTGGGGGAAACCGAGATGCGACGTACGCAAACGGACTACAGTACCTGTGCGAAAATATGGTTCAATATTGAAAGCTCTTTCGTTACTGGAAAACGCGAACATATTTCTGGAACGTACTATACTCACTAACTCAGTACTGCATACGCGGCCTTGGTTCTGTGTGGTGAGCGGTTGGAAGTTTACTAGTAGAGGGAGTGGAAGTGAAGTACATTCAAAAACTCAGGTACAATAAAAATTGAAGAAAAAATTAAATGATGTCCCTGTATAACATAAAGCTGTATCGCTTACTTACATGTTAGGAGCATTAACAATATAATATAGACTATACAAAACATGAAGTAAAATAAAATTATGAAAGAAAGCAGTGAAAATCAATCGTACCTTCTTAAGATCTCAAAGAATGAAATCTCTATCAAAAATAAAAACATTATCAGAATTATTATTCTCTGATGTGTACAGTACAGTAGATCAGCAGTATTATCGATTAATGAAAGTGCATATTATTTGAAAGTGTAATGTTCGAAATGGCAATCATTTTCTAATACTCTTCTTTGGAAGAGTTAAGTTTGCCTAATCAATGTCGAATTATTCAAGAAGCACGCCACAGTTACATTAAATATTAGACCTAAAAAACTCAGTATTTAGATCGGATCTTCTTTATGTTGTAGATCTCGTCACAGTGAAATCTACTGTATGTATTTGATAAAGTATGGTTAGAGCGTCTATCGCATACATAAAACATAACAGAGAATCATGGCAATACATACTTTATAGAGATCACAACATACAGCCAGAAAGAACATAACGATATAATTTAATTTGTTACTAACTGAAATGCAAATTGCTTGTAAATATGAACACAGCCCATTTTGTAATGATTCCGTAGTGATTACTATCCAGTTCATTGACTAACTCGATCAATCACTCTATAACTCATTCACTCACTCACCTACTAATCCACCGACCCACTCACCTACTAATCTAGTAACTAAATTATAAATCCGTATGTTCATTCATTCAAATAAACATGCGTATTATTTTTTATATTTTTAACATTTCGTTTCAAGCACGAAATGCTTAATCAGGCATATTTCCTCGTACAGATTTAAAATTAACGTTTCGTGAAATATATTTAGTTGCAATTTAAATTTGCTCTACTTGTTTAGGTAATATTAAATTTCCATATTTCGATATTTGAGCGAATTGACAAGGTTAGAGGTTCAAAAATACAACTTCCTTACTGTAATAATGATGTTCCAGTGTTTGTGTGTGACTGTGTAATGCCATCATTTTGCGTTACAACGCAAACAACAATAAAATTATCCAGTTAAGGAAATTTAGGGACTGTTTACCAAAGATTTTAAAGTTTTGAGCATGGATAATTTCAATTCAAATTTCGAGAAGTTCAGAATAAAATAACATTTAGATCCCTTTAAAGATTGAGAAACATGAAATCCATAAATTTAGGCCTAATGTCTATAAATTATACAATAATTATTCTAGAGGCAGATCAATCATTTTATAGAAGTTACATAATTTTGAATTGGACTTTTTATAGATTATAATTTTTTGGTATTTTATACGATAAATAAGAACAAGTTTATCTCGCTTTTATCGAAAGTTTAGAAAGACCAGTGTTCTTAATCAATGAATAAGTGCAGCTGAAAGAGATTAATCGTGTGAGTAACTTCGTTTTGACTTTCATACGAGGACAATTCGTAAAGAAACTTCCGACTTCATATAGAGCATTCAGTAATCGGCATAGAGACATCTTCTTTTCAGTGAATTTTGTGTGCTTCAGTTCGCTTAGAGCAGAGGTACAGAGAGGATCGTGCGACTGTTATTCGCAGTGCTATACGTGTTCAAAATATGTACTCTAATTGAGAGTTTGCCAGCTGTGAGATACGCTCGATGACAGATTTCTTGTGACGAAAATGGTAAAATTGTTTTAAATACCTCATGTTGCGCTCTGAAGTGATCTTTTTGCGCGACAACACCCGTCCACATAGGCCTACTGCACAGCGTACTTTGTCCGAACTCAAATATTTCCACTGGGAAATGTTTGTCAAACTCCATACAGCACTAATTTGGCTCCATCGTTTCATGCACAACAAGAAATGGCTTGGATCGCAGCGCTTTGAGAATGGCGAGAAGTTGCAGTCCAGCGTACTAAGTTGGCTTCAGTCTCAGACGGAAGGCTTTTATGACTTCGGTATTCAAAATCTCATCAGAAGCTATGTAAATGTGTCAATTTAGCCGAAAACTATGTAGAAAAATAAATAAAAGTTTGTAGTTTGAAATTCTTGTAAACCAATGGTGCATATTAAAGCCCGTACGGGGAAGTGCACGCCACGGACAGATCATTTCTCTTCCACTACATTCTATACGGACGCACCGAAAGAGGAGAAGCGGTGCAAGGTATGTCCATGCACAAGTCGGGTAGAGAAGGAAATTTGCCTACAGAGTTGTAGCTGGAAATAATTTATCTTTCATATACTACATTATTGAAATGGACATATGATGACGAATTTCTTAGCTTTTCAATTCCTTAAATTATGAAATGTATCCGAAGATTCTTAATTTGTAGCGACAATTATACAGTATTACGATTTTCAGCAGCACATACGTAGGCGTGCGGATAGGTGAACCATAGAGTAAGGGAGGGTATTGTCGGTTATCATTTTGATGTTTCAAAATAAAGGTAATTAAAAAAGTTAGAACTGGAATTGCTCAGTATTATAATAACCTATTGGGGTTCCTGCAGATTGTACATAAGTATTAGGTAATTTACATAATATGTATTTGCTGTATAACTTTCAAAGACAAAACAGAAATAATATCATCACTGACAGAATGGGAAGCTAATGTCGGATACATTAGACATTATTGTGTAAGAGGTATGATAATGCATTTAAAATAATATAATGCATATCAGAAACTATTACAATAGTGTTCTGTTTAGCCAATTGATATGCAAGCCTTTTAACATCATTTCTGGTTCATCCAAAATATTTTCTCTCCATCATTAACACATAGTCAACTAGCTTCTCTTCAAGTGAAGCTGGGAGTATTGGTTTTCGTCCAAGTTTCGATTTAACGGCTTTGGTGGGCTCAGAGTTGGACCGTACATAATCAAATAATGTTGATCGAGGTACCTACATTGAATCTTTTGGAAGCAGCAAGATAGCTCATTCTTTTCTCCCGTACTGCGACAATGGCATTTACCATATCTTCAGACTTCCATTTTCTTTAGACTGAATCTCTTTTTTCTTTTACTTTAGGCATTTAAAAATATCAGAAGAAGAAACAATTCGTTACTTCATAATATTCGATTAATTAGAAAATTAATTACTTACATTAATTAAAAATACCCAGGAGTAAAAATGTAGTGGTTTGTTATAGAAAACATATAAATGGGTTTAAGGCAGCTTTTATGTAGCGAGCAGCATTGAAAGACAGCCGACAATGCCCTCGGCTAGTATCCGACATTGCCCTTGGCTAGTATCCGACATTGCCCTCAGCTACTATCCGACATTGGCCGACTCTTCACAAACAGTAAAACAAGCCAGCTGCATGAAACATGTTGTCGATAGCATTTCTGCAATTAGAGAATTAAGAAGCCTTATCTATGGTATATCAAACAGTGCATACCATGTTGTGTAAATATAAGAATAACTTGTACCGGTAACGAATAAATCACATTACTTACCCCCAAAAAGTTTTTTTTTGCAGAAACGTTGAAAACACGCTATTCACACACAGTGAAGCACTCAACAGTAATGGCTATTCATGCAGATGTTCGTCTACTTGTAGAGAACGTAATGCATTATTTTCACATCAGATTGCACCATTCGATGGAAAAGAAATATGTTATCCGAGATTATCCGACATTACCAGACCTATCCGACAATCCCCTCCCTTACTCTATTATAAAATTGATAAACGTAACAAAGCCAAGAATAAAGACTAAGCTATTCGATGATGGTAAACGCGCTATGCTTAGATTTTCTTCTTCAAATAATATTTTCGAGACGTAAAGGCTAGTGTAAAACAGAAATCGAAGAAGCGATTCTGGTGAAATTACATCTTAAAAATGTTTATTTTCGCATAACGGTGTCGCTATTATAATGACAATGATGTTATACTCCAGCAGTTCGAGAAGTTTAAAACGTGAACGCAGTTATTTTCAAATTACTCATTTGGCACTGAAAATTACAAATAACTTTTAGTTGTTTATTCAAAATCGGTTATGTAACATCTTCTGTTGTGAAATAATTTTATTGCATATATTAAAAATAAAGAAAAGTGTAAATAATTATTGCAACTCGATTTTATTTAAAGTTCATTTTATTCACCCTTGACCTTTAGTCACTGCTACCTGTATAGCAATATGGGCCTACACTGGAGTCAAGAGCACGGGAGTAATCGAAGATCATCCACGCTCTGTTTCTTATGCATCTCTGTTGTAAACAAATCCTGTAACCACATTGCCATTCTTTTACAATAGAACGGAAGTTACTTTATGAATAGCCCTCGTCCGAGTATATTAGATATAATACATGAGATAACATACAGGTGATGTACAATTCTCTATCAAAATCGAAAACCAGGGGAACGCCGCGTACATTAAACTAATAGATGTATAATAATATAATTTTTATCTTCCTCAACTTGGTAAGGTTGCCAAAGACAAAGAATGTTAAACAGTAACATTTAAGATGTGAGATTAAAAATGTCTTACAAGAAGTTCGTTTACAATAAATCGAAATTTTCAGTAGATAATGTTTTACAATAATTAAAATTTGCAGTAAAATAAAAAACATAAAAAATGGAATGAGAAAATTCGACTGTAATTTGAATTGAAGTACAAGTGTCGCCGTAAAATCTGCAGAGAAGCCTTTAAAGCTATCATAGAAATTTCCTTAATTGTTGTTGTTGGGACTCCAAATTTATGACAGAATGAGACGAATTGTTTTGTTATGTTCTCTCTAGCGCTCACCATTAATTTGATGACTTCTATATCCCTGAGTTTGTAAGATGTTTTGTAATAAGGGATAGTTGCTTCATAAATTGCCCTTTTCTCTAGATTAACCTCCTCGGGTTGATTCTCAATGATAGGGATTGGACAATAATAAAACATACTACTAATTTATTATTAAACTCGTAGGCCTATATAGAGAAGTACAAATTATTATATAATTATATTAAATATTTTAATCCAGTCTAATTTCAAAATATTGAATTATAATATAAAAAACAAAAGAAAATTTGAGTTTTAAATATATATTTACAGTATGTAGGGTGACACTCTTGTGGGGAAAAATTGATATTTAATGAGACATACTGAATGTTTGAATTCAACACAATGAAATTTCAGTAGTCATTTAAATGCGCGGAAACGTTAACGTACTTTAAACTTTATACAGATATTTTGTTGTTTTTCCTGTATAAGCGTTCTTAAAAATAAGACGGTTATCTTACTGTACACCACTACCACCATTATCAACACAACAACTACTACTACTACTACTACCACCACTACCACCACCGTCATCATCATCATCATTATTTTCATAATCAAAACTTCACGGTTATATATTCATTATTGACCTCTTGAATTTGCTAAAACTAAACACGTTAAATTTTTCTTAGACATAACCTTATTCTTTTCCTTTTGTAATATTTATAATTCCTTATGTGTGCCATTGGGGCTGAACTTTGATCTGTGTTCTAACCATTTGTTTCTGTATGTATTTATCTAGTTTAAATGTTTGCAAATCTATTTTCTGGTAGAAATTCATGAATACTTAATTTACAGGTTCCAATCCTTCATCTCCCCCCGCCTCAAATACATTTCTCACATCGAGTTAACAACATGCATGTTTCTGAGCGGAATAATAGCGTGGGACCCCCATGGCTGTATATGATTTAAAAACTTTTCCATGCGCTTTTAACATGAGTAGATCATCGTTCGGGATAAGATTGATGAAAAAATCTAACTTGTCAAACTAACACGAATTTCAATCATTCTCCGCTAGACGCTGCACATTCAGATGTTACCAATCTGTCCAGTGTCGCACAATGTACTTGAAGTAGACGAGAATTATCTAATAAGCATGTAGCGTTATCTGCATATTACTGGATACTATGAAAGAAGTTATGTCACGGCACGACTCTGTGATAGAGGGGAATCAATTGAAACTGGAGGAGTTTATTATTCATGTGTAAGAGGGTAGACTATAGATATGTTTATTTAATTATTTAGTATTGCTTTGTTTTTTAACAGAAGATAGTCGTAAGTACTGTACAATCTAATACAAAACAATTACTTAAAAAGTTATTCACGCAGTCGTTAGGATTCTAGAGTTTCCTGTCACTTATTTACAATGTTTACTTTAATTTCTGTTCTAATTTTACTTTCAAAGTTAAACTAAAACTTCACAGACATCGTCAAATAATATGAGTATGGACTTCCTCCATTAAAATGAGAGCACTTTGTAGGTATTTTCAGAGTCTGATAAACAATTCAATTATCTGCACGTAGAAGTGTGTTCTATAAAATAGTAAGGCCTAATTTTTTACATTTTCTTGCATTCTCTTGTGGCCTTATCAACCTATAAATGAAGTATAGTTGATGACATTTGACAACTTTGACATTTTATTTTTCCTAACATTTCTAATATTAACCTGGCTATACCTTTGAATTAATGGGGTTGAGAACGGGAAACACTGTTTGCTACTCCCTTCCACGACTGGAGTTCGATGATACTGGCGTAAAATATAAAGAAATTACGTTACTAGGTATAGGAGGGAAGAAAAGTAGTTCATCCATTTATGTAAACTAGGAAATATCGCAATTTTGAGTATGATAATTTTCATTAGGTTTTTCTTTAATCAAAATACAGTACTGTTTTAACAAGAAATGCTTTCACTCACGAACTGAGCTATTAATTAGGACGTATTCATTATGCAGTGTACATTACACTGTCTACAGCACATTAGCGTACAATATAGAGAATGAAATTAAATTGAAAAATAATCGTAATATGGATATTTAAACACAATTTTGAAAATGGTGCCCGTTCATTTCGATACAGGCTTCAGTTCCTTTTTGCATATTATCGCACTATAGACTATTGTGCCTGATTCCAATTAGCAGTTTCGTCCTTCGTAGTAGTAACTCATGTTGAAATAATTCTGTACCTACTCTATAAAGGAGTACCTTACGTACTGTAAATTCAGTCTTCACTTCTGTCCGATCAGAAAAAATTATCCAGACATGCTACCTACTATCCGTCCAAGTGGTTTTGTCACAGAGTCGTAGAAAGGGGGGGGGAAATCACATGACAATTAATAATGAGGCACTTTTATTTAAGTTATTTTAAACAGTTGTATAAAATTACATAAACGTCCAATTCCTAACAGAAATTAATGTTTTCAGAAAAGAGCTAAGACAGTCCAGCCACAAGCCTTTACAGAGGGGCGAGCAGAAGCAGGTGGGGGAAACCGGGATGCGACATAGGCAAACGGACTATAGCACCTTTGCGAGAATATGACTCAATATTGAAAGATTTTTCGTCACTGGAAAACGCGAACATATTTCTGTAACGTACTATACTCACTAACTCAGTACTGTTTGTGTTTACTATGACCGTAAGGCGACTTTGACTGTATACGCTTGGTTCTGTGTTGAGAATGGTTGGAAGTTTACTAGTAGACGGGGTGGGGTTGAAGTACATTCAAAAACTCAGGTACAATAAAAATTGAAGTAAAAATAAAATGATGTCCCTGTATATCTACTTAAGTATAATTTACGTTTTATATCGTAGAAGAAATATAATGCGTACGAATACATTCACCCTACTCTACTGTTAGAACCGCTATCTTCAGAAATAGTTTGCAGGGCACATTGAAGTTATCTCATTTTTTTTTCGTTTAATCAAATTTATTAATAATATATTACTATAGATTTCTTCACCACATTATTTTCCGCCAAGCCACACTCATCCAGTCATTACATTCAATCGAATAATTTTATTTCTTCTTCTTTTCCTTCTTCCGTCATGCGTCGAGGTAACCTTTGCCTATCCATTCCGGCCACTCAAATCTATTCTCACAAAATCTCTTCATTTTCCCAATTGTCTTTTCACGCCTTTGTCCAATTCTCTCACTTCTATCCTCCCATGTTATGCGGAGTCTACCTCTTCCAAATCTTTCTTCTACTTTCATTTGAAAGATTTCTTTCATGTTTTCTTTCTCTCCCATTCTTAGAACTTGGCCTTACCACTTCAATTGATATTCGTCTCTCATCAAGCTCATCGCTTTCCTTTTACCGGTTTCTTCTCGTAGTATTTCATTTCTTACTCTATCTGTTCTCGCCTTGCGCATTTCATTTCTGTGACAGTGATGTTACTCAAGTGAAGGATTCAGAGTCATAGTGGGCCAAGTGCCATTTATTAAAAACGGAGAAAGCAAGGGTTAAAGTTAAGTGAATACCATAGTTTAATGAAGATTGACATATAATTTAGTTTTAACGTGTATACTTTATATTACTTGCTATATGTTTCCATTGAATTATGGTAATAACTTCATTTTAACCCTTGTTTTCTACGGTTTTAGTAAATGGCGCTTGGCCCACTATAGTTGTGAACCCTTCAAATGTTTGTCTTGTAATGGAAGGCTCTCCATACCTTACAATGTATTCGATACCATGATTGAGTTATATATAGTATCTCTATTTTTCTTTTTGTACAAATCTCAGTCTTCTCTGTAATAATGTTAATAATTTTGTAGTAAACTGAGACTACTTTTTAGTTCCATTTAAGATATCTTGTTTAATTTTTGCATTACTGTTTAAAATAGTTTCAATATATTCAATAGTTTTCACTTTCTCAAGAGGCCTTCCTTTACAATTATATTAGATTCTTCTTGTTGCCTGTCTTGTTTTGAAACCCATGAATGGACGCTACCATTGAACACCTCCTATGAACAAGTGTTCAGATCTTAGAAAGTATGTGTTGTAGGACCAATGTTTATTAGACATCATTTTATTATTTTGATGCATACTAAATATTGGATACTTTTTTTAACACTCTGTATAGTATTATAATGCCGCTTAGCAAGAATACATGTACTACATATATTTTTGCTCTCTATGGTAGGCAGAAGTTTTTGAAGTGCGCAGGGCCTAGTGGACTTAGACACCATCTAGATTGTTTAAATCTAGGTGATATAGAATACGAGAGTTTCATGGAGGGAGGTAATTCTTCTTACAAGTGTGTGAAGTGTGTGAGTGCATCCAGGGCTGTGCAAGGCGATAATACTCCTGTCAAAACCAATAACATTGGAGATGAGATCATCATCTCACTTTCGAAGGAACTTAATCTACCAAGTTTTCAATCTAGGGATTCGTTGTCTGTTTAACATGAGACCGTAAGTTTAAATAGTGTTACTCTTTTGATAGATTATGTGTTATTCTGGATCATGTTAACAATCTTGAAAAAGAAATGATCGATCTAAAAAATAAAAATGCTGCTCTTAAAATTGAAATGGCAGAAATGGCTAAAATCATGAATAGGAATTCCTGTCCTCCAAAGACTGTTCGGGATTCTAAAGTGGGTCACCAGCCAGCTGTGAATAATCTTAAGAAATCTTACAGTAGTGTTCTGTCTGAGACTGCTAAAATAAACATCCAAGGGAATTCAAAGTCAGAAATTTCTGCAGTCTCAATTTCACTTCCTGAGCACAACGTACATCGTACTGGAAATGAGGTCATTTCACTTATTGTACGTTGTGATGATGGCACTGTTCTAGTGTCTAGTATTAGAAATAATATTCATACTGATCCTGAAGAGTTTCAAATTATGACTAAAAAGAAATTTAAGAAACGCGAACCTAAAGTTGGAATTTACTGCAACACTAAATTAGAAATGGCCCCAGAGAGAATTAGAATCAAATCCTTATTTTTGTCTAGATTCAGCTCTATTGTAAACGACAATAATATTGAGGAATCACTCTTGAATCAGCTAAAATTAAGGTCTCTTATTGTTACGAAATTAAAAACAAAATTTCAGTATTATTCCTTTTACGAAATCTCTGTTAATGAGAGGGATTTTGATTTATTTAACAATACTGATGGCCTGTAGGGTGTCTTATTACACTCTTTTCCGGTAAATTAAAACCAGAGCAGCATTTTGCTTCATCAGTTAGTTCGGATTCTGTTGATTCTCGGATTAATGCCTATTTGTTTTAGTCTCTTTAACTTTCAATGTGTAGTTCTAGTAATCATCTTGAGTTATTTTACCAAAATTGTCGCGATCTTAATACTAAAGTTGATAAATTTTTTTCAAAAATGAATACGTAAAAATGATATCATCTGTCTCACTGAAAAATGGTTATCAGAGTCAATTCTAAATACAAATTTATTTCCCTATAATTGAAGGATTTAGAGCCATAGTGGGCCAAGCGCCATTTCTTAAAAACGGAGAAAGCAAAAGTTAAAGTTAAGTGAATACTATAATTTAATGAAGATTGACATATAATTTAGTTTTAATGTGCACACTTAATATTATTTTCTATATGTTTCATTGTATTATGGTAAGCACTTAATTTAACCCTTGTTTTCTCCGTTTTTAATGTACGAATATTGCACTTGGCCTACTATGCCTCTGACCCCTTCAAGTATAATGACATTTCGTGCAGACGGAATGGTTCAGGACACTAACGAAAAAAGAGGTGGGGTGTCCTAACAAAGATTAACAACATTTTTCATGTAGGCGTTTTGACTTAGAAATTATCAGTGAATGCGTTTAGGTTGAAATTAGAATGGTTGATGGTTTTAATTTGTTAATATTGGTAACCATTATTTTTCTCCTGAGACAGATCACAATCATTTAATTTCTTATCTTAATTTTCTTTTAAAATTCTTTATACTCATAACTTTAGAATCGTAATCCTTGGTGATTTCAATGCTCCAGGTATGGATTGGTCAACTGGTCTTTATCTTAACGATATTCATTATTACTCTAAAATTAAGTATAAGAATTTATGTTCCTCGACTTGACTTTTTGGACTAAATAAAATGAACTTTACCGTTACTAGTAAAAATCTTCTTGATTTGTTTTTTACAAATGTCAATAATAGCAGACTATAGTTAAACATGCCGACCACTCTCTACTTCTAGAGGATATTTATCACTCATATATCTCTATTGATATTGTTGTAAATTTATCATTACCGACACATTGTCATATTAGTGCCTATTTAAATTATTCTCAAGGTGATTATCTGAATCTTTATTCTAATAATTACAATTATGATTGGAACAGCATATATCAGACTATTGATGTAAATACTGCCACAAATTCGTTGTCTCAAATTATAAACAATGCTATATCTCTTGCTGTCCCTGTTACTTTTGTTAAAAAGTCGCACTATCCTAAATGGTTTTCCAGCAATTTACGTCAACTTAGTAAGAAGAAAAATAAAGCACATAAAAATTACAAAATTTAGAACTGATCATCATTATCAATTTTTTTCTAATTATAGGAAACAAGTCAAAGCCATGACTAAATCCGATAAATTCTAATTGTTACAATCAATTGCTGACGATTTAAAGCACGAACCAAAAAAAAATTGATAAATATGTTGAAGTTTTTCGAAAAACTAATTCCAATCTCACTGAATTAATAACACAGCCCAAAAAAAATTTTCTTCGTGCCTTGGATTTTAGACCTGTTCTTGGAGTTATTTTATGCGCTGATTCAGAAAATGACATAGGCTAGGCAGTATCAGCTCTAGTTTCTTAGATATTGTTGAATTTATATAATAATAATAATAATAATAATAATAATAATAATAATAATGATAATAATAATAATAATAATATAATATATATTATAATTATGTTTTGTTACAGAATTATGTGCAATAATGTCTGGATGGTTTCCATGGAACCAAAAAATCATTTTGATGGCTTATTTGTTTATTGCTAATATCATAGATATCAATTAAAATAATTATATTATGATCTACCTTTAGCTATGAGATCTGTGCTGTACTCGCATCTTTTACTATTCCAACCTTCCATGAGTTATCTCAGCTCTCAGAGTATGAATCTTATACGTATGTAAAGAAAGTGGCGACAGCGACAGTGATTTTCAAACAGTTTCACATATGAACGCTTTGACCAGAACGAGTTGAGTGACCTGATTAGGGACTAAATCTTTCTAAGGAGTCTGCTGAATTGTACACCTACAGACTAAAGGAAAAGAATGTATCAGCCTGGAATGAAAATTGTATTTTATCGAAGGAGAGAAAGAGATTTTCTGCCATTTTTTTTACTGAAGACAAAAACATAGAATTGTACAGCGATTTCGGAGACCTGAAGAAAAGGGAGTATCAGAATATACCCCAGACGAAAGGCTCCTTTTAATCGACAGTTCAAAACATAGTTTTAAATGTGTTCTTTTAAACAATGGCAACAAATAGGCTACGCCTCCATTCCAATCAGCCACTCCATCACGAAGAAAGAAGAGTACAACGCCTTCTCTTTAGTGTTGTAAAAGATTAAATAGCAGGAGCATCTGTGTAGACTAGAAGATGGTTCATTTTCTTCTTAATCAACTAAGTGTCTAGGCAGAATATCCTTATTTTCTATGCCTTTGGGATATAGGGCCAAAGGAAGTTCCTACTTAAATTATTCTCAAGATGATTACCTGAATCTCTATTCTATTCTGAATAATTATGATTGGAACATTATTAGTCAGACTAGTGATATAAATGCTACTAATTCATTGTCTCAAGTTATAAATAATACTAAATCTCTGTCTGCCCCTGTCACTTTTGTTAAAAAGTCACATTATCCTAAAAGGTTTTCAAACAATTTACGTCAACTCATTAAGCAAAAAAAAAAAAAAAATTAAATTAAATTAAATTAAATAAATAAAGCGCATCGTAAATTAAAAAAATACAAAACTGATCATTATCAATTTTTTTCTAATTTTAGAAAACAAGTCAAAGCTATGATTAAATTTGACAAATTTAAATGGTTACAATCTATTAATGGTAATTTAAAGAATGAACCAAATAAAGCTTGGAAATACGTTGCGTCTTTTCGTAAAACCAATAATTATCCCACTGAATTATTATTAAATGGGGTTCACATCACGGATAAAATTGAAAGTATTATTGCATTTGCTAGTCATCTGTCCAACAGAAATATAACTCTAATTTAATTACTTAGGATTCTAATTTTACTGACTGTTTACACCTACCTAAAATAACAATCGATGATGTAACTGAAGCCATTAAAAAGCTGAAGCCTAATAAATCTAAAGGTACGTACTGATAGCATTCCTAATTTTATAATTAAGAGTTGCTCTCATATTCTCATATCTGTTTTAACTTATTAATTCAATCTTGGTTTAAAAAGAGAAATTTGTCCCTCGCTCTGGAAGGAAGCATCTATTATTCCTGTTTTTAAAAATGGTAATAAAAAGAGTGTTACTAATTATGGATCTGCTTCTATCCTGAACAATTTTTCTAAAATTTTTCGAAAAATTATTCATACACACATTTCATTTTATGTTTAAAATAAGATCAATTCCACCCAACATGGTTTTACTAAAAGTAACTCTACAACTACTAATTTAGTTTTCTATCTCAACCTCATTATGCCTGCAGTTGAAACTCAAGATTAAATTGACTCAATTTATTTTGATTTTAGCAAAGCATTTGATGTTGTTCCTCACAAAATTCTATTAAATAAATTAAGTAACTTTGATCTCTCCACTAACTACGTGAATTGGTTTGAAAATTACAATCTTGTGTTCGGCTAGGTAGTTCTCTCTCGGTTCAATTTAATAGTTTATGTGGAGTTTCTTAAGGGTCTACGTTGGGGCCTCTCATTTTTATTATTTATAAATGTCATAAGTAAAAGAAAAAGTTGTAGCTGCCTTTTAATTGCGGATAACCTCAAAATATTTCGTAAAATTAATAGTTTGGCTGATTGTCAAATTCATGAAAATGATATTTATTCAATTCTATTATGGTCTGTTGAAAATGGAATGAAAATTAATCAATCCAAAACTTTTGCTATTTCGTACACAGGGAAAACAACTTTCCAAAAATTTAATTATTCGCTTAATAATGTCATAATTACTAGGAAAGATTGTATTAGTGGTCTTGGTGTCTTACTTGATTCTAAATAATATTTCCATGATCATGTACAATGTATATTTATACCCATTCATTAACAATTCTTGGTCTAATTAGGTCTATAACCTAGTCCTTTTCTACTTCTATGTGTTTATTAATTTTATACTGTACATTGGGCAGGTCCAAGCTTGAATATGCATCTGTTGTATGGAACTCCATTACTTCCACCAACTCGGTGAAATTGGAGAATGTCCAAAGAAAATTTATTTATTTGTGGTCTTATAGATTTTTACCTAATTCTGATGATTATAAATATGGCATTAACTGCAAGTATTTGAATTGCTGTAGTTTATTTGCCAGACCTCAAGGTCTTGATTATTTATTTTTTTGTAAAGTAATTAAGGGTGATATTGATTGTGATATCAGTCTTCGTATTCCTGCTAAGGGTTTAAGATTTTCATTTTTTTTTTTTAAGAAATTCTAAATCTCTCTCTCCGGTCTGCATATGTATAAAATATGCTAACTTGCTTGGATTAAACTTGGATCCATTTAATGTGTAGTAACTTATATATCTTTGGAGTATTATATCAGTTGTTATTAATTTGTTTTTTTGTTTAGATATGTATTATAATATTATTCTTGTTATCTTTTATATCATTTGTATTATATTCATTTATATGATTCCATCCTTTCATGATCAATTACAATTATTTTTAATTTTCATTATTTTAATAATTATTTCTATGTACTTTTATTGTAATTTATATCATTATTAATGTTCCTGTTATGAAACTGTCATGTGCTAAACTGTTATTAGCCCCTGGCTGTTGTACAGCTCATTGAATATTAGTAAAGAAATAAATAAAATAAATAAATGAAATAAATTCTTATTATGATTATAATGATGATGATGATGATGATGATTATTATTATTATTATTATTATTATTATTATTATTATTATTATTATTATTATTATTATTATTGATTTCATTCACCACATTTTGCACCAAGCCACAAGTCATTACACATCAATCGAATAATTTCTGCGGCTTAAATCTTATGTAATGTTAAAAATGGAATAAATATTCGCTTAATTATTTTTGTTTTATCATTATTAATGAAACTCCTAGCCTATACAGTAAATAAAGAACAGAAATTTCTCCGAAATATTAGGCCTACTATGATCTTTTCAGAGCTGATGTAGCGATTCTAAGGGCCCATTCATTGAACGCTAGGCATTACATCCTTCACTTCTGCCATGTGAATTTTTCATTGCATTGTTCCTTATAGATGAAACTAAATGGACGTGCATTACAATGGGCTGCCTGGGGCCAGTTCACCATTACGTAGCGGATACTGAATAGTGCAATATGTAACTGGGCGCCTGGCAAGAATGTTGTGTATACTCTGCGTAGTTCACTCTTTACTTAATGTGGACCTGAGCCTAAATTCTAAATTTAAAACAGTGGTGAGCTTAAATAATAAACGAGTTCATAAATTAATCTCCTTTCAAGAGAGGAATGGGTTGCAAGACTTTCTCGAGTATTGTGAGAAGCAAGAAGCTGACAAAACTTCCCGTAAAGATTTAGCTCAAGTTAGATTTTGTCCTACATCTTGAAAGTTTGTGCAAGTAGCCTATTGAATTGGGGTAAACTCATAGTACCGATATAATACCAACACACTACGTTCAAAGCGTTTCAATAATATAAGCCGTGCTCTATCTATTGTTAGGAGTATTAGAATGTCGATACAATGCAAACAAATCAATAAGGAATATCCGCACATTTCAGAGTTCCTTATTGATAAATCGATTAGTAGGCATATTCAGAATGTTATTCCATCTCAAGTAATAATGTAATTGATTGTAACTTCAGCAGATCTGTGAATGAATTCGGTAAGGAAATAAAGATTAATTTCTTTTGTATAAAAGAGAGCATTTAGTCTTCAGTAATAGTGATGTTGCATTTTGGTTACTTGAACAGGGTGCCACTAATTTTAAATATCCTCACGTGAGAAAAAATCGACGTACGAAGATAGTAGAGCCCATAAAACCAAATTAAAAAATAAAAAAAAAATCCATTAAATAGATTATTGTTAAACAATAAAATACGATGCAGCTATTTAAAAAAAGTAACAATTATAATTGACACTGTATTAATTATACAAATATACTTTCCGTTAATGTTTAAATAATAGCGGATAAAATCTTTACTCATTGTATTTATCCCACGTGTGTAATAGCCCATCGATAATTTAAAGATAATTTTTCGGGAAATAATAAAAGTGTGTCTCTATTAGCGTCGTACATTACAAACTCAATGTTCGGTTAATGTTTGTGGAGTATGGCGAAGTTCGACATTCGTCGATGTTCATTCTACAGAACGAGGTCAGTCGTGTTAGTTTTACCTTATTAAAAATATTCGCAGCCCTCCACTCATGTTTTAACCGCTTAATAATTTTAGCACAAATATTGTGATTAGTTTTTCATATAAAATAATATGAGGTTTTTAATGTCTTGGTTTCCTCTCTCATATTCGAACATTGCAAGACACTATACAGAAAAAAGTATTAAAAATTTGTTTAAAAAAGCAGAAAGATTACTCAACTGAATTGTTGTTTAAACATTTCAAAGTTTTCAATATTAAACAAATTTATTATTTTATTTTATTAAAATATTTTCACAGAAATTTTAATAACATGAGTCAAGGTCCTAGATTATTAAACAATTTTATTCTATATATATATATATATATATATTTATTTATTTATTTATTTTGCAATTTTGCAATTTTTACTCAATTTGTTTTGTAATGCATTGTAAATCAAATTTTTATAACAAATAATTTCAGAAAACTTGTTATAACACTCCGTTCTCGTTTTAGTACTATCACCGTTTGAAACGTTAATAAGCATAACTATCTTGGAACATTATTCACCTCAAATAGGCCTAATAATATTAAAGTTGAAATTGAAGTATCATTTCACATGCCCATTGTTGTTACTCTCTTGCAGATACTTTCAAAATTCATTTTTTTGTAAATAAAATTATACGTGTATAATAATTAATAATTCCAGTCTTAATCTACGGATGTCAATCGTGTTAATTTTTTTAATGGATGAAAATAAATTCAGAATGTTAAAACTGAAAATTTTAAGAAAAATATTAGATCCATCACAAAAATAAGAGTTACGTCATGTCCCTTAAATCAGAAAATTAAGCAAGTCACAGAAAAATTCCCAAGTGAAATGCGATCGCGGCTGAGATAAAAGAATAATATGTACCGAGATATAAACATATTAGGATACAACGCTTGGCAACCATCTGTAGAGACAGGGTCCGGTGGCACAATGTACTGTAATTTGTTCATCAGCGAAAAGCCTAGATGGCTTATAAGGCTGTTGTGAATATAACTTTGAATATAACTAATACGGAACCAATTATTGAAAGTGGGTCAAAAGTTGCTTTCCCCAACATTCGTTCTTAGGTTTCATGCTTATACACATAATATAGACATGTCATAACTTCAATAAATGAATAGCTGCTGTAATAAGTGGTGGGTTGACAACCATGTTCCTGCGTCAACTGTTTTTCCGATGTCATGTCTTACAAATTCCACAATTTGGGACATCTGGCCGAAATCTACGGCTGACCACTAGGATCCAGAATACAAAGCAGAGGTTAAATTAAAAATACAATATGATTGCGGAGAGAATACGGAACAATGATAAATTTAAAAATAAAGTACAATTTGATTTCGGAGAGACATGAAATGAAAATACATTGAAGAGTAATGAAATGAAGTAAAAAAAAAAATACATAGTATTATACAAGTGATTGTGTAAAATGGATAATGAATCTCTCAATACCATTAGACAAATTTTGTTAATGTCCTCATTAGAAAATTTAAGAGAAAGGAGAATGGTTTTGGTTAACTTAAATGAAGTTCCCCTAGCGCCAAAAAGAAGTCCTTTCACTTCCCATGTATTAATATTCATTTTGTATCTCTCACTGAAGTGAGGAATACATAGGTTGTAAATAGACTTCTTTTCATCGTTAACGTTACTGGCTTGTTGATCATCCTTCTCAAAAAGGACAGTGGGGTATGTTTTGCTTTACTGTGGTGGATTGCGTCTCTATACAATAACTGCTAGTTTCTTGTAATGAATCGAAAGTTAATCACGGAACAACATGATTTTATACTTCAAAAACGTTGGTGGAAGCATAGTAAGAACACGGCATTGGTGATAGCAGACTATGAGACGAAATTTCCTAATGTTCAACCGCCATCACGCCAAGCGATTAGAAACTTGAACAAACGAATTGCGAAAACGGATGATCGAACAGTCATTTGTGAAAATCGTGAGTTTTGTTCTGCTATGTGTAAATCAGTATCTAAACATTGTGAATTGTGTAGCCAGAAACAGGGTCACCATTTTAAACAAAATCTATAAAGAAATGTGTAGTCAAATATATATTTAATGTGATGAAATGTAAGGAAGTGTTTGGGGAAAGCAACTTTTAATCCACCCGGTATATTATAGCAAAGAGTGTTTTAAGAAGATACAAACTGTCTTGTTAAAATATTTTGAAATTATTTGCAACGTTAATTAATCCCAAGTGTTTCTTATTTCAACACATATACCACTGCCACCGGGTGCTTGCCCACTTGCAGTGTAAATAAATACATACAAGTTTTCGTTTTCATTAAACGTTAAATTTCAGCTCCATGAACCAGGTACTTTCACGTCTAAACAAAAGTGAACACAAGGAAATTAAAAGAAAACTAAAAGGTGTTTGCTTTCATATGAAACAATATAAACATGAATTATTAATGCAAACTGTTTGTGTACAAAATAAAAAAGTTTAGTGTAAATGCTGTGTGGTACGTAACAAGCCACAGAGCATTCCCTCAAATAGCTTCAGGGTAAAGAGTAATTAACTGACACAGTGGAAACATCCCACGCGATGTTTCCCTTACGCGCAAAAAATATCATGTTATCAGCAACTCAAGCTGTGCATTTTCAATCTAGGCACAATATTTAAATATCATCATAATCATCATTGTTCCTCTAATTCATTTCTAGAAATTTCTTGAAATGTCGTCCTTGACTTCTTTTCTCACAGGATTAAATATGCTAATTTTTTTCTTCTTTTTATTCAACGAACGTGTTGAGTCCAATTACTACAAAGTTAATCTTGAATTCTGTTCAAAGTACTCGTAGGTTGAGTTCGAAGCCTGATAATATTTCTTGTACGTTTTGTAGTCTTCCCATAATTTTTTTTGAAATCTTTCTTAAAAATTTCACTTCTGTTGCCCTTACCATGGAATTAATTTTATTTTCTTATTACTCTAATTTCACAACGAAATAAAAGCGTAGGTAGGCCTATACTCGAAATGTCATTAATATATTTTCAATTTGGTATATTTCGGAGTTTGGAATAATTTAGAATTTTATTGATGATACTTTGATACTTTGAGAGACTTTGTAATTTTTCTGTTTATATCCTTTTTGTATGAAATTGTATGTGCAAGATAGTTACAAGTGTTTATTTATTTATTTTATTATTTATTAAAGCTTTTACTTCTAATTTGGTCCCTTTGTGAAACATTAATTTTGACTTAGAAACAGACATTTTTAAATTATAGCTAGATATATTGTTGTTTCTAATTTCTGTATTGATCTTCGGAATCTAACCGCTTAGTCTGCTATTGTAACATGGTAATTTGTAAGCAAAATAGTTTGATATTTACATTGTTTCTTGAAATATTGATAGCATTTATATTACTTACTTTTCATTACAATACAATATTACTATTTATAGATATTTTGAATAGAATGGAATTAAGGCACCTTTGTTTAATGAATTTGTTAATATTTATAAATTTGTCAATTTCATTCCTATTTTAAATTCAGTTCTGTTATTCTAATAAATTGTTATTTTATTGTAATTAATGGATTAGGTATGTTTTATTCTTTCATCAGGATTTGGAACAAGAATGGTCTTTTACTTTATCAAAATTGTTTTCATAATCTATGGAGAGAATGTGGCTTTCATTCCTGGTTAATATTTTATATTTAAATGTGTTAGAAGTAAGATTACTGTACTTGAAATTCAGATAATACGAGTTTACTAAGCTTAAATTTAATGACTCATAAAGATTGAAATTTACAAAGTCTCTGTTCCATCTCCTGATGGATTCTGACAGATTTCGCTCATGTAAAACGATCAAGGTGCGATCCAGTCTGGTACTGACGACACTGTCTTGAGGTCTAGCGTCTATCTATTAACCTCCATCTTCTTCAGGTGAAGGATTTGATTTGATTACAGGTGAAATGCAGAATGAACTCAGTGCAGTTAGATCACTCACAATGACTTCTTGCTTTATTTTGAAACGGACAATATATACTCGTAACTGTTAAATTTTAACCAGAAGACTCCCTTTCAAGACAAGAAGTTTGTGTGTTCTAAATATGCCTTAGTTTTCATACTAAGAAAATTATTCTAGAAATTATATCGTCCTCAAATATACATCGCTGTCATATAGATTTGAAATTGACAACCTTACATCTCCTGACAAACTTTATAATCACTGGTCCTCTCAAAGGTGACTCTTGCACATTGTATTATTAATGAATTGGATGTAAAAGGTCTCCTTTGGATTTTAAACTGAGAACCTTACATCCAGTGACAAACATTGTAATCACTGGTCCCCACAAGGTGACTCATGCACATTGTATTATTAATGCATTGGAGATAAAACGTCTCCTTTTGGATTTGAAATAAATTGAGAACCTTACATCCAGTGACAAACTTTGTAATCGTTGGTCCTCCCCGGATGACGCACATTGTATTATTAATGCATTGGAAGTAATACTAGAATGGCTTATTATGTTCACATAAATGAGTATTCTTTATACTTCTTTTCCGCAATATTTTATTGAAATATTCCCTATAAAACATACAGAGTTACACAATATGTAGTTAAGAATTCTTAGTTTTAGGTTGACTATTACACTCTTACTACGTCATACTACTTTTGACCAATAAAACGGTACGAAAGGACGTATTTCAACCAATCATGGCTGCTTATCGCACAATTTTATCGCGTCCCTAGCATTTGTTTAATTTTATCGCGTCCGTAGCATTTGTTTAATTTTATCGCGTCCCTAGCATTTGTTTCTTTGTTTGCCAACATTTGGAACTGCGCTGGTCTGGACGTCAAAAAAAAAAAAAATATATATATATATATATATATATATATATATATATATATATATATATAATTACAAACCACTCCAGTCGATGCACAGCAGTTTCACATATGACTCGCATTGGCATTCAAGAACAAGAATTAATAAAAATCACTGATCATACCTATGCATCTTCTGAAATCCTATTTACAAATAAATCAAGAGCACCATTCGTAAATCCTGAATAAGTTGAATACACCATGTAGGCCTAAATCAACAAGTTCCATTTCTATTACGCAGACGTGCAATATAACATCAACTGAACCACCAACCACATTCAAATTTGAAAATTGTACATTTAATAATTATTCCTTTCAAAATTATTCAGGTTTATTTTTTATGTCATCGTCGTTAATTAAAACTTTTCTAACACTTGTGTATATTAGTTAAGTTGTGTTATAGCTTCTGCTATATGATATTATGGATAGTCACGTATCAGAGATTGTTTAATATTAAGATTTATTGAAAATAATCTGTCAAGTGGCGTTGATTACTGGGATTCGGATAATTGAAGTGGAATGCAACTGTTTTAATAAAAATAAAACTGAATCAACAAAGCCTTCTTGACTAGTAACATTGCCATCGTGTATAGATCGAGAACTTCTCGACGAGAAGGCATTGCTTGTACTCACTACTGCCATCTAGCATACATCTAGCGTAATATTTGTAATGTTGAGATGGTACAATAATACATTTGAAGACAGTTGTATTTTCGTAAGTCAATTAATATTTTATTTTATTGGAGTACTTCGTTACTTCTAATCTTTCTATACTTTCTTCTAATCGTGTAATAGTCAATTAAACCCCACTCGAGTTTTGATTTTCTCTAGATAAATCAAAACGTCTAGTGAGATTACTGTTGATAAATAGACGAGTTTTGTTTATATCCACAACATAACAAAATTATTCTCACTTCAGCTTCTTTCGTAGCTTAGCACAGTTTGAATTTCGGTGATCGTGGAGTTTTGTTTCAGAGTCTTCTCGGAATTCTCCCGTCATTCTACCAACACTCTCCACAATTTAGATTGTCATCTCCATCTTCAATAAAAGGACATCGCCTGTGTTTGCTTGACGTATGTCTTTGGAAGTGTAACTTTTTTATTGACATCGACAGTTATAAAATTGAATTGGTTTGGACGTGTCCGCGTTTGCTGCTTACATTAAAGTCCAAGAAACAAAAGCAAACAAAAATAGAAACAAAAAAATAATGGCCCAACTCTTGTAGCTCCATACAGAGTACGATTTATACCATAAAGATTTAACTCCGACTGTCAACCTTGTATTATTGCAATAGTATTATAGGAAGATATTTCACAACTAATGCAAAAGGCATGAAAATTGAAATTAATCTGAAAATACAGTAAGATCAAGTCAATTCCCAATAGTTACTATTAAACAAACACGATACAGTACGACAACCCCGATTATGACAATTATTTATCGCAAAAATTCCGATATTTCTGTGCTAGCGTGCTTGCTCGCAGACTAGGCTACAATATTCAGGTTTCAGATACTGTTAATGCAGGCTAATTTCGTTACCATCGTCTGTTTTACTACACGACTTATACACATTAATCTACTATTAAGAGTAGCTCGAATACATCAATTTTCATAGTATCTTTTGAAATGGCTTTCACATTACGGCAACAATTGATATAAAATGAATTTCAATAAGTGCCAAATCGATTTCTTGTGTACCCTCGCTTTGGAGCACTAAGCACACAGAATGAGTCAGGCGTACAATTTTTTTTATGGAACTGTACATGTGCAGCAATTAAAAACAAACCCATTCTCTCTAACATAAGTGAATTTGTGACTATCACATCATAGGGACAACACTAAACAAAACTTCGCTTGCCTTCACCGCTCATTTGACGCGTTTCCGGCCATAATTATATTAAGCAAATGACATCGCTTATGACCACTGAACCCGCTCTCGGTCTGTGTAACATTATTTCTGATACACGATGTATAGATTATTTACGAGGAACGGCAGATTACCACCAAGAGTCCGTGCTGCGACAGCCGTGCAACTAACAGCCGTGGTCCATTTCGTGTTTCTGGCGACCGGCGGGAAGTCTGGTGTGCTCCTAGCGACCTGAGAATGATTACGGGAAATTAATATCCGAAGTAGTTGCGGGATTTCTCCTTTCAAATCACAAGAAACTTTTTACACTATCATATTTAGACAACCCTGACACAAAATTAAGATATTTTCTTGCAACTCATCGAATTCTTCTTAAAATATTTGATACACAGGAACATAAACGTCACTCCATGCCCTTTTTTGTACTCACTTATTTACTTTCCTACCTCAATTTCAAACAAATCTTCAACACATATTCAGTTCTATTAATAACAACGCAATAAGATGCCCAGATGCCGTTCATAATACATTACGACAGCCGTGGCGAAAATGTGACTCGCGAGCACATTGTGGCTCGCAATGGTAGTTATGCATTTCTCTTGCTTCCTACCTTCCCAAACCCCCACCCTCTCACTCACTGAAGTCAAACTCCGTTCCATTTGTATTTGTCTCTGACCTGCGAGTGTCGTATCGTCGCAATGTCTCTCTCGAAATCATGCACCTCTACAAAATCGAAAGTTTCAAGCAGGACAGGAGGACGCATTTTTTTGGTGCCAATATGATGAGAAGTATTACGAGGAAAACGGTTGTATAACATAAAACGGCATTATACTACATGTTACTCATGAAACATTAAAAGCTTAAGGGTTATTATTATTATTATTGCCATTATTATTATTATTATTATTATTATTATTATTATTATTATTATTATTATCACCTCTGTACGTCGATCCTTTTTCAGCAGATGTACGAATAATGCGGTTAGATCTTCAATTTAAACTCATGGATTTACAATGTGATGTTGAATGAAAGATAGATGTAAGGGCATGACAATGTTGAACTTTTCAAATCTTTGTCAAAAAATAAATATCCGAAGCTTCGTTCTTTCGCTTTGCTCTGTTGAAGCCATGTTCGCTACAACTTACGTTTGTGAGAAATTATTTTCAACAATGAAAATAGTAAAAACCAAATTTAGATCACGACTGACAAATACCTCCGTGATCAACTACGAGTGGCAGTAAGTGACATAATTCCTGATTTTGAAACCCTGTCGCAAAAATATTCTGAAGACATTTAATTTTAAGTTGTGATAATGTCCTATGTTTTCTTATTCTTTTCTTTCTTCGTTACACGTACTAAACATTAGTTTGTAACGTTATACTATATAAAATTATATTTAAGTGTTTGACGTAAGGAAAATGAAAATCCGTTAATAAGTCAGACAGGTTCTTTACTTCCCCTTCGGGTGTCCGCCTCTCCAAAGGTGCTATGCACGTTGCAGGTTACACAGTGGCTTGACGGACGATCACATTTTGGCCACTGCTGTATTAGGACAATGGTTCTAGTTTTTCTTCACTTACACAAACACATGTTATAACATCATAGTTGCTTCTGCGTATACGGTAACAATAGCTCTTCTTGCTATCACTCACAGCTTTCCAGTCTACTGATAGGAATACTAGTGCATAACACGGGAGGTATATTATGTATTTATACAGAAACAGTTGAAATACGAACGAATTAGATAGGCAGGAACGAATCATTTCACAAACGAACAGACACTTGGCCGCTAGTAGCACTGTGAACATGTAAGTGCATCTAGGAGTACGTGCGCTAGCAACACGACCGCCAATAATACGACTCGACCGCCAGATGTGTGCTATATGTAATTGAAGGCTGGATGGAGATGAATGTGTAGTGTGACGAATGGTGAGGCAAAATTACATGAACTTCATAAATTGTTACGTTCTTTTAACATCCAAAACTTTCAACTAGTTCTCAAGGAGATTTTTAAACAAGTGTCTTTATTAGTATGTTCAATACTCTACCTTCTCGATCATTAATTATATATTGAAATGTCAATAGACTGAAGTTTCAATTATGAGAATTATAGATGAATCCAAACATTTTCTTTTCAGAAGACCATAATTCACTAGCCAATTATTCTAATTCATTTCTGTTGTGTTTATATAATATTTTTATTGATGATTTTGTATTATTGGAGGCTGGCCTCCTCATGTTTGATCTATAAATCTGACTAGACAAACACATCTTTTTGGTGTGATCCTTGAAAAAAAAATGCATAACTTAAGTTATGCGTCACGTCATGTGATTGGTTGGTTGTGAGGCAAAACAACTCATTCCATCATGGCTTTACAAAAAGTCTGCTTTAGGCTGCAGTGTATAGAGATGCTCCATGCCCCGCCCCGCCACATAATCACTGTAGGGAGCGGAATTTTATGTGCTAAAAATTTAAATATATCTATTTTTATGTGCTAAAAAGTACGAAAATATTTTATAAAAATTAAAAAAAATATTTCTTTTAAATATGACAACAATATCTTACTTAGCTTGGAAAAAAAAATGTTACTAGGTACTCACCCACCACACTTGAGTGCTAGTAGTTGGCTGAGAATTGCAGTGAACAACGAAGGTCATCTCCAAATTCTCCATCACAAAAGCATGCTAATTATCTCTGAACGGCGACTTATACTGATGCCGATTATCTCTGAACGGCGACTTATACTGTGAAAACGATCTTTCCACATCACAGGACGTCAGATGTGCATATTTAAAGAGAGGAATGTCACAAACACAAACACCGTCAATTTCACCTACAGGCACACCCTCCAATACTTGAGCAATTTTACACATTTTTTTATATTCACTGTTTTTCCCAAACACATTCTGGAATTTGTCCCTTAGTACTTGTACTTCTGAACCTGGTAGCGAGTCTAGTTTAATTTTCACGGCACGCACCTCCTTGTTTCAGACAACAGGTTTTTGGATGTTTCGAGTTTTTTATGGTGTCTCACAAAAAGCTTAGATTTGCTAATAGGAAAGATAAATCGTTTTTTAAACAACCATCTTTCAGTATATCTTGAAGGATATCTATTGACGAAGCCCGATAACAGGGAATCACCACAAGACGTATTGCCTCACTTGATGGACATTAGCGAGAGGCGAGAGATTTGTTTAAATTAAATAATGTTCATACCCTAGCTGTTATCTGTTGTGTTTCACAAACAAAGCGTGGAATGAAATCATCTTCAGCAACAATAAACATTCCTAATTATGTGTTGCAAGATCTCTCCTCCTTGTCCATGTTAATTTATTCTCTAATAATAACACTTATATGCTGCCTAGCAGTTCTCAGTACTTGTAGTAATACTATTACAAAAATGTATCACGGATACACCACACAGCGGTTGGAAACACGAAGCAACCAAGAATTCTTAAAAAGATAACGTACTTCTGAGTGACATCATTGATTTAATTTTAAAATATTTAAAAGTTCTTGTAAAAATAATTTAAGTAAAAAAACTCCAAGATTTATATGTTTATAATAGATTTCCTGAAAATATGTATTTACATAATTTATTGTGAAAATATGTGTTTTTATGTGAAATAAAATTCGGGTTTTGAACTTGAAACTTCATGTTCGGAATTTTTTACTTTGTTAATTGTGTTTTATCACACACAAAAATAATATTTAATTACATAGGAATCCGCTCCTTAATAATCACATCTACACCTCTATATTTCTATCCTCTATTCCAATCATAAAAAATGGAGTTGAATGTTTCCTCATATCCTATAAATAATTTTACAGTAACACATTACAAGTCAGTGTTACCTACATAAATAATTGTACTATGAATATTCATAGGCCTTTATAATACTTGTTTATTATTACAGAATAGATCATGAAAGTTAAAGTAAACATTCTTAGTCTGGTAAACAAACATTACTACCCATCTGTTGTAAATTTACCGGTGTTTATTCCAGGAACTAGCAGAGTGCTTCATCTCCCTCCACGAATACTTTGATTCCCTCAATGTTCCGCCACAGTCTAGTATATACAGTCACGAAGCTCAATACGTAGTAAATATGCATCCGTAGATAGTTGCTGACTACTAGGATCGCTAATATCGCCTCATTATAGACAATGCGAAATAGTACCGGCACAGTCTATTGGTCCTAGCACCCTCGCAACTCAAACTTCGTGACTGTATATACTAGACCGCGGTTCCGCGCTCCGTAGTCGCTAACGATGTTTTGTATACAACGACTTAGGCGACATCTAACATTAAAAGCGTAGTAGCAACTAACATGGTAACATTGCTTAAAAAAAATTGAAATATTGAAAGCAATACTGTTTTATTATTAAACATCTGAAAGCGAACGATCAAAGGATACGGTACGTTAATTATATGTTGGAGGAAAGATTTTATCTAGTAAGAAGAAATAGTGAACCAAGACCAACTCTTGAAGATAATAATGGTGTGAATTAATTTAAAGGTTTGTTTCTGAATTTCATGGCAACAACTGGAGTTATTCCACTTTTGGTCGAATGCCTGGCGCCGTTCCATCACGAGTGGAGGGAGCATCATTCAGTTTGTCTCTGGTTTACACCAGCGTCCTCCACTATCATAGACGCAGCACTATTCCACTCTCGGGAGTAGCCGAGTTACTATATAAAATTTCTAATCTAATTTTAATAAAGCGATCCATAAAAATGTATATGGAGGGGCTTTTCACAGAAATTCACATGGGGACTACAAATTTCTTGGGGATGAAATACACTTAGCGGAAGAAAGTCAACAACGCAGCGTCTCTGCTATGGAAGTGGATCGTATTTTGTGAGACCATCTTATGTCCACGGCGTTGCGGGAAGGCAGATAAATATCTGTGGCTTATGGTTTGTTCTGCGGAGTCCCTGCTGAAGACCTCAGATCAACATTTAAACATTGAATAGGCTACCCACAAATCCGCACACCAATAACTTCTTCGCTAACCCTTTCCTAATCTAACACTTCAAATAAACAACAATATTTTTGTCTCTTTTGATCTTCAGGTTTTATTTTTCTGCATATCCAGTAATGGATATTCGTGATAACTTGTCTCAGAGTATTGAGTCTGTCGCAAAGTGAATTGTTTATTTTTCTTCACTGTCTTCCTCCCCTTTAAAACGTACTTCCTAAGATTGCTTCCTTATTTCAATTCTACGTGTATGACATGTTTAAGTATATCATATTTTATTTCATATTATGATATGGCCAGGTATGTAGTAGAACTTCCCATTATTTGCCTTCAGTGTGCAGAAAACGTTTCAGTGTAAATGAAATTCTTAACTATAAAGATTTAATCTCCAATAAAACAATAATTCCCGAAACTTAAACACAATTGAATCGGTCATTTGTAAAACCACATGAGTCACAGAAAATAAGTTTCGAGAAAAATAGAAAAAAAATTACCTATAGTTACTTGGTTTTCGGTTAGGTCAGTGAAATTTTTATAAGAGGACCATACATTAGTATGTCTGATTACAAAAGCATTGTATCTTAATTATCTCATTTCATATCACCTTAAAATATTTTTCAATTTCTTGGACTCATGTTGTTTAACAAGTACAAATAACAACAACTCTAGTATCCTGAAAAAATATGAAGTGTATTGTTTGTTGTAGTGTGAAATACATTATCATATAGTTTTCAATAAATTTATATTGTTGTTTTTATTTCATATTCAAAATTATTCATATCATTCACAAATTAAATTCAAAATATCATGGCCGACTTAAAAAAAGTTATTCGCGAGTAATTAATTTTCATACCAGTATGTCACATCTTTAATGATAATGTATGAGTACAGACATATCTTTACTTCACAATAAGAAAATAACAGAAATTGCATAGTATCCCTTCAAAAAAAGACGGTGCTTCTTGCTTTGGGATCTCTCTTCGAGGACTTTTTCTCTTTATATCATGCACTTCTACGAGTCCTTGAAGGTACACAGGTACATATCTTGTTCATTTTTGCTTTCAAATGACATAGTTTTATTTAAAATATATATTCTATCTGGTATAGGTACTTTCATATAGCACTATTGATTTTTTTTTTCTTCTACTGAACTCTTGGAACTACACGCACTGTCCAGCATCTTGAAAAAGAAGTGCATGATAGCAAATGCTTCATGGCTGCATCATGGCGTTAAGCGTTAAAGCCACATGAGTCCGTACTGATGTGGTTTTGAAAGAATTCAATATTTTAAGATTTTATAGAATGTTTAACAATGATCGGACTCATGTTCTTTTGACTGGAAATGATGCGTCTATCCATAGTGCTTCCGGTGACTCATTTTCGTAAAAATGTGAACTCATGTGGTTTTACAAATAAGTGATTCAATTAAATAATACTTTGTATTACAAAACACATAGTGAACTCTGTAGCCACTAAGTTTTCACAATATATCAGCCAAAATTATTGATCTTCGTTCACAATTTTTTTTCTATATAGGGGTTTGTTACTTTCTTATCTCGATCTGTCTATACTTCGTTCCATAATGTCTGACAGGAGAAGCAAATATTGCCGGCAGAGGAGGAGATAAGTATAATTGCTATTCAACTAATGACAGAGGTCTCATTCCATGCTTGTCTTGAAGTTGGGCGGGGGTAGAACGCTTCAGACCGCCCAACTTCAAGTCAAGCGTGGAATGAGACCACTGCCATTGGTTGAATAGCAAATATACTACTTCTCACCTCATCTGCCGGAAATGTTTACATCTCCTGTCAGGCATTATGGAACGAAGTATAGACTTCCTTGTTAAAATCAGAGGTTGCAAATTCACTTTTGATTTTGTATATGCTAGACCTTTTCCAAGTTTAATGTGATATGCTACAAAACAATACTTTAAATCAGGAATCGTCAGCACAGAGCACGCTGGGGCTAGAGTCTCTTACCCGCAGAAAACGCAGTGAACCATGGTGCACTCCATAGTTGCAAGCGGGTATGCTCTCTATCTCTCCCTGCTGCACGACGGTGCGCAAGGGACGGCACCGCGTACCCTTTGCACATTTCAGCGAGTGCTGACGACCACTGCTTTAAATAATAATAATAATAATAATAATAATAATAATAATAATAATAATAATAATAATAATAATAATAATACACCCCAACAAATCCTCAACACACAACAGAATTTCACAACATACACACTATTTGACTCCACACTACACAACACAAACGCATCCCCAAACAAACCATATGAAAACACCGGAAGGCGCAAGGACCTGACCAGTTCTGAAGATGGCTCGCAAGCTGAAACTGGACAACTAGGTATTTATAAACTTAGTTCAATATTAAGACTTGAAAGTAATCACCATATCTTATATTCCAAAAACAATAACAATATTATAAAGCTAATTTTGAAATCTAAACAGTAGTTAGCTTTCCTCAATAAATAAATAAATAAATAAATAAATAAATAAATAAATAAATAAATAAATAAATAAATAAATAAATAAATAAATATTTTGGGGGGAGGGGGAGTTTCGATTTTATTTATTTGCAATGATCAAACATCTTTCTGTGCTCAAATTTTTATTCTCCACTCTCCTCTATCTTGCCAGTCTCCTTCTACGAAACTTTTCTGTTGCATTTATGCACTAATTTCCTCCGCTCATAATTATAATCTCTGGACTCATCCTCTTCCCTTTTCATGTAGGTATACATTTAATAGACCGTCATTTCACATCTTCCAAACATGGCCATTCCAATTCAATTGTTTTCTATGGTTGTAGTTAAGTTTAGAAGTTTGATACAGCATCCTTCTCCTAATTACTTCGGTTCCTATTTTATCTAATTTTGAACACAGCGCAGATTTTATAAGAAAATTGATTTCTGTAGATTCTAGTTTGAATTTAATATACAGAACTGTCTTCAATATGCCAAATATAAAACAAAGTAAACCTATACCAATTTTTAAAATTCTATATATAGTTTCCACAGAAAGAAGCGTTTTCAACATTCCTGATCATGTAAATGTGATTTTTGGCACGTCGCGCTGTCTATCTTAATTGTGAGAGCTGTTATCTTCTAAACTATTGTTTGCATAACAAATTAATTACATTTTGTTTGAAATAAAAAAAATACACCACAATAAAACCTATGCAGATGTTCACTTTGCTATTTTTTTCATATAAAACAAATAAATATAAGTGGATTATAATGTAGGAAAATTGTTCATCCACAGAAATTAATTGCTTTGTTCACAATTTTATTTCCACTGTACAGTTTCAGTAGTCTGTGCTTGCCTTCTAATTATATGCAAAGACATGGACGCTGTGGAAATCAAGTTCAGAAAATTTCGATAGTACATTCTGTGAATAATGAGAACAACTGAAATTAAATGTGTTCCTCGACAATTGCTAACAATGTCATAATTTTTTATGTGCAAGAAACATTGTGAAGGATGTTTTCAATGAGTCAGTTAATTACTTTTCAACTTGAAGCAATATGAGAGCGTACTCTATGTTTTGATACCTGTACACTGAATAATTTTATAAATTCTTTTTTCAGTTTCGTACACAAATTGTTTAAATTAATTCTGTTTAGTGTTATTGATAAAATAATAATCAGTTATAAATCAGTCTTATGACTTATCGCAATTAATGCAATCTTACAAACAGTTTACATTAAATACATTTATTGTTAATGTTTTCGCTTATAACGACATCTTCAGACAAGCAACATTTGATATCATGTGAAAATTAAAAAATTGCATAAATGTGCTTTGTGACATAAGATTTACAGTGTATATGATGGAGTTATATAAATTAATGTATATTGTATTACATATTTATTACCTAATGTTAATGTCATAATACATAAAATGCATATAAAACATGTTGAAACATATAACGTACACTCAAGTGAACACGGAATTTGTTCAATTATGGTAATTACGGCGTACACTTTGACTTTTCAATTAATATGGATATAAATTGACATCAATTGAGTTTATAATATCACATTGTATTATTGTATTGCTAATTTTGTCAGCTTCTATCGACGTTAAGTATGCAAGTAGTTGTGTATACTACTACATGGCATTACACAGTGGTATACATATTAACGACTTTGATTAATATATTTTATAGATGTTTCGAAGTTTGTAAATCAAGCTTCTATATCAAATTGCGAAAGAAAGTGTGGTTGTCGATCATAATCATGGAAAAACTGATTCAAAATAGCTACATGATGAAGCCAAATGCGCTGCACTGTGGATCAGAGTTTTATGGTCTTGTAGTCATCATCATCATCATCATCACCATCATCATCAAAAATTCGAGGGTTAAGTTGTTAAGGCTCACTCCGGTATCAAGGTATCATAGTTTTCAGGTAAAGAGTTGTCCATAGATATATTGGCCTGCCAAGGATGTAATCCTCCAAGGATGTGACATCACATTATTGAAATATGTAAGTTATGTGAAAAAAATAATTTTGAATTATTTATTTATAATAATAAATTTCTGCATTCAATAACTCAGTAATTGAGGCAAATGGTTGTGCTAGTAAATATAGGAATATGCCACTGAAATTATATTCCCTTTCGTTGGTGAGATTCTTATTCCTGAGGGATCTTCATTTGTACGTAATTAGCTTTTGTACTCTGTAGTAGTAATTTTTTTAAAATCGAGCTGTAATTGTAGGTATTTTTTCGCTTTGAGACGTAATAAAATTTCATTTCAACTTCAGATGATTTGTTTTATGGCCCTAAAGAGGTACATTTTTGTCATTTAACACAAACATAAAGGTCATTTCCATTGTATGGGGAATATAAAAGATTGTGACAGTGAAGACCGTTACCTCTTTCCATCAGCGATCTAAAGATTATGGGAATTGGACTCGTACCAAAGTTGGAAAGTTACACTAAAATTAATTTCTAAACGAAGTATAAAATTGGCATAAAATTCGTAATTTATGTGACTAATGTAAAAATGTAATACATTCAAAACTTGCTGTAATATATTAAATAATCACAGTGTAATTCTTACTCGAGTTCCCACGCTACCAGCTTGCATTACTTACTGTAATTCATTGGAACTCAACATATTGTATTCAATTTTTCTATCTTTTGAAACGATACGCCAACACCACTCAGTGTTCCCGCGTATAGCTTACCTACTAGCCGTGCCGCTACAGATCCCAGTGACATCGACGGTGTTTTTTATACTGACATACGATTTTCAACTTGAGTATTTTTGTAACTGTTCTTCCCACGATTCCCAGCTGCGGAGCTCCTTATAATTTATATCATTGTGGTAATGGATAGTGTCTTCGGACTTTTTTCTTTTATCCGCTAACAGAAAAAGTTGTCCTTTTTACAGAGGGCAATATTAAAAGAGAAAACACAAAATATATTTTGTTATTCTTCTGAAAACTCTCTGTGGACACTTTCACAGAGATGGAACTTTTAAATTTTACTAGACACTTCTAGAATTTTCGTGGTTATATTGTGATCTGAATTTTGGAATTTTAAAAGAATGGAATAATATAAATCAACTTCAGTTCACAGCATACTTACAAAGCGTTCAGTAAGAGTCATATTATGTTCAAACCTTATTTATACGTAGTTCTGATTTGTGCGTAATTCAAGTTATTCCTCTTGAGTCACCTATAACACAAGTTTTACTGATTTTCTGTAACTGTAATTCCATTGCTGTCAATTGTTTTCGTATTACAATTTAATCTTCTTTAATTTTTCGTAAATTAAAAAAATGAATACAGAACATGTTCTTCATATTGTTTGCTTTAATTTATTTACAGGACTCTTACTCTTGTTGACGCCGTACAAAATTTTGTCCAATATTCTTTTGAGAAGATTAGCTCCGTACGTAGATGAAATTATTGGGGATCATTAAAGCAGTTTTAGGCGTAATAGATCGACTATTGATCAAATTTTTGTATTCGACAGATATTGGAGAAAAAAATGGGAGTATAACGGTACAGTACATCAGTTATTCATGGATTTCAAAAAGGCATATGACTCGCTTAAGAGAGAAATTTTACATAATATTCTTATTGAATTTGGTATTCCCGAGAAACTAGTTCGATTAATTAAAATGTGTCTCAGTGAAACTTACATCATAGTCCGTATAGACCAGTTTCTATTTGTTACTTTTCCAGTTCACTGCGAGCTAAAGCAAGGAGATGCACTATCACCTTTACTTTTTAACTTCGCTCTAGAATATGCCATTAGGAAAGTTCAGGATAACACAGAGGGTTTAGAATTGAACGGGTTACATCAGCTTTTTGTCTATGCGGATCACGTTAATATGTTAGGAGAAAATCCACAAACGATTAGGGAAAGCAAGGAAATTTTCCTTGAAGAAAGTAAAGCGATAAGTTTGGAAGTAAATTCCTAAAAGACAAACTATATTATTGTGTCTCGTGACCAGAATATTGGACGAAATCGAAATATAAAAATTGGAGATTTATCCTTCGAAGAGGTGGAGAAATTGAGATATCTTGGAGCAGCAGTAACCAGTATAAATGACACTCGGGAGGAAATTAAACGCAGAATAAATATGGGAAATGCGTGTTATTATTCGGTTGAGAAGCTTTTTTCATCTAGTTTTCTGTCAAAAAGTCTGAAAGTTAGAATTTATAAAACAATTATATTACCGGTTGTTCTGTATGGTTGTGAAACTTGGACTCTCACATTGAGAAAGGAACATAGATTAAAGGTGTTTGAGAATAAGGTTCTTAGGAAAATATTTGGGGCTAAGAGGAATGAAGTTACAGGAGAATGGAGAAAGTTACACAATGCAGAACTGCACGCTTTATATTCTTCACGTGACATAATTAGGAACATTAAATCCAGATGTTTGAGATGGGCTGGGCATGTGGCAGGTAGGGGCGAATCCAGAAATGCTTATAGTGTGTTAGTGGGAGGCCAGAAGGGAAAAAGATCTTTGCGGAGGCCGAGACGTAGATGGGAGGATAATATTAAAATGGATTTGAGGGAGGTGGGATATGATGATAGAGAGTGGATTAATCTTGCACAGGATAGGGACCAATGGAGGGCTTATGTGAGTACGGCGGTGAATCTCCGGGTTCCTTGAAAGCCATTTGTAAGTAAGAAAGTAAGTAAATAAGGAAGAGGACTCTTCCACTGAGAAATTTCAACCTATTACTTCATCGCATTCACATTTATGTTTTCACCTTTATTTTCCATAGTTTACCACAGGCCCTATCGTTCTCACAAAAAAGTCCTGCAAGTAAATTCTTAGTCAAAAGTATATATTTGACAACAAAGACTGTATGTGCGAGATAGGAACTTGATAGAGCGAGAAATACCTATCCAGTAATTTTATCCATATCCCTCTCAGTTAGAGACATTTCTTATTATAGACTTATCATTATCATTTACTTTACACTAGATGACCTCTATGAACATAAACTGCGGTTATTATGCCACATCTGACAGAAAATCGGTAGTACGGATCACGTAGGAAATGTTTTGAAATATTCCTTACTCCCAGAGCTGCCGAAAGTATGGGTAGTTTGTAATATGAAGTTGATATATATTTACCCGTCACTCAATATCAATTGACGTAATAGAAATTGCAGTTACTCAGCAGCAACAGACGTCATATGAATCAATTTATTAAGTGACTTATAAACAGCAGAGCCAAGGTAACGTTAGTGTGTCAAACATGTTACAGGTAATATGACGTATTCAGTGGTGTCAGACTCTGTTGTACGAACATATAATTATCATAGTTATATTACATTGCAATGGTGTAATTTTATTTGTGTTGTAATAACATTGGAATGTTTTTATTCAATTGAAGGGTGTGATCTCAAAACGCGTTAAGTCCATTTTTATGAAAGATTGTCGTTTATTCAACTGTCCGGACATAGGTCTGAATCTCACAAGTGATACCAATAAGGCAACACTTATGAGGCAACTAGACCAGGAGATAATGATTTAGGGTGGCTAGTTCCTTTCCTCTTATGAAATGATTGGGCAAGGTTTTTTTAATCCACTGAGCTACGGACTGAGTGAATTTTCAAGTGACATGCACAATAACACAATCTTTTAGATAGGGATTGACGTTGTTTTGGAAGAAAAGCTTAAAATATAATGAAGATATTTCAAACATAACCATATATAGCCTACATGTATGTATAAATCATAAAGATGGCCAATTGGACTGAGCGAGTTTTGAGATCACACTCTTAAATTAATTGTTATTGCACAAGAAGAAACTCGGTGTTACAGAAATTCCTGTTTGCAAATTTTCTCATTTTATACAACCATAACCGGCTAAGAAGGATGAAGATACAGGAGAATGGAGAAGTTACACAACGCAAAATTGCACGCATTGTATTCATCCCCTAATATAATTAGGAACATTAAATTCAGACGTTTGAGATGGGCAGGACATGTAACACGTATGGGCTAATCCAGAAATGCATATAGTGTGTTAGTTGGAATGCCGAAAGAAAAAAAGATCTTTGGGTAGGTCGAGACGTAGATAGGAGGATAATATAAAAATGGATTTGAGGGAGATGGGATATGATGGTAAGGACTAGATTAATCTTGCTCAGATAGGGACCGATGGCGGGCTAATGTGAGGGCGGCAATGAACCTTCGGGTTCTCTAAAGGTCATTTGTAAGTAAGTATGCACCGTCACCGGCTTACAACACCAATAAAAGAGATTGTTATAATTGAATATATACGACAAACAGAAATTTATCTACTAAAGTATGTTAGAGTATCTTTCGCAATATTTATGTTACAATGATATGGTTGCCATGCAGTCGTAACTAAATTGAAAAATGAAAAAAGCCTATGACGCTGCAGCCATATAGACACATCAGAAAATCTAACGTGATCTTAGGTTAGTAGCAACAAAGTTGCCTCGTCAGAGAAATACACATGATCTAAGTACTAGTTTGTCTTCGTCAAGTTTTGCCAAGAAAGCCAGCCTTTAGCTCTATCTTCGGTTGTGATCCGCTGTGTTATTTGAATTTTGTATGCTTGTAAATATAAAACATTATGCCTCTGAATCGTTCTGCGACGAAATAGGAGCTGCAAATTTCCTTGTCGAATTGATTTTCTTGGATTCTTTGCTAACCAAGTTCAAATCCGATCAATTTTTTCACAAACTTTTCGCTTGGAATACTTACCAGTTTTCAGCAACATGCTTCCTGTTTGTTTGAACTCTGTATCCCAGACCATTATTCTCTTATAATTAGGAAGGTCCTTGAAGGTTGAACTTGCGACGAAACTGGCGTTGTACATGCTAACAGACTTTGGTTTTGCTAACCAATGAACACACGATATCTTCTCCTGAAACTTGCTCATGGCTGTGGCTTCCTTTCCTTCTTCTTCCTTCCGTTTTTTATTCCGAAGATCTTTAGATTCGCTCTGTGTTTCCATTTTACAAATATGTCCCTGCTACTGTATATTAACTGTCCGTATTTAATTATAGTTACTAAATCTAAACATTGGTAAAACTCTCCAAGTTCTTTGTGTGATCATATCTTCAATTTAATTCTTTTGCACATTTACCTAAAAATTTTACAGAGCACTTTTCTTTTCCAGATATTAATTATGATATGATAATATATGATATGATATGATATGATATGATATGATATGATATGATATGATATGATATGATATGATATATGATATATGATATGATATGATATGATATGATATGATATGATATGATATGATATGATATGATATGATATGATATGATATGATATGATATGATATGATATCATATGATATGATATATGGTGTGGTGTGATGTGATGTAATGTGATGTGATATATATGTACTGTATATGTATATGTATTTCGCCACAGCATTACTTCGTCACATTTTCACGTATATGGTGCCACCATTAACAATGAATACAAATAACACTTTTGCATTATACTTTAATAAAACTTCCCTAATCTCACTATCTACCTCTCATCTTGCTGCTTAATACATCGTCTAATATTAATTATGCTACCTAGTTTTTGCTAGTCATTATTTACTCACTAGTTCACATATACCTTACTGTTTATACCACTTCACTCTTATAGCCGATTCTTTATTCAGTTCACTATTCGCTATCAATAATTCGTACTATTCACACCTTCATTACTCTGATGCCTTGATATTAATATTTCCATCTATTCTTTTCTTGATCTTTTACTAGTTCACTAATGTTGATCACTTATCAACTCGAAAAGATATTTGTTCTTGTCGAATACTCGCAGCAGTAAGATGTTTTACGGGGTTTTCCTCAATTAGAAAGCAAATGTCAGATAATGCTCGGCATGATCTCGTCAAATACAATTTAGTTCTATTTAGTTTCTTCGACATTACTGTTTATTCTATAAATCTTCGTTAAATAACCCCTTTGAAACAAATACCATAAGAACTTGATCAAATTTACTAACAATATACAGTTTGACAAATTACAATGAAAGAAAAGTACAAAATCCATCCATCTATATTGCCTATGAAGTAACTCTTAGAACAATATAAAGTAATTTATATGAACATAGTTTAAGGTAAACCAATGCATGTAGTATTACTCCACAGTAATGGAGCATGCAGACTGTAAAAAAAAAAAACCTTTGAAAATAGCCAGCAGCAATGAAAACTCAGACTAATTGAATATAAGTGATAAAACTTAACTTTCTTTGGACACTTTATAATTAATGAGGGCTAGTTAAATAAGAAAGCGACGTCAAATTGTTACATTACCAGGCTTTTCATTAATTTGTTACAAGATGCAATTTTTAAAAAGTGTGTTTTTATACTTTTCTACAAAACGTAAACATTTGACAGAGAAATAAGATCCTTTTATATTATTGTGTTCCTGTAACGTCTCGAGTTCAGTCAATTTTCCAATGTTTCGTCTACATATTTTTATCTTTAAATATTTAGTGAAAAAGTAAACATCTCAATGCACAATTTTGTAGATGTTTGTTTTAAAGTAAAATTTAAATATTCGTTTGTTCTTTTTTCCTTGTAGTAAACGATATTTAGATATTTTAGTAGACATATAAAACATTTTAGAAGATAATATCGTGTTTATACTAATCTTTGTTCCATTTGGTACAAATAATAAGCAAAAATAATGAAATTGCATGAGAAACCATTCCGTTGCAACCGATTTCGAATTATTAAAATTAAAAATATCTTATAATTCTTTAGAGTCATTTACGACTGATTTTTTAGTGTATAGTTATTTTGAACAAAAGTTATCTAATAATTTAGGAAAAAATCTGTATTCCTAGACTAAAGACTTTAAACGTATTGACTTTTTTTGCAGAATCACGAATGCTATCTCTTTATGGTCGTATATTTAGGAACTAATACCTGTGACCAAAAATATCAGTAAATTTGTAATGCAACATCATCTTAGATACCTAACTTCTCTCATGAAGGATTTGTAAGAGATTCCACTTTGTCTGTAGGATTTTTTTACATCTTTATGTGACATACTTGAAGCCAGCTGAGTCAGAATGGGAGAATGCTTATTCTGATGGTTTCTTTAAGCGGATTTATTTCCAGCATGTTGAGCAATGGATGATTACAATGAATCTGGGGGATTAAGTTCTCTTTAATGCTGAACATACGTGATGTGTGCACAACGTACATTCGGAAAGCCCTAGTCTACCATGAAACTAAACAATATACCATCAAACCATATATTATCGTTATCTATAAGAATTAAACGGCAAAGTACTTGTTAAAAATTAATTTATAGTTCTTAAAACTGATTATTTCTGTAATTCTTCGCACGTTCGGGCCTAAATATCTCTGTAGAACTATATATAATGGCGATCTTGTTACATTCCTGTTGCTCAGGTACTCGCCTCAGCTCTTACAATAAATATCGTTTCCAAAATTACGAATGTATAATAATCTTAATACCAGTTTATTCTTACAATCTCTGTTAAATATAAAACATTTATCATTAACATAGTTAGTCATTATTATAATCGAAAATGAAACTACATCAGTCCAACCTTATAATTTGATTTTCTCTTTTTATCCCACAACTTACTTACTTACAAATGCCTTTTAAGGAACCCGCAGGTTCATTGCCACCCTCACATAAGCCCACCATGGGTCCCTATCCTGTGCAAGATTAATCCAGTCTCTATCATCATATCTCACGTCCCTCAAGTACATTTTAATATTATCCTCCCATCTACGTCTGGTTCTCCCCAAAGGTCTTCTTCCTTCCGGCCTCCCAACTAATATTTTATATGCATTTCTGGATTCGCCCATACGTGCTATATGCCCTATCCATCTCAAATGCTTGGATTTAATGTTTCTAATTATGTCAGGTAAATAATACTATGCGTTCAGTTCTGCGCTGTGTAATTTTCTCCATTCTCCTGTAACTTCATCCCTCTTAGCCCCAAATATTTTCCTAAGAACCTCACAACAGCAATATTTTTTTTTTTAAACAATGGCCGGTACTTGACTTACGTCATTCACCCATATGAATCCAGTTATGTAGACAAATTTACCGACATAATCGTTTCCCAGGATGTGGCATAGGAGGCTGATCTACAGTACACCCGCTGAGATGATTATGGAGATTTGTTGGAATGCCACAGGGGAACAGGAGCTTCCCGGAGAAAATTCCTGTATTACCTGGACCACGTGCTTCCTCAACACAAGTTATAAATCGAGGGTACATCGGGGATCGAACCCGGGATCACAGGATTATAAGTTCGGCGCTCTAGCCGCTACAGCAATAAATAAAAATTAACCTATTTTTTTAAATTATTTTCACATACAGTTCAGCATAATTTATCATAAGCTACACAATTGTCTCTTCTGCAAAAAATTTTCTTAGGCTTTACGTTTTTTTTTTTTTTTCAGGTTGCAGAAGGGGCAAATAAACCACTTCTTTCTTAAATTGTGTATACAAAAAGTATATCATTCATTCTGTTAATGAGTTCCAACCAGTTTCTTTAGTATCAGTGTTGACTGTTAATGCAATGATTTTATGAATCTAAGTGTTCACTGTTTTCCTAAGTACCTTATTCTCGAACACCCTTAGCCTCTGTTCCTCTCTCAAAGTGAGAATTCAAGTTTCACAACCATACAGAACAACCGGTAATATAACCGTTTTATAAATTCTAATTTTCAAGTTTTTCGAAGGCAGACTGCATGACAAAAACTCTTCAACCGAATAATAATAGGCATTTCCCATACTTATTCTCCTTTTAATTGCCTCCCGAGTGTCATTTATATTTGTTACTGTTGCTCCAAGATATCTGAAATTTTTCATTTTTTCAAAGGATAAATTTCCAATTTTTATATTTCCATTTCATACTATGTTTTGGTCACGGGACATAATAACAACAACAATAATAATATTAGTAATAATAATAATATTATTATTATTAATAAATTATAATAGTAATAATAATAATAGTAATAATAATATTAAAAATAACAATAATAATTAGGAATATTTCGTTATACAATGATTCTCCTTCAACCAAAACCAATCTGCTGTCGCCAAAATACGTCCCTATTCTTTTCTCTCCAAGTGATAATAATAATAATAATAATAATAATAATAATAATAATAGTAATAATAATAATAAATAATAATAATATTTTATATATTATCTTTCTCATTATAGATACAGTAATACTGTGATGTGGCACAAATTCTATTTCACTGTATTTTTCAAAATTACAAGTTTTCACTATTTCTAATATCGAATAAGTGGTATGACTATGCCGTCTAGTCCGTTTGTCTGTCTGTCTTCTGTGTACTGCGATTTACTAAACAATTAGTAGCATTTTGTTCATATTCAGTATCTTTTGAACCAATATATCCTCGTATAATGATCTGAAATATATCCTAATACTGTAATATTTAGTGAACATAATAGTTACTCGAATTTACGTACTAAGGTCGTAAAAAGCGTTTTATATTTGCCCGAGATAGTGTATATAGACTTATAGTAAATAATGAGAAGGCCAGGAACACTAGTAGCGGCCTTGATACACACGAAATTTTATGCACAAACGTAATATTTTCATTTTAACAAGGTAAAATATTTAAATTATTTAATAGAAATTT
Source organism: Periplaneta americana (assembly GCF_040183065.1). NCBI lineage: Eukaryota > Metazoa > Arthropoda > Insecta > Blattodea > Blattidae > Periplaneta > Periplaneta americana. Next base: position 106,303,036 of record NC_091120.1, on the reverse strand, counting down.
AAGCCATGCGATTAAAACAAAATGATTTTAGTCCATGTAAGCATTGTAACGACAGTAAGCAACAATATAAATCAGCAACCTACATATTTTTAGGTATAACTTATGTCAATAGATAAAGAAATAAAAACGTTGGTAAAAAAGAATAGAATGTGTGCTGTGGCTATAACGACAAGATATCCTGAACTCCGCCTGATATTTCGGATGCCTCGAAAAGTGCTTCTCTTACTTTGTTGCCATGTAAATGAAAAGAAAATTACGAAAAAGGCTATACCGATTTTGTGAATAGTGCAGAAAGCAAATTATCCACTATATACTGTAAGTACACTGAATCCGTAATATTGGTTCTAGGTTTATGAAATATTGAAATAAAACAATATTCTTTAAGGTCCTATTATTCATTACTAAAATCAACATTTTCAAAGAAGGGTAATATCGAAATAAAGATGTGCTAGATTAATGCGTTTCTAAAGACAAAGAAGGATGATTATAAACCCAATAGGCTTAATCTATTCTATTCTATTAGTTCCCCTTCAGGGAAGAACACAGACTGGGACTGTCCTTGCACGCAGGTCCTACAAGTTACCATGAGCTCAGTGAAGAGACCACTGTGCATAACACGACCAGCAACAACGAATGACCACATATCCACCAGGTTCAAGTTCGGTGGCGGTCCGCAGCCGACTCTACATCTGAGCAAACCAGAAACCTAGGATATAAACGAAGATGATGATGAAAGAGGAGAAGTGTAATTATTTTTGCGAAATGAATCCCAGTTCCAACACCAAGAGTTACCCAGATATTCTGCTTTGATTGGTTGAGGAAAAACCTCGGAATACCTGAACCTGGTAACTTGTCCCAACCAAGATTTGAACCCGCTCGTTTCACTATCAGACTTACCAAGCGTTACTCCACAGCGGTGGACTCAATTGGCTTAAGTCTAATATGCTCATATTCTATAGGAAACATATTAACATGGTTTTCTTTAAAGCTTCAGATGAATTATATTGTAATGAATAGAATGGGATTAATATATTGACGTTGCTGGCAAACAATAACATTATGCAACTTTAAAAAAATTCGCATATCAGTGAGTTGAACGATATATTAATAACAGTATTATTTGGCCTGTTCCATTGTCACTTTTCTGATGTTCCTTACCAGCAAGTAGCCGTATTTGTTGCTGAAGAATTCAGCATGCCGCACCGCCACTGAAGAAAACACAAGATAATGGTCATACTATCTCTTTCTGTGAAAGATAAGGAACGTTTATATAATCTCATCCAGATCTGATGAATTTGTTTCCTAATATGTCACAACTTAAGCCACACTTTAGTTTTCTAAGTATTCCTTAATAAAGTTTATTAGGTCATGTAGAATTATCCAAGAGTAAATCATGCGGATTCCAAGTTTGAATCTGTATATTTATGTTTGTCCCAGCGGCTAGATTAATCACAATTGCATGTAATTTGTATGGAAATGTGGGCCTTGAGTCCCTGTGAATGTAATTAATCTGGTTTAAGGGGAATGTTATAGCCTAGTAGTTTTGGCAACTTGAGAGAGTGGATGAGGAAATGTAATACAGTTCTGCCATCTGCTTTTAATTCTGGACTACTGTGTCTCATTGTCAGTGGTCACAGCTTTAATGTTATACTATCGCGCTAAGGAAGTAGGTTTTTAGTTATACGAACTTACGAGTCTTCTCTGTTGCAAATATTACTTAATGAAAGACAATAGAAGCACATATGGTATAATTGACGTGGAAAAACTTACTATAACTTGCCAAGAAACAAAGTTAGGGAAGAAATTATAAATTCAGATATAGAGCCAACGATCATACAACCTTTAGTTAATATGGACAGGGAAAATAGTTTCGAGAATAAAGCGAGAAAATTCAGTTATCAAAGAATTTAAAATTTCAAAATGATTAAAACACGTATGAAATCTCCCCTTCACTTTCCAAAATATATTTGGTAGTAACCTTAACCAATTCCACTTTCTAGTGTACAAACATCGTCCAGACATTGAAGGATGAAAGGCTATAGGCCTACCTACAGACTGAATCAAAAGTCCGGCGACATGGATAACCTCCGTTAAGTCATTAGTGCAGATAGCGAAAAATAGAAATACGGAAAAGTTGTTGGAAATTATGTAGTGTTCAATCTAATGTGCTTGAATTTTCAACGTAGAATACACCACTGAGGCTGTACACTAGTACGACACACCCGCCAGTCCCAATGCTGTCAAATTAGTGGCTTTTCCGCTAGTTCTTCCGGATTTTAGGTAGGTATTATTTAACGGAGAAGAATTGTTGGTATGAGTTTAGCGGCTATTTAACTTCTCACGTATACAAAGGAAGTCTTTTTTTTTAATATATCGCTAGCATAAAATTCAGAGAAATTTCATTCTTTCCTGGCGGTTTTCCCTGAAATTGTATTGGTAACACTGCTAATTATCGTCATCATTTCATAATTTACCAGATGCACTACGTATCTAAAATCCGGTAGAACTAGCGGAAAAAGGCTCGATGGTGTATTCTACATTGAAAATTCAAGCACATTAGATTGAAAACTACATATTTCCAATAACTTTCCCCTATTTCCATTCTTCGCTATCTCCACTAATAACGGGGTTTGTCTATGTCGCCGGACTTTTCAGTCATCCTGTACGTTGTATTATGCAGATGACAAAATAGTGCTTGCGAAAGGTGAAGAATTGAAATATATACTGAGACAATTTAGGAAAGTGCACGCAATTAGTAAATGGAATAAGTTATTAATTATCCAAAATCAGAATATTTTTCAGTCACAAATAACATTAAAGGATTTGGAATTAGGGCAGGAGAACATTGATGTATAGGACGAATGGACTTGTTTAGGAGTGATATTTAATAAACAAAGAAATATAAAAGTGAATAAGAAAAGAGAAACTTTTAGGAAAAACAACAAAAAAATCACAACAACAATATTCAGAGCATTTTGTTATATTGGCTCTGGATGTGGGATACGAATAATTATAGACTTAAGAGGAAGCTACTTGCTACAGAGATAGATTGTATAAATAGAAGGTACAGCATATAAAGATTATCAAAACATCAAATAGCCTATATTTGAGAAAAATATCAGAAAGTTACATTGTAATAGATGAATGGCGTTGAGCTGTAAATGTAAGAATAATTGTCCGAAATATATATCTGGTTAATTGCTACAGCGTGGGCTCTTCATTCCGAAACTCAAGTTCCATCCTTGTCATTGGCTTTATTGATATTGTCTTGGACAAAATCGGAAGACAAGAGTTTTCGCGTAATTTTCTCATGCTCCTTAACAATATGTTCAATCTGTCATCCAGTATGGTATAATCGGATGGGAAGGAGCAACAAAATTTACTTTTTTTGCGCTCATATTGCTCCAAAAGCGAATGATTAAAAAATATGATTAAGTCACTTGATTATCCAAGACATTTTATTTATTCCGATTTTAATGTTTTCCAAATCGAACAAATATATAAATATGCATTATTAAAATACTAACATAAAATCGTTTGAAGTACAAAATAGAACAGCATATTTATCCTAGCAGAAGAAATTTGACATGTCCTTTAGCTGAACCTAAATGTTACACAATGACTGGAATAAATCGTAATCAGAGTTAGAGCCCTATGTTAAAATAAATCTATTTTGATAGTAAATCCTGACCTAGGTTATTTTGAGTTTAATACACTTAAGATAAAAATTAAGCAAAATATTTAGTATTCATGTCCCTTTTTCCTTTTTCCTTCTTTTTTTTTTTTCTTTTTCTTAATTTCAATATATTATATATTAATTCTAACTTAAATTCTATTCTTGATTTGATTCTCCACTGTTACTTTCGTAATTATCTCTGTTTCTTTAATAATTGTATTTGTTTTGTAATTTTATTGAAACTTTATGTTCCATTTAGTACAAAATAGTAATTTATAGGAACCTCCCCCGAACACGAGTTTGCTCAAACTGGTGTGCGCTACATCAATAATAATTTGTATTTATTTTGTTTTGTATGTAGCAATAAATAGTTACTAATTACTACTCGTAAATTTTAAATTATAAATCTCATTTCAACAAAACTCCCAATGTAAGTTTTCTTTCCCCAACGTTTTATAACATTGAATGTCACGAAAATACAGAATTGCGGGGTGGCATATGATCTTGGGTCATGTTGGATAGACATGCAGAGTAAACATACTTCTATTGTGTGAAACGCTCATGACTGTTCGCCGGCGCTAGGCGGTAACCTACAGTTGGCGGAATCTGATAACATAAGGAAGAAATTTCAGTGGTTGGCGAAGGCCGCACTGGTGGCGAGACCTGCTGGTATTTGAAATGACTCATGATCAAAGCTCGGAACTTGGGGACTTGTGTGTCGTGTGCATGGTAAGGTTACAGGTACAACGTACACAAAGCTCACGCTGTAAGCGCTCAAGGACAGTCTATGTACTAAGAAAGTGGTCACATCTACGGACGAAGAAACTGTGTCATGTTGAAGCCAATGACAATCAGAGAATTACAAATAAATGGTCTGTTAGAGGAATTAGAAAATACTTGTTATTCGAATGGGTATTATACCTGTAGAAGTTTGAAAATATATTTTTTAAATTTTAGGTACAGAATTTCGTGGAGGAATTCAGAGGAGATACATTATTTTCTTCGAATGGAGAGCTTATATCTTGTAAGTTGTGCCACACACAAACTAAAGGCTGGAAACGGCATTCATTGAAAGACATTGCAGTCCCTTAAATTGGTGGAAAATTTGTCCATAGCCATGGATCAAATCTTCGAGGGACCTGCCTTATTAGTGACACACAAATTGAAAACTATTTTCGAGAAAAATTTAGGATATACTTATCTTTCTCAGATATGAGATCAGCTAGCAAGTGCTGAAAATCGAACAAAAAACAGTGACAGTTAAAACATTTATTTTAAGTTTGCTCCCATCATTTCATGTGACGTGGAAATAAGTTTTTCTCGTTTCAAATCATGTTTAACTAAAAGGCGAAGAAGTTATGGGTTCGAAAATCTTCGAATGTTCGTAGCAATACACTGTAATAAAATATACAGAGCAGAACAGTAAATTTGATATATTGCTGATGTTTATTTTTATTATACATGCTATAAAATTACATGTTTCGACCTACCATAATACTATCAATATGTTGTTCCAGCCAGTACCCACTTTTCTAGCAGACCTGACAGGACTTCCGTGCGGGAAGCGGGAGTTTGACATTGAAGTCCGGTCGTTTAGCCGCGTGCAAGGACACAAGTCCCCAAGTTCCGAGCTTTGCTCATGATGTCCACAGCTGTTAAGTAACGATCAGCATGTCTGATCGTCAAATGAGCAGGCCCGGGTTCAAATCTCGGTTGGGACAAATTACCTGACTGGAGATTTTCCAAGGTTTTCTTCATCGAATTGAAGCAAAATTCCTGAGTAACTTTCAGCGTTTTTTACAGTACTCATATGTTGCTCACTATGGTCCGTTTACAATTTAAGGCAGGGATGCAAAACTGTGCTATAATTGTGCAGACGTCACAAGCCGGAACTCATAACTCATCCCTTCCTTTCACCCCACGCGTCATTGGACATGATAGGGAGAGAAGAGATAAGCGTTCAGTGTGCTTGCGAAACGTCACATATACGTCATTGAAGGCGGAGGATTGTGATCGGGGGAACAATCTCTTTCCGTGTACTTTCACTCCTCTCTTCCCCAGTTCTGCATTCCTGATCTAGGTTGAACGCTCCCAGTTGACGTGAAGGTACATACTAATGTATAGAGTGAACTTAGGAGCTTTGAAATAAAACTTTTGTGTTTACAATACCTACTTCACAATTCGACCGAGCCAGAAATGTAGCATTGATTCAAGGTGGACATGCACAATCAGATGTAGCATTCATGATTGTAGTTACACAAAGTGCAGTTTCCAAAACATGGAACAGGTACAACGGCACCAATGATGTGGTCGACAGAAGGACATCAGGTCGCCCTAAACTGATAACGCCACGACAGGACCGATATATCCAAACAACTGCGTTGAGGAGGCCAACGTCATCGCTCGGGATTTACAAAATGATCTGTTGGGGACAACTGGAGTCCGTTTAAGCACGCAAACTGTAAGAAATCGTCTTCATAGTGCACAACTACGGTCATGCTATTATATGCGCTGTGTCTCACTCGATCGTCAACATCGTAGGAAGAGAAAAAGATGGGCTGTCCAACTACTGAATTGGGAATTTGATGAATGGCGCAACGTAATGTTTGCAGACGAAACACAAATAGCACATAGATCAGATACACGACGGCAGAGAGTGTGGAGACGTAAAGGACGCGGTAGAAAGTTCCAGAATGTTCAATAAGTTGATGCCTTTGAATGTGGTTCTGTGATGTTTTGGGCTGAAATAATGTTTAGGCGTCGTACAGCTTTGGTATTTATTCCAGGGAGCTTGAATAGCCAAAGGTATGTTGCTGAGGTTATGCGGTCATTTATCCAACCGTTTCGAGAACTGTATGGTGCTGGATTTGTTTTTGTAGATGATAATGCTTGGACTCATCATGGACGACCTGGAAGAGAGTTCGTGCGAGACGCTGATATCAGCAATATTAATTGGCCTGCTAGATCACCAGACATGAATTGTATTGAACATGCCTGGGACAAGTTGAAAACGGCAGTTGCTGATCGTCCATAACCTACAGAAACACTTCCAGATCTCATAAGAGCTGCCCAAATGGAATGGGACCTTTTTCTCAAATGATATCAACACATTGATTACAAGAATGCCATAGTGTGTTATGGAGCATTAACAATGCTAATGGAGATCATACATGGTACTAAGCTGCAATGAACGAAATAAATCTTCACCAATCAGAGATAGCACTAATTTAATGTTGTTATTAATTATTGTAATTCACCTATAATATTGGAAAAAACATTTTTTTGATTACACACACTTTACATTCCAGTACCTATTATTGGAGAAAAATATATGTAGTCTTGATTATTAATGAGGACGACGAGGCCCCATATATGAATAAAGGCTACAGTATATTATATTCCAAGTTTTATATTCTGTCTGATAAATACACTTAATAACGTGTAATTGCAATGCATTTTTTATGTATATTCCAAATTTTTGTGGAGTGTGTATTTAAATAAAAATAAAAGTTGCTAAACTGAAGATTGTATACATACAATATTTAAGAATAGAAGACTGTTATAAATAATAAAAATAATAATAATAATAATAATAATAATAATAATAATAATAATAATTTTTATTTATTTATTTATTATTAATATTTGTGTGCTGAACAACAGCCAGAGGCCAATAATAGTTCAGCACAATACACAAACAGGAGATACAAAGGTGCAAAACAAAAATAAATAATATCATAAATAACAAAAACATACATGAATACAATTGAGTACAAACAGTAAAAACTAATAATCAAAACGAAACTAAACCTTAAAAGGATCTAAATTGTGCCCATGCAAATTGGCATATTTTATGCATCTACAGACTGGAGAAAGTGATTTTGAATTTCGGTTATAAAAATTTTTTTGAAATCTTAAACCTTTTGTAGGAATACGAAGGCTGATATTGTTTATGATAGACTCACAATCAATATCACCCTTGATAACTTTGCAAAAAAATTGATAATCAAGATTTAGACGCCTAGCATAAAGGCTACAACAGTTAAAATATTTACAGGTAATATCATAGTTAAAGTCAGTGGAATTGGGTATATATCGAAAAGCACATAAGGAAATAAATTTTCTTTGAATATTTTCCAATTTAACCGAATCGGTTGAAGTAATGGAATTCCAGGCTACAGATGCATATTCAAGTTTAGAGCGAACCAAAGTAAAGTATAGAATTAATAGTGACTCAGGAGTAGAAAAAGAATAGGTTATAGACCTTATTAAACCAAGCATTCTTATTGAATGATTATAAATATATTGCACATGATCGTGAAAGTATAATTTAGAATCGAGTAGTACACCAATATCTTTTATAGAATTTTTCCTAATAATACAGGCGTTATTAATAGAATAATTAAATTTTATGGAAGTAGTTTTTCGAGAGTACGAAATGACAAAAGTTTTTGTTTCATTAATTTTCATTCCATTAATGTCAGACCAAAGTTCAATGGAGTTAATATCATTTTGAAGAGTTTGGCAATCGGCAGAACTATTTATTGAGCGAAAGATTTTGAGATCATCAGCAAATAACAGGTAGTTTGAACTTATTCTTTTACATATGTCATCAATAAATAATAAAAATAATAGAGGGCCCAATGTAGATCCTTGGGGAACTCCACATAAACAATTAAATGGGTCCGAGAGAGAATCACCAAGACGAACACAACATTGTCTATTAGTTAAATAGTTTTCAAACCAGCTCACATAGTTAGAAGAGAGACCAAAGTTTTCTAATTTATTTATCAGAATATTGTGAGGTACAACATCAAACGCTTTGCTAAAGTCAATATAAATTGAGTCAATTTGACCTTGGGTTTCAACAACAGGCATAACAAGATTAAGGTAGGATACTAAGTTTGTAGTTGTTGATTTACCTTTAGTAAAACCATGTTGTGCTGAATTAATTTTATTCTTAACATAAAATGAAACATGTTTGTGGATTATTTTTTCAAAAATTTTTGAGAAATTGTTTAATATTGAAATAGGTCTATAATTGGAAACAACATTTTTTTTTACCATTCTTAAAGATAGGAATAACGGATGCTTCTTTCCAAAGCATAGGGTATGTACCGGTTAATAAACTTAAATTAAATATAAAGGTTAAAACGGGTATTAGAATATTAGAACATCCCTTAATAATAAAATTAGGAATGCCATCAGTGCCCTTTGATTTATTAGGTTTAAGCTTTTTTATGGCTAATGAAACGTCTTCAACTGTAATTTTAGGTAAGGATAAGAAGTCAGTAGAATTATACTCCAACAAACAGAGATTAGAATTAGGCTGTTTTTGAATCGATTTGAATTGATTAGCAAATGCATTAGCAATTTCTTGCTGATCAGTAATGTGAATCCCATTTATTAATAATTCGGTGGGATAATTATTAGATTTACGAAAAGATTCTACGTATTTCCAAAATTTCTTAAGTTCATTCTTTAAATTTTCATCAATGGATTGTAACCATTTAAATTTGTCAGATTTAATCATAGTTTTAACTTGTTTTCTGTAATTGGAAAAAATTTGATAATGGTGATCAGTTTTGAATTTCTTAAAATTTCTATGTGCTTTGTTCTTTTTTCTAATAAGTATACGCAAGGTATTTGAAAACCATTTAGGATAGTGCGATTTGTTTACGAAAGTGACAGAAACAGCAAGAGAAATGGCTTTGTTCATAATCTGGGATAACGCGTTAGCAGCAACGTTAACATCAGTAGTTTGATATATGGAATTCCAATCATGATTGTATAGAGTGGAATAGAGTTTCAAGTAATCACCTTGAGAATAATTTATGAAGGTACTAGATTGGCAGTGATCAGGTAGCGACAAATACACTTCAAGATTAATGGAGATAGATGGATGATAAGAATCCTCCAAAACTAGAGAATGATTGGCTAGTTTTACTGTACTATTAATAATATTAGTAAAAACAAGATCAAGTAGATTTTTATTTGAGACAGTAAAATTAATTTGGTTTAATCCCAGAAGGCAAGACGAGGAATATAAATCACTGGACTTAATTTTAGAGTAGTAAGGAATATCATTAAGATTAAAACCAGTTGACCAATCCATACCAGGACAATTGAAATCATCAATAATTACTATTCTAAAATTATGAGTATCAAGGTTTTTTTCAAGAAAATTGAGGTAAGATTTTAAGTGATTATGACCGAAATCAGGTGGGAAGTAATGATTTCCAATTAATAAATTAATACCGTCAGCCATTTTAATTTCAATCCAAACACATTCATTAATAATTTCTAAATCATATCGCCGACAGGTAAAAGGTAACTGGTTGTTAATCGCTGTTAATAATAATAATAATAATAATAATAATAATAATAATAATAATAATAATAATGTCAAATAAAATGATGTTGTTTGGCCATATCAGAAATGGTGTGCAGAAATGTGGACCAACAGCAAAGGTACCAAACCTGGAGAAGAAGATGATAATAGAGATGGGTGATAATGATAATGGCGATGATGAACTAAATAATTTGTATCACGTTTAAAATATTGGTTTTGTTTCAGAATACGTGACGTTTAAATATTACTCTTATAATGCTTCATATCGAAAGCAGTCATGTTGAAATACGCTCGAAACAAAATTAATTTCAGGAACAGTACCCGAATTTCATAGATCAGTAATTATATACAAGTTTAATTGAAAATAATTCATGATTACGGCCAATGAATGTTTAATGTAGTACATATTAAACATCACTGAGTTAAAATAAATTTTATCATCAACTTATGACTGCATGTTTTAAAATAATTACGTTATAACTAACAGCGTATGCGAGGTGGAGCCGCCCCAGCTTGAGTAGCGTGGGAAGGTCGACCACGCTCATATTTGTGTGTGTCGCGTTTCGCTGAATTGGCAGCGCAGTTTCACTGAATGTACACTTTGTATTCACATACACTGTACACACATGTACAGTACGCTATCTTGCTACATTTATATATGCATGTTCATTTATAATGGCTCAGAATATCCCGATCAATATAGATAATGAAAAATCTGGACTAATTATATCTTTTTAATCAAGTGCAAATTCGGAAATTTATTACAGATATAAATAAATGAGTCAATGAATGGCGAGTACATATGGTTGTATCTCTGGAAACAGATGTAGGGAACCATTCAGTGAGTAAGCGATTGAGCGTGTTAGTGCGTGAGTGACTTAGCGAATGCACGACTTAGCGATTGTGTGAGAAAATTCATGAATGAATGCGCAGACATACAGGGTGTTTCTAAATTAAATCGACAAATTTTTGGATCGGATAGATAACCTTCTTTCAAACACTTTTCGTTAAGAAGCTCATGGACTCCGACGCTTCGTTTCACTGCAAAAGGGGTTTAATGCTGCCATCCAATTTGTTTACTCAGCGCAGTAGCATTCTTCCACCGCGTTTGTTTATTCTCTGAGCTCGGTATTATACATTAATCCAATTTTTTTACTACTTGTGGTTTATGAATCTCCTGTTGACCCAACAAGAAGATCTTGCAACACGCACTGTCTGGGCACTAGCTCAAATCAAGGAAATGCTTGGCTTCTTTGAAAGGGTACGACAAAATATGACACGTCGATGCAATGCATGTCAGGAAGTCAATGCACGTGTGTTTCAGCACTTGTTGTAGTATATTATTATGATGTACCGAAGTAAATATGATATTTCCTTGCAGATATTCTGCGTCATCATATGATGAAAGATGAGTGGAACAGAGAAAAATTCTATGTGGAAAATAATTACTTAGTGATTTAAAGACGGCGTTTATTCCGTCGTATCCCGGCCACTTAGTCACTCATAACGAGTGCACCTCTGCAAATGTATGGACGTTGTGCCACTGTCATGCATCTATGACGCAGTGCATGAGGGTAAGCCACTAGAGGGAACCCAAGAGGAGGAACTTAAACTGAGAGGATTCGATCCGACATAGGGATAGGAATCCAGTGTGGTTAGTGAATAGAGCGTCAGCACATAGAGCTGAAAACCCGGGTTCATATCTCGGTGTCGGAGAGAATTATTCTCCGTTCCATTCATGTTTCATCACTTGTAGTGTTGAGACAGTAAAGCAATGGATCCATCCTTCTAATTTAACACTGAAGTGAATCTTTTTCCTTTTCATTCGGTTTATTTTGTTTATGTTTTTCTGTATGTTTGGATCAATAAATTGTGTATATAGCGTTAATGATTTGTTTATTCAATTTTCATGTAATTAATTACTTCAATCCCTTCATGTATGATCGAACCATGTAATGACATAAACCCCTCTTGATTTGACAGGAAGAGTCGCAGCCCACGGGCTCCTTATCAAAAACTGTTTTAAAAGACTGTCGTCTATCCGATCCCAAAGTTTGTCGGTGTAATTTAGAAATGCTCTGTATGTATGAGTGTGTATGCAAGGAAGCATCTGAGATGAAATCTAGAGCAGCTGTTCCTAAAGAGTGGGTTGCGATCCCTTCGGGATTCGTGTAAAGAGGTGGGGGTGAGGGGGTCGCATGAGAATTTACAAGATAAACAATAAGTCTTATTAATATGATCTGCATTTCTTTTGTATTACACGATCAAGGCGAGTGGAGCCGCGGGCGTAATGTGAACTATCGCGATGTGGTATTACGAATGGCAGGAGCAGCAGCGCCACTTGGCACGACACTTATTTTAACGAAAATAATGGTTCAAAATGATTAAAATATGGTTTTATTCCAATAATCTTTCTCTTAAGACTGCTAAAACTGGAGTTATTCCTTTTCCATTAACTAGTAAATCTTATAAAATGTCTAATTCTCCCCTAAAAATTCAACTACACAGTTTTGGTTGTTCCGAAATTTGCTGTAATTTTCCAATTGTAAATAAATTTTCCGAAGTTATTTAGCAATCATTATTGATAAACATATGACATAGGACAAAAAAATCGACTACCTTTGTAACAAATTACGTGGAAGTATACTTATTTGTATATTGCTTTGTTCAGTTACGAAACTTCTTACCAATGGATGTACTATGTGTAGCTGTCAAAAGAAAAAGTGGCCGCTCTCCTGAAACAAAGTTCCCTTCGGGTATCTTCGCTACAATTCGGAGACAGGCGATGTTAGATGTTGTTGGACCACGTTGCCTGACATCTACAGTTATAATTGAAATATTTTGTGTGTTATTCGATAGCGTAATGGTAGCGTTCAGGCCTCTTATTCATAAGGTCCTGCGTTCGACTACAACCTTGTGCTTTTATGTTCTTTTTTGTTCTGTTTTTGAGAGAGACAAACTATACATAATGGCTCCTTTCTCTTTTACGATTATTTTAGTAATTAACATCAGGTTCATTAATATATTATGCAATGACTTTATCGTTATGATATTGTGGCTGCAAATGAAAAGAAAAAAGATTTTATTCTCAATAAAAATATCTTTCGTGGCATAAACAAAACAAATTTACTGGCGTCGGCCTTAAAACATTCAAACAATTAAGCGTTCAAAAAACAAAACAAAAAGCCACAATTCAATATTTAGTCTATCTTCCTCTTATCTCGATCATCTTGCAGTCGAGTGGGCATGGAATTGACTAGTCTTTGCAAATAGCGACTGTTCTTAGACACGATATTCCAGGCATTCTGAACATACATACATAAGTGTTCTGTCCATGGGCAGGTCTTTCATTGCAAACCCAGCAATCTCCAATCTTTCCTATTTTCTGCCTTCCTCTTAGTCTCCGCATATGATCCACATATCCTAATGTCGTCTATTATTCTTTTCAACCAGAGACCCAAACAATTCCTTTTTCTCTTTCTTATCAGTTTCAGCATCGTTCTTTCTTCACTCACTTTTTCAAACACAATTTTATTTCTTATTCTATCTGTCCACTTCACACGCACCGTTCTTCTCCACATCCACATTTCAAATGCTTCAATTCGTTTCACTTCATTTCGTCGTAATGTCCATGTTCCTTCCCCATACAATGCCCCACTCCACACAAAGCACTTCACTAGTCTCTTCCTTAGTTCTTTTTCCAGAGGTCCGCAGAAGATCCTTCTTCTTCTATTAAAAGCTTCCTTTGTTCATGTTTGCAGTTTTTCTTGGGAAGGATAGGTCTAAATGCAGTAACATCCCGTTGCTTTCCGCACACCACTATCTCTTTCGCATCTTATTAAATTCCAGGGGGCCCAAGCGTGGAGTTGAGGAAAGTGGATTTGACTAATTGGACCCTCCGGACTTCACCGAAAGTCACGGCAAGGGTTAAATATTAATTCTATCACGATGTTTGACCCGATCAGAGACCGGGAACTCTCAATTAGCCTTTGCCCCCCGCATCCTGGACTAGCTTCTACGAATCATCAGAAAATCTTAGAGTGTGATTGGGCCAATTTTTCCGAAAATGTTTCCACACTTTTGCCCTCGTAGCTCAGCGGACGAACGTCGGAATTTAGATGTCAACGTCTCAGGTTCAATTCCTCGTTACTCCTTTTCATTTTATTGTGGTTCAAGATAGTATAATGTAATAATACAAAAACAAAAACTAATAGCAGTATTATGCAACTGGATTTTTCCAAACCTAATATTAAATTTATGTTATTTATATCGCTAAAGAACGGTTACAATATAAATAACTTGAATATTATTTATACAGTATCACTAAAGAACGATAACAGAATATAAATGATAAACATCGGTTTGTTTAATTAATATAAGATATTATATAATACGTATTTAATTATCTAAATAAAATAACCTATTTTACAAAGAAAGATGTTTGTGTTATAATAATTACTTAAATAAAATACAGATTATTTATATTGCGAAAGAACAATAACAATATAAATAACTTGAATATTATTTTATAATGCTAATGAAGAAAAACAGAATATAAATGATAACTTGAATATTATTTATATCCCTAAAGAACGATAACAATATAAAAAATGTGAATATTATTCATATCGGAATTTCACAGATTTATTACAGATGTATTTAAGAAATTATAGAAGAATAGTAAATTAATAACAGTGTCCTATTTATTCTTCTTGGAGCCAAATTTGTAACTTTTAAAAGTGTGGTTACTATGTTGATGTGTATGTGTTGCAACGGATGCTTGATTTGTTATGTATGTGAGTCAGTTATGGGATGCTTGATGTCGTCACAATGTCGTAAATATAGTTTGATTGTGTTTGTGTGACTATTGTGCATTAATTTATGATGTATGGTACGGAAAGCTGCATATTTGTGTTATAGAAGTGTTACGTATGTGTGTTGTTAATGTTTTTGTGTGTTTCAAATTGATAACTGATATTTGTTTTGCAATCGCAATGCCTAATTTACGGATTGTTTATGTTTTGTTTACATCGCGTAAGCTAATTTAATTTTATTTTCCATTTCTCTTTATGCTTATCATTTTTGTGTATAAAACTATAGCCCTAACATACATATGTAAAATAGGGCTAACCCCCATTGGAGATACAATAATAATTATTATTATTCATATCGTTATAAAACGATAACAGAATACAAACGATGACTTGAATTTTATTCATATCTCTAAAGAACGATAACAAAATGTAAATAACGTGATATCCATAAAGAACGATAACTGGATATAAATGATAAATTGAATATCATTTACATCGCTAAAGAACGATTAAAAAATGAAATGAAAACTTGAAGAAGGCCCGAACCCACAACCTTCGAATCATTAAACATGCACTCTACCGCTGGTCTACGAGGCGCAGATATGGAACACTTTCATAGTTCCGGAACTGCTTGTACAAGCACGTGCATCGTGTAACATCGCCGCGACCCGAAGTGGACTTTGAAAATATTCGCTGTTCACGAGTGCGGGCACTTTTTTTTTTTTTTTTGACAACTGTACAGTTTACCTTGTCAGCCTATAACCCAATATGGAATATTAGGACGGAATAGTACTTATAAAACTAACTTTAATTCATAGAGAAAAATAATTAAAATATGTCTTAAACAACCTATTGATTATCCTTCCGAAAAATTGTTTCTAGAATTTAAGGTCTTAAAAAAACATCAAAATATGTCAATGGATTATTGAATTTTAAACATAAATATCACATAGGCTATATACTCACAAACAGAAAACCAAAGGCATGGATACAATACTTTGTTTTAACACAAGTGTTTAAGGAGCGCTGCTTTCAACCATAGTACTAATATCGGCCCCAGAATGTATAAAAATTTAGTAAAGAAATACCCACATCTATTTACATCCAACAGTTTGAAATTTAAGAATGTATGTAAGGAATTCGTTATGAGAATTTATTAATTTTTAGATGTTATTTTATTGTAATTTATTCATGTAAATTTATTATGTATCGAATCCTCCAATGAACACGAGAACTCTGTCTCAGGGGAGTGCTAGAATTTTGTTAATTTACAATTTCTTTGCTTTGTATTTTTATGGAATTAAACATTATTATTATTATTATTATTATTATTATTATTATTATTATTATTATTACATCAGTTTGCATCTCATATCCTTCGATGTAATTTACCATTTAATCGCAGATTTTAAAACACAATCGACTTAAAATGGTAGATTTTGATACAAGAGCTTCCCGGTGTAAAAAGACAGTGTAACCATATAGCATTTGGCATTACCTATATCTTGTAATGTGACAATGCTACTACATCGAAGTACCGCCATTGCCTTGGCGACATTGGTGCTTATACCAATGCATTTCGTCCAGTGAATATCATAGCTAGTAGTGCTTTGCATAAAAGTGTCGAATAAATATTTTCCGGTAGTACTGGCTTCTAGTTTTTTACAAAATAAAATGTTTTCCCTCTAATCTTTCTCTGTATTTTATCTTGCAACTATGAATTGAACATAGAAATATGTGTGGAGTCGAAGTACTCCTACTTCTTAATATTTTTAAAAACTTACATTCGAATATCTTCTGCCATGTCACGCATCATACTTATCATATTTTGAAACTACACGCTAAATTCAAGAATGATTTATACAAACGTTGTTAATTTTGTATGAGGAATGAGAGTAAAAAATAAAAACTGTATACTTCCCTTTAAAAAACTTACTTTGACCTTTAAATTACCTTCCAATTGTCCTCCAAATAAAATATTACAAATAATTTAGTTTGCTTTCGCCATAAAATCAATTAACTTTTATTCCAAACATTTATATTTAAATCGCTTCGATTTTTAGTTTTTTGCGTTATCAACTTCAATGGTTCATGCGGTATAAATAAAACGAACAAAAGTTCAGAAAATTTTCAGAAGATGTCACCAGAGAGATATGTAAGCCGACTAAAGAAAAGATTAAACGGTAATAGAAATTAAATGAAAGAACCAAAGAAGATAATAGATTATATTTTTATATCACCATGATATTTCATGAATTGACATTTCTTCGCTCACGGGTACTAAATAATCTGTAATCATTCATTTCTCTTACGTGTTGTGTTCAATTACGCCTATAGTTATTTCAGCGAGAATTCAAGTGATTTACAGTTGTTGCAGATCTTTAATTTCTTTTGTAATATTATGAGAAATTACGTTTCTGCTTGCAACTTCATATACCCAACTCTCTGTCTGACTCTCGTAGTGCAACGTGTTCGGACTAATTACGTCCAAGTAATAACAGAATAACCGTTTCATCAGAAACTGAGGAAATGTAATTTCAAAACCTGTCCAGAAGCTGAAAAGAGGCGGTCTTACGGCAAGTTTGAATAGAATCAGGCCACAAACTTGTCATTGAGAATAGATAACTTCTTTGAAGTCACAAATGAACACTCACACGGATAAAAATAGTTTGTAACATTACATAAATAAGTTATACTGCAACTAGATTTGAAATATCGTTTGTTGTGAAGATAATACACTTTCTTTTATAAGTTTTGCAAAAAATGCATTTATTTACTATTCGAATTCTTCTGCTTATGTTTCCTTTGTAGTTTATTTCAACTACCATGTACAATACATAGGTACACAAATTAAATCTTAAGTCTTACACCTTAATAATAAAATAAAACTATATGTCTGCTAGGTACACAAATGAAATCACGTCTTACATCTTAACAGCAAAATAAAACTAAATGTCTGCATTGCACACTAAAGGCATTTTTTAGTCCTCCGTTATGACTGAGGGGTTAGCGATTCTAACTCCCAGCGGGCCCGGTGAGGTTTTTTCGGGGTTTTTCCCTCACCCCTATGGATGAATATCAGGTAACTTTATCAGGCGATTGGAACCCCACTCATCTTCTCCACTTCCTTTCCTCTCCTATCATCCTTTCATTCATCATCCCGTTACTTCTTCTGGTTTTCAGATCGCTCTACAAGTGGTCCTCCGAAGCTGCTGGCTCTCTCGACCGGCCTCCGCGGATTGTATTCATATGATGATGAATAGCTTCTGCAACGGAAACCGTGGCAGAACTTCTCGGGGGAGAACTTCCGCCTCATACCATTAAGAGAGCTTTGGGGGGGGGGGTCCAAAACAGGAGTGGTACATAGACTCTGTTGGCTGTAGGGACCGGTCGTTAAGGGGGTCAAGTGGTTAGGTCGGTGTGCGTAGAGGATCGGTGGGCACGCAACTCATCTTATATAGGGGATGTACAATAGACCTCTGGTCGTAGTGCGTAGGATGTTCCCTCCCTCCCTCCCTCCCTCCCACCTAAAAAGGCAAAAAAAGGCATTTTCTATAATCCGAAAAATATAAGTATCTCATTTTAATTATGAATTATAAGGTTATCACTAGAGATAAAATTTTACTATTCTGTTCCAATAGGCCCATGTGTAGCTAAGAGAAAAATTAAAATTTATGTGTATCACATTAAAAGGCTCTTATTTCGAAGTTTTAAGGTACATATATTTCATATTTCGGTGCATATTACATATTTCGATGCATATTAAATAATTAACATAGGCCTCCTGTTAAGTATTTGCCTAATGTGAGAAAATAACACAAATATAGTATATGTAGGCCTATAGAATTTTAACCTAAATTTTTTAATTTTTAATAAGCGTTTGGGGATTGTGTATACTGCCTGTCCCTCTATCTCTCGTGTATATAGCAATCAAACATATATTATTTTTGCGCTAGTATTTATTTACATTCTGGTAGAGAATGGATATCCTTTTGCCATTTTGATAGTTTGTATATCTCTTAAAGTGTAACGGCAAATAATGTTTTTTTAAGTACAAATCCCAGATGGATTCATCTGTATCGTTACTACACTGCTAATTTATATATATTTTATTTTATTTTAATTAATTGTCCCTCCAAGATAACCACCCAGAATTGTCTTTTTTTTTGTAAGCATAGAGTTTTGTTTAATTTTGATATCATACTGGTAGGCCTACCTGTAAATTTTTCATTCATGTAAGGGCACATAGAAACAGTACCAGTACAACAAATGTGACAGTCAATAGATCTCACATCCCATCCCATATTATTTGCAGATGACACAAGTATAGTAATTACAGCCAATAACTCCAACACATTCCAATCTTCAACAGAGGAAATTCTATTCAAAATATGTGACTGGTTCTCAGCCAATAAATTAGTATTAAATTGTAACAAAACTGACATAATTCAATTTAAATCCTGTTTAAATTCAACGTCGCAAATTTCTAGCGCAATAATTAATAATAGATCCCTATTAGAAACAACAACAACCAAATTTCTTGGCTTAAAAATCGTTAATGTGTTAAATTGGAAAAAAACATATTAAAGAAATTACCCCCAAACTAAATTCAGCTTGTTTTGCTATTAGATCTATGCAAAAGATAGTAAATATCAGTACCTTAAAAACAATATACTTTGCATACTTCCACTCGGTAATGAGTTTTGGAATAATATTCTGGGGAAATTCCACAGATAGTAACAATATATTTCTATTACAAAAAAGAGTAATTAGAATAATAGTAGGTGCCAAATCTAGGGAATCGTGTAGGACTATTTTCAAAAAACTACAAATAATGCCCATGGCTTGTCAGTATATCTTTTCATTAATAATCTTCCTCGTATGTAATCGTGAAAACTTTGTAACTAATTCAACAGTTCATAGCATAAACACACGTCAAAAAATGACTTTCATACTCCATCGGCAAGTCTATCGTGCTATCAAAAATGAGTGCGTTATATGACAGTAAAAATGTTTAATAGCCTCCCTATCGATATAAAAAATGAAACTCAAAACATAAAATTATTTAAGGCCAAATTAAAGAAGTACCTAATTTCTCACGCCTTCTATTCTGTAGGCGAATTCATGACATTCAATAACACTTCATGAAAATGATACTAAAACTATGTGTTGTACTAGTAGACTATATTGTAAATCTCGTCTGTATATATTTCATCTAGACTGTGACTATAAATTAAGATTTTATAATAGTATTAAGTTTATTGACTTGTTCCATATTCCTGCTGTAAGCATGTATGAATACCATGGAATGTTAAAAAAAATGACAATCATCAAATCTAAAAAAAATCAAGTCTTTAAGCTTTCTTTTCTTATATCAGAATCATTGTAAAATAAATTTATTTAATAAAGCTTATATTAGTAAGTTAAACATTTTTACAATTTTTAAATATATTACATATTTTGCCAATTTGTTTATATATTTATGTATGCCTACATATTTCTCACTTCTACAGTATATTAGACAGCCGTGCCCAGGAAGTGAAATTCAGAGCAAAGTGTAACTTACCGCTTTCAGTGTGCTCTGCGAGCAAAAGCTGACGTAGGAGTTAGAGTTGAAGTGTCCGACTGGTAACTAACTAAGCACATTCTAAAAATCTATTCGGTTTGCGCATCTAACAACAGTTTAAATGTGTCTGTTTTCAACGCACAAACAGTAGATGTACACAAAACCTAGCCGATACTGTAATATAACTTATTATAATTCAGCTATTTAACATACACGTTCAATATAGAATTACAGACAACATTGTCAACAAATATTACCTACTCTAAAATACCATCAATAAAATATTACACCATATTTTACGATTTAGCTGTAGCAAGCAGTTGAATGTGCATAATATTAGGAAAAATATATGTTTTGGGGTTATTATTTGAAGAATGTACAGTTTTACTTCAGGAATAAAATAAGCATCATTTTTGGATAGCTCAGTCTCCATTATTTTATTTACATACAGTATAATATGTTCCTCTAAATACGCCATAGGAATTCAATTATTAGTTTTCAAGAACTAAGTTGTGTCAGTGTTGCGTGAAAATCTAGCCGTTTCATCCTGGTAACCCAGAAATAATAACGTTATTCTACATTAAAACATTCTTCGATACACGCTATCTGTCATTTAATTTACTGCTTTACTTTATGTACTGGAAAATGTTTTCATGTGAGCGAATTTAAATATGTTAATTTTTTTAGTAAATAATTACTGTACATATTTCTTCTACAGAACTAAACGTTTGCTTGTAATTTATATTTTCTGTAATATAAAGCGACTTTGAAAATAATACAGTAAGACAATATACACGATAAGAAGCAGGATGTGTGGTAGTTACTGTGAAAAGCGTATGAAGTTGACAGGGCATGCATAAAGAAAGAGAGAAAGAAAAGATGGGATCTGTCGCCAGTGAATTTTTAGACTTAAAATACGTTTTTCCGGTTCATGTACTGATATGTATGTTTTTCTTCCCCTTCTCAAAAGTTGCTAGTAAAACATTCGTAGTAAGAAAATAAGGAGCTGGTAAAGAAAGAGAGACTGGTGTTTTCTTCAACGCTCCGTTTCTTCTCGCAGTCGACTCCCATCAAATCAACACTTTCCGTCCGTTTCCTTCTGAGAAGACGACGTCGGCACAGCT
This sequence comes from Periplaneta americana, assembly GCF_040183065.1. Taxonomy (NCBI): domain Eukaryota; kingdom Metazoa; phylum Arthropoda; class Insecta; order Blattodea; family Blattidae; genus Periplaneta; species Periplaneta americana. The sequence goes on along the minus strand of NC_091120.1, from coordinate 106,281,504 downwards.
TCCTAAGAGAGAAAACATCACCGCAGTACAATAACTAAACGAATCACATAGCAGTATTCATGTCATCGCCATGCTGCTCCACTTCTGAAAAGTAACATCTGCATTGTTTTGTTTTTCTATACATTTGTACATATTGCTAAAGGGAGCATATAAACGATGGATTGCGAGCTTTACACAACTGTGTTGCTACATTAATATACATTTACGCCTAGGAAGAGTGAATTTCAAAAGCGCCTCTGTTTATAGCTACAAGAGACATTGATTTTATTATGGTTTCTGAAAAAAAAATATTTTATGTACGTGTAAATGCAAATGTGCGGAAACATGATGTAACTGTCTGTGGATCTCTTAACAAATAACTTGAAACTGTGATCAAATGAAATACATTCTTGCTTATTAAAAATATTAATTGCAGTGTGCTAGGAATTGCGTAATCTCTAATGTGGATTGAGATATTCTCGTTTTTCAATCTAGTGCGATAATTTTGAGTTTGCACTGAAACATCCAAAGTATAGGAGCAAGTTATCATCAGGGATACAGGGAAAATGGGAATATAATATGTTCGATTCGTTACAAAGAATTATTACTATACATAGTCATGTATTGGATGTTAGTTTTGATGAAGAATTCAAGAGATATTCACATTTTTATATCGCGTTTTCAGATGAAACATATATAGGCCTATATATATTTGTTTGTAATCTGTGACGTGCTTAAAAATTACAAAAAATCTCGCACATTATTATCTGCAGCCGATTGTCTCTCTACCAAAGTCATGCTTTTGAATTTGGTAATAATCCAAATTGATCACTGGGCTAAAAATTATTCCTACCTTTGAATATGATGTGATATGCTATATATTTCATTACAGAACTTGTTTACATGTAATGGTTTACCTCACATTTCTCTTATCCGGTGCCACCATTAACACGTTATTAGCAGTACAGCCTACACAAATATTCCAGTTTACACTTTAACCATAGACCTATTATTAATCGGTCTGATCTCCCCTTCAATTTTTGTCCTATATTTCCTTTGCTATTTTGTGTTTGTTCACTATTCCTAATACTTCAAGTATTGTATGCTACTTTCAACTCCCTCTTTTTTCTCCCTAACTAATATCCACTAAAATCTCAATTTCACTTTTTTTTTTCTATATGTTATCATATTGTGTTATTTATCCTATTTGTTCTTTGACCTTTTCTCCTATCTTTATCTTATATTAATTTACTGTTCCAATGTTCAAATACTAGTAGTCTACTAATTTTATGCTGTGACTTGTTCATTTATCTTAACACTTTTCACTATTATTATTCACTCTTTCTGTTTGCATTCATTTTCACTTTCTCACTACTCCACTTACACCTAATATTTTCTCTAATCTCATTTCCTATAAATATTTATATTTTCACTCTACACATCTGATTATACACTTATTTTCTCCCCTATACTTCTCTATCTTTTTAGAGTTCCACTTTACTTGCACTTTTTGATCACCTTCCCACATTTTTTAATCCCATCTAATACCTCTGACACTATAATATCACATCCTTAACTTCCGTAGGTTCATCTTTACTGTTCATCTCAGCCTTATTTCTATTTATTTCTTCTTTCCTTTCAATTTCATTATCTCTAACATTCACTGACTCTATAAATGGATTAACTATGCTGGTACTGTTTTAAATGGTTTCTTCTATTTCTCTTCTATTTATCACCCCCCTCCCAACGATTTTACTTTCACATAATAGATTTCCACTTATACTCTCACCCTTATTCTTCTCACTACCTTCTTCCCTATCACTTCCCGACTCCTGGTTTCTCTTTTTATCCTCACCTTTTCTCTAGCGCCCTTGTTCTTTGTTCCATTATTGTCTGCATTTATTCTGGAGTGCGTTGCACTTACCGCCATTGTAAGTAGACTAGGGTTCCGCTTACGCTGCACGATCACGTTACTATATTTGAAGGGTTCAGAGCCATAGTGGGCCAAGCGCCATTTACTAAGACCGTAGAAAACAAGGGTTAAAATGAAGTTATTATCATAATTCAATGGAAAAATATAGCAAGTAATATAAAGTACACACATTAAAACTAAATGATATGTCAATCTTCATTAAACTATGACATTCACTTAACTTTAACCCTCGCTTTCTCCGTTTTTAATAAATGGCGCTTGGCCCACTATGGCTCTGAATCCTTCATTTATGAATTTAGATTATTTAAATTTGTGACTATTGTACAGGACTCACCTCGCCGGCTCTGTGAAGAATGCAAAAGGAATGCATCAACTTACTGTTACTCATTTCAAAGCTACTTGAAACCACTCCCCTATTCCCCAGCTTCGGAAACGATAACATCCATATTACAAGCTTCATAAAGACATGTTTTAACCACTGTGGTAGCTGAATTGTCAGATTTTCAGCCTTTCAACACCTCTTATCATTTCCTCTACTTTCCCACTCCCAGCTACCTCCAGGGTCGGTGAACTAAGTCCCACACTGTAGAGTGAGAGCAGAAAAGGTTAGATCAATTCTTAAAATACATTATTATGATGACGAACATAACAATAATGATGATGATGATGGAAATGATGTATTATGTATATATGTTGCGTGTTAATAAAAATTGGAAAGTTTGATGTTATGAAAATTGCCATATGTATTCATAATCGCTCCAGCGAGCGCTGAAAAAATTTTTATGCGTCACTCGTAAAGTAATCCTTTGGCTTCCCATTCAACCAAGTAAAATAAATTCATCTCCGAGACAATACAAAAGGCAAATTTTATTGCTTACTTCCCACTCGCGTTCAATTTCGACATTGAAAAAAATCTTTGTAGTTCAAAGCGTTTTGAAACATAGGCTGCTACTACTAATACTACTAGAATAACTACTCCTACTATAATATTATTACCATCACTACCGCTACTGCTACTACAACTACTACTACCACAACAACTACTACAGTACATGACGAGGGACAAACACACAGTCTTGTGGACGGAAAATAATTCTCTTGTAATATCCACGGCGTAAATAAAAGCACAGACCTTTTAGTTGGGAAGTGCATACGCAATCTATATACCCGAAAAGCGGACAACATTTACAAATAAACTGATAGCCCTACATCTGTGCAGCTCATAGAAGTAGTCGGTTCAATTTTATATCTAAGCTGATTCTCTGCATATACTATATTTTGATTTAACTTTCCTTTTCTACAGACTATTCGTGTCATCGTATTTTTATTTCTTGTGCGGAGTTATAAATGGAACTGGAAAGAGCACTTGCAAATAATGAGCAATGACAGGATGCTCCAGGAAGCTTGGAGGTATCGAACAGTACACTGACGTGTGTTACAGTAGGTAGATAAATAAAGAAATGCTGAGATTGGTAGGAGGTGTAAACTGAACGTTCAAGTGAATAAGTGAATGAGGCAATAAATGATTGTGTGGCTAAGTAGATAAATTAATTAATTAAATAATTAACTAGGAAACAAACAATTGAATAGAGTGAAAGAAGGAATGGACAAATGAAGCGGGGAGAGGACGATTGATCTGACAATTAAAGTACCTAATGAAAGAATGAACGGACTAAAAACGAGTAAGTGAATGATTAAATGGAGGAATGAATGAGTGAATGAACGTGTGAATGAACAAAGGAAGAAGTGAATGAACAAATAAACGAAGATACGAACGAATGATCGAGCTAATGAACGAATAAACGAATTAATGGACAAATAAAAAAATCAGAACAAAGGAAAGAATGAAAGAACGAATAACCGAAGGAAAGACTGAATGAACGAATAACGGAGGAAAATAACTAATGAACACGCATATGGACCAAACTGAGTGATTTAACATTTGAATGAAAAATTCAACGAGTGAATTAACGTTTTAATGAATGTTTGAATAATTCAATGAACGAATAAACGACTCAACTAATAAATGAACTATTAAGTGAATGAGCGAATGCACGAATGAATGATTCATGAGCGAATAAACGCACTAGCGTATAAAATAGTAAACGAATGAGTAAATTAATGAATCCAGGAGTGAATGAACTAAAAAGATTCAATTAACGAGTGAAAGAGAGAATGAACAAGTGACATTACGGATCAACGAATCAATGGACTACAATTAATGAGTGAAAATTTGGATGAATAAGTGAATGAACGAGTGAGTGAACGAATCTTTCTTTTTTCTCATCCCGTGGTCCTTAGACCATGTCCATGAGGTTATGTTGTTGTAGCTGGTGTATGACTTTGTTTTTGGTTCTGAGTATACCTATATATGGCCTATAGCCTACACGTTATGATATTATTTGGTGAGGCGGGTTCTGTGTTGCATTTGTACATAATGGAAATATCTTCTCAGAGGCTACTATCTTCATATGCTTTGTGTGTCCACTTTTTAACCTTGCTAATGCAGTTTGTGATCCTCGGCTAAATTGACAGTTGATGGCTGCTCCCGGTTGTTGCTCTTTATACCATTTATGTCGTGGAGGCTGTTTCCAGATTTATGCGTATTTAATAATGTGTGTAATGAGAGAGGTACTGTATATATGATTTTTGAGTGTTATAGCATTTGCTCCCCATGATATACCTTATATATTATATATTTCATTATGTTCAGTCTTTGCCTAGCTTTGTTAGCAATATGCTTTATGTGAACATGACGTGTTAATTCTGGGTCGAGTATGAATTCTAAATATTTAGAGTGATTGCTGAATTGTAGTTTTTCATTATCTAGGAATATTCCTGTTCTATTTAATATATTATTTTGTTTGTCGTAAAGAAGCTTGCTTCAGTTCTCGAGGGATTAAATTGTAATTTATGTTCTTTTAAACAAGTTTCAGATTTTCCTTATCGTCTGCATACAGAGCGATTTCTGTCTAACTCTCAATGGCTTTCTCGATTCCTTTCAGGTACATAGTGAACAAGAGTGGGCTTAGAATAGAGCTTTGTGGCACCAAATACGGTTTAGAAAATGCATTGTTATATTTGACTCTGAAGTTTCTGTGTTTAAGAAATTCTGCTATCCATGTTAATGCTTTACCATTTATATTGTATTCTTGATTTAATTTCACAATAATTAGTTTGTTAGTCCACACTTTATCAAAAATTACATATCGATAAATGAACGAATGAACGAGTGGTGAATGAGTGAACTATGAATTAACGAATAAGCAAATTAATGAACGAACAAACGAGTGAATTAACTATTATACGGGTGAATGAATTAACGAGTGAATAAATGAATGAATGGAATTGAATGCATGAGTGAACGATTAAACGAACGCATGAATGAGCAAATGAAAGGGCGAAATCAACGATTGAACGAGTGAAAGAAGGAATGAGCGATTGAATGAACGAATAAATTACTAATAATTAATTAAATAAACTAAAGAATTAAATATAGGGTAAACGAATAAACGAACGACTTAATGTCTGAAATGAAGAGTGAGGAAGTGAATGACGAATCGAACGAGTAAGTAAGTGAATTATTAGCGAACTAATTGACTAATAAATAAACAGATAAGTATAGTATTGAATTTTAGAGCGAATATGATATGAATGAAATGAATGAATATACAAGGTAATAAAATTAATGAGTGGCAAATATACAAATTAACGAATGAAGAAACAATTTTTATGGAGTAAGATAATAAGCGAACGAGTAAATGAATAAATAAATAGTCGATAAAATGAATCGAAAAAAACTAAGAAATGAATAAATGAAGAAATTGAAGGACTAATAAATGATTACTTTAATTATGAAGTAACAGATTGATAAAGCTAAACCTCAGAGCGAAATGGATGGCAGTCACAAAAACATAACTTTTCAGGAAGGCAAAAAAGAAAAAAAAAATCAGAAAGCAAATAAATGAAGAGAAATGGTCTTTCCATCCTTTGATATCTGAATTTAAAGAGACTACGGATTTTGTGCATGTCCTTGTTTTTCCATCTGATAGAGGAAGAAATTATGATCAAAAAGATGTGCTTATCTCAAAATCAGTAAAACTGGACTTCCATCTTTTTCCCTCTGAGGTCAGAAATATGGACAAGTCAAGAAAATAAAATCTATAGTTTTCTAGAATATCACGTCTTATGTGCATTAAATGGCAATTATATAATACGTGTTACTGTGGTTCATTATCGACCTTTTTTTGACTGCAGATGATGAGCGGGGCGATCAGATAGTAAAGGATGAAATGTGAATTGAAAGCGTTGAAAATGCCTATGTATTTGGAGGATATGTGACTCACAAACCCTTTGTCCACAGAACACGAGTACTACAGGAATATACACTAGGCCTACGTATGATCATGAAACACAGTATGTTTAATGCAGGATTATTTAAATTTCTATCATATATTTTCAGCATCGTTCGTTCTAGCTCTTGGATAATTTTCTGAGTCGTCTTTTGTTACTCTCTTTTTCTAAGATAAATAGACGGAAAATTTCCCCTAGAACTCTATTAGATACAGGATTATTTTGAATCTACGTGAAGATTAATTTTTGGTCCTACAGAATATGTCTGTTACGATTTAATGGCAGTTGACTTAATATAGACCTAGTCAACATACTTGTCGAACTTGGAGTCAGGCCACAAAGGGAAAAACACTGGAGGAGAGAGATTCCATTTTGTGCTGTGGATTGAATTTCGACGTAGCTCAATGGTTAGAGCGCTTGGTAAGTAGAACTAAGGACTCGGGTTCGACCCCCAGCGACGGAGCGAATTTTCTCCTCTAATATTAATTGTTACCGTAACATAGTCTGTAGAACCAAAAAATTAACGTAGAACTAAGGACTCGGGTTCGACCCCCAGCGACGGAGCGAATTTTTCTCCTCTAATATTGTTACCGTAACAGACATAGTCTGTAGAACCAAAAAATTAACCTTTACGTAGATTCCTCGAGCAACAGTGCATATTACTGTGGAATCTCGGCCATCAAGTCACTCAACTGAGTGCGCTGTTTGTATAATGGCAGTTGACTTAATACAAAAATGTCAACATACATGTCAAACTAGGAGTCAGGCCACAAAGGAAAGTACACTGGAGGAGAGAGATTCGATCCAGTGCTGGGGATTGAGTTCGGCGTAGTTCAATGGTTAGAGAGATTGGTACGTAGAACCAAGGACCCGGGTTCGATCCCCGACGCCGGAGCGAATTTTTCTCCGCTATTATTAATTATTAAGGATTATTTTGGTTAGCGTAAAAATGCTATATGGAACCCCAGTTTTACTTCCTTTCTGAAGGATCCCGTGAAAAAAATTTTAATTGTTTCTTAAATATTTATCGTCCGAGATTAGATTTCAGCTCTGAAGCTTATCTAAGAACAATGATGATAACTGAACCATCGTTGAAGAGCACATCGTAACCTCTATATCTTCTGCAATAACATGAACCTCCTTGCAAACAATTTGTCTTAGAATAGCTCTTTAATCACTACACGACTCTCCCTATGGAATTACGCTTGCAGAATGTGCCCTAAGGCGGCAACAGGGAAGATCCTTCGAGGAAATGTGGGTTCATCCCTTCCCTTGTTGTCGATAAATTTCACCTCATAAAGAGGTAAACTTGATTTCAGACTTCAGGCAGGAAAATTATACAGAGAGTGAGGCTTTGCATCCATTTGTCGACGACGAATGAATAATTGTCCCGTTCAAATTTTTATAGTGTGAGTGACACAAGCGAATACGTAGTAATGGATTTGAGTTTAAGTGAGAATTTCCGTGTAGTGTCTAAATCTCCCAATCTATAGCCAACTTAGACACACCAATGATTTGAGTGTTGCAGTTTCTCAATTTGGTACTTTTAAAAAGAGGTAGATATTACAAATGGAAAATAAATTAATTGTAATTAGCCTACACACCTATATTTAATCTAATTGTAATTAGAATATATTTGTGTTCTCTTGTATTGCATTACTTTCAATCGGTTTTATTTAACGATGCTTTATTCAGAATAAATTTACCTAGCGACAATAGAATTGTTCATAGCAAAATAGTATTTTGGTGAGATGAGTAAATTTCTTGACATTTGTCTTACAGTTTAGGAAAATGTTTTTAAAAACACAACCAAGTAATATGCTTGAAGATTCGAACACACATTGGAGAATAGTATAGGAGCACAAGTTCTGCTCGTTACCCCCAGGCAAAGCCAGTAACAATTTTGTGTTGCTGAGAAAAAGGCATTAATGCTAACGAAATAAATATTTTACCGAAATATACAACGCAGAAAGAGACATAGAAGTCTATTGGCCGGTTTGTCCAAGTATTGTTAGAACACTTAACGACTGTTAAACCTTCAACAGTTTGTTAAATACAGTTTTTCCATTTGTTCAACACCAGTTTGGCTTAACAGATTCTTAACCGTTTGTTAACTTTAAATGTAGGATTTCAGGCCGTATATGCTTAAAGCATATTATACAATTTTATTTCTCTCTTTCTTTTTCTTTCTTTCTTTCTTTTTTCTTTCTTTGTTTGCTCGTTTCTTTCTTTCTTCTCTCTTTCGTTCGTTCTTTCTTTCTTTTTTCTCTTTCTTTCTCTAATTCTTTCTTTCAGTCTCTCTTTTTTCCTTTATTTCTCTTTCTCTCTCTTTCGTTCGTTCGTTCCTTCTTTTTTCTCTTTCTTTCTTTCTTTCTTTCTTTCTCTCTCTTTAGTTCGTTCTTTCTTTCTTTTTTCTCTTTCTTCCTTTCTCTCTTTCTTTCTTTTTCTCTCTTTCGTTCGTCCTTTCTTTTTCTCTTTCTTTCTTTCTTCCGTTCTTTCTTTCTCTTTCTTTCATTCATTCTTTCTTTCTTTTTCTCTCTTTTTCTATCTTTCGTTCTTTCTTTCTTTTTTCTCTTTCTTTCTTTCTTTCTTTCTCTCTTTCTTTCTTTCTTTCTTCCATTCTTCCTTTCTCTCTCTCTTTTCGTTCGTTCATTCTTCCTTCCTTTCTTTCTTTATCTCTTTCTTTCTTTCTTCCGTTCTTTCTTTCTGTCTCTCTTTTTCTTTCGTCCGTTCTTCCTTCCTTTCTTTCTTTCTTTCTTTCTTTCTTTCTTTCTTTCTTTTAGTCTTTATTTTTCTTTCTTTCTCTCTTATTTTGCTTTACCTTCACTTTTGTCTGACTTATACACTATTGAGTAGGGTAGGAAGTTTAATTGGATCGCATAATAAACATTTCACAAATGCGGGCCTCCCTTGTCAAGGGATCGGCATGACACAGGGCGACCGCTGAGATATTACAGGACAGTCACAAATCAATTTTTATAAACATTTTTATGAAGTAGCCTATTTCGATCAATAGCATTAAAAAATATAACAAATATGCTCAATGGCTGAGGAGTATTATTTAGAACATGGTCTTCAATATAGTGCCACTATTATATCATACTACCATAGTCTTTACAATAACATAGTTCACGAAATTATTCATCTTACTATCAACAACACGTACAGCGTGCTAACCGCGTTCTTGAATCTATTGCAGGCATGCGAACATAAGCTTTCGACACATACCTTGGTACTTCAAAAACAACATTCTGGGAGCATTCATAACACGTATTTCAGAACATTAATGCGTTGTTTTCTTCCCTTGCTCGAAAATGTCATATATCCGATTATTACATGACGTTAGTGTAGTAGAAGCTGTCTCCTGCAGTTTATACTCTTTGCGGGCGTGTGTTCGCCTCGATCCTCCTCCCTGACGGTTATTGCCGCATAAACTGAACAGTAATTGTAAGCGAGAAGGAAGAAATTCTCGTCGTAAACATTTGGATGTACAGTACAAGTATATCCCGGCCAAACAATGAGGCCTCATGGCCCACAACGCAGCTACAGCTCTTCGTGTTCCAAACCACAGAAGTAGCACGCTTTCATACAGCTACAAAAAAAGCATTATTGTTTTGGAGTACTGCAAAAAGACTGATATCCCAATACTAAGGAAGAAATTCCGTTATTTCATAGATACACAAATGAAGGACACGAATCTTTCTTAGTAATACAAAAACTGCACCATTCTGATGTACTAATATTGAATAATGTCACAGTGCTTTGACACTCCGAAGGGCCAGATGTAAGTGGCAATATAGCATGCTATGGCTCTACAAAGACGGAAATACAATTGGTCCATGGTAATAAGAAAGGAACGCAAGTTCCATTGTTCTGTAGCGCTAAACAGATACAGAACAGTCATTACTTTACATTCCTAATGACAAACAATATCACAACACGATAGCACGAAATAAATAGTGCAACTATTCCTTGAGACTATGACACTATAAAATAACAAAGCTTCACTATACTGTTATATTACAAATGAACAGAATCCCCACGTTTCTATAGAACTGCTACAAGAACCATCTCTCTTTCATAGTACTACAAATTAAAAACAATGCTGTTCTTTAACACTAAAAAAGAACGCCTAAGTGATATAATTTTACATAATTACAGTTGAACAAATTGCATTGTTCTGTAGCACTACAAATACATAACGAACAGAAAAACAGGAGTGTGTTGTCCTACACATAGGCGGAGTTAAGGGGGGGGGAATTGCCCCCCCCCCAAGACTTGTCTGAACTCTCTTTCTATTAACTTAAAAAATATTGAATTCAAAAAATCTGTTTTGCTTTTGTTTATGATTAAGTTTCTGTGCTTAAATTGATGAATTAATGTCTTCAGATCATCTGTCTGGACTATAGTCTAATATTTATTTTAAATTTCTGAATGTATAAGAATTTCTATACCTCATTTGAGGAATGAAAGCACTGTATTGCTTCTTTTGTAACAGCCTGTACTAATGTGTTAGAAATATGCAGGTGTTCAGGCTGCCACTTGGAGAAATATGAATAACATACAGCATAACAATGCAGAAAAAAGAAAAGTAATTCTCGGTGTAATGTGTAAACTTAAAGATGAGATTAAACAAAATAATTACAGATTACATATCATATATCTTCAGAAAGATAATCAATTAATCTTCTTAATGTATCCAGCTGTTTGCTGACAACATAAAGTCCACTATAGTCCACTGTAGTCTATTCGGGCCATATGCATAGACATTCTTAGCGCGGGCATCAGGTGAATGAATGATCAGCGAACTAACGTTTTTCGTATTTATAAACCAGTGTTAGCGATATGATATGATATATGATATGATATGATATGATATGATATGATATGATATGATATGATATGATATGATATGATATGATATGATATGATATGATATGATATGATATGATATGATATGCGCACTATACTTGCAGGTTTGTAGGTATATTTTGCGTACTGCATATTTTGAATAGCAAAGCTATGAAAAGTAGCACTTTTTTTTGTTTATTTGTGTTTTTGTAGCCTTGAAATAATGCCAATAATATCGGTGACAATTGTTCGACTAATGGAGAGCCTTAATAGTATATTTCAACACAAACATGGTAAGTGCATTATAACTAGGGCCCGGATAGATATGTACTAAAAATCAGTAAAACATGCACACTAATATATATTTTAAAATTTTGAAATATGTAATAACATTAAAATACCAAAGAATATGTAACATCATAATATCAGAATTTCCCTACTTTTTCTTTAAATATGTTGCTGATATACTACCTACAAAATCACATGTCTTAACACATACCACATTATGGATCCAATACTACAAGTAGTTGTCATAATCTGGATATGTATGTAAATAACTCAAAAATTGAAAATTACATTGCTGTTAAATTTCCAAATTACGATCCCCATAACAATAAGGAATAAACATGTGTTTCAGATTGTAAAATAGAAAACTTCTCCTGTTATCGCGTAATATGGCTTTGTACTAAGTGATCGTTCAACTTCACGTGAAGTAATGGGTGCATATTTAAACTTGCACAGATCTTCTTTACGTTATAATTTCGAGCGTTTATTAGTTCGAGATGATTTGGACATTGCTCAAAAGTGTCCCATACTTGTTCAAAGGTACTCCGTACATGGTGCAGTTTTGAACATGTTATAAGAGTTTATTCTGACTTAATTTACGTTTCAGATATATGTAATTCTGCAAATATAAAATTATGAGGTGTTTATTAAGCGATGTCTTATACCTAATTCAGTGCCATTCAAAGTTCAAAAAATTGATAATGGATGTGAATAGTAAATGGATATGAAAAACTGTTCGAATGTGCCCCCTTCTCCCATACACTTGAAACCGCGCACCGCCTCGTACAGATTCTAGCCGATCAAAGCAAATTGTCTTACGGTAGGGTGACCAGACGTTCTATTTTGTCCGGACATGTCCTCCTTTTTAGACCTTTGTCCGGGGTCCGGGCGTATTATTTTTAAATAAAAAAAGTCCTCCCTTTCGTAACTTGTATGCCTAATATTTTGAAATTATCTGATTTGACGCTTTTTTCAAGTAATTTTCCTGCAGGTAGCAGCAGGATCGACGGAATATACTCTTTGCCAACGATCATAACTCTATTTGCTAAAAAAGTAATATTAAATTCACATTTTGTTCGGTCTTTTTATGAATTTTGATAATAATTATAGCTCCCTTGGTTTTCATGTATTTAAATGTAAAATCATTTTATATTATTAAGTTTTACCGTAAGTATGCTAAATCTAAATAGGGTAGATATTTTCTGTCCTCTTTAATAATTATAGTCCCCTTGACTTTCATATGTAGCTAACTGTAAAATCATTATTATCAAGTTTTATCATAATTTTATTATTTTGTAATATTAACAGTTTTAAGTATGACATAAGCCTAAATCTGTACTGTGAATGTTTTGTAAGAAAATAGATACTGACATAATTTATAGTATAATATAGGCCCAGTGTAAATCTAAGTAGGCCTACATAGTTTCTGTTCTCTTTTTTCGAACAATGTCCTTTTTGAAGCTTTGTCTCATCTTTTCTATCGATGTGAATCTGGTCACTCTATCTTAAGGTATGTTTAACAATTGCTCATAAAATATTGTTAAACCAGAAATACAGGAGAGTGGAAAATTTGCAAAAAAAAAAAAAGAATCGCCAGCCATCGTTCTCTGTGACCTTCCCTCACGCCTGCCAGTAAAATGATCTCAATATCTTCGTCCTTGCATAAGCATGAATCACCTGTCAACAAATAACAAGTTTCATGTTATAACCAATAATGCGTAACTTATCGGACATACAATATATTCATGAATGTTTTTCTTGCAATTGTGTTCATTAGCATCTTTATATTAACTTCATAATTTGAACGTACTACTTGTTATGTAACAGAATTGAAGTATTGATTTTCCTATCAGTACATAAGGTAGGTCCGTTACAGCCAAGGTCACAAGGTCAGCTGCAGTTTGTAAGCGGACATAATGACAAGTTAATGCCTATACAATGTTTGGACACGAAGTATAATAATAATAATAATAATAATAATAATAATAATAATAATAATAATAATAATAATAATAATAAGGTTCATCCATAGCCATGGTGCTTCTGATTGAGGTTCTGGCTGATATGTACAGCCTTAGACACAAAAAATAGCCTCTCTCCTGTAGCGTGGAATTTGTGTAAGCCCATTTCGGGCAGCACCTGGTTCACATGACTAGGGAACGGATGTTTACTTTGCACCTAATTTACTCCTTGAAAATATCTTCGTTATATATTAGTCCTAAAACTTGACAAACAGAAATAACAACAAACAAACAACACAAAGGAAAACAGAGCGGAATCGTGCATAAGAAATTCCTTCACGTGTAAACCCAAGCTCTCATGGAATTAACCGAAGTTCTCCGAAAATGACTTAACGTATGGCAACCGGTCACTTTTTTTGTCTAAGACCGTACATCTATTATCAGGCAGTACATCTCACTTCACGATATAGCCTATGTCAGAGGGAGAACAATTTGTTTGTATGCATCTGAAGTCTGATTAGTGTAAAGCTGGGTCTACACATTGCGATTTTGCAGGATCCGATTTATATACTCCTGCCTGACGGGATGCCCTTCATCCGTCCACACATTTCCCGTAAAAACGCAAATCCCTGGCTTGGGTGATCATAAATTTGAGATCCAATCGAAGATCCGTTATTGTAGTCTGCCAGCTAGTCATTATATTGTCAAAACTGCAAGATTTGTGTTTGAAGCTGCTAGTTTGCTTAAGGAACCAATAGAAAGAAGATTCTGGGTTCACTCTTTTTGTGTCAATGAAGGGTTTGTTAAATTTTACAATTACGTAAATAAAACAGTTATTTTGTATGAAAGGACTATTTAACTTTCAGTGTTGTTATATATGACAGACGAAATAAAATTGATAAAATAATTTATAATACTAACAACCAATAAATTAACATGTGAGGTAAACGTTAAACGCTGCAGCTAATTAAAAAAGAAGATAGAAAGAAACGGGCTCTATGAAGCGCTGCCCAAAACACTTAAAATAACACAGATAATTATTTACTATTACGGAAAGTGGATAAAATAATCAATAAAACGTGGAATCTTAAACTGAAGAACATAATGTTTATTCATTTTATAACATTACTAGCCTTCAATACAACCATGTTCTCTTTGGTGAAGAATAATATTATTGATACATTAAAGTAATTAGGTAACATAATTCGTAGAAATAAGTACAAATAAAATTATGGATGAAGTAACACAAATCCAATAAACACAAATAGAATAAAAATAAAATGCGCTTCCCTTTTTAACATATTTTAATATTAATCAAACATTCTAATATGATGATAATATTATAATAGTAGTAGTAATAATAATAATAATATTAGTCCTATTATTATTATTATTATTATTATTATTATTATTATTATTATGTATAGTAATATGTTCAGACTGTCAATGTTCATTAGGTCCACTTGACAGGTCATATAATAGGATGAACTCCTCTTCAATACTAGAGGCCTTTCAGCCCGCCTTGTCCTGCAGCAGAAAATATTTAAATACAACAGTACCCATGTTGTTGTCTGCTAGAATTAAGTAAAACACGCGAACTCTGTTTGAACGTATGAACTGACCGGTAGCGGCTACGGTTAACCGAGTAACTTCGGTGCTCCGCTGCCAAGTACATAAACCGATAGAAGCGAGTAACTCAACAGTTCTACTCGCTCCGTCCCCATCTCTAGTTTGGGAAGCTCAGTTAAAAAGACAAAATCATGGCATTTTTAGGAAAGTATCCCATACGATTAAAGATACTAACAATAGTCAGCCATTTCAGTTATTTGGGCTGTAGTATAACATATATGATAAAGAAGAAGTACAAAATAAATTGAATAAATTTTAATATAATATGTTGTTGTTTAGTCAACTTGCCGAAGACAGGTTGGAACCTAAAAAGTGACACCAATAAGGTTTTGCTCGTGAGCAGAGTTCAGTGTTTGGTCATATCTTCTACCTGAAGAATTTGCTCTCGTCTGTGAATTTCGCTTTGTTCCAGAACGGATTAGGAGTGCTTCCATATATATAATTTTCTCCACGAATTCTAATCTTTCTTCCTAATGATTTCATTAACAAATATTTTCTTCTGAATATTACGATATTCATTGTTTTTCAAATAATTACGAACTGTGCTGTCACTTACACTTAGTTATAGTTCAAGATCACAGGCAATTTTCGGTGCATTTAAACGGGATTTTTTCTCTTAAAATTGCTTTTCCATTTGGCTTATATATTTTTCTTGGGCGGGAAGTTATTTTCATGTTTTCCAAATTTCTTATTTGGCCGGTGGAGACTGAACCCCATTGTGATAAGAAGTTCCCATGATCAAACGTGTGGGAGTCACAGGCCTAATCGTCACTGGAATTTAAACTGTTCGAATATTTTTTACGCGTTCAATTTACAAAATTACACATCTTACGAAACTGAAACGTGTCTTTTTAAATATACATATTTTTAATATTTTTTCAATACTGAATATTTCCTACACTTCAGTATGTGCAGAAAAAAATGTTTCGTGTAAACAAGTGCATTATTCTACAATATTATAATATTTCTTACAAGTTTGTCGGTGTTCGAATACTTCATTCATCCACAAAAATACGGACGACAAAACTGCGCTGTGTGGACGCCTATATGCTTCATTTGTAGTAGTTACTCCCCGCGCGGGATCCTGCAAAACTGCACTGTGTGAACGCCACCATTTGAATGCATGTGTTGTAGTCTTGCATCTCGCCGTGCGGCATCGTGAAAAATTACAGCATGCTGTAGTGCTTCCCGCAAGCTCCGTTTCAACATAAATGTGTGCACCGTTCCATTTAAACCAATGAGTTGTTATCAACCTGCAAAAACGGTCCCATAAAAACGCAATGTGTAGACCCAGCCTAATATGTAGCTAATTGGTGATGTGTGCAATGGAGGGGGAAAGGAACTAGCTACCCTACCCCATTATCTCCTGACTTAGTTGCCTCATAAGTAGTGGCTTGTTGGTATCAGTCGTGAGGTTCATACCTGTCTTCGGACCGTTGACTAAACCATGGGATCACTCACATTGAATTAATGGAACTCAATATAATTCTTGTAATATCATCTATACTAATAATAAATCTGTAGCCGAAATTTTTCTGGTAATTTTCGATTTTCCAAAAATAATTGGACCTAACTTATATAATTAACCACCCCGAAACCGAAAATCGCTTTTTTGAAATTTTTGTTTGTGTCTTTCTGGATGTTTGTTACCTTTTCACGCGATAATGGCTGAACCGATTTATATAAAAATTGGAATATGAATTAAGTTTGTTGTAACTTAGATTTTAGGCTATATGGCATTCAAAATACTTTATTTAAAAGGGGGGGTTATAAGGGGGCCTGAATTAAATAAATCGAAATATCTCGCTTATTATTGAGTTTTTTAACATGTTACATAACAAAACTTTCTTTAAAAATTATTTCCGATAAGTTTTATTCATTACAAAATTTTGATAGGACTGATATTTAATGAGATAAATGAGTTTTAAAATTAAAATAACGCCATCTAAGACGGTGCAATGAAATAAGAACAAATGACTTCGTCTATGTCTTCTTGAACAACAACAATCGAAAGCTATTAAACATAGCCTACAGAGAATGTTTCTGTGTTTGTATGAAGTAATATCGGAAGCTAAATTAACCGATTTGTATAATTAATTATTATTTCACCATTGGAAAGTGTAGTTTCTCTAGATGGACATAATGCTATAATATTATTACAGTACAGTACAGTACAGTACAGTAAATCGAAGACAGGGAAGGTTAAAATACCTTCTTATGCACAGAAAATTTGATAGGCTATTTTGTACATTCGTTTTCTGTATTTCTTAAAATAATATTTATGTACACACTCATTTTAATCTCAGAGAATTATTGAGTACGAAGAAAAAACACATTTATTCATTCCATGGCAATGGTACATAGGAGATCGTGAATTCTTACATTTTCGAAAGAAAGAAATATAATTACATATCACTGTTTATGCTGTATCACTGCTTAAGTTATTTGAATGTTTCAGAACCATAGTGGGCCAAGCGCCATTTACTGAAGACATAGAAAACAATGGTTAAAATTAAGTTATTACCATAATTCAATGGAAACATATAGCAAGTAGTATAAAGTATACACATTAAAACTAGATGATACATCAATCTTCATTAAACTATGTTTGCATGTTAAAGGAATTGTCATTGCACCAAATGAGTGGTCTCTGGATCAAAATGATCGCATTTTAATTTTTTAAAATAAAATTTAAATTAAGTAACATATTAAACGATTTATCCTTCTAACAAACACGAATGTTCCCTGGATCAAACGTCCTATTTTAATTATGTAATTTCTTTATATTTATTTCTAACAGGTGCAGCGGAGCGCACGGGTACTGCTAGTTATTAATATAAATAGCTAATGATTGATTTTTTCAATAACTGTGTGTATTTATTTCGTTAAAATTATGTAAACTGTAACTTATGCGCGTCAATTCCCCTGCACCAATTGATATAATTTCAGTTCCAATCTTTTCTTTTAGCCATCTAGAGTGTAAGGATTAGTTGCATACACTTTAATTTGCTTTCCTTTACTTTGGACTGTTAGGAAATTTAAGTCTAAATTTGTACCTTGTTGTTCTACCGCACAATTGCTTGCACTTCATGTACGCCTTCAAAACGTATATAAGATGACGCTTTGCACAACAAAACGCATTATTGCACTGCCACGAATGAAGAGTGACTCACGACTGATCTGCCCACAGTTCGAGACAGCTTGCAACTACGCCTAAATTTTACTGATGGGAATGCAGAGGAATGCCGGTGAAGTGTTGTAGTGCCGTAAGTTCACGGAAGCAGACGCCGGCGGTGGCAAGGAATCATTCTGGTTAGCGGATGACTTGCGAACCGTTAATTTTAAAATGTTATACTCGTATGAAGATCATTGCGTGATTAAATAATTTGTTCCTGAAGTATAACAGCACACTAATTATCTGAATGCGAAGTAGCCGTCAATTGCCACGTTACGCACTAATCAATGTGAATGCAATAATAATTCGACAGAGTTTTAGTTTTGTTTTATTGCCATTAATTGAGCCTATTTTTGGTGATTCTATTCTTTCCCTAAATTATAATATAGGGTATTACCTCCTCGTTTCTGTAAACATCACTTAACATACACTTACAAATGGCTTTTAGAGAACTCAGAGGTTCATTGCCGCCCTCACGTAAGATCCCTATCGGTCCCTACTCCCTGTTCTTGGTAAGATTAATCCAGTCCCTAACACTCTATATGCATTTATGAATTCACCCATAAGTGCTACATCCCCTGACCATCTCAAACGTCTGAATTTAATGTTACTATTTATGTTAAGTGAAGAATACAATGCGTGCAGTTCTGCGTTGTGTGACTTTCTCTATTCTCCTGTAACTTCACCCCTCTTAGGCTCAAATATTTTCTAAGCACCTTATTCTCGAACACTCTTAACATCTGTTGCTCTCTCAAAGTGAGCGTTCATGTGTCACAATCATACAGAACAACCGGTAATATAACTGTTTTATAAACTGTAACTTTCAGGTCTTTGAATGCAAACTAATGATAAAATTTGGAAAGCCTGAGGATATTTATGTTTAAAATTCCATTCCATTATACTCTGTGAATACAAAGGAACATTTGTTACACATAATGAGCTGAGGTTATTTAAATAATCATTACAAATACAGCAAATATTTGCTTCTAATTACATAATCATACCATTTCTCCTGTGGAGTAATTACAAAATATTATATTATAAGGCCAAAAAATAGAACTGGATGAAATCCATAACAAATGAGCAAAATTCGAGTATTAAATAGAAATAAAATTCAAAAAAGAAGAATGAGTAGAATAAAAAGATGATGGGAAAGAAAATTAGGAACACTGATAAAGACAAGCTGTATTAAAGATAAGCGCATAGAAAAGACAAAATTATTTCATTTATTTTAATCTGTAAATCTTACATCAACAGTACAGTTTTGAGATGTGTAACAAACGAACAATTCTTACAAAATATAGCACTAACAGAGATTAAATGCAGACATCATTCAATTACTAAAGATGTTATTAGTGCTATAAGCACCTCAATTTTTAATAACGAATATCATCGCGGAAAGAATTTACTCACAAAGATAAGGCCATGGTTTCTAAATTCTGGAACTTCTGTTTTACAGAATGTCTTTTACGGACATGTCATCGTTCTTACGACTTTCGTTTGTAAAAGAAAATATTTATCTATCTTCAAATGAGTTAGCCCTAAATATTAATTAACATATTACTATAGAATTAAATACGCTAAATTTATCATATATACAGGATAAAAATGCACAACAGGCAGAGCTTAATGTTTGAGTAATTTATTCTATGTGTATTTTAATGTTCAAGTGATTATTCCACGCCAAAACAAGAAACTCCGAGCTTAGAGATTCTTTGAGATCAATTATACTCTTATTTAATCTAATACGTATTATATGGGTAGTAAGCTCTATTATATGTACTAAATTTAATTACACTGATTAGACCAATATCAGTTTTTGCATTAAATAAGTCATTAGTTACATTTAACACATCAAGAAAAAATAATCATATTGTTTATTTGAGTTTGACACTTGTATCATCTACAAATGAGATTACCTGGAATACATTAAGGTTGAGAAGAAACTAATTTATATACATTAGAAAACATTACAAGTTTTAAATTAATATCTGGAAAGTTTCCTGTATAATATTAGTAATTCTAAGTGACTAATGTCGTGACCATTTGATGTATTTATTTCTGCATTGTGTTTTCTGTTTAATATTAAGATGTAAAGCAACCTAGGCTTTCATGTTTAATACCTGCTACAAAATTTCATTTGTTTACCGATATATTTTTATTTAAACATAAATATTCGTCTAGAATGGAATTTCTAATTTAAATAATTCAAGATTTCCTCTACAAACCGAAAAATCTGCACTTTTTGTTGAATTTTGTTTCCTAAATCGAAGCTGTTTAAAAACTAATATAATATTAAGTTCCAAATAATAATATTATAATGTATTTATATGAAGATTTATAAAATAATTAATTAAAAAAATATTTTTAGTGTTCCGGATCTATATTGCAATTGTAGCTTGATATCAAATTTTGTCTTTTAATTTTTCTATTTGAGTATTCCTGGGAAAATACCATACTTATTTAATTGACAAAGTACATGCATAGCAAGGAAGGAGAAATAATTTGAAAGCAAGGTTTCCGACCACTTTACATGTTATTTCATCATATTCAAGGAAACTTATTATCTACTTCTGCAGCGGAAATGCATTTCAGAACTGAAAACTCAGCATTAAATGTATCTGTCATATAAACATTTGCAGTATCTTCTGCAAAATCTTAAAGATTTTGTTGTCGGTGACATTTATTTGAAGTTATTAAGGAGACATATATGATTTTTAAAACTTCCACAATTTTTATATATATATATTTTTTTAATTTAAACTACATAAACAGGCCTACAATACTAACATCTGTACAAAATTTGGTGTCACTAGGGCTAATATATTTGAAATTGTATTTTTAAATATGCCTATATTTCATATTGACGTCACTAAAAAGGCTTCTTGCGTCATTTTCAAAATGTTTAGTTCATATTTTCTCACAAGTTTGAAAATAGTTATAAGAACAAAAATGAATTAGCTTTCCGCATACAGCCTAAATAGAGAGTCACGATAAATTTTAAAATTTCATGAATATCCCATTACAGCGTATTTAATTTATCTGCAATATGGACATGCCCCGAAGGAACGTAATATTAATATTTCGTACAAATATTAATTAAATTTCATTTATAAACATTTAATTTAACTCTGTGAGATGTTTCAGACTAATCTGGCGGTAACTGTTGTGCAAGGAGGTTTTTCTATTCAATAAACTGCTTAAAATATTTAAGTCGAGAAAACAGCATTAAGAAGCAGTTCTCTAAACTCATTCACACACCGTATATTTTTCCACATTTGAATATATGGTTAAATCGCTTAAAACAGTCTCAAATATAATTACGATCATAGAAACAAAAAAGTGAATTTTCTTAATTTTCCAGCATTATTTCACCCTAGTGTCCTTTTAAAGTGATTTATAATAGAATTTGTTGTTTTTTTACTTTATAATGATTGATCTTAATGAAAGAATTATTTTAATTTTTTTTCCTTCGATTAGTTTTATTTTTAATAATATCCTAAATTATTTTATTTTATCTGAATTTGTTTATTTTTCTATTCAGTTGTGTGCCATTTTGTGTCCTTCATAATTCTGATACAATTTTACATCCGTTTCTACTAGTTCAAAGTATGATAATAATAAAATTATTACAATTCATACCCAGTACCTTTTCGAACTCTGGGTTACCACATACTAGTATTACCAAATCGACCTACTACAAGAAATAAAAACTATAAACACGACCAGAAAAACAAAAGGAAGAGAAATAAAAGATTAAAGTACTAAAGTGGAAGAATACTAAGATTAACAATACGGAGAATGGAATCAAGTACAACACAAAACATAAAAATAGGCTAAAGTTAAGCAGAAAGAACCGAAATAATAAATAATCAACAACAAAGAAAAAATAAGAAAGGAACAAGAAGGAAACGGAAAAAGTATCATTTAATTTATTTCGTTATTCCTTTAGTTTTAATTTAATTTTATTAACTTGTTCTTATGGTTCAACCCCATTTTGTTCTTTTCATAGATGAGTTACTTTGTTCTTCTTTCCTTGTCCTCTTTACTCATTTTATCTATTTTTTTTCTTATAAAATGAAAGAATATAAAAACAACAAAAATATAAAACAAAATCGATAGAACGACTAGAACGAGAGTTCCAAGAACTATAGGAACAAATGACTAAGACTAATGATTAAAGTAAACGAAAATGAAACAAGTTTTCAAATGAAGGATTAGTAAAATAAGTAATTGGCACATCTTAATTAACGTCCATTTCATTAATATACTATCTCGTAGATTCTGCTGCTAATGGAAGAACAATGTCGGTTTAGGAAATGGCGTTCATGCTCCGATTGCGTATTCGTTTTAAAGAGGATTATTGAACAAGAAGAGAATTTAATTTGCAGGCACACATTTTGTATTTAGAGTATGTGAAAGCATTTGATAGAACTAAAAGGAACATTTTGTGGGATATTATGGAGAGAAAAGGATTTCCACAACACCTGATCAAAACCGTGCAGAGTTTACATTTTAATACTTTCATAGGTATTAGCCTAACAACGAAGTTGGACAAAATCAAAAACATATTTAATGCAAGTCAAGGAATCAGACAGGGCTGCCCTTTGCCTCCCGCACTATTTTTTATTGAGTATGCCCCAACGAGTATAACTCATATGTATGGGCTACACAAGAACACATACATATGTAGTACATTGTAATTTAAAGGTCATGAAATTACAGTCTGTGGAAAATCAACAATATCTCAAGAATTTATTAAAGAAAAAAAGAAAGAAAGAAAGCAAAATATGAACAAATAGTAAGATAATATAAAGTTTTGAGCAGAAAGAAGAAAACGTTTGAAACCATGAAATAAATAAATCAACTGAGAATTAAAATAAATAATCTTTCAACATCGTCTTTTTAAACAATTCTTAAAACACCGGGAATTTGGTAAACTTCTGTATTTTAAAAGAAGTTGGTTCAAAATTGAGCTATGCTGAGTAAACACACACACAGATATATATATATATATATATATATATATATATATATATATAGAGAGAGAGAGAGAGAGAGAGAGAGAGAGAGAGAGGAAGCCGTTCGAGATTGGCAGATAAAGTTAAAACAACATTTTAAAATTGAACATGAAATTTTAGACACAATTTTATTTGCCGATGACCAGGTGATTTTAGCTATAACGGAAGATGAAATGCAAAGAGCAGCAAATTAATTATATAAAATCTTGAAGAATTATAATTGGATATGCGAACTAAAAAAAAAAACAAAGTAAACGGCATTTAAAGTCAAACATCACATGATGACAAAGATAATTCTTAACAATAGTACCACAGAACAGGTGAAAAAATTTCTGTTTTTTAGGTTGCTATATTTCATACCACTATGAAGACGATATAAATAAAAAGTAAATAGATTCCAGATGACGTGTGGAACGATCAGAAATTTAAAGTATAAAACTCAAAGAGAGATTCAAGTTAAATTTTATAAGGCCATCGCAGTTCCGAGCTTATTGTACAGTTATGAAAAATGGGTGATAAATAGAACTGATAAAAGAAGAATTGAATCCGCAGAGATGAGATGTCTAGGAACAGTGGCAGGCTATGGAAGAACAAACCAGATAAGAAACATACAAATATATTTAATTTAGCAGAAAGGATAGTAAACCAAAAAAGAGACTGATTTGAAATATAAACGTGTTGAATGATGACAGAATTACCAGAAAACTATTGTATTCTGGACTTAGAGGAACAAGAGAGATTGGAAGACCGAGAAGGAGATGAGAAGACGATTTTAATACGCATTATACCTGTGATTGATGATGATGACCAGTGCTGCGATTCATTTAAACAAAACATTGAAAATAGGTTAGTGGTGTCTAGAATATATGGGTACTTGCAGTCTGATGTATAGAGTTACGAGAGTACACTCGCAACAAGAATACGATATGAAAGGAAATCGTCCTGTGAAGGTTTGTTTTCCTTACTCATGTACATGAACATGTAATTTGTTACGACTACATACGCTAGTCAGAACGCAGACTTACATTGTTCAGAAATATGCCGAAAATAAGACAACACAACATGCAACAAATATTGGTAAACGAATTCGGCTGAGAGTACTTTTGTGTGGAAGGCTGTAATATATTTTGTAAAGTATGTAATGTGGAAACAAGAGCGGCTAAAAATAAATTTCGCTCAATCACATTGTAATTCAAGAATACATAGTGAACATATGAAAATTCATGTTAAAACACAACTGGAAGAACTCCCGTCTACCTCACGGAGTACAAGTACCCAACAAGTATTTTCACCCGACTGCACCTCTTTTTCTTTTGATACAATCAGAATGTACATTGTAATTTATTGTCATAAAGATCAGTGAACTATGTATTGGTATTTGTTATGCATACAAGTACATTTTATTTATGTACGTCAAACTGTAATTACTAGTTTTTGTTATTCACAGAAGTGTATTGTATTTATGTATTTTATTTAATTACTTTTAAAATTTATATGAAGTTTACTTTGTTAAAGTCCAGTGTAAATGTTGCTACATAATGAAAAATTTAGTACTCATGAAAACTTAATTCATTGACCTGCTAGAAGATTTTTCGCCCGATTGTACCTGTATACACGCGAGTACTGCTTTCGAATGCGATCATAAACGTATTCTCTGTCTCTTTCTTTCCTCTATAAATATAGTCGCTGCGTCGTTTACTGCACCGCTCAGGTTAAAGGAATCTCAGCTCTGATGATGACTATCTAGATTCGATTATATTTCATGACATGAATAATTAAAAATTAGAAGAATTTCAGAGGACGTAAAAGTGTTCGGAGAGAAGCTGCTCTGTGATTACTCTTTTCACCAAAATACTCGTACAGATTTATCGTGATCTATTTCTTGTTCTACAGACAATAAAAACATTTCAAGAATTTATCAAATTGGACAGGTTGTACATGAAAACAAGTTCCAAGTTCAAACGTTATCTGTGAAACATATTCTAACTTTCTAGGTACGTTCATTGAAACATTTAATATTTCGCAAGTACACTTGAAATAAACTGATATAGAGTGGGAACAATTTCAACATCAAGGTACCAGTATGTTCACGAAACTACATTACATCGTCCCTGAATTTCCTCTATTCGTGAGTTACAGTTTGTGAAGTAGACCTCTTCATTTTATCTGTTATTCGGATTGACATACTATATACAAGTTTAGCCGTACGTAATGTCATTAATTCATGAGCCTATTCTTTTAAAAATTCGAAACAAAATAGTTTGATACAATTTAGCTCGTATTTGCTTCCTCTTCGGCATAAACATTGTTTTGTATGAAGCATTTCATAGCGTGTTTTGGAAAAGCCACTGCTTTAATTCCCAATATCTTCAGTAAATTTAAGAGAGCTGTGTATTATATTAATAAATTATTGAAAGAATGTTAGTTTTGGTCTTTAAATGTGCAGAAATTTTATCCGAACAAATGCCACATTGTGCAATTACTTCGCAGAACGAAAAGTTACATTTGTTCGGATCAACTTCTGCACATTTAAAGGACAAACATAAAATTTATTCAAGGATTTATTATCATAGTACACTGCTCTCTTAAACTGAGTGAGCATATTGAGAATTCAATCAATGACTTTAATTGCAGGATAGAAAGGAATCTATTACATTAATGCACAGTGGTAATAGATGAAGTCAAGGCGAACAAGATTTGTCAAATAAGTTTTTGATACGTCCAATAGTTTTGAGAATATGAAATCTAACGTGTTGCAGCCTTCAATCTTCCTTGAGGTCATTGCTTCGCAGTAGGTGAGTGTAACAACAACCATCCACTCCGCACGAACTTGCGATAGGGGAATGTAAACAAAAACGTCTCGTCAAATGCGGTTCGGTCAAATTACTTTAGATGAGAACTTAAAGTATTTAAACAATATTTACGCAAATTGTTTGCTTTTTAGCAATCTTTCACTCTAAATTTAATACCATGATACTTATTTAACATTCACATTATCTCTTGATTTCATTCCTTCTTACGCAATTACAAAATAGTAAAAATGTACATTCCTATAAAACAAAACTATTTCCATCAAAGATTATTTTACATTTCGTATAAACTCAAAATAACATTATTGCGAATACACATTCTGTAGTTCAATTTCCATTTAAGTTGTTATCTTTTTTGAAGGAATTAAAAAAAAATTAATTAATTTAGAAAAGAAATTAAGTTTACAGTAATGTAAGTAAGTGTTAATTGTTACGAATATACAGTAATTTGATCAAACATATTTGATGAGACGTTTTTGTTTACATTCTCCTCTCGCAAGACTTGAGGACTGGATGATGACAGTTACACTCACCCCATTACGAAGCAGTGACGTCAAAGAGCGTTGCAGTATGTTACATTTCCTTTTATGAAAAGTATTGTGCGTAGTAAAATAAACCTTTTTCGACAAAAGTTGTCCGGATTGGCCTCTGTGAATTAATGTAGGCCTAATAGATTCTCTTCCACTCTGTATATTTCTATATAATTAATAGTTGCAAACTTAAATGTACAACATTACGATAGCCTAAGTAAGTTAAAAAGTTAGTAACACTTTCACAATGATCCAACAACATTATATTATGTTGTGTCGCATAGAGTAAAATATTTATTATATAATTAAATTATTATTATTATTATTATTATTATTATTATTATTATTATTATTATTATGCCAACTATATAACTACGGAAAGGATTCTTAAAATATTGGTAGTAATTCCCATTTAAGCGATCCTATCGGAAGTTTATTCACTCAATTTAAACAATAAAAAGGAAGAGTCTCAAAACTTCATGGTCTCTAGTGATCATGTTGTTGGCTTAAAAATAATTACAGCAATTAAACAGAAGTGCTACAGTAATTTAAGAATGCAATTTTAAACTTTAAATTCTACTCGGTTGAATGAACGCTGTTTCATTTCAATGGAATTATGGAAATACTATCCAGAGGTCTAAAGTATCAACATGCGCGTTGTATTGAAGAAACTGTTCTGAGAATTCAGAGAAGAGTATAAATAATATGTATTCAGAGTTTACTGAAAAACATAAACATTTTCCTAGTTAAATACGGGTATACTCTTTTCAGTTAAATTAATTGGCTCTGAGCATGCAAAGTTAGTTTTAGAGAATCTAGTGAAGCTAATTGAAACAGAGGAATTGAAATTCATATCACTGACAGTGAAAGCGAAAGATTATTTCCGCTCCATTAATGCTCAGAGATTCTCAATACTCATACTTCCTCATAAAAAGCATCGATTTTGAAAGGATTGACATACAATTCTCTTACCACTCAATATGTCTCTTTTTGCAGACAGAAATTATATTTATTTTATTTTATTTATTTAGGAGTAACCAAAGTGAGTACAATTCAAATGAATAGGCCTACAGCAAAAAAGTGTTTCTGGTCACTACCGTAAGAGCCAGACTTGTGTACGGTGTGGTCTTAGTCAATAATATAATATAAAATTTATAAAGGTAGTTTATTAAATACATTAATTAATTTAATTCAGATCGACAACTAACATACAAGAGAAAAGAAGAAAAGAATAAAACATATTTTATATAAATTCACAATCAGACAGAAGCCAGTGACATTCAATAAAAATATGAACATAGTCGACAGAAATGAAAAGGTAAAAAATACACACATTTATTAATATTATATATCATGAATAATTTTATCAATTTCTTTTTTTTTTTTTTTTTTTTTGAGGTTAAATTTTAAAATATTTCGAATTTGGAAAATGATTTGTAATGTTATTATAAAGTCTTGGGCCGAAACTAGCACCTGTTTAAGCGCTGGACTTGTATGATATTTAGGCTCAATCAATGGAAAAGTAGACTTTTGTCTTCGAGTATGATATTCATGTCGATTAGATCTATGTTTTATTTAATTTCTGTGGTAGCACGTTAGTAAAATATATTTATAAATTTTTTCAATACTTAATGCTTTTAATATCTGTATAAATTAAATTTGTTTGGTAACCAATACATTTGGTGAGACAAATATTTATTAATCTATAAAGTAGAAATACACCTAGTCTTTTTTATATAATCACATATAAAGTTACTTATTAATAAATAAACCAAAATTTTGAATTAGGTATTTTTTTATAATTATTATAAATTTATATGGAGGAATTACAAGTTAAAATAATATTAAATTGTTTTGGCAAACAAATAAAATTTTAAATTAAATTTAAACATAAGAATTTATAGAATAAAAGACAAAATCATTGAGATCATGTATTTTTCAAATATTTACAATTTTGTTCTGTTTTGTTCCTCATTTTCAAATCAAATATCTACGTTGTTTACGATATTCTTGACTTCTTATATGACAAAATGTACCTACACACAATGGAGAAAAATAAAAAGTAGTTAAACATGCGAAGACCTTGCTGGGTCAAGAAGTATTCAGCAGCATGTGCGAAAAAAATTGCATCGTGTTCTGAAGAGCGCCAGGTAAGTCTCTTCGCACTGGAGATAGCGGAATGTATGCGGTCGCAACTGTATTATTATGTTGGTAGCATCAGTCGGACCGGATCATTGCCACATCCTTGAGTGGGAGTTATTTAGCTAACGGTATCAGTTGATGGCAGACGGGGTGAACTGCAGTCTAATTGTGAGTTGAGTGGTGGGTAAAGACTACTGGTGACAATGTTTTCTATTGAAAAAACAGAGTTTTTGGTGGAATACGTTTTTCGCGAAGGTGATAAGTTTACGCAAAAAGTGAAACAGAAATTTTGTATGCGTTTTCCTAAATCCGGTTGTCCAAATCGCGATGCTGTACGTGATTTTGTCAATAAATTCCGTGGAATTGGATTAATTCTCTATACACCAAGAAGTGGCAGGCCTAATATTTTAATGACAGAAAAAACTGATTAAATCTCGGAGATAATGTTGCGGAGCCCTACAAAATCAACGCGCAAATTAGCACAAGATGCCGGAATCTCTAAGTGAACAGCACATAAGGTTCTACGAAGCGAACTTGAATTGTATCCCTGTTAAATTATAGTGGTTCATTAGTAAAAGTGTTTGCAAATAAGTGTAAAAGAGTTGAACTGTGCCTTCAAGAACGAGGGAAACATTTCCAGCACCTGTTATGATTGTGGTGAGTACACAGTTTACGTTTTGTTCATAGCGCAAGTTCCAGCTACTACCAACATAACTGCAGTTGCTAGTGCATACACTCCGCTGTCTCCAGTGCGGAGAGATTTCCCTGGCGTACTGTATATACGGTTTAATATGCTATTATGGCAAAAATGTAATCACTATGGGCGGATTCATATGAACTAATAACGGCAAAATATGTATACATGTATGCACATAAGAACCAGCATATATGCACTAAAAATAGGAAAATATTCACTGTTAAAATAAAAACAATCTTCGGAAAACGTATTATTTGTCATTCTTGTGTTCAATTTTATATTACCTCGTTAACATGTTTCAGCCTGCTATTGGCCATCTTTATAACTAGTTATTGCTGGTCTTGGCGTCTTTTGTTTTGTTTCCTGTGGGTGTGTGTTTGTGTAGTGTAATGTGAAGTCAAAGAGTGTGTGTGTTCTGAAATTGAGTTGTGTGTTGAGAATTTCATTTGGATGTGTTTTTGTGTGTCTGTATAGTCCGTATTGTTCTAGTGTGTTTAGTTTCTGGCTTTTTGGTTGCGTGTGTAGAATTTCCATGTCTGTGTTGATGTCTCTGTAGGTATGGTTAGCATTTGTGTTGTGTTCTGCATATATGGAAGTGTTTTCTAATTTTGTTATGGTTCTGATGTGTTCTTTGTAACGTGTTTGAAATGATCTGCCTGTCTGTCCTATGTAGAAGTTGTTGCAGGTGTTGCATTTGAGTTTGTATACGTTTGTGTGATTGTATTTGTTTGTTTGTGTTATTTGTGAGTCGAGATGTTTTTGTAGAATATTATTTGTTCTGTATGCGATGTATTTTTTGTGTTGTTGTGTTTGTGTTGTATTCTTATGTTTTTTGTGATTATGTTTTGTCTTCTTTATTATGTTGTCTATTATGTTGGGGTTGTGTCCGTTTCTTTTGCTATGTATTTTATTGTGTTTAGTTCTTCTTTGCAGTCTTGTTGGTTCATTGGTATGTTGAGTAGTCTGTGTACCATTGTTCGGAATGCAGCTTGTTTGTGTTGTGTTGGGTGATTGGATGTATTGTGTATGTGTGTGTGTGTGTGTGTGTTGTTGTTGTTTTTCTGTAGACTTTGAATGTGTGTTTGTTGTCGACTTTTGTTATTGTGATATCTATAAAATTTATAGATTTGTTGTGTAATCAAGATAACTTACATATAAAAAATCTTATTTTATTTTAAACAAAGTACTATTATTGACTGGTTTTATGTTATAGGCCTACATAAGAATATTGAGACACCGTCAGTTGTTAAAGTAGCGTGTCCTTCAAGCCACTGCTTAAGCAGTGCACTTCTAGCACATTTTTCGTTCGGAATCATTGATAAAACTAATTCATAATTTTCTTGTGGCTAAGGTGTTCTAAAATACAATTCAAATTACACATATTTGTCACCACAATACAATTATATATTCTAATTTGCCACGTCGGCAAGTAGAAGATAGTAAATTGCTTTACCGGACCTATAGCCTATTATTGTTCCCAGGCGGGGAAATTCGAGTTTATAGAGCGCAAAGAATTCTATCAACATTCTCTGCAATTTCCTTGTCGCTCATATTGTAGCGTTCTCGTGACAACTGTCAAAATCTTATGCAAGTGCGAAGTAGACGATAAAGCTGCTTCTTGTTTTGATTATCTGTAATTTTAATCTCAACTTTTATCCATCATAACGTCTCTGCGTTATACATTTTCACGGAGTCAACAGTGAATTTCATAATGGAATGCCTTTTTGATTTCCTCGGAATTGTACGCAATGATTTACCGACATTAGTGCCTGTCTGCATGTTGTCAGATTACAATAATTAAAAAATAAATACGTTAATGTGTTTCAATGTCTGTGTTTCTTCTGTATTTCATTTTGTGATTTTTCGTATTCTTAATCTTGGTGTAAGTACTAGATAGATAATAAAAATAACAAAATATGCGTTTATATGCGCTAAAAACTTAAATATGCATTAGTCTCTCTAATGTGCACATGATACGCACTATAAAATCCTGACCTTTGTTAAAAAATAACTTTAAATGCATTTATGCAATGGTAGCATATAATTTGCAACTAAGGAATATAAAATGCAAATGTGTTCAAATATGCCCCCTAGTAATCATTGTGCCCAGATATACAGTAAGTACCATGCCATTCACATGTTATTAGATAGCCGAAATAAACTTCTTTGGAATTTATTAGAAAGCTTATCTTCTCATTTTTCTTTTGCTTCTAATTTTAAGTTGTAGACTAGTTCTTTTTTCGATTCCTTCTTTTTGTTTGTTCTGTCTATAATTTTTTCGACCAAAAGGCTATAGTTGACGGTCGACTTGAATAATATTGCACTTTGCAGTCTTTCCATGCTTTGCAGCGAATTGTTCCAGACGTCTTGTTTTCCTCGAATCCACTCGCATTATGACATTCTCAACCTCGTCATCTTTCGCACTTCCCCTTACTTTTCATAAAAAATTTCATTCCCGAGTCTGAATCTGGGCAGTGTGCTTTGAATGTGAACCAAATTTCCACTATAAAACAGTAAAACTGGAGGAGCCATTATTGTATTACCCTTAGGAAACTTGTACATAAGCAGAAATATTGTGGTAAAGAAACTACAGTATTTTTGTCTGCTATTGAAAGAGATATACCAAGTAGGAGGATATCTATCACTGGAATTTGAGATGCGAGACTGTATTTGGTGAAATGAGTCCGAGTATTCGTCATGATATCGCCTGGCATCGCATTATTTTTGGAGGAATCTCGTGAAAGATAACCAGATAATCAGACCTAGCATCATTCGCCTCTACATCCGAATTAACCTTCGAATTACGAGTAAAATTAACTGCCCTCTGAGCTATTACTCTATCTCAAGAGACTATAATTTTATATAATTAAAGTGACTTCAAATTGGTCAGACATAATCCTAATCTCTTTTGTAAATTTGTTCACTCTTTTGTACACACATACGTTTTCTTACGAAGTTTATTATATCGCAATTGTTGCCAGATACCAGAGGTCTGCATCGGGCGTTTTCGCTCGAGCGCCAAGTAGTTCATAGCATAATCCGATAGGTAGCGCACATGCATGACGGGTAAAATTGTCGCGAGCGATAAATCCTCGAACGGTATAAGCCGAGCGTTAAACATTCGTTCTTGTTCCAGTGAGGAACTGTGTAGTAACATCATAGATGTTTATCGTTTTAAACTTTGCAGTGTTTTACTATCCTCTCCATAGTACAACTACAAAACTTGCTTTAAAATGTAATATAAATGTTGTAGGTAAATGTTCCCCCCCCCCCCCCACACACAGGAGTGATTTTGTTTTTGCCACATCTGATAGATGTTATTGGATGTAAATGTAATTATTATAAACGATAATGCAAGAACCGTATCAAGTTTTCTAGTAATAATAATAATAATAATAACAACAATAATAATAACAATAATAATAATAATAATAATAATAACCTCTAATAATTAGTGTATCAATCTTTGCGTCTGTAACAGTTGTGCAGCATGATTATTCGTTTTATTATATTTTCTGTGACGTTATCTCTGTACTAATATTGTTATTAATCTACTGCTATATCAATAATATTTTGTAAAACATTTCTACATTGTAGCAGTATATAGGCGGAATACTATGTATGGACCTATCATATTATATATGTGATAAATCAAATATTGAATAATTATAATTATAAAACTTCGATATACAGTTATAATTGATTAATAATTATTAATTACCAATTATAACTGTATATCGAAGTTTTTCATACTATTTTATTTATAACTCCATGTTACTGTTTTGGTACGTTTCATTAGCCTGTTCCATTAAACGTTTGTCATAAACGCAGAAAATAAAGCCTTATTTTTACCGTGTGAGCAAAACATATGTGTATCTTATCTGTCTCCTTCCATACAGGATAAGACATGTCGATGAGATGACCTTATACTGTGCTTCTATTCATTACGAGCGTATCACGACCGATCTTATCTCACTCGAGGGTGCGACACTCGACCGAGTTCAAGCAAGCGATTTAACTCCAATGCAGCACTCTGCCAAATACTAACTGATATTTCTCTGAATATTATTTCCCTTTCAAATGTTCTGTATTAACATTAGCCCGATAATTTATGGCGTAATGTGAAAAATAAAATTATGGAAAAGGTTAAGCTAATGTTGATGTTAGTGTTATATGGCTTGTTGTAGTAAAATTTATGAGAATATATCAAAAAAATTGTTAAATATAATTGTTGAGAATAATAAGATGAAAACAAATTATGATGCTTTATTAATAGTTCTTTTATTCCGAGTAGTATTTCGAATTCTGCAGGTTGTAAGATATATTAATAATATTTGGTAAAATATGATGTAGAGATAAATTAATCAATTTTATTAGTTTAATAAATAATCATAATATAGTACTTATACAATTTAATGTTCAATTTATTATACTTGTTGATGGATCAAACACCGAAAATGAAGTACTAATCACTTCAAATTTATAACCTATTAATTATCATTCTTTCTGTCAGCGTTTTAATTGGAACATATGCTTTTCCTTTAAAGCTTTTTAACTTTAATTGTTTAAGATATCTCAAAATATAAAAATTTATATGACCCATAATACATACCTCGTCCAATGTGTAAATAAATACAAATAAAGAATATTGATGCACCATTTGCGTGTAGGCCTATATAAATTTTTACATACCTGATCAGTAGATGTAATAATTATTTTATTCCTAACGATAGCAACAGCTATTAATAGATTATGTTCTTCCATGAGGACAAATACCTTTATTTTTGAGGGGCAACAATAATTACAAATCTATTATCAACAATTCCATACTTACGAGTAGGTACTGATTTATTACAATGAGTATGAGGTGGATTTGCTGTAGTCAACGCAATAATTAATCGATTCTTTACCTTTCATTTCCCATTACCATTTACTGTATTGTAATAGTAGCCGTAATAGTACATCTCCTATTTTTACACCAAACAGAATCTATTAATTCTTCTGGACTAAATAGAAATATTGATAAAATTCCATTTCACCCACATTTCACAATCAAAGATGTGTGAAAAGTAATTTATGTAATTAAATCTTGTAAACACTGCAAAGAACATAATAAATAGGCCTAGAAACAATCATCTGAAAGGTATTATTTGTGGAATAGAAAAATTTTCTTATGAATATTTTTTTCTTAAACAATATTTATACTTCATTGTTTCTTACACTCTTTCACTCTTTTAACACTCGTATAATCACTGATTAACAATGACTTCTTTACTGTGTTAATATTATAAAAATACCCGGCTGACTAGTTTTGAGGTGGTGTCCCTAATTGTCCGAAGCCTACTCACCACTTCGAATGTAGTCACTCAAATATTTTTATAATATTAACACAATAAAGAAATCAATGGCAATATTTATAGTTGATTTAGTGCGTAATTTTCAGTATAATTTGAAGAACATTATTACTTTATTTATTCGTAGATAATTGGGTTCATTAATAAATAATTTATCTATGCATTTTTCATTTTAGTTTTTCATTTACATATTCGTGCATTGTGTAAAAAACTATTATTTAAATGTGTTGGAATAACATCTAGTTAATATTATGAAGGATTCTCAGGATATTCGTTATGTGGGAAAATTATCCTTTCAATCCTTTAACTTCTACTTGTTTGTATATTTCTAATTCATAGTGGATAAAAGAGCAAACTTTTAAACTATAATTGTGAGATTAATGAACTTGAAGAGAAGTATAGAAAGTTATTTTTGTCATATGATGAGATCTTAATACCTGTAACGTTTAAGAAATAATGCTAATGGATTTCATCTTTCGGACCATATACAACCAGAATAACTCTTCTCGGTTCTCAGCCAGGTGAGTTGGAAATTAGCTTCCAAGCTTTCGACGGCTAGCTCTGCCATCTTCTTCTTCATTCCCTGAAGAAGATGGCAGAGCTAGCCGTCGAAAGCTTGGAAGCTAATCTCCAACTCACCTGGCTGAGAACCCGAGAAGAGTTATTCTATATCAAACGCCGGGAAAGCCTCAAGTCATACATATACAACCAGTTCAAAACACGGGATAGTTCCTTATTTTGTTAAGTCCTTCTTTTCACAACGGAATTGGCATAACAGGCTGTAACCTTCTGTTATTAACCTCTATTAAAGGAGGAACATTTGCGTACCGGTACTAGTGAATTTGAACGATGTCTAGTGGAGAGAGAATTTCCATGAGAAGGACCAGTTTTTTAGTTACCCAAACAGAATAGACTCAGCGGATAATTCTACATATTCTGGTATTAAAAACTAAGGCTGCAATATTTAAACGTCGAAGTAATTTAAAAACGGCTGTAAAATCAATCGCTATACTCAAAATCCTCGTCATATTTCAATGAATATTAAAATCTAAAATATAAAGCCAGACATCAATTTTGTGCCTAACAAGTATAACATTTTCAATTTCATCGCACATATTATATTTCTGACATTTCTGTCTGAACTGAAAACTGCAGAACATGCAGCTGTAAAATTAGAAATTCGTTATTTATTTTTCAATATTGATTCGTTAGAATTTCATAGACTTTCAGAATATTGGAATGATAAAATTTTCAATGAATAAAGTTCTTGCATAGAAAGTTTGACTTTGTTTTGCAGCTTCTGTTTCGATTTTCTGTCTCCTTTGCCGATGATCTCTTGTTTATTCTGACAGCTAATAACTCGTACGTACAATGAACTCTTCCTCCCGCAACCTTTCCATTGGAATAAAATTTCATATTATTTTCTCTCTTTTCTTTCCACTCAACAATTTCACCCCTCTTCTTCCTGATTCTACCCATATTTCATTTTCAATATTCATTTTTAGTTACATTTGTATTTCAAGAAACTTAAAAAAATTCTCATATAATACCTTCCACCGATATCAAAGATATCAGAGATATTTCTCCTGCAAACGCTTAAAAACAAGGTATGCAGCACTCTATGACCGGCATTGTAATTACCTTCGGAAATAAATAGATGAATCGCAAACTGATCAAGGATGTGGAAGTGCTGTAGTTTACCCTGTGTTCTCGTAATGTTGCACACATGACCATTTATTTCTTTAGTTTTCACATGTATGTTAAACATCGTCAATAACCATTAGAGTATATTTTAGAAACATTGAATGATAAATCTAATTTTCTTCATATTGTCTTTCAACTAACTGCATGACATACAGTCACTATAAAATCTGTCTACTCATTAGAAAATATCATGTTATGAAGTAATACAACATTTCAAAAAGAATTATCTAATATTGTACTTTAAATGAATGATTCATAGCCATAGTGGGCCAAGCGCCATTTATTAAAAACGGAGAAAGCAAGGGTTAAAGTTAAGTGAATGTCATAATTTAATGAAGATCGACATATCATTTAGTTTTAATATGTATACTTTATATTACTTGCTATATGTTTCCATTGAATTATGGTAATAACTTCATTTTAACCCTTGTTTTCTACGGTTTAGTAAATGGCGCTTGGCCTACTATGATTCTGAACCCTTCAAATATCAATATCAAATAATCAATTCCAGATGACAAATTGGTCACACAGAAGTAACACATCCTTGTCTACTAACCATAACTCTTGCTCCAATATTTTCCTACTGTCATACCAGAACCTCTATATATCTGAATTACCATTATATGAACCGCAACCAGATCTATTCGACATATCAATAGACATCAAGTTGAACTTAGTTCGAACTATTTTAATTTACACACGGATTTTTAAGTCAGTTATAGCCTAATGAACTATGCAAATTTATAATAATTACGATATTCATGTATTGTCGAGATGTGTGTCATCGCAGCGAACATCTTTACTCAAGTTACCGAAGAATGACGATACTTAAACCTTGGATTTGTATTAAATACGTTTTGAATTGTATTAAACATTCCAATAATAACATTTTTACTACTGCTGCTGCTGCTGCTGCTGCTACTGCTACTGCTACTGCTACTACTGCTGCTGCTACTACTACTACTACTACTACTACTACTACTACACTACTACTACTACTACTACTAATATTATTATTATTATTATTATTATTATTATTATTATTATTATTATTATGGTATTATTTATTATGATGGTAGGGACTGCATTAAATTTGCTCAGGATAGGGACCGATGGCGGGCTTATGTGGAGGCGGCAATGAACCTCCGGGTTCCTTAAAAGCCGTAAGTAAGTAAGTAATTATTATTTCCGTATGTACATGGCAATCTTCGTTAGCACCGACGTGATATATTACCTGAAGATGACGTCATAGCGGATTACGTAACAATCTTCTTCAATATAACAAAGTTTTATTAACAAATTGTACAAACATTATAAAAGATAGCTAAAATATTAAAGGAGATTTGAAAGCTAATGTGTGTATCTAATGTCTACCTACTTCACTTGCGTGATTCGGGTTCCGCATATTGCGGGCAGATGGCACGACTGTAGCCCGTTTTCAAGTTGCATATCTCTTCGGCGGGGCACGCTATGCATGATGTGTATCTGTATGAAGAGTTATGAAGTGTACTGAAGTGAGTGTATGTATAAGTGTTCGTGTAAGTAATGGGTGATGATCATGATGAGGAAGGGAGAAGGGGAAACCTGGTGCCTGCGACGTAGCCTACTCCTGTCGAATAGCATCAAGAGTGCCGTTAGTCTTAACGTCCCCGTCCGACGGATAAATCACTATCAACAGTGACATATGGCTTCTCTTCATACGCACTGCGGAGAGATTTGGGATTTAACCCAGACATAGTGGTGCACAATCTAGTGATTAGAAGTTGTGCACCGCCACCTCTCCTAGTCCCGGGGTAGAACATTTCTGACACTGCCGGGAATCGAACCCGGGCCTGCTAGTATGGAAGCCGACAAGCTACCACAGAGCTAACTCGGCGGACCTTGAAAGCTAATATTTACTTAATAAATTCACTCGAAATATGTACACATCCAAATCTGTACTTACGGTTTGTCAAGTTATTGAAGAATGGGAGTGAGGGAAAATATTTTAAATATTTTCAATCGACAAATTGTACATATACTTCTCAATTTATAATAGGATCTATCCCTGAGTACGAGTTTTACTCTTTCAGACGTGAGCTAAAATTATATCTGTGTATACTTTATTCAATGTTACAAGTATTATAGGCCTATTTATATTTTAAAAATTAGCAGTGTATATAAATCAAACTCGTGTACTTCGAGCGTAGCAAGAGTTTGAAGATGGGAAGTGAGATAAATTTGTTGATAAAAATTAAATTACGATTTAACGATGCTCACAATTGCAGAGCTTATATCAGCGTCGCCGGTGTGCCGGAATTTTGTTCCACAGGAGTTCTTTTACATGCCAGTAAATATACTGACGTGAGCCTGTAGCATTTAAACACACTTATATATCATCGACCTGGACTGGGATCGAATCTCAACCTCGAGCACAGAGGGCTAGCGCTATACAGACTACGCCAAATTAGTTGATTGTTTTCAGTAATTTTATTTGTTTATGTAACTATAAATATAAAATATTTTTTATGAAATGGACAAAATTACATATGTAAAAACCCCTTAATTTACTCTTTAATTATGTGAATTTCTGTTGTCTATCTTTTGCGAGTACTGGTGCTAAGCTACTGACATTGAATTAAGTTTCGTCTCTTTGTTTTAGATATGTCATTGAGTAAAAATTACGCACTCAGTTCACTTTTGTTTTCGGACTTGTTCAGGACGACATTTATATTACCTTCATTAATCTTCGTTTGTATTGTAATTATTATACTGACTTAAATTCCATTCTGACCTTTGTTATTGAACACCATAAAACCTGTATTGAATGTGTCCTATTGAGTTTCGAGATTTCAGATAATAACAACCAATAAGGTATGAAATTGTTCCTTTAATATTGGGCCTTGTCAATTGTCCATACCGTATCTGGATACAATGCAATGCGGCAGAACCATCTGTCAACAGTGACGACGTCAGGATGTGGACAGCCATTGTTACTGATATGTCACGACACAAAAGCGCCGCACCGCTTGCGATCATATTAAAACGCAAAACTGTAGCCGATTCTGCGGTTACTGGTTAATGGAACAACATTTTGTGTTAAAACTCGGATTAGATATTTTACTTGTTGATAAATATGGATACTGTTTCATTATTATCTATCTAACCACAACAAACACTGTGGTTAGCTGAGCATTTCTGTAATGTAAAAGGGATTTTATCCCACTGTAATCCTCCTAAAGTATCGTAAGGACAGTTTATATCCTATGAAGAAAGTTATTTCATACAACACTTGTAAGCTTTCTTCTGAGATTTTGAATTGTCGAATTTCGAGGAAATGATAAGGATACCTTCCCTTCTTTCTGTTTCATTTTTTTAAATCATAATCCTTATTTTTCATTTCCGCTCTTGAAATTAAACTTAAGAGAAACTGGATCATCGAGATTATAAATTACCTGCTCATTTTCTTCTTAGGCTTCCTACAATTCTGTGTCCGGTATCGTAATTTCTGTACAGTACGATTATTTATTTCTGACAGTCGCCGGCAATGTGCGCCTGGGTCAGGCGAATCCATTAAGTTATGCCAAGGGGTGTTCAGGTTAATCTGTCGCCTGCAGTCAGAGCGATCGGATATCGCGCATGCATTCCCTTACCGACTAAATAATCGGTCTGTACTCTTCTACACGAGTCCAGTTTATACCATCTTAATATTTTGTTCATTAATTTTTGCCGTCTACCAACTTCAACAGCTTTAAAGATGTTAAGCTCTTTCCCGATTGGGATTTTTCATTGGACAATTTGTGACCTGTTTTTTAAGTCAGTTATATGAACTACCAACCATTCAATTATCATAAGACACTAGCGCCATTTTGATATCAAATTCAAATTCATTGGACAATTTATAAACCTGTTTTTAAATCGTTTATATTGAACTACCAACCGTTCAATTAACACAATATAATTTCCTCATTTTGATATCAAATTCAAATATATTAGACAATTTATAAACCTGTTTTTAAATCGGTTATACCGAATTACTAACCATTCAATTATCATAAGTCACTTTTCACCATTTAGACATCGATTTCAAATTCATTGCATAATTTATAACCCTGTTTTTATATCGGTTATATTAAACTACCAATAATTCAATTATCATAAGACATTTTCACCATTTTGATATCGAGTTCAAATTCATTGGACAATTTGTAACCCTGTTTTAGATCGGTTACATTAAACCACTAATCATTCAATTATCATAAGACCTTTCGCTATTTTCATATCGAATTCAAATTCATTGGACAATAAATAATGACCCTGTTTTTTTAATGGGTTGTATTAAACTTCCAACCATTCAATTAATATAAGACACTTTCGCCATTTTGATACGGAATTCAAATTCACTGGAGAATTTATAACCCTGTTTTTAAATCGATTATATTGAACTACCAACTATTCACTCATAAGACACTTTCGTCATTTTGTATATAACATTCAAATTCATTGAACAATTTATGACCCTGTTTCTTTTTTTTAATGGGTTGTCTTAAACTAAAACCATTCAATTGTCACTAGGCACTTTCACCATTTTGATACAAAAGTCAAATGCTACGAGAGAAATATTACTTATTACAAGATCTATGGACAGGATTTTGAGAGCTTGAGTGTAACAGTTGAGGAGTAATATTAAAGGAACATCATAATCACCTCCTTGAAAAATGGACGCAAATCCGTCCCCATATACTATATACAAACTACAAAATATTCTGTTCATTATCTTCATAGAAGCTCAGCATCTCTGTGTCCGAGTTTAAATTTCTCACTTACCTTCAACATATCGAGTTATTTTCTGATCAGAATTTTGCAGGCGATAAGTTATGTCTGTGGTGCTTAAACAGATTAAATTATACATCGTCTATTCAAAATATCAGAAACAGATTTTTGCTGTTCTTACTACATTATGCCAAGTTCTACAAATTATTATTAGTTAATCATTATCTCTTGCTTTAGAAGGCAAAAGTAAGTAAGCGCCAAAACATAGATTTTTAGGACATGTTTGATTCGTATGTAAGATTTTATGCTTCTTTTGATTTTGGTACTCCCGAATTAGAGATAGGCTATGCATAGTTACGTATATTTTCGACATTCGAAAAAAAATTAATGATAAAGTGGTCTGATTTGTTTAAAACTAATGGCGGGTACATGACTTTTCGTCATTGACCCATAAGAAGCCAGTTGTGTAAACCAATTTACCAAAAGTGTCGTTGTCCAGGGCGAGCCATAGGATGCTTGTCTACGCTACACCACGAAGAGATGTTTCCTCTAGATTCCTGGCAAAAAGAGCCACTCAGTTGCTGTAATTTAAATTAATTAATATCACGTTTCACATCACTTTGGTACAGTGTTTGGAAAGAGGAACATTTTGACAGATTGGAGCACCAATCTCACCGTATCTCAAAATGGAGATTCTG
This sequence comes from Periplaneta americana, assembly GCF_040183065.1. Taxonomy (NCBI): domain Eukaryota; kingdom Metazoa; phylum Arthropoda; class Insecta; order Blattodea; family Blattidae; genus Periplaneta; species Periplaneta americana. The sequence goes on along the minus strand of NC_091120.1, from coordinate 106,239,630 downwards.
GACTTACTTTCTTCTGGAATATAAGGTAATATCGCTTACCTCGCATTGAAAAGTATAGTTGTAATAATCTTACATTACAATCACGAAAACATTTTTGTTCTTCCTAATATAGGCTATTACATTATTTTTTGCATCAATCTCTACCACTGATAACGAAAACTATACTTGTAACGACCTTGAAATACAATGAAACAATGAAAATATACTTTCATCATTGTGGTCATTCTTCCTCTTCAAGTTGAATATAAATATACAGAGAGAAACTATAAATTATCTGCCCACCTTCTGTGAGTCCTATTTTCGTAATCTAACCTTTCTATATTCCAACTTTTCCAGCCTCTCTATACAGATCTATTCTTAACATTTATTAGTTTCAGTTTTGTTCTCTCTAAAATCTAGCCCCTATTTTCAATACATCGATTTACTCTCTGATCTGCATAAAATATGACCTTATTTACATTTATCTTAAATGTATCTTAGATTCAAGCACAAATTTGCTGCAACGTGTCACTAATGAAGTCCTATGTTGTATAAAAATGCTACACATATTGAATTATCATAGTCATCAACACTATCATTATGTGCATTCGCACATTTCTGTCAGATTTCTGACGAGGGGGTGGGATAGAATCCTAGATAGAGAATACCATACATAACATTATTATTATTATCCACATTCGATACGGCTCAACGCTTGGTCGCACTGAGTTGCTTGTCTTGCAACTTGATCATAATAATAATTATATCCGTGATAAGATGTGTAATTCTTTAGTTATTGATTGTTGTCAGCATGCTGGTGATGATAATACACCAATATTATTTTCTTTACTTACTTTGTACTTTATAAAGTACATGTACTCTTATTAAAACAATTATATTTTGTGAGGGGCGGATAGAAGTTGTCCCTGGCAGGGATGTTAATATGAATTTATGAGGGGGGATAACTTTCCAAAGGGAGGTAAATCTCCCATCCCCCGTTAATTCGCACCCTTGTGTTTCTTGGCTTAGATCTTCTACCGGTTTATTTTCCAGAGAACTGCTTCTCTGCCTTCTCTTTGCCCATAATTGAAACATCATGTGCCTCAGTAGTAGCTTCATTTAAGTATAAACTACGTCATGTATACAAAATGTATGGACAATTCGATGATATGGATATTTGCTGCGAAGAATTAGTTATTCCTTGTCAATTTTACGTCACTGATATTTAATAATTACCATTTTATTACCTCACTGTCGTAATAGATCCTATAATTCAAAATATTTTTCTTCTATCAAGATTATAGTGGTGCAGATTAAACCACTGTGGAATGTGTAATTGTAGAACCCGTGTCCGTATAATTATTTTAACATAGCTTTATACCCGACAGCAGAAAAATTTAAACATTGACGCTTGCAGCAACGTAATTGGAAATCGTTAGAAACATTGGGCACAAGTGTCATTTATGGTTGTTGCAAAGCTACATTTGTATCTGACAACCGACCTATTCACAATTCTCTTTATTTAGAATCTCATTAGTAGTATGTGCTTGTATAGTTAGCATTTGCTGAAGCGTGATGTCATGCTAGCTAATGATGAAATTTCGTAAATTGTGTGGAATTGACGATATGTTAAAACAAATTAGGGCTGGTAACACAGGTGTGCCATGAAAGCAAAACTGGTAATCATTTATCTTCCTAATTATATTTACAAGATAAAATTGTTTCACTGTATTTGATTAAATGTAAACACGTTTTTATAGTTTTGTTGGAAATGAAATAATGTTTAACGCCCAAACGGACACAATATCTATTCCTGCAGATGACGATGGATGTTTGGACATGATAATCCTACAATATGGCTTGCGTTGGACGAAAGTTGATGGCGCCATGTAGGAGATTAATTGCATGTAGACGACAAATTTACTTATTAATGAAGGTAAAATTCTCTGTAAATACTCGCCATTGCCTCGTTCTCAATTCTTGATAAAAGATGTGACTCATTTAGCTACTGGAAATACTTCTTTATTTCTAGGCTATATACCCTTCTATAGAAAAAGATAAACATCTTCACTCATGTCCCTGATACGGAAACCGCCGGTCTACCAGTTTATCAAACACAATGAAAAAATTATTTGAAATCTAATGCTACTTCGCACCAAGCAAACAATTCCAAATATTATATCTACTACTCAATTCGGGTTCACATCTGACCGATACTTATCTTTCAGTCATTACGCGTAACCAGGGAAATAAGGAAGGTGTATCTGCACAGATACTACATTACATTATTGCGTTACTTTTAGGGGTTGAAAAAGCTTAGGCCTAAGATACAGTATGGATCTGTACACATACAAATAACAGCATGTAGGAGTTCATTCCAATCTAGTTTGCCTTATTGTCGACAAAACTTTCATGTAAAATACCAGAATTCAATATCTGTCTTTAAAGAAAGAAAAGCAGGTGTTCCACATGGGTCAATATTAGCACCTATCTTATATAATCTCTACATTACAGACATTCTAATCTCTGTAAAAGTTAAATAATACCACTTTAGAGACGATACATCTTTTACATCAAATATTCCAACTTAATCTTTTTTTATAAACAAATCTAAGTTTCAGGTAAAGCACCCTGTGAAGCAGACTTCAAGGGAAAAATTGTTTCGGGGCCAGGTATAGACCCCGGGACCGGAACAATTTTTTCCTTGAAATTATTCAAGTGTGCTTCACAGGGAGCTTTACCTGAAAGCTAGATTTGTATAATAGTGTATATACGTTACTGTAGGTACGTTAACAGAAAACCGCAATTTCAAGTCACACAGAGTTTGAGCGCACTCGATGTGGGTTTCTGACGTCTTGTCAGCCCACTCAAGTTATGTGGACATAAAGGGAAAAGTTGAGACGGTCTCGGGTGAAGTTCTTGGGTAGTTCAGTTGGTAGAGCGTTGGTGCGTTCAGCCAAAGGTCCCGGAACAATTTTTCCCTTGAAATTATTCAAATTACAATATTACTTCCGAGCACTAAATTTTAGGATTAATATTGGAACATCAAATTCGTTGTAAGAAAAAGACAAGGGAACAGTCGTCATGAAATGCTATTCCAAACTACAAATATCCTTGTGATACAAACACCAAACACGTGGATATAAAAATAAATCAAATGTTTAGGAATAATACTTAGATTGTGTACTTATATAGGTATAAACTACACTCAAACATTAAAATAATAAAAGGTTACAGAAGACTTCAATTAAGTATAATACACTTATGAAGTCTTAGGTTTTCAAATTACGGGGTTAAAATAAACACATACAAAGACCTCATTCTGTCTGCTTTGCTCTACGCAGCTCGAGTATGGCCAGTTATACCAAAAACCTCAATGAATAACTACAAGTTTTCCAAAAAATATACGCATTAGTTACATTAAGCGGATCGGATACAAGAACAATAATTCAACTACACGAAATCAAGGAATTAGACACTATTTTAACTACAAATAGAATTGATAATTAAAGTTTATCACAAGGCTTCACATAAAAGTAGTATACAAACTTAGCTCATATTCAACTGCAACATATAAACACCGAAGGCCTAAAATAATGTTTATCTTCAACATTTAATTTTAATCAAGCTATTAGCTACACATAAAGATACAGAATGAGTCAGCCAGGGCTAGACGGAAAGTCGTATGACTAGTAACTGCTGGGTCATCGCAGTGATCAGACCTCTTGCTCGCGTTCGTTTCGTGTTTAGTTATGTAAAGAGATCTTGGAGAACAGTTGTAACAAACTTCTGTCAGTCATTCAGTGATTCGCCAGAGCTTTCTAAAGCAATGATTTACAATTTAGTGACGAAATTTCGTACAACTGGATCAGTTTTGGATACGAAACGAACATGTGTGAAGCATGTTCCCACTGAAGAGATGTTAGACGAAATCGGCCACCGACTATGATATCATCCCGTCGTGTAGCTCAGCAGATAGGGGTGTCACAGTCTTCAGTGATAAGAGGTACGGAACAATTAAAATTAAAACCTTACAAAATTAGTGAAGTTCATAGTTTAACGAAACCCGATTATCAAAGCAGACTTAGGTTTTGCGTGTGGTTCCAACAGTCAGTATATGATGGACTACTTGTCCCACCTTAATTTTTTATAGCGACGAAGCATGGTACCACCTCAGTGGTTACGTGAACACTCAAAACAATCGTTACTGGGAAAGTGAAAATCCATATCGTTTTCATGAACAACCGCTACATGATATAAATTCGAACCATTTCGGAGAACGAACTGCGGCGAGTTGCTGGACACCTCTTCGGGAGATGTGCAGCTTGCCAGATATCACAAGCACGTCATGAATTGTGAATTCGGTACGTATATCATTACTCAATACTAACAGCAAAAGCGTGGAACGAGTCCCCCGCATATGGTAACGTCGTTACGTATGAATCAGCCGTCGTGAGTGCAGTTAGGAGTCTAGCCCTGGCTGGTTCACCCTGTACCTCAATCCTACAGAAGCCAGGATCTTTTGAATTCACGATATTGATATTTATTTGTCATTCAATTTTACAATTCACAGTTATGGTGGACCTTCACATTTCTGTTTTTCGATCCACCATCCCTTTAATACATATAACTCTTTTCTATTAAGGTATTCTTTGCCGAGAATTTCTTGATTGCTTTCTAATGTTCTATTATGACTGAATTGCTATATGTCCTTCCCCCACTATCCTCTTCTATTCTCTCCCTCCTACCTAGACTGTTTCCCTTCCATTCCTAAATTTCCTATTTTATTACCCCATATCCATATATTTAGTTTATCTTATTACACTCTTACCCTATCTTCTTACACTAACACTTTCTTCTCTGTTCCTTTTCTTACACTTTTGCCACCCCTAACTTTTCTGCACTCACTTTTTAGCACTCTTCTTCTTCGCTATAACCTCTCCAACGCCCTATCTATTCAGTCCTCACAATCACTAATATCTGGTAGTCGCTTCATTCCTACACTCGTTCTTCTCATGTCTTCTCTTGCATTTCCTCCATTAGTCTTGTCTATGCTCCTGACCTCAGACACTACCAGTTGTTTCCCTAATCCTTCGTCCGCAGTGTTTTGTATCTGCCTCACGTTATGTTTTCCTCCTTGGTTTATTCTGGTCAGCTGTTTCGTACTCGAAGTAGACGTCAGGTATCGTCATTGTCCATCTCTCGTTTCATTGATATTGAAGTTTTGTGTCGTATGCATTTTTCCATTCTTCCTAGCGTGCTGCCTTGACGTACGCATATTTTCGCGTCCATTGAACCTCCGTTTCAATGCGCCTTGATTCACCTGGCTTTGCTAGATTTCGGTCCGAAACTCTGGTTTGTCACAATTCTTTCCACAGTATTCGAGAACGTACACTTTATCATTGATTTTCAATTTATCTATGCCTCAGACTAAGCAGATCTTTCCTCTGATTCACTTTTACACTTCACACGTCTTAGTTTGCACTTCTTTGTTTCTTTACTATCACATGACTCGCTGAATTTTTATATAGTTTCACCTATTTTCTCGCACATCTTTTTTTTTTTTTAGTTCCCTCTCCAAAACCTCCACGATTTCTGAACTTGACCCTCTGCGCTCTCGTTGACAGTTGTCCTTAAATATCACATAACTCACTGCATTTTATATAAGTTTCGTCTACTTTCTCGCGTATCTTATTTAGTTCTCTCTCAAACATCTCCACGATTGTTGATCTTTGACCCTCTGCGCACCCGTTGTCAGTTATATACTCGACTTCTTTCTTCTCTTCCCCGCAGTCCCTTTCGTAACTTCCACTTGTATCTGCACTCGCAAAGACTCCTTTCCTTATACTCTCCATATTCCCCTTCGATGATTCTCCTATTATTCCCAACCCTGGACTCCTCTCCTTCTCTTTCCTTCTTCTTACCTCTATTATCCGCTCACACGATTCATAACCATCAGTAGCTCCCTCTTCTTCACTAGACTCATTCATCATTACACAACTTAAACCTTTCTTTATCTTCTCATTCGCACATTTCTTTGCCGCTGTAGCCTTTATGCCACTCTTCATAGAAGTGTACTTCTTCCTGTCTGTTAGCTTGGTGATCCGTTTTTTGCTCCCTGGTTCAATGTCTTCTTTCTGCGTGTGACGCCTTCTTGCTTCGACTCCTGATTCATCATTTTTCGCCGCATGCTTCTCGTATTCTACATTAGCTCCAATGTTTTCTTCCGAAGCCAGTTGAACTGTTCGCTTGATTTCCTTCTCTACTCCTGCTTTCGATTCCCGCTGCGCGTGTTTGTCAGTCTGCCTCTGATGTTTCTCTACCACGTTATTTAATCCAAATTCCGGATGATTTATATTCTTCTCACAAAACTCCAGGTCATAGTATCTTCCGTTGACTTTCAGTTTATCTTCATATATCTTAGCAAAATTTCCCTTATTTCTAGCAGTTATCATGAACGGTATCAGCGATTTGCGTCTTCTTCTTGTTTCATAGTTTACGTCTTTTTCAACCCTTATTTTCGTCATTCTTAATTTTCTTAAGTTCCTTAAGATAATTTCTCTTGTTCTCATGCTTACGAAAGAAATTAATTCACGATATAGATCACCATACTCGAGAGTAACTTAAAAGGAAGGTCGAGAGACCGACTATTCGTTTTATGCAGTTTATACAGAACACAAGAATAACAATAAAAAGAAAAAGAAGAATCTGATGAAGAACTGTTTGTATAATAACCCCTTCAACATAACTGTTCTTTCTTTCTTTCTTTCTTTCTTGCTTTCTGTTTAACTTATAGGCATGTAAACTTTGAGAGTTTTGCTGTCCATTCATGCCTGATACGATCTCCTGTCACAAACAGCTTTTTCATACTAAACACAGTAGAACTCCGCTAGTCCAAACTAATTGGGACTAGAGCCTGTTCGGATTATTGTCGAAAATTCGGTTTAAGGGGGGGCCAGGAATGCAATCAGAGAAACCACGCCTTATTCCCTTCGCATCCTTCACTATCCTTCACTTTGTTCAATTTTGACGTTTATGAAGTGTTGGGGAACATTGCCTCTTCGTTAAGATTATATGTTATTCGACAAGTTTACATTATCGCAATCATTCAGGAAACAAGAAATAATTCATTCACTAGCGATAAAGTAAGTGTACTGTATGTTGTACATTTTCAGTTTCTAAATATTGCAGCGTTAAATTAATTGACTTTCAGTTCAAAATACTCTTTTTCCCTTCCTTGTCTCTCAGTCTCTCTCTCTTTTCTTTCGGGAATGTTCGGATTATACGAAATTTTGGATTAGCGGGATTCTACTGTACATAAAAATCTAATTTATTTCATTAATTTAGTATTGCCCTATATTATTATTATTATTATTATTATTATTATTATTATTATTATTATTATTATTATTATTATTATTATACTCAACAACACTTTTAACAAAATTTTCAGAGTAGAACTGGTGGTGAGCTGTAGAACGTGACTAACAGAGATAATTTTATACTCCATAATACAGAGAGTTCCTATTCAGACCGGTCCCACTCCAACCTCTACCTAAACAAATTTGTTGGCTGGTGGCGAGTGGTCGTACGCTGGCGTATGGATAAGTCAGCACACGCTTCCCTATGCAGACCGGTCCCACTCCACCACTTATTGCTTACAAGCAAACTTTCTGATTGGAGCAGATAAAAAAGTAATTTTTTTCTTCCACCATGTTAATAATGTCGAAACAAGTCCTGTACAAATTTTCGTAACTCGAACGCAATTACGAGGGCCGTAAAAATAAGTCTCTCTGAAAGAAAGAAAACACAATTTCATTGAAAAAAATTTATTGGAACAGATGCAACAACTTTTGATCTTTTTTTTTTTCAACATATTTTGAGATATTTGTCATACCATGGGATCGACAGATTGGAGAAGACGGCTGTCACACACTGCTTTTGATCCCAGGCGGCAGACTTCTACGACACAGGGCTACGAAAATTGATGCCACAGTACGACAAATGTCTCAATTCCGATAGGGAACATGTCGAAAAATAGGCCACCGGCGTGGCTCAGTCGGTTGAGGCGCTTGCCTGCCGGCCTGAAGTTGCGCTTGGGCTCGGGTTCGGTCCCCGCTTGGGCTGATTACCTGGTTGGATTTTTTCCGAGGTTTTCCCCGACCATAAGGTGAATTCCAGGTAATCTATGGCGAATCCTCGGCCTCATCTCGCCAAATACCATCTTGCCATCGCCAATCTCATCGACGCTAAATAACCTCGTAGTTGATACAGCGTCGTTAAATAACCGACTGAAATAAATAAATAAAATATTGAAAAATATCTCAACAATTGCTGTATCTGTTCCGATAAGTCTTTTCATGGAATATTGGTTTTGTTTCTGCAAACGGCTCCAGAGAAAATTATTTTTTACAGCCTCGTAATTGCGTTTGAGTGGCCAAAATTTGTATGAGCGCTTGTTTTGATATAGTTAACATGGTGGGAGAAAAAAATAACTTTTTTATCTGCCCCGATGAGAATGTTTGCTTGTTATTACTCGACTAAGGCCAGTGGAGTCCTGCAGCCCGGAGCCGTGGCGCTACTGCTCCTGCGTTTGTAATACCGCATCGCGATAGTTCACATTACGTCCGCGGCTCCACTCGTCTTGGTCGAGTAATAACTTCCTCGGGGCAGGCACTCTGTACTGACGTCATTAAATCTACCTGGGCCTAGTGTGCATAGAAACTTTCCGTATGTGCTTCGCGTTTGAAGTTTTTTCTCTGTTTCTGAAATAGGGAAAATAATTTAAACCTTCGGCTTCTCGTCATCTATAATCCAACGTTGCTTAATTACTAATCGTGTTAAAATCTCATTATCTCTTAATTTACTCTGCAGTTTAAAAATTAATATATTGGAACAAAGAATTTGCAGTAGAATTGCTAATAATTTTGGAATTCTTAATGTAATTGCAATAACATTTTATAAAACGGCATTCGGCTGAGAAGAAAGCGAAGTGGGTCAGCGTTCCTAACAGAAATGATAATAAGAGGGTGCACGGGGAGAGTATCCGGTCGCCCACAGTCGACTGACGTGACGTGTGTTCGTGACGGGCATTCTCACGTTACCCAGGGCAGTTGACTTGTTGCACCACAGAAATGGTCCGTCCGACGCCAGACACGGCCACATCGTGATTCTATTACTGTCTGCACCGGAGACAGGTAGCGATACCGCATCGCTCCGAGATACTTTCGTTTCCAAACTCAAAAGAAGTGCCTTAATAAACAGTATGGAAGTGAAAAATGGACACATTCGGTCCGTCAAACAGTAATTTACGTAGAAAGATACTGAGGAATTAACACAATTAATAACAGAAATATCTCGTCCAGATCATTATACGAATTCTTAATACTGAACTTACGGAACATTGAGAATAATATTTTTAGCTTTAGTACAACCATTAATAAAATATGATATAGACTAATAAATTGGGGTGGGATAGCATCATTTGTATTTAATCCACTAATTTTAATACACAGAAGATTAATAAACATTTGTCTAACCAAAAATATGGATTACCCAACAAACTTAATTTATACAGATTTTGAAGTATTAACTATTGAAGAAATTTATAAATATAGTTCACTAACTTACTACCACAGAAATCAAATAAAACATAAATCTAATCGACATGAATATCGTACTCGAAAACAAAAGTCTACTTTCCCATTAATTGAGCCCAAATGTCATACAAGTGCAGCTCTTAAACATGGTGCTAGTTTTGGCCCAAGACTTCATAATAAAAATACAAACCATTTTCCAAATTTGAAATATTTTAAAATTTAAGCTTTTAAAAAATAAATTTATAAAATTATTCATGATATATAATATTAACAAATGTGTGTATTTTTTTACCATTTATTTCTGTCGAATATATTCATGTTTTTTTATTGAATATCACTGGCTCCTGTTTTATTGTCAATTTCTATTAAATGTATTTTTTTCTCTCTTTTCCTCTATCTATTCTTTTCTTATTTTGCTCTTGTATGTTATTTATTGGTTTGAATTAAGTTACTTACTGTATTTAGTAAACTGTCCTTGTAAATTTTATGTTATATTATTGGCTAAGACCACACGGTACACGAGCCTGGCTCTTACGGTAGTGGTTAGAAACATTTTTGTTTCATAATTTTAATTTGTACTCGCTAGCTAGTTAAATTAAATTAAATTCCAATTAAATCTTCGCAAGGTTGTATAGAAACTAAAGGAATAGTTTAAATGTATAAAATGACTGAAACTAAAGTAATTACTCTTGTGATACAGAAAGTGTACAGACGAGTCATAATAAACGTTAATGAAAAACAGAGAATTCTTAGAATTCTTATATGTGATATAATTTAGGCTACAGGTCTAATACAGATTATGATATGGAAGAATAGTCCCAATAATCCGATACTGTATGGAGTAATAACAAGAACATTCAACCAAATACGCCGACTTCTTTGAAAAAATAGATGGACGCAGGACTCTGCACAGAAGTCCGAGAAAACTTTAATTGCTGTTTCTGAAAAATTCTTTGAATATAGTTTATGGGATATAACATGGTCTGATTTTTCATATAATACCTTAAAAAATGCATAACTCAAGATGGTTGAAAAAACTGCCCATATGTGCCACATTTTCCCTTTCACTGCTTTGCTCACCCTTCGTTGATCCATGTAGCGATGATTAGTTCATAAGTTTTACGGCCACTACTACAACCAAAGTTATCATTCTGTTCCGCTCATCGCAGTTTTAATTTGGACAGTTCCCTGTATTAAAAATTTATTCATTATCAATAGTTACATCGCAGTCACTGATAATATAACAGCACATATCCGTAACTACGATCATTAAAAGAAATGATCACGGTTCAACTAATGTTGGTAACATGTTGGTAAGTAACGTTGGCTCCTGAGCACGAGTTCTACTCTTTCAGGGGCGAGCTAAATTTTTTCTTTTTATATTATATTTTATATTACAATTATTAGCTGAATAAATAAATGAATGAATGAATGAATGAATGAATGAATGAATGAATGAATGAATGAATGAATAAATAAAATGACTTTTAAATTTCGTAACATATAATTTTTCATGAAAAAATTTTGATCATTAGTAATAATAATTAGTTAACTGATATTACGCAAAAATACAGTCGAATACACTGTTAATAATTGAAGTGTTAATATTTCCGTATTATTATTTTATTATTATTATTGTTATTACTATTATTATTATTATTATTATTAGTAGTATATTATTATTAATATTATAGTTACGATTATGGTGCTGTTGATAAAATAAGTGATTCTGGTTTATTTTAAAGATTATATTTTAAATTATATTAGAAGCTGAGATCAATAACTGATCTTATTCATCGAAAAATTTAAAAAATAGTTCTTAATTATTCTTTTATATTGCTTAATTCTAGGGCGACCTATTAAAATTAGCTAAGTTATACTTTTAGATTTAAAAAAATGCTACTCTCTTCTCAATAAACGTCTAATTGATTCATTTACTCTATATGTCTAGTAAAGTGACAATTAAAACATTTTCCACTTCCGTAAACATGGTCTTACAGTCCAGAGTTCCCAGTTATCATGTGAAAACATTTTCGAAAAAGTATAACTTACATAATTCAGCAAATAAAATTGTGAAAGAATATTATTTAAAGAACTAGAAAAATTGCTATAATATGATCCATTACCTATGAATTAAGTCATGAATTTATACCTTATAAAGTACGATACTAGTAAAGTACTATGAATTTCAGAATATCAGGTAGGCGATAAGAGTAGTCCTAAAAGGAAGAACTAGATGAAGTTCTTACGACATAATAGGTGCATTCTATGCTGTAAAAAGAAGTAATCACATATGAAAGTAATAAATTTCTGTACTAGCAACCAAAAGAGGTAAGCAGATATTAAGAGAACAATCGAGATATAAAATGATTTTAGAAGCCGAAATAGTCACTCGGCTTCCTGGAAATGTACCTCAAATTCCGTCTAGGGACGTAGTGGACCCTCTGGGGAGAACAAGACCCGCAGCAATTTCATACAATAGCAGACTTCACTCTATCACCATCAGGTATATAATATTTTTAGTGCTTTGCATTAATTTTGAGCACCACTTTAATTAAGGAAAACGATATTGAACAGTGTACACTTAATGACTATATTGGCCAAACATAATAGCTATTAGAGACCATTAATTTTATTGTAAATTATTATGATAATGCATTTTGTGTACGGAAGATAATATCATCCCCAATTTGCTCTTTGTGTTAGAAAACGCCATATATACACTCTACACTGCAGTCATTTACAATTTTCCATTCTGTATCCATATTGTTTGCAGTTTATGCCATACATCATTTATAATCCATCTTTATTAAACCATTAAGCCGAAGAAAAATATTACGGAACTTTGTACTGCTTTCCAATTAAGGAAACAAGAATTTATGTGGTGAACGTCAGTGTAAGTTAGCATATAATATGTATGTTTGCAATATGTGTGCATATTTAGGTAACAATAATCAATATTTTATATGTGAATCTATTCTTTAATGTATTACTTCGACAGAATAATAATGCAAATAATAATTTATGAAATGAATATGCAATATGTTATAGGAAATAGGGTAAAAGAAGGGAGACAATCTAGTTAGGAGAAAGAGAATAGAAGAGGATAGAGATGGAAAGATAGATAACAATTCATTTAGAAGGGAAGGATATGAATTAAACAGAAACTACGTAATAAATTAATATTTTAATACAAAACAGTGGGATAAAAACAGACTATAAGATTTAGACAAGATGATGGTGAAGAAAAGAGATAAAGTAATAATAATAATAATAATAATAATAATAATAATAATAATAAATAATAATATTAAAGTGATGATGGATCGAAAAACATAAATGTAAAGGTCCACCATAACTATGAATTTTGTTGTAAAGTTTGTTGACGAATAAATATCATATCATTACTTCGACAGAATAGGCTGCGTCAACGCCCAAGGGCATTTCTATTAAGATCTTCCGAAAGATAATTTCTTGAGATTCGTCTCAAGAAAGTACATGCAGTACCAAAAATAAATAAAATCCATCAGAAACAGAAAATCCAATGATTTACTAAAAATAAGTTGAATAGCTAACTTTAATATGACCATATTACAAGTCATGCAGGTCCGAATGGTAGCGGAAGCTTACCACCGTTACAGACGTTCGGCATTAGAAGTGGTAGTGATGTTAGTCCTACGTCCATCACCATCACTATTACCGTCATTATTAACATCATGACGACTATCGCCAACATCACCGTCATCATCAACATCATCATCACTATCATCACTAAACATCATTGTCAACATCACTATCACCACCATAACAAATAAATAACAGTAATTATCACTATCTTCATAACAATAAAATTATCATTACCACTATTACCGTCATCGCCATTCTCAACAGCATCACCACAAACGCCATCGTCATCCATATCTTAATCATCACCATCATAATAACCATCACCAACACCACTATCGCAACCAAAAATATCAACATCATCACAAGCAACATCAATATCAACATTTTCATTAACAACATCACAACCATCTTCATTGTCATCACCGGCATTAACATGTTCTATCATAGAATATTTCAGTCAGTTTACGGCAGTGGTTCGCAAAGTGGTAGTCGTGTAAGGATTTGAGTGGGGTTGCGAGACGATTTATAAAGTAAAGCAAGACGTTTCTTAGTAATAATTATACAAATATTTTGTATTTACAAACATAAACAACGTTGAACATATTAAGAGTAACAAATGTTTCATTAGTTATAATTTATATTAAGCATAAAAACAATTAATGCGATTAATTTTCTTGTTCTATTATCAGGCAGTACATCTCACTTGACGATATGTGTCACAGGAAGAACAATTTTATTTGCATACATCTGAAGTCTGACTAGTGTAATATGTACGTAGTTAGTTGGCGATGTATGCAACGGAGGAAAAAAGGAACTGGCTGTCCTACCACATTATATCCTGGCCTAGTTGCCTCGTAAGTGGTGCGTTCTTGGTATCACTTGTGAGATTCAGACCTGACTTCGGACAGTTGACTAAACAACAACAATGTGCCTGTTTTTCAGGAAATAGCTTCTCAAATCTGGACTCAGCATTCCATACAGACAGTGATATCATTTTAAAGTTCAAGGAAATTTATCACTTTTGTGTTGATGGTGAACATAGACAAGAAACTTACTTACTGGCTTTCAAGGAACCCGGAGGTTCATTGCCGTCCTCACACAAGCCCGCCATAGGTCCCCATCCTGAGCAAGATCAATCCAGTCTCCATCATCACATCCCACCTCCCTCAAATCCATTTAGTATTATCCTCCCATCTACGTCTCGGCCTCCCCAAAGGTTAGACAAGAAACTTATTTAGCATAAATACGAGGTTGCACATATTAAAAAAGAGTTACATATTTTTGCAAGTTCGAGGTATTCTTGCATTCCTTTGATTCAAAAGTGATCTACGATCTGCGAAAAAATTCCATCAGTAGATACATAATGTTATTTCAAATGAGATTTTCTCTCATATTTCCTGTAATTTCAGTCAGTTGAACTCAATGTTATAAAAAACATATTCACTATCCAACTGTGACTGGCGTAATTGTTTTGAGTTTCTTCCGGAAAATAGTTAAAAAGTTGTTGATTAAAATTGTGGAAGTTCAGCTGCATGTCCGCAAAAACATAGTATTTGTTCATCATATGGAGCTAAACTTCCATTAGTTCTTTAATACACTGGAATGAATCAAATATCTTTTTGTCCAGTGATGTTGGTCACAAAACCAGTTTCATTGTAAATCCGTTAATTTCATCCCTAGCTGTTTGTTAATATCTTGGCCTAGAAAATATTATTCAAAGCGTTTAAGTGTTCGAAAATATCACCAAGAAAGGCTAATCGAAGAAGTCAACACAGAATCGGAAAATAGGTTTGCATATTCGAATTTCTCGTCTTGCACGTACCGGTATATTAAAAATTCTGCTCTTGAGTGTAAAACTCTTTTCAACACATGACCCCACGAAAACCATCTTACTTCCGTGTGATATTGAACATTTTCATGTAACGAACTCATGTCTTCACAAATTTTTATGAAAATATGAGTTTGCAACGCTCTTCCTTTGATGAAATTTACCACTCTGCATAGAACTATTACCGCAGCACCACGGTGGTAATAGTTTCAAGTACTAGAAATTATGTTTACGTAATATTTCGTGTGATTGTCGTATCATATACTTCAATTTGGTCGTTCTTTGAGTATAATCCACAGATTTTGAGTAAAATTATCGTTACTTTCGATTTTATATAGGTTTATATTTTTCGAATGGGATTAAATACAGTACGGAAGTAGGGTGGGGGGCCGCGAAAGAAAGTCTTGCCCAAAAGTGGGTCGCGCCTTCAATTTTGGGAACCACTAGTTAACGGGAAAGAAGTGTTGGAATCTGGAGTGTTAGCGAGCAAGAGATGAAGTGGTGTAAGGCAGAGGTTCCCAACCGATGTGTCGCGACACACTGGTTTTCAAAAACGAGAATAAAACTCTTTTATCGGACATCCAGCAAAGATAGGTTGGGATTTTTGACACATACCTCTGTTTTTTTCTAATGCCACTCAAGTTGCTGCTTGTTTTTTTTTTTGTTTTGTTTTTTTTTTTTGTTTTAGAATTTTCGATTGCGTGTTAACATCAATCGATATCCGACACTGCAAAGAAATTATCAGTGTTTTTTTTTTCTGGCGAAACGCTCTTGAACGGCGTTCTGGCACATTTTTCTTACATTTTCATCATGAAATGGCGATATGTGTGAATAACTATATTTTTAATACAATTTTTCTTTGAATTCCGCTTAGACCTTAGAAGTCTTAGTTTCGACGAAAAAGAGCTTAAAAACGACAAAATTCCCGTGCAGTGAATCATCTCCCCGTCCGCTATAAAATATTCTACATAGAGTTCAACCACCTTTCTCTCCAGAAGAAAAGCACTGGTTGTTGTTATTATATTATTATCAATTAAAACAAATAATTGTGTCGCGATATAGTGGGCGTTCAGTGAAGTGTGTCGTCAGTCAAAAAATGTTGGGAACCACTGATGTAAGGTATCAGGTATCAGTCACAGCTGGAAGAAGAGATAAAAACTTGGCTCAAGGTATCTTGGCCACTAAACGCTACTATTCAGTTAAACTTGTAGCTGCGATGCAAGGTCGTCACTAACCGTTAATAATAGTCAGGATGCGATCAATATTTTTCTGAACAGTTAATGACATGTTTGTTTGACGCATTGTTACAGCATGGATAGCGCTTAAAACTCTCCAATTCCCATTGTTAAATTAATGATATTTTCTCGGTATTTTTTTTTTAATTATGTTCTGATGTATTGAATATATGACCACATATGTTTTTGGTTTTAATTTTCGTTAATATTGTGAATTTTATTAGTAACAACAATGTAATTTATTCGTCACAACAATAATTCCTTTCTACAATTCGCCTTAAACGCTCTCGTCAACAATAGGATTTTTACTCAACACAGTATTCGTTATAGCACTCCACCGACGACAATGACAATTTACTTGGACTAGTACGAGCAACAATGAACTGTTAATCTTAACTAATATTTACAAAGCACTATTTACAAATCAGAACCATCAGTTCTCAGTTCATAGTTCTTCTAGCTCAGTCACTAGAGTTCACAGTATCTCGAACCACAGACCTTCAGAGACAGTCCACTGTACTCGAACTCAGGTCCCTCCAACTGCGGTCCACTGCACTCGAACTCAGGCCTTCGGATGCTGATACAGTTGCGGACGCACACTCGAGTCGAACTCCGGCACACAAGACTGGCTTGCTTGCTCTGGCTTACTCACTGACTGAATAACTGAAAAACTGCTGTCGTTCCTTCGCGACCGTAATTTATAACCACAGCGACGTAGCCTCGAAAGTTCCACGCGTCTCTAGAGATTGCACTCCAGAAAAATCCAGAGCCCTCTCCTCTCTACCAGCACCAGATGCGCGCGCACTCTCTCTCCACTCTCTCGCCGCGTTGGCCCTTTCCCCTCTCCGCCGCGCGCCATCCCAAAGTGCTCCGCGCGATCTTCACTCTTGCGGACGCTGGTCGTGAGTTCGAATCTCACGTCGCTGTCACAATATATAGGCCTAACACATGTGCCACCTGTAGGTGACACGGGGCGATAAATGTACACTAGACTTGATACACAATATAAGTTCGTATTGTTTATTGTATTACATGAAATCAAATATACATAATTTTGTTCGATGTTTATTTATATTACATTATATTTAAGTACAATAACAGCAATAATGTTAGTAATTTTATTTATTTCTGAGCATGAAAACAGTAGCAACATTGAATATGTAACCCTACATTACATTTCTTGCACATGATTCTAGTTCGCTGGTGACACAGACTACGTCTTCTTTGAGAGCAGTCAACTCTTGTGTGTTCTTCGACATCAAGGTCTCTCTTTACTTCTACAGGTACACGATATTTCAATGGAGCATTCGCCAAGTGACTTCTTTCTGATGGTTTACCATGCAGTTGGCAGTATGTCAAAATAATAGCTCTGCGAAACTGTCATATCCTTTCCATTTTCACTCTCTTTCATAATGTGCCAGGCATTCTGGCATGCTGCATCAATACCAAACGCAAAAAGTGGAAACCACCACCACTTCTTTCCTCGAAGATCAACTCTCAAGTTATCAACATTTTCATCAAATCGGTCGACGCCCCCATGCATTTGTTATACTTCTGGATCATGGAAGGGGGAATCTACTTGTATTTTCAATCTTTTACCACCTTTTGCTGCTACTGTGTCAACTTTTTGTATGGGTGTTAAGCCGTGACAGTTGGATGCTACTGTCACCACATTATTATCATGCCATTTTACAATGATGATATTCTTATCCACTTTGAAAGACATCGCTACACGTTTTTCTTTCTTCAAGGCAGATGAGTTCATAAGTGGACATTTCTTGAGCCGGTTTTCACGCAATGTTCCTGTTTCTCCTGTCCCTCTTTCACTAAGTGCACTTAGGAGATGCAAACTCGTGAAAAAGTTGTCAAAATATAGATTGTAAGGTTTGAAATCTGGGGGCAGACGAGATTCCAATTCTAAAACTACAGCTGCACCTAGGCCCATTTTTTCTTGTTTGGAAAGAGCTGCTGCTTTTGCGCTTTGATATGGCTCAAATGTTATCAAATAACCATTACGTGTTGCAGCTGACCACAGCTTATACCAAAATTTCAATGGCTTCCCGTGAATGTGTTGCTTAGCACTGTGCCTCCCATAATAAGGAGCCATCGTCTCGTCTATCGAAACATGACTTGAAGCAAATTTATTGTAAATATTTACAAAATTAGCAATAAGTTTGTGAAAATAAAGCCTCACTTTTGCAAACTTATCTCCAATTGGCAAATTAATATTGTCACACACACGCAAATATTGGTGAATCTCAAAAAATCTATTTCTACGAATACTATTCGCAACCATCTCATTATGGGTATCACATTTGACTTCCCAAAACATCCTCATATATTGAGGCGTCAAGTAACCGGTCAATAGTAATATTGAAATATAAACTTTTACTTCTTTCGAATTTAGATTTAGTGAATGATTTCTCTGTAATGCATACAAATTTGACATGTCTACAATTAGATCAATAATAACATCACTAAAAACCAATTCAAAGCATTGAACCAGTGTCAGGTTGTGAAATTCTTGCTTTTCCAAGTTTTCATCACAATCACCTCTTCCAGATTTCAAGTGAAAATAATTTTCATTACCTGACCATTGCCTTTGTGTGCTCTCTTGTTCATCGGTTCTTGATACTTCCTCAGATGACGAATGTGTCCCAAATTACTTCTTACCGCAAGCACTTCTTCAGCTGCAGATATTGAAGTAGTAGTTACATTCACTTCCGCAGTTAATCTCAAAATACGGCCTGGTAAATGATTCATGTTGCTTTCCGTTTCGTCACCATTTTCTTCAACTGTTCTATCTCCATCTTCAGGTGGAAATAACACTATTTCCTATTGTCAGAGCTAGCAGCAGGTCTCTCATCATTAACCATCTCAATAATCTCATGTAGTTTCAAACTGGAAGGAAAGAAATGTATTTTTGAAACATATTGGAAATGTATATTCTGTAATGCCCCGTGTCACCTGTAGCTGACACCTTCAATTTCACTAAAAAATTAAAGACATAAAATTATAAATTCATAGATTGTGCTAAACAGCAATATCTAAGAACATTCTGGATAACGAGTTACTAAGAATTAATTACATTAACTTACTATTTCACATTATTTCTTTGCTTCGAAGATGCTGGTGGTAAAGAGTCCTCACTCCGTGACGCTTCCATCTCAAATAATGAGTAATAACGGTCAACAATCGACATTAAACAACAGTTCTTCGCTAAAATTGAAAACGAACGTTCCAACAATGTTTATAATTCAAACACTAACTTCTTATATCAATTCAAATATTTTATAGGGGCATTTGAATTAACTGCACCTGTAGGTGACACGGGGAATTGACGGATTACGTTCTCCTTATCGCATTTCTTTCATAGTCCTTTCTCTCGGAAACTCTGTAGCTCCCAACTTTTTGCTGTGGTTTATGAAATAATGTAAATCAGAAAATCAATGCGTAACAACATGAAATTAGTCAATTGTTTTGTTCCCATTCCATCTCAAAATATGATTATTTAGGGCCAAATTAAAGAAGTACCTAATTTCTCACACCTTCTATTCTTTAGATGAATTCGTGACATTCAACAACGCTTCATGAATATTCTGTATTGTATAAATATTGATACTAAAACTTTGTGTTGTACTAGTAGACTATATTATAAAACTCTCCTGTATATATGTCAACTAGACTGTAACTATAATTAAGACCTTATGGTACTATTAAGATCTTTTTTTCGTTTGACATGTTCCATGTTCTAGCTGTGAAGCAATGTACGGATACCATGGAATGTAAATAAATACAATACAATACAATACAATACAGTAGCTTATGAAAATCCACTCGTGCTTTGTGGGTTCGATTCCCGCTTGGGTTGATAACCTGGTTGAGTTTTTTCCGATGTTTTTCCCAACCGTAAGGCAAATGTCAGGTAATCTATGACGAATCCTTGGGCTCATCTCGCCAAATACCACCTCAGTATCACAAATTCCATCGACGCTAAATAACCTAGTCGTTAAATAACCAACTAAAAAATATGTTATTTTTTTAAAGTTAACTAAATGGTACATCATTATATTTGTGTTTCTCACATAGCTTAAACAGTATCCAGAGGGCAACTTTGTCGTACAGGAATATCAGTTCAGAACGTCTCGAAGACTATCCTGTACATCCAGAAATGGATTGCTTGTTCTTTTCTTCAACATTGTTTCTTAATAATAATAATAATAATAATAATAATAATAATAATAATAATAATAATAATAATAATAGTAATAATAATAATAATAATATAATAATAATAATAATAATAATAATAATAATAATAGTAATAATAATAATAATATAATAATAATAATAATAATAATAATAATAATAATAATAATAATATCTTCGTCATTAAGTTCAAGATTCAACTTTCTACTTTCCCATCCTCATTGATTATAATATTTATCTCTATTGTTACAGATCCGACTGTCACAACTAAAGGTAGTATTCTCACACTGCTACGTGGATGTAGGTCTGTAATGTAACGTGCGCTTGGAATTACGGTAAAATTATTTCAGATTAAAAGTTGAAATTATTACGACATTGTGTTATCCCGGGAAATTATGAGTAATGTATTTGAATAGAGTTGAGTTCATATTTTGGCATGCTACATTAGTGTGCAGAGCTGTGCATCGTACACTAGTTGAACAATCGCTTTAGATTCATGACAATTTTTTATGTTTATTGTAATTTTGTAATATGATTCTTTCACACATATTATTTTGATAGTTTGTCTCTCGTGGTTAAGGATGGGAAATGCAAGTGAGTTCGAAAGGTGGCCTAGAAAGCTTTATCGGTAGACCCCCACGAGGAAAAAGTAAACGCAGTCTTTTAATGAAATGTTCTGGTAAGCTATGAACGAAAGCAACTTAATAGAGGACATTGTTCGAGGGACGAGTCATTCATTGATTTTTGGTAACGGAGTGGCGGCTATCGACAGTGAAATTCTATTCGTTGTTTCTGTGTGTGGCTGAATATGTAATATCAATCAAATAATTATACCCTTTTCATGCAAATTAGTTCATGGAAATTGCGTCTTTTTACCCTCCTAAAACAATATGAGGAATTCATACTTAATCAGCGTTGCGTAGTTGTATTTTTAACACTTAGTCGTTATATTATTTCAATGTACCGAAGTACATATGATATTTCCATGCAGATATTCTGCGTCATCATACGATGGAAGAGTAATGGAACGGAGAAAAATTCTCTCCGGCGCCGGGATTTGAACCCGGGTTTTCAGCTCTACGTGCTGATGCTTTATCCACTAAGCCACACCGGATACAACCCCGACGCCGAACAGAATCGTCTCTGATTGAGTTCCAACTCTTGGGTTCCCTCTAGTGGCCGCCCTTTGCACTACGTCATAGATGTCTATGAACATCGGACCGAAGTCCACACATGTGCTCAGGTCGGACCCCGGCCAACTAGTCACTCATAACGAGTGCACCTGAGCACATGTGTGGACTTCGGTCCGATGTTCATAGACATCTATGACGTAGTGCAAAGGGCGGCCACTAGAGGGAACCCAAGAGTTGGAACTCAATCAGAGACGATTCTGTTCGGCGTCGGGGTTGTATCCGGTGTGGCTTAGTGGATAAAGCATCAGCACGTAGAGCTGAAAACCCGGGTTCAAATCCCGGCGCCGGAGAGAATTTTTCTCCGTTCCATTACTCTTCCATCGTACTTAGTCGTTAGTTATGTTAAATTAAATATTACATGTACCCAGACAAATTATTATTGTACTCACGAAGAAGATAAGACGGCTATTAACTAAGTCTTATGAAAAGTATAGGAAATATTATAAATAAAGTTATAGGCGAAGATTTGACCCATTCATTTGAGGCGATCAGAAGCAAAGGGGTGCAAGTGCACTTACGTTATTGTCCATAAAATGTGATTAAAAGTTACTAAGCATTCGTAAATTCCGTTAAGTTTTAATTTTAAATGTTATATTAATGTGCGATGTGGTTAAAATATGGCCTATATCCCTTTATTACTGAAATTTTAAAATACTTTAGTTTACCCTGGATGCGCTTAAATTATTTTTTTTAGAAATGTCACTTACACTCCTTTTCTTCTAGCCATCTCAATTGCTTTTGGAGCAATAATAATTACCTCCATAATGTGTTTTTCTTCGTGGAATTAACAGGAGCATCGTTTCAAATCGTATTATGTCCAACTTACAATTTTTTTACACGAATCACGAAAAATTTAATTAAGTTACTCGTTAACCGGACAAGTTTTCGAAACACTACACAAAACCATTTTTAAGTCCTTGTTTCACAGTTTGCAAATATGACGACTTGGATCCATCAGACTTCACAGGATGAAAGATAAATAAATAGAAAGTAACAAAATTAATTTCGTCCACTGGTGGGACATAATACTTTTTGAAACGATGCTCCTCTTATTCAAAAAAATAAATTATATTAATTTCTGCGCTATTGATTGAGATAGTACAGACGTGGACAAATTATTAGACTAAAAGGTTTTCTTGGAAACAATATAATTCGTCATATCAACTAGCAATATAATTCACAGAGTCTCTATTGTTGGAAATATGATTGTTTACATCTCCTGGTATATTTTTCTAATGGTTAAATATATTTTTTCTGGCTATGTTGGTACTACTGGTGACGTAATTGTACACTGCATAATATATTCTCCCATGGCCTGCAAGAAGACCGGACATGTACGAAATTTAAAATCTGTGATCTATACTCAAGAAGAAAGTGAACAAAAGAGGCTTACAGCAAAACATGGACTCATTTAAGCATTGTCTGATATCTGGCTAAATGATGCCGATATTCAAGGAAAGTGTCAAACTTAAGTTTCCAGCATCCCTGACAAATTCAACGTGTTAATAAAGAATAAGGAAAAGTTCACAAAATATTAGTAACCTCAAGACTCAATTTTCTGTTAATTATATCTTTGCAAAATACATTTTTGTTCATTATTTCTACCGATAAATACAGCTTTGTTGCACATATAATTAATTTAGTCTAATAATTTGTCCACGTCTGTAAGCTTATTATAAATAGGTTTTTCAGTTGTTAATTCTAATTTAAGAAAAGTGATTTGAAATTGTGGTTGTTTTAAGTAATTATTTGACCATATCTTATCATCAATAATTAGTTAAATTTAATGTCGTTAACTACATAATTAGGCCTATTATTAAAATACCCTGCCAAATAAATATCAAGAATATCCGACTTCGAAGATTATTACTTTCATTTTAAAATTCACAAACAAACACTTTGCAATTTGACATTCATTTCCTATGAGATTGTAAAGAATTTTTAACACTTTAATAAATGGTTTTAGGTAGAAAGTATGTACCGAAGTGCCTGCTATGATGGAATATTAATCTTTCGTCTGTGTCTCTTCCCCCAAAACGCGAGTTTCGTCGCTTATAATCTCCTTAATTGGGATTATTTCCACCAATTCTTTAGTGAGTACATTATCCATTTTCGGAAGTTACTGCATTGGGAATACAAAACAATTGGTCAGGGAGTAAGAATCAGGATTACAGACATGAATAACTGAAAGCTGATTTTCATCACGTGCTGACTCGTCGGTATTACAGAAAATCCTCTGTGAACAATGTGCAGCCGTATTCTAACCAGTGATAGCGTAACCTGGTTACGAAACGACCTCTGAGCATTAATTATTATGTGTAGTGTGTATGTCGTTGTGTTGAGTTATAACTCTTCAGGGAATGGACAACAGTTGGATAAAATTGGTTTACCTGAGTGAATTTAGATTTAACATTTTGCGTGTGTGCGGTTTTAAGAACTACAGTAATTTTATGAATGTTAAAACCTCCAAAGTGAATAAAGTCACATTTATAATTGAATCTTTCGACTAACTATTTCATTTTTAACAGGTCTATAGTTGTGTGCAATATGCGGCAACCTGTTTTAAACATGGTTTTTAAATTTTCATTTTAAACGCTGTATTTTGGTTTATGTAACTGAATTTTTAAACAACCTGAACCTAGACCATGTTTGAAATTTTACTCTGAAGCCTGTGTAGAGATAGAATAAAATTTCCAACAAAATAGACTGATTCTGATTGATCATAGGATGGAACTAATATAGTCCTTTCGTAAGATTCAACAGCATTGCCTGAAACGGTGTCTAATTATTACTGTTAATTTACTAACAAGGAGAGGTTGTCAAATCGATGCCACAGTTTTGTATGGGAACTTTTTTGGTGAAAATAAACCAAAAATAAAACGACCCGAGTCTCAGCTTTCTCTCTCATAGGATTTAGTTTTTCTGAAAATTTTTATATATATGAGCAAATTGTTTAATATTCGTATATATTGAAAATGCTATTTAACATCATTCAGAAACTTTGATTTTGTTTAGTTGATAGAGAATAAAAAATCAAGGGATACATGTCTCGGCATTTTCTTAAATATGATCTAAATAAGCCGAAAATAAGTTTTAGAAAGTTCGTAATTTATGTCAATTCTACCAAGCGATTTTTATTTGTTCTGGTAATTATTCTGTACAGATAAGAGCTTCTTCTTACGTAATTGAGTCTGAGTATTCATCTATTTTCATTGTAATCTCTTGTTCATTGTCACATTTTCTGTCTGTGCATAAATGTTTGCGATATACAGTACATTCTTCTCATTAATCGGGTTCATTTTCAGTTTATCATCTCTGTTCTGTTCGTATAATGTATAGACCTTCAGTTGTAGGCATATTCATCTTGTTACTAAATGTTCTCTGGAAGAAAATAATAGTAAAATGTAATAATGGATATAACACATTTAATTAATTCATAACATCAAAGTTTTTTAAAATTTCAGATTTCACATTTATTTATTTAATACACTAGGTTTACACTACATTAGGCATTGCAGCCCGAAAGAGCAGAAGCTAGTGCTCGGGCGCAGTTCAGTCTAGTTATGTAAAATTGAAGAGTGTTCATTCACGACAATAAGATTAATATATAGTAAAATACCGACCATGTAATAATATATACGAATATAGAGAATACAAAGTACACAAGTATTAGATTACAATTTTAAACTCGTACAGCTTAATAAAAGATAAAACTATTAAATAACTAATCTAATTTGTTTCCTAAATCTATGTGTGTCCAGTGTACTTAGTTCAAGATAAGCTCTAATTATTGCGTTATATATTCTGGGTCCAAAATGTCTGCTGTGTTTTAATTCAGCAGTTGTGTGGCATTTGGGTGTGTTTAGAAATAAACTGTAGTTTTGTCTCGTCCGGTATTCACGAGGATCAAATTTAAATTTACTGTGATTTTTATGGAAGTAAATCAGCAACGTTTGTCTATAAATTTGTATAGATTTGATACACCATATTCATTAAAATTAATTTCGTTTCGTAATCAAAAGGTTTATATAGACAAATTTTGATAATTACTCGTATTTTTGGAGTAAATTTAAAGGATGGAGAGTCGATTTTGCCATTCCTCCCCAACCTAATATACCGTACTGAATTATTGATTGAAATAGAGCTAAGTACACAGTACACAAAACATAAATAGGTAAATAAGAACGTAAAATGGAAAATTTGTGGATTGTTTTACGCAATCTGTTACACAGGAAGGAGATATGCTTGTCCCATTTTAAATGTTGGTCAATAATAATGCCTGAATATTTAACTAGTGAGAATATACTCAAGACGTGACATGAGCATGTAGGTAGGTTACAATCATGTATTGTTATATTTCTATTATTAATTATTTTTAGTTGTTCAAGGAAATGTGATGTTAATGGAAATGGTATTAATTTCCTTTTAGAAACGTTCAAAGAAAGTAAGTCAGCATCCATTTTGATAAGTTTCATTCCAGCTCGAACCGATAATATAACCACAGTATCATCAGCATAAGAATACAGAGTACCAGAATATTTATCAATCTCAATTTTAAGTAAATCGTTGATATGTATTGAAAACAAAACATGACCTAAAATCGTCCCATGAGGTACACCTACAGTATATCGATGTTACGTGATTCACTAAGGTGATCATTTATTTTAGTTGACTGAGTTCTGTTACTTAGGTAGGATTTAAATAATTTTAAAGTCAATTCATTAATTCCCAATCTATCCATTGCATTCAAAAGTATACTGTGATTGACTGTATCGAAAGCTTTTTGTAAGTCTAGAAAAATTCCTAGCCATTTATTTCCTACATCTAAATTGTTGAACTATTTTTGAAGTAACTGCCACAATAGCATCATCAGTGCACAAATTTTTCTGAAACTAAATAATTATCATTTAGTACTTTATTATTTTTTAAAATTGTATTAACCATCTTTTTATACATTTTTCAAATACTTTAGAGAGGCGGGGATAAGCACAATAACAATTGAATCACTACTTTGTCGACTGAATCATTCTAGCTGACATATTTTTCTTCTCTCCAATTACCAACAAGCCAGTATCTAGTAGTATAATGATATGCTAGAACAGCATATTTCAAACTCCTTCAACCTGTAGCATAGTAAAAATATAATTTAAAATCCCGGGACACATTCGTATCATTTAAACAAATGGTTTCGAACCTGGGCGGGGGGAATTTTGCTGGATTTAGAAGGGAATATGTTAATTGAATATTGATTTTTGTGGCTACACTTTTTTACTACTCTTTTCACTTTTATTTTTCCAATCTTTGCTAAAACCTTCATACTTTTTATTTTCTCGCGGCACACCAACGAATCATTCGCGGCACACTAGTGTACCACGGCACACAGGTTGAAAATGACTGTGCTAGAGTATAATAAATCCCTTTGTGTTCATAGTAAAACGATGTGTAAATTTACGTGCTAATAATTCAATAAAAGCTTGACTGAGGTTCTGATGCTGAAGTAGAGAAGTAAAAGTGTCAATGAAAGTTGGTAAGGAAAGGATCGGAACTCCTTTAACTTATCATATACGACATTTTCTTCCATACACTCACACCTTTTTCCAGAGACTTGGAAGGAGATTGGACATAAATTCGGTAAAGTGATAGACGTCGAGGTTTATTTCCTGCATCTAACTTCACCATGCGCGTAAACACTTGTCAACGAATATGGGCGTGAATGGAACGGAGTTCTACCTGCGCTCAACATTCACGAACTTGGCAAACCCATAAAACCTCAAATCCTCTCTATAATTCTTATATGAAAGTGGGAACGTACATATAAGATGTATAAGGAAGGCTTTCAGTTAAAGAAAAAAGCATGAAAGTAAAAGAAAAAAGATTACGGAAGAAAAGAAAGTGAATAGGGAAAATACTGAAAAGCATGACGAAATGGAGGAGGAATATTCATGAAGGGAGAAAATTGAACGTACGAGGAGCAATTCTTTATTTTCTCTCCTTTTGTACTAAAAAGTTTGTGTTTGTTAAGCGCAGAGCGATACGTAGAGGAACGAATAACCCTCCCACAGCGTTTAAACTTCTCTAAAATATATAGAAATGAGAGAAAGGATAGAAATAAAGTGAACTTAGAACTCGTGGCCAAAAAATGTGTGACATATCTTAGATTGAAGAAGGCCACGCAGCTTAAATCTTGGCTTCAACCCCCATCGTGTTTTTTTTTTACATCATAGCTTACCAGGAAGCTGTGAAGGGGTAGTTTTCGTGTACGGATGACTGAGGGAGCTCCGACAGAAGGAGCATTGAGGGGATGGTTGGTTGCGAGAGGAAGAAACAAACTTGTGTAGCAATTTCTTGTGTTAGTTCCCGTCTTCTTAGTGTCTCGTTGGTTTCTTGCTCTCTCTCTTCTCGTAGTCAAAACCTCCATTCTCATCTCTTCTCAAAAAAATTGAAGCAGTGCAAAATGGCGAAAAACGTTCCAAGCAGAAAGCAGACAGAGAAAGGGCTAGCAAAAGGGTAAAGGAATGGTGAATATTCTTGATGCAGAGAACGAAGATGAGAGTAAGAAAGACTGAGAGGGAGAGAGAGATGAGGTTCTGTAGTGTCATTTGCGTTCCTCGTTGGTTCTTTCTGTCATCATCGTTTGGCTTGAGTGAAGCAGAAATGCAGGTAGTTCATCAACCGCTGTCACTCGTGTGGCGTCTGTAAAAAGCGCACAACAACAGCTCATGAAGCTGTTATGTAATCATTCTTTTGACTTGTAAATCCTTAAAAAGTTTAATTGAAAAAGTCCTCTAAAAAGGTCTTACAGAGACTTGCATTTATTATTATTAAGTTGCAAAACGCATATAATTAAAACGTCACACTCTGTTTACATTTTAATGAAATTAAAATCAATATACTTACACAAATAAATTATTTAAGTACTATATAGGCCAATTCTAAGTTACTTAAAGCAAAGCCTGAAGGATTGGCTTTTAAAAGTCATTGGGTTTACGTTTTATCTATAGTAATGTCACAAGATGTCGGAGATTTTCCGATAAATCTACTCGCTTCGCTCGTGGATTTATTTGGGAAATCTCAGAACTCGAGTGAAATTTATTAGGACTATTTCGTGAATAAAATAAAAATGTAAATAATATATCCATAAAATTCGCTCACAAAATTTTAATTATATATTTATGAATACTTAACCTATTCAGACATTGTGAAGTCGAAATAGATGAATAACTATTACTGCAAGAAAGAAATTGAATGTTATTCAGTAATGGCAATTGACAAAGCGAAATATAGGTTTAAAAATGTTAATTACATGGTGCTGCGCTTTTCTCTTGTTATTATAACAGAAATACGTTCTCATCATCTGCTGAAATCATGATTTAATTCAAACATTTTATACTGTAATTAAAATTACCTCATTAATAATTAACTAAATGAAAAATTGTTATGAAGGAGTGTCATTTTCTTTAGCTACAATGGACTTGAAATTATAAGATGTAGATGTGGAAGTAAGATTTCGCACTTTATTTAGTACAATGGATTCATGCTCACCGATTTACGTGGAAACAGTTGGCGACACTGACTAAACAAGGAACGACCATGCGATAAATTGATAGTAATAAATCTAGCTGCAGAAATTATCGCGATGTATGACTGTGATTCATTGGAATTCAAAATTTCATTACACTTTCATTGGCCGAAAATGGAAAGACGTCATATAAACGAAATAGTCAATATAATATTATAGAATAAGTTAATTACTCTATAATACTACACGTAACCTACAAAATAATAAAGAATTGGTTGTTAGCTATGCAAACAACTTTAAATTTATTTATGGTATATAAAGGTAATTTTTTAATGTTTGAGTCGAGAAAAAAATATGTTTTACAAATTAATGGTGTTCCATATTTTTATGCTAATTAAAATCTTTATCGTCAAAACAAGAAATATAATAACAGGAAAGTAACAATTCTGAGATCAACGAGAATATATCACATTGTGTTGATGCATAAGTTCGTAGCGTTTTTGTTTCGCATGTTGGTACTTCGGTTGCTATGGGTTTATTTCTCGATTGTTATTTTTATTTGAAGTTCAATTATTGTGCTTCAGTTTACATATTGAAGTTTCAATTTTTGCAAATAGTGAATGGAGCCGTGGACGCTAGAAAATTGGTCCCAAATGGAGAAAGTGGAACATTTGCGACATATTTTTCTTTTTGAGTTCAATAGAGGAGCGAAAGCAGCCAGAAACATTTGCGCAGTGTATGGGAACAATGCTATAGGAGAAAGCATGGTAAGAAAATGGTTTCCTCGTTTTAGGCAGGGACGTTTTAACATTAGTGACACTCCACGTCCAGGAAGACCTTCGGGGTTTGATGAAGACCGTTTAAACACATTAATCCACAGTGATCTATATCAGTGTAGCGAGAAATGGCAAATGTGATGAACTGTGACCATTCAACCATCGTGTGACATTTATTTCCACAAACTTAGACGTCTTGCACACTAGGGTGGAGTGAAAATATGAAGTTTATGGAATCAAAATGTGATACCAGGGAAAAGTTGTGGTTTGATATCATAAAGAACAGTGCAAAATATTTTTCCTCTAGCTTATTATTTAGAGGTGCCCCAAGAGCACCATATTTTGAAATTTTCACAAACTTTGGAGGTTCAGATTTTTTAGTGACAGCACATTCTTCAGTGGTTTAATCTGATCAGGATATCAGGAAAATACTTAAAAAGGTACATGTTAAAAGACTCTGCATATTTTTGGTCCCCTGTTATTTTATCTTGAAGTGTCACAGAAACATGAATTTATAAGAAAATTGGGCATAATCACAAAACTCTTGAGTATGATATAATTAATATAATTAATGAAAATTCATTCTTCTTACGTTGCAGGGTATTTAAATCAGAACAATGGCTCTAATTAATACAAGAAGTCTTACCTTCTGCCCTCTATTCGGAATGCCGGAGGAGCCGAACCCATCACACTTCCTACCTATCATGATGTAATGAAATATTATCTAAGGTCAAAAATGAATTAAAACCTGACAAAATCAAAAGAACATATTGTTGGAGACATTTCAGAAAGAGTTGCTATCAAAAGTAAGAAAATCTGGATAAAGACATCTATTCCGACAGTCAGTCATACAAGAATAGTACAACTGGTTCGTGCTTACCATGATGAATGCATAAAAATACTGTATACTGTAACCCCAATTTAGAGTCTTCCAAATAAAGTTTAAATATATGATCTTACAGCAATTCACTAGCTATATAATGAAAAACAAAATAATAGAGCAAATATAGAAAAAATGCAAAAAATTATGATTTTAAGAAATTTCAAAGCCCTTGGGGTACCTCAAAAATTAAATATAGTAACTCCATGTTTTTCACATTCTTAAGTTAAGTGAAAAGACAGATTTTTGCAACTATTACATTTAGAAAAAAGATAAAAAAAAAATCATATATAGATTCACTGCACCCTATTGCACACACAATCCGAGAAAAACGACCAAAAAGACTGCACGATAATGCCCGTTTGCACTCTGCTAACCTGACACAAAACAATATCCAGGAGTTGGATTGGGAAGTCATTCGCACCCACCTTATTCACCTGATCTTGCGCCCTCAGATTTTCACCTTTTCCGGTCTCTATCGAACAACCTTCAAGGAACTTCCTTTCATGATGAAAATGCGCTCCGAACATGGCTTGACGACTTCTTTAACTCAAAATCACGCGATTTCTACAGGCGTGGAATCGAAAAACTACTCCAGCTTTGGCAGACTGTTGTAAGTAGTAAAAAAAAGGGTAAAGGTATCCTCGTAACATGCCATGAAGGCACTTGGGGGGCATGGAGGTAGAGCCCCATGCTTTCCATGACCTCGGCACTAGAATGAGGTGGTGTGGTCGGCACCACGCTCTGACCGCCTTTTACCCCCGGGAAAGACCCGGTACTCAATTTTATAGGAGGCTGAGTGAACCTCGGGGCCGTTCTGAAAGTTTGGCAACGAGAAAAATTCCTGTCACCACCTGGGATAGAACCCCGGACCTTCCAGTCCTTAGCCAGCTACTCTACCAACTGAGCTACCCGGCCGCCGTTGTGTAAGTAGTATTGTTTATAATAGAATATATTGTTGATGATTAACTTCTACCTTATGTGTAATTGATGTATTTAATAAACTTATGAAAAATAGTACGGAATTATGCATCAAACTAATACCTATAGAGACTATTTTTGTTAATATATTTTACTTATTTTATTGATGACTTAGTATGTCATTAGTTCCCGCCTTCTTTAATATCTTGTTTGTATTTTTTTACGGAGTATATAACCGTGAAACGAGCGGCCCCGGGTTCAAATCCTGGTAGGAACAAGTTACTTGTTTGAGGTACTTTTTGGGGTTTTCCCTCAACCCAGTAAGAGCAAATACAGTGCGATCGAGAAGTCTCTGCGCAGTGCTTGTGTAGCAGAGAATCCACTAGGCAAAGAATTTAAGTATATTTGGTAGAGAATTCAAGAGTCACCACTGGCCGCTAAGCATATGATGGACTCGGGGTGAGAGATTGTCAAACCAGAGTTAATGGAATAGTGCCAACTTTCTACAGGGTTGTATTCTAGGGTTACTATAATTAATAGAGCTCCGGAGGGACTTTTCGATCGCACTGTACTAGGTAACTAGATCCTAAACTTCTTTCGCTCGCATTATCATATTCATCTCATTCAGACGCTAGATAACCATAGCTGTTGAAAACGCATCGTAGAATGACCAATAAATAAAAATAATTTATGAACAGTAGTGGTAGGTTACCCTATGATTGTTATTGTGACTCAGTTGATTTTCTGTTGCATTCTATTACAATTGCGCAATGTTAGTACGCGTAGAAGCTCTTGAAGCGCGGAAGACTAATTTATCTACACATAGGGCCGAGTTCTTTTATTAGCAATATACGCGAATTGTGGCAGATAGATACAAGAAGAGGTATATGCAGTCTTTGTTTAAATGTGATTCATTTATGACATTAAATTTGTTGCGAATTTTCTCGAAAATTTGCTTGCTGCTTCTGCGAGCAATCTTCACTCCTGCGGCAAAAGCGAAAAAAAGGCATTTTTAGAATTGTTTTAAAGAAATACAGCTTATTAGTTTAGAAGACGTTCACTGCAAAATAAAAGGGAGACAATTTATTTGAAATTCTGTTATTTCCTTTAATGGCCTTTAGGACCGTTTGTGACTGAGTTTTTGTATAAAATATATTAACAACAAGAGTGATTTAGAAAGTGTATATTATTATTATTATTATTATTATTATTATTATTATTATTATTATTGTTATTGTTATTACCAAATTTTCAGCATAAGTGCGATATTTTATTCATCTTTCATGAAAAGATTAAAAATAATAATAATAATAATAATAATAATAATAATAATAATAATAATAACCAAAAACACTTCGTCCGGTGTATACATATAGCAACAATGATAGTGGCATAGAGATGTCTACATGATAAGTTTCGTGTAATCGCGCTATTAATTTCTTGGATCGAGTATGCTTTACATCCATAATCATGCTTCTTAAGTAAGATGTTCATGATAAGAAGTATTTCTACTAGTCAGAGTGGTTTATTATTATTTTTTTTTACTGTCATAAGTTGAGGTTACATTAGGTGATTTAGGGCCTACGAGGTTCTCTTTGAACTCGTATTTAACGTGAAGTAATAATTAGAATTCGCTTGGTTTAGAGACACGTAACCAGCCCAGCAGATTTTATGCGAGTCCTCTGATCACAGCTATCTGCCTTTATGAATGAACCTGTATGTGGTTCCGAAACGTTGGAAATGTCAAATTTCATGACACGGTGAAAAAACCAAAAGCAAACTCTGAAGAAATTCAGCTGAAAGCATAAAAACGCGTATATTTATTGTTTTGGTTATACTCGTGTTATTGGTCATGTAAATAACAAATCAAAGATTATACTGAACGCATTACAAATACATAGACTAATATTTTATTTAACAGATTCACTGTTTCTGACAAGGTATTTTTATGAGTTATTTAATTCGTATATAATAATATTACGATTTGCTCATTCTCGATTCCCATCGTCATCCATGTTCTGCAGA
This sequence comes from Periplaneta americana, assembly GCF_040183065.1. Classification (NCBI taxonomy): domain Eukaryota; kingdom Metazoa; phylum Arthropoda; class Insecta; order Blattodea; family Blattidae; genus Periplaneta; species Periplaneta americana. The sequence continues at coordinate 106,205,839 of NC_091120.1, read as the reverse complement.
GTTCTTCCCTGGAGTAATTTAGTGTGTAGGTTTAGCTACGTAGATATAGGCAAACACGCCGCCCTGGGGACTTACAGAGAGTTGCACCACCCGGAAGAGGGAGCAGAACAGTGGGGGATATGGGATTCACTTGTGAAGAGACTGGACAAACTTGTGACCCCTGGGAATCGACCCAGGTCTAATATAATGATAGGGACCAGAGGATCTCCTGTATAAAGTAAAAAAAAGAAGAGAGGGGAAACACACGGAACGATGGGTTGTTACAAGAAAATTGTTTAAACTAAAGAGAGAGGTTTGTCAAGTGCGAGATAGGTACAAGCTGACTCACAGGAAGCAAACTGAAGGAAGAAATTGTGAATCGTGGGTGTTTAGTATGATGTGGGACTCCATACATAGTACAAGTGAAGGTACTTTATAAGCTATTTCTTTGTCTTCTCTTTTTTCTCCTCCTTTCCTCATCTGTTTTCAGTATAACAGTAAGGAAGGAATATAATGGAATTAAATCTCCCATCTAATTTTACCAGATCTTGAATATTCATGCATCGGTGTGAGGTCTTAGAATTCCCGTGGTTTCTTTCTCCGTCGAACTTCATTTTACGAATTCCACATAGTTGGGATCGTGTAAATGTACAGTTTTCATTAATGATGGTGATGATGATGATGATGATGATAATAATAATAATAATAATAATAATAATAATTTCCGCATCAATTTTATATAACATTTCTTGATTATATACATGTGTGGAATCCATACCTGAAATTTTGCCTTGTATATTTAAGCACCCTGTAAGTTACGTGCAAAAACGGAGTTATGGGGGCACATGGGGGGGGGCACTGCCCCCTCCAAACTTGTATGACCCTTTTTTCTATTAACATTAGAAAATATTGAATTCAAAATATCTTTTTTGGTTTTGTTTATGATTAAGTTTCTGTGCTTAAATTGATGAATTAATGTCTTCAGATCATGTGTCTGGACTATAATAATTATTTTAAATTTCTGAATATATAATAACTCTTATACCTCATTTGACGAATGGAAGCACTGTAATTTCTCTTTTGTAACAGCCTGTATTCATGTGTTAGAAGTCTTCAGGTGTACAGGCCGCCACTTGATGTATGAATAACATACTACACAACAATGTAAAAAAAAGAAAGAAAGAAAAGTGATCCCGGTGTAATGTGCAAATTTAAAGACGAGATTATGTAAAATAATTAGAATTTACATATCATACAATATTTTCAGGAAGGTAAACTTCAAATAAAAAAAGGTTCTGTTAGCACTGTTACGTACTTTTATTGATGTATGCATGTGTTTCTGTAAGAGAGAGAAAAAGAGGGAGATTGTTTTAAGTTATATCTTATTATAATTTGTAGTAACTTACAGTTCAAGTCCTATACAACTCGGTTTGAGACATCGCGGATATGGATGTAAGAAACAGGCCCCCCGAAAATACCTGTATTAAATGATCATATTCCGATATAGACCTACTGTACCACAGTCAAGCTAAAATGGGGGAGGAGATAAATAATGTTCCCCATAATTCCGTTATATGGGGATTCTATGGTTTTGCTTTGCCTTCCCCCCCCCACAAGGAAACGGTTCTCTCTCCGTCTATGTATGTGGAAGGATGTTATAGAAATTATAAATTTTCTAATGATAATATGAGAAAAGAGCTTAAAACTACAATGAAATCAGAATTATAACACTACTCAACCACTTACAGGGGATGAATAATAAAGTACTATTATTCAACCGTTTAGAGAACGATGGTATTAAGTATTGCCAGGACGGACCTGTGATTAAACTCTATTATGTTGATACTAAGTACCTGGAAGACCGGTAATCGGTCGGTAAAAGAGAGGAAGATTGAGAGAGAGAGAGAGAGAGAGAGAGAGAGAGAGAGAAAAAAAGAAATTGTACTGTATTTTGCAAAGTTATTTCCAAATATTGTAATACTGGTGTAAGTCAAACCATCAAGCTAAATAATGTAAAACAAATTAATGATAATTAATGAAGAACCAACATCACAACAAAGGTGAATGATCAGTTCTGTTTTTTTTTTTTTTTTTTGTATTATAGTAAAAACGTTTGAAAAAGAAATGTCATTATTTTCTCAACATGAAACAAAAAGTATACAAAACATAATAATGATGAAAGACAAAAAATCTCGTGGTAAACGGGGTGTTCGAGGGCATAAATATGTTATATTTCAGCGTGCTATTTTCAAAGTTTATAATTTTGGGGCGTATTCATAGACATTTTTAGCGCGGGCTTCCGGTGGATTGTCAGTGAACTAAAGTTTTTCCTATTCATAAACCAGTGTTAGCGATATGATATGAATCATGTACAAATAACCAGTCGATAGCCAGGGCTAGTTTAGCACGCTCGTAGCGCGGGCTAGTGAAATGTCTATGAATAGCACCCTCCGAACAAGAACGCCGGATTAAATAATGAGAATAAGTGCAATATAAACGGATAACAGAGCAGATAGCAGTGCCGCCAATCCAACAATTACTAGACATTGTTGGGACATTGCTTCATTGTCTTGTTGTTTTGGCGGAGCTGTAATGTATTCTGTTATCTCTTTTTCTTGCACTTATTGCAGTATTAAATTCGGACTTCTTGAAAACTTAAAATGGTTTAGTCGACACATTAAAAAGTGTTAAAAGTTATTAAAAACGGTTATATACCTTGGACAGACGGCCCGTTTCGACACGTTGTTGCGTCTTCATCAGAGTTCCACGAACTACTGTTGATTTTTAATTCTGCCATTTGCATTCGTCAGTTGTAGGGGTGGGGGTGTGTTGCTCTTATGGTGGAGATGGTTGTTTGTGTGTTATGTATCATGATATCGAACAATGTGTGGGTATTGAACTGTAATTGTGTATTAAGTATATGTTGTGGGTATGTTATTGCATGTTTATATTTCGTATTGTTCTAAGATGTTTAACTATGAACTTTTGGTGTGATGTGTAGAATTTCCATATCTGTTTCTATATTATTGTAGTCATGATTATTGTTGATAATATGTTCTGCGTAATTTGATGTGATGTAGGGTTTGGTTATAGCTTTAAAATGTTCATTATATCCTGTTTGAAAAGATCTTCCTGTCTGTCCTACGTAAAATTGTGGGCAACGTTTGCATTTTAGTTTGTAAACACCAGTTGAATTATATTTATTTGAATGTTTGATGTGATTATTTAGATATTTCTGTGTTGTGTTATTTGGTTTGTATGCTATCTTGTATTTTAGTTTTCTGAATGAAGTTGCAATTTTGTAAGTATTGGTATTGTGATATGTTAATGTTATGTATTTATTTTCACGTGGTGTTTGTGTTGGTTTGTTCTGTATTTGTTTTGCATTTTTTATTAGTGTGTCTATCATGTTATGGTTATATCCATTGTCTTGTGCTATATATTTTATTGTGTTTAGTTTTTCAGTGTAGTTGTCATTGTTCATTGGTATGTTAATTAATCTGTGTGTCATTGTACGGAAAGCAGCATGTTTATGTGGTATGGGATGGTTTGATGAATTGGACTTCTAGTTGGAACACTCTCTATTAAATTAAAATAATCAAGAAAAATACGAATCAAAGAACATTATGGCCTAGCTATTCATTTACAGTGTTGAAATCCTTCATGTTGCAAGGGTAACAACCATTTATTACCTTCTTCCTCCATAGTCCAGTTACACAGGCAATTCAAAATCACGGCGCGGGGAACGTGGTCGAGGGGTTGCATATAAATCATTCATGTATTACTTAATCGTAAGTCGCTTATTTGTTCGGGGTGTAAATGTGCCCTTTAGATTTATTTCAATACTAGCCGTACCCGTGCGCTCCGTTGCACCCGTTAGAAATAAATATAAAGTAATTACATAATTAAAATAGGACATTTGATCCAGGGAACATTCGTGTTTGATAGAAGGATAAATCGTTTAATATGTTAGGCTACTTAATTTAAATTGTATTTAAATTATTAAAATGCGATCATTTTAGTCCAGAGACCACTCATTTGGTGCAATGACAATTCCTTTAACATGTTTCTTAATTTTTATTATATGCAACCATAGTTTAATGAACATTGACATCATTTAGATTTAATGTGTATACTTTATTTTACTTGCTATATCTTTCCATTGAATTATGGTAATAACTTAATTTTAACCCTTCTTTTCTACGTATTCAGTAAATGGCGCTTGGCTCACTATGGTTCTGAACCCTTCAAATAACATTATATTATATTATATTATATTATATTATATTATATTATATTATATTATATTATATTATATTATATTATATTATATTATATTACATTGTATTGTATTGTATTATATTATATTATATTATATTATATTATATTATATTATATTGTATTGTATTATATTATATTATATTATATTATATTATATTATATTATATTATATTATATTATATTATATTATATTATATTATATTATATTATATTATATTATATTATATTATATTACTAGTGGCTTGTGCAGCAAATGCTGCAAACTAAGTTCATTAGACGTTCAAATAAACATTTTTCAGATTTATTTTCAATGAAGAATACCAGACATTCGGAGAAAGTTATTTGCTTCCATAACAATAAAAGATACTCTCTCTCGAGCCAATACTGAAGAGAACCACGCATATAAATATCTACACCACACCGCCATTAAATATATGAAAAAGCCCAACCCCACTTGATTAGAAATTATAATAAAAATATTTGATTTTTAATAATATTATTATCTTACGTAAGTTTTATAGCTTTCAGAAACATATACTATATATACTATATAGCCGCCACTCAGTAAAATATAGAAATCAAAATCAAATTTAAGTTATTCTCTACATCTACTTATATAACCCCAAAACGTTTCACTTTAATTTCATCAATATGGGATTGATATGTATAATTAATGAAAAATAGTCACATCATGGCATTAACTACAATAATATTTCATTTATAATGGTACAGTAATAATGTCATCAAACCACCTCACGTTTTGTAGTTTTTAATATCCAATACACAGCTGTACCCAGAAAATTGCACACCACAGAATCGAACCTGTAAATTATTTTTAGTAAGTTAAGTTTTTAATAACCAATTTAATTTGAGCTCTAAATATCAGCATTCTTGCAGATCATGGCCTTCGTGTAATATTGTCTACTGTGGTATGTGTTTTGTTTTATTCTGAAATGCAACACGGCCGACTTGATGCTCGCTTCGCTTCTCCTTTACAAAAAAGCGAAGGGAATATCAAGTCGGCCGTGAATGCTATTAGCTAGTTCTCAAAACTGACGACAGATGGATTTTGGAAAATAGGAAAATTATGTTTAAAAATTGACATTTCACTGAAAACTACTATTTTTCCGAAAAACTTTGAGTTCCAAGCTTCTAAATGAGGGGTCATTTATTAAAATCCGTTCAGCCGTTTTCCCGTAATTTCCATTACCAGTTCAAATTATATATATATATATATATATATATATATATATATATATATATATATATAATAGATATTATATTATATATAATATAACTAATATAGTAGGCCATGACGAGAAATACAAAGGCCTATATTTAGTTCGTTATTTTCTTGTGATTTCATAGTTTTCAACAGTTAATTTATTTAGTTATGATTTTTGGATGTGAAGTATAAGTTGATGGGAACATGTGATGATGTTAGTGGTACTTGAATGTAAGTTTTATATATTTATTTCTCCAATATAGAATATTGATAACCACATGAAAGAACTGTTTACATTGGCAACCAGTATTATAATGTTGTCATGAATGAAATTGACGTTAATCCATCTACATCCACATCTTTTGTTAATTCTTCAAACATAATAAAGTGTACCATTTGTAATAAACATTTTACAAAAAGAGGTATTCACATATATATATATATATATATATATATATATATATATATATATATATAGCTAGAAGTCATAATTCGTCATCTCAGGACTCTGTTAACAACATTGATTGTATTACGAATGATATTGATCAGCAAGGAAAGACTTCGGGAGAAAGCGAGACTTCTCATAAAGTAAAGCCTCTGATCCATCTCAGTGTCCACACTGTGGCTGTTTCTATTCAAGTAAACACTGGGTGAAAATTCATATCAGCAAAGTCCACCATGAAATACACCGTCAGACTTTACTCTCACATCATGGAAAACAAAACCATAGTTCTGGGATATCTGAGGATACGGATTGTAACCCACCATCCCCTCAACATACCAATACTGGAAATCGCACTGTGTGCAAAGAATTTAACCAGAAAATGACAGAATGGCGAGATAGATTTATTCTAGATGTTAATGACGAAGACTACGATCTTAATGTCAACCAGTGGACTGAATTCTTAGCTACAGCGATCGATTTACTTCCAGGTCCAAAACATCCAGCTCGGAAGTACTACCAATATCAGAAAAACAAAAGTAACACAAATAACCAGAAGAAATATAAACAAACTACAAACCCGGAACGTGGAACTAAAAGAGATCGACTGAAACGTAGAGAAAAATATAAGTTTCAACTTACACAATACCTCTATTACAAACAACGGAGGAAAGCAGTGATGTCTGTCCTACGTTCTAAAGCCGAAAGTTGTAATGTTTCAACTGAAGCTATATTTAAATACTTTTCTGATACACACGGACAGCCTAATCATATGGTTCGCACTGAATATTCTTCCACCCTAAACGTAGATGAACGAATTGAAATGGACATGTTCATGGAAACAATAAGTACTGGGGAAATTGAGTCAGCCCTAAGGAGTATAGCAGTAGATACATCACCTGGCCCTGATCACATTATTGTGAGAGTAATTAAAAATAAAACAGCAACAGAAATAATAGCTTCTATCGCTACACGAATGTTAAAAACTGGCTTCGTACCCTCCAAGTTTAAACAAGCCCGAACTATATTAATCCATAAAGGTGGTGATACAATGGATTTAACAGACTGGAGGCCTATCGCAATATGTTCAGTAATCAGAAGAGTAATTGAACGTGTACTTGACCGACGTATCCGCGAATTCGTGAGTTTCAACCCCAACCAAAGAGGTTTCACCAACTCCTCTGGTACTCACATCAACACTACAATTCTAGATTCTCTGCTACGTGAAGCCAAAACAATTGCAAAAGATCTGGCTGTTATTTTCATTGATATACGGATAGCTTTTGACAACATAGGTCATAACCACTTAAGAAATACCTTTAATGCATTACCCATTCCAACTAAACTCACAAATCTGGTCTTCACCTTACAGACAGGCAATGTTACAACGATTCAATCTAACAATGGTAAAACAAAACCCATCACCATAGTCAGAGGTGTGTTACAAGGTTCCCCTTTGTCACCTACTCTTTTCAATCTATGCATTGACCATATTTTGAACGAACTTAGTGAACACGGCATGACTACTCAGTATGGATTTAACTTAAGTCCATCTGAAGATCAATTAACTGTAATGGGCTTCGCAGATGATATTGGTATCATTGGTAAAGAAAAAAATCCTCTTTAACACTCTTCAACCACGCAGTTCAACAATTCCATGAAATCGGACTAGATATTAACATTAACAAGTGTAAAGGCATGTGTATTTAAAAGGGTCAGCTGTTTGAAGAAAATTTCCTCATCTCGTCTGGAAATGAAATAGCTGGTTTGCAAAGAAGTGACTTCATTCGCTATCTAGGAGTCAATTTTTATGACGAGATTAATTTTAATCCTCTTTCAACATTGTCTAAACTAAGAACAAATGTAGAATTGCTTATTTCTTCACCACACTTACAAGCGGATCGAAAATACATCATTAACACCTCAATCTGTCATAGTCTAATATATTCATTTCAGACAGTGCCTCCAAAAAAAATTTCTAATAAATTCATAGTGGATGCAGATATTATGATAAGGGGTGTGCTGAAAGAAATACTGCAACTGCCTAATGACCTTCCTACAGATATGTTGTATACAGACTCAAAATTCAAGGGATTAGGTTTATTCTGTTCAGCATGGGAATTATACTTACAAAATATAAACGCATGTAAGATATTGCTTAAATCCAACAATTCCTTCCTACATGCTACAAGGAAGTTATCCCAAGAAATTACAGCCAGTCTCACAGCACTCAATATCACAGAATCAGCAAATATTTTGGAAAAGTACGGCACTGTAGATACGCGAAATGTACGGCAAGTATTAAGAGAAAAAGCGTTTGAGAACTGGAGCCAGAAAAAACATAAAGGCAAGGGCGTGCTCTTACACCAACAATATACCCCGGCCTATAAGTGGATCCGGAATCACAAGGGTCTTTCCTGTAGTGAGTGGAGGGAAGCAATCAAGATGAATGCGAACGTGTCAGCTGTGCGTAGTGTACCTGGCAGGTCTTCGGGCAGTAACCTCTGTCGACGTTGCGAAAGGGAGGTTGAAACTCTTGCCCATGTCCTGGGGGCCTGTCCATACGGTGAACTTCTACGAAATACGCGGCATCATACAGTAAGATCTATAATAGCAACTGCCTTAAGGAACAAAGGTTATTCAGTATATGAAGAAGTACACGGCATATCCAGTGAGGGCAGTAATCGAAGAATTGACATAATTGCGTTTAAACCTCCCTCTCTTGAAGGTTACGTCATAGATCCTACTGCGAGATTCGAATCGCACGAACACCAGCCAGAAGAAGTACACGAGGAAAAAAGGAATATATATGAACCTTCCATCAGTTTTTATAAGGACAAATACCATCTGGAATCCATCGTCATTACGGGACTAATGATAGGAGCCCGTGGGACCATACCCGGTTCCTAGTCGACTTATGTAAATCTTTTGGTCTGCATAAAAGTATTTTAAGAGATCTAACAATTGCAGCACTCAAAGGCTCAATAGCTATTTTCAGGTATCATACATATGGACCATGACTAATTCGCAACTCCTTGACGTTACTTCGTTTAATGTCACGTGTTTCAATATAATTCAAATTGTTTATTTTTCACTCTAACAACAATTTATCACTAAGCCTCAAGGCATTTACTCTATTGTATCATGGTACTCTTTGTCGATGGCATCCTGTAGTGGTTACAGGAAGAAATTAAATCAAATTATATTATATTATAATATATTATATTATATATTATATTATATTATATTATATTATATTATATTATATTATATTATATTATATTATATTATATTATATTATATTATATTATATTATATTATATTATATTGTATTATGAGAAACTACACTTTCAAATGGTTAAATAATAATTAATTATACAAATCGGTTAATTTAGCTTTCGATATTACTTCATAAAAACACAGAAACATTCTCTGTAGGCTATGTTTCATAGCTTTCGATTCTTGTTGTCCAAGGCCCCTTATAGACGAAGTCATTTGTTTTTTATTTCATTGCACCGCCTTAGATGGCAGTTATTTTAATTTTGAAAATCATTTATCTCATTAAATATCAGTCCTTTCAAAATTTTTCAAAGAATAAAACATATCGCAAATAAGTTTTAAAGAAACCTTAGTTATGTAATATTTTTCACAAAAATCAATAATAAGCAAGATATTTCGATTTATTTAATTCAGGCCCCCTTATAACCCCCTTTTAAATAACGTATTTTGAATGCCATATAGCCTAAAATCTAAGTTACAACGAACTTAATTTATATTCCAATTTTTATCGAAATCCGTTCAGCCATTATCGCGTGAAAAGGTAACAAACATCAAGACAGATAGACAGACATACAAACAAAAATTTGAAAAAAGCGATTTTCGGTTTCAGGGTGGTTAATTATATATGTTTGGACCAATTATTTTTGAAAAATCTAAAATTACCAGAAAAAAATCGGCTACAGATTTATTATTAGTATAGATCAGTAGGTTATTATTTCATAGAAGTCGATCTGTTATTTAACTCATATGATTACTTCACTTCCTAAACCTGGTTATAAATGAGTTTTCCCAAATTCTGCTCTAGTTAAATCTGCTTTTCGCAACCGAAAAGATAGGTTCACACACTTTTATAAAAATTCTTAGGCCCGTTTTCAACATTAAATTTACAAATAATTATAACAAGAATTGTTCCTTTAAAGGGTTAGGTACAGCTTATAACAGTAAAATTTCGGAAATATTCAACTTTTTTCCCCTCCATTACTGTATCTTCTACAATAATGAAAATTAGTGTAAAACACTGTCCTTCTAGATGATAAAACTATTTTAACAATTTAAAAAAATTATTCATTTTTAATTCAAAATGGTGGCAGTTCATTGTGCAGTAATGAAGCTTTTCTCTTATAACTCAAAAACTATCCAACATTCTGGGGTGAATTTTTTTTTGTGTATATTTATGCATGTCATATTTACAATATGATGCCAAATCACTTGTCTACCTTTGATAGATTGTCTGGTAAAAAATAAATTCATTTAAAACAATGGTCAAATATCAGTATTTTCTTCTAACACAAAATAAAAAAAAATAATATTTATTAAGGAATGTAGTTGAAAGAATATGATATTTTAAACATGAGTTTCAACAATAAAATAAAAGAGAGAACATGATAAAGTTAACTAGTTTATGAGTTATGAGGGAAACGCTTCATCACTGCACAATGAATTGCCACCGTTTTGAATTTTGAAACAAAAAAAAAAAAGAAAGTTTTTTAAATCGTAGAAATATTTTTTTTCATATAGCAGAAGGATAATGTTTAACACATACCATTTTTCATTATTTTACACGATACAGTAATGGACGAAAAATATGTTGAATATTTCCTAAAATTTTACTGCTGTTAGCTGCACCTAACCCCTTAATATTATCTGTAGGTGGATGATTATGTTGCTGCTGTTGCCACTGCTGCTGCTCTGCTGCTGCTGCTGCTGCTGCTGATGATGATGATAATGAAGATTATCGCATTGAGCTTCCATGACAAACGTCAACCATATAATAACATGAGCTTCAAAGATCTTCAGTAGCTTCTCCAAACAGACGATTCATGCTCAAACAACTACAGGCATTAGGTTAATGGTAACGAGGTTGCTTCCCTTCAGACGAGTGGCTTCGAGGGTGAAAGTGTGACGCATGGAGGATTGTAGGCGTGATTATTATTGAGATGAATGGTCGGTGTTGGTTGGTTATTGGTGGCTGGCTTTAGCGTAAAGCGGTAACGCATCTGCCTGCTCCTCTGGAAGTGATTGGCACGCTTGGTGTCTATATTGACAGATTGTGTGGAGTTCACCGTCTCTCTAACACCAACGAGCATTACACATGTCGTACGCCGGACTCCTGGTCGTTTCGCTCTCCGACGTGTTGTCGAGGTGGGGAGGGGAAACGGGAGTGACGTGACAAGATGGCTGTGGTTTGTGGGTGGGGGATACGAAACTGTGGTGAAGTTTAAAGGAAAGACTGTTTTTAAAGTAACATTGTTTATTACAGAAATAACAGTGAAAGTGTAACTATGGTTCCCTCCTAGTTCTGTGGTAGGGGTAACGGGGGAGTCGTGATAGAAATTGATGGTTTAGAAATTCGTCCTGAGGCTTCGATGCGGGGAGAGTTATGATGGGTGATAGTAAAGTGCGACTTGAGTGAGAGGAAGGTAGGGGTAACGGGAGTGCCTGGGGAAAATCGGCTTGCTCTCAGGTGTGTTGTGGGGGGGCAGGATAACGAGAGAGATGGAATGAGGTAGAAGGTTAGTTCTCTAGTTCGAAGGATCAACACAGCGTGCTGTGCGACTTACCGACTTCGAGAACAAGCTCCTGGCATCGGAGGATCAACACAGCGTACTGTGCGACTTACCGACTTCAGGAGCGGGGAAGGGTGACCTCTATCATCGACGGATCAACAGAGCGCACTCGCGACTTACCGACTCTAGAGGGGGGGCTGAGGAGATGGTTGTGTTTAATCGAACAAGCCGGGTTAAGAGCTGGGAGTCGAAGTCAGGATGGTGAGAGATAAGGGTGATCAGGGGAGAGAAGTGTGCGGGTTGGAGGTGGTGATGAGGCTTGTAGCGAGACTAGAATAAAATAAGTTTAGAATACGTAAGAAGTGAGGCTAGTGTAGGAAAGAATACAGGAGACAGGGGCGCAGCTTGGCTCCCTGTTCCCGGAGTGGTGGCCGTGTGCAGACACGTCCGAACAAAAGACAACCATAGCGTAGGCCTGGTTGGGAGACTGCTGTCAGTGACGGAGGTCGCGCTAGAGCTACCTCTTTGCCATCTGACGAACGAGTGCCTGAAGTCGCGGAGATGCGTTATATTTATACCCCTCGGAACAATGGTGGTTGAGGACGCCATTGACGTCACAGTGCCTGGGGGTATTTCTATTGCCAACTCGTCGCCACGCGATCTTTGCTTTCTCCCTCACAAGAGGGAAAAAAGCGAGCCAACCTGCTTTCTGAGAGAGAGAAAGCAGCGACTCTAGTTTGCGCGGGTAGGTTTGAACCGTTTAAAGTAGGACGCACGGGCATCGAGAATTGATATACACAACACACATACAGTATAGTATCTAGGTGGAGAAATTCTTGAGAATACTGCAGCCTTATATCCCTTCGCAAGGTATAGGCTACCTGAATAAATTGAACTTTGAGAAGGGAAAATTATGTTTAGGAAATAGTTTTGTCACTTCACATCAATATACTGTAGTTTTGTTAATTCGGCCACAGAAGACGGTGATATTATGTTAGCCATACAGAGAATGAAATTCATGACCGTAAAAAAATGCTACTTGAAAGCAACATCATATAAGTAGCAAAATTTTGATTTGTTATATTGAATTATTTCAACGTTACAATTTTATTCCTTGTTTGTTAAAATGTGTATAGGCCTATGATAACGTTATGCAATTTGTGTTTTGTTTTTTTTTTTTTTGTGTTTTCGGAAAATATAATTTCAATTAATGCTCCTCCATAAATGTTGTAACTAAAACCTTGTGCATCCCTCGTGTTTATCGTACAGTTCGTTCTCCCCCCCCCACACGTTACCTGCACATTGTTTACGTTCTCACTGTGCCTAAACGAGACGCTCTACTGTAATTACTTTCTTTGTTTCAATGGCTCTTCTTTCTACGTCCAAATCAGATGATCCCTTTATTTGACATTTAAAATGTTTAAATGTTAATAGGCTATCTAGAAATCCGGTCTATTGTGATAACAAAGGAGATCGTAATGATTTTCAGCGATGAAGGTGGCGGTGGTTGAAGTGATGGTAGTCAGTGAATGTTGCTGCAGTGATGATTTTGAAAGTGAATGGTGATCGTAGCAATGAAATCGATTTTCACGAAAGTGGTGATAGTAAAAAATTTGATGTTCCTGATAATGGAATATCTTCTAAGACAAAGATCGAATCAATTTTCAGGAATCTACATAACAACGAATACGTCTGGAATCGAATCTTGATCCCACTTATAGAACGGATGCTGTTGTGTGCCAGCCATGCTAAATCTTACTCTTTACGATCACCGTCGTAACACGAGAATAGTTTTTCTTCGCCAGTGCTCTGATGTGTTCGCATTCACGATGCTGAGGGTTATCCATGCTTATAGCCTCTGCTTGTTCTTTGCTATCCATATGCTTGCATCGCGTAAGGACTGCAGGTTTACACATGTAGAATGTAGACTACAGAGGTACGAAGTAAACAGCCGGCAGTAATGTAGTTCTCCAGTCTCATTCATTTACTCGGCTGTGAAGGGATCCGCAACACGGAAACACAAGCCCCTCTGCTGATAGGAGGGGGAGACTGAGTGATTTATAAATATTGCAAACAGCGCGAACAAGACTTGGTGAGAATAAAATAAAAAGATGGAAGGAAACTAAAGGAAATTGAGGGAGATAGAGAGAGGAGGGGGGCGAAACAAGAAAGAGTAAAATAACAGTGGATGTTAGTGTTGAAAGATACATTGCTTTTCTGTAAGATACGACAAAAGTTCAGTTAACTGTAGTGGAAAAAATTGTTGTGTTATTCTGACTAAAGCACGGCGGTTTATACTTGTATCCTGTTGTTTTAAGCCAGAATGCCAAGAAATCACTCGCAAGAAGAAAGTAAGATGTGTTAATAAACAGGAGTGAGCAAATCTTCTGAAGAGGTAATACAACATAATATCGCATGACCTTTGTTTATGATCTGCTCTAATGTACATGATAATTTTCTTAAATTATGATATTAAAAATTTAGCTTTACTGTCAAATATCTTGACATATAGGCCTAATTATAAGAATTAGCTCCTTCTGTTATATTCTATCCAAATTTTAACAGTTATGCATGCTGTTATTGTAAGTAACTTTTTATTTTATTAGATATTCTTTGTGTTTTATGCTACATTTTAAATATGAACGGATTCATTTAAAACATGACACTCTGGCACCATAATAAAAATAATAACCAATAACCATCCAAATTTACCTACTGCCTTTTCTAATTACAAGTTTGTATTTTCCACAAAAAAAAATGGAAACACGTGAATATCATATTTAATTAGGATAGTTCTAAATAACAAAGATATTTCAAAAACCGACATTTGCAACAAAACCAATGTTCGGGAAAGATCAAATCCCTAACTAAATTGGTATTAAATAATTAATTTAATTAACACATAAATTATTTGAATCATTTCTGTTGTGAATTTCACATTGCGAAGAATAAGTTAGTTAATGGAAATGTTTTTAGTCAACCCCATTAGAAGCCAAATCGGCTAAGAAAGTGACGGGAGGTTAGAGTTCCCATGTAGAGTATTGACATTAAAAGCAGTAGGGATGTCAGCTTCACTTGCCTGCCACCTTTATAGGCAATGAATTATATTGTATTCAATTATATAATTCATTGTTTTATTGTTTATAAAATCATAAGTGTAGACTGAACAGTAACCTAATTATATATAAATGTAGCACGTAAACACAAATCCAGAAATGTGTATAGAATGTTAGTTGGATGATCTGAGAGGAAAAGACCTTTCGGAGAGGCCGAGACGTAGTTGGGAAAATAATATTAAAATGGATTTGAGGGAGGTGGCATATGATGATAGGTACTGGATTAATCTTGTTCAGGATAGGGACCGATGGCGGGCTTATGCGAGGGCGGCAATGAACCTTCGAGTTTTCCAAAAACCATTTATAAGTATTATTTTGAAAATTTGTTATAATAGTGTAAATAATGTCTGATCAATATAAGCTTTCATTCTTTATGATAGTAAAAATAGCATAGTGTAGCTTACATAGTATAAAGAGCTGTCAGACATTGACTACAGTCAAAGTCGATTTTTGGAAAGACTGCTCTTCGTCTCTAGAATACGATCTTTCTTCAAATATTACTTTTGTAGAATATTTATTTTTAATGTATCAATTTTTCTTCATTATTTTAAAAATTTCTTCGATCCAAGTTATCTTATTTAACACAAAATTTCCACACCTGTGAAGTAACGGTTAGCGCATCTAGCCGCGAAACCAGGTGGCCCGGGTTCGATTCCCGGTTGGGGCAAGTTACCTGGTTGAGGTTTTTTTCCGGGGATTTCTCTCAACCCAATATGAGCAAACTCTGGGTAACTTTCGGTGTTGGACCTCGGACTCACTTCACCGGCATTATCTCCTTCATCTCATTCAGACGCTAAATAACCTAAGCTGTTTATAAAGCGTCGTAAAATAACCTACTAAAAATATTAAATTGTAATTGTTTAACTCGTAGAATTACATGTAATTAAACACATCTACATTTTGTTATTATTATTATTATTATTATTATTATTATTATTATTATTATTATTATTATTATTGTTATTATTATTATTGTTATTATTATTATTATTATTATTATTATTATTATTATTACTCCATTGTTTTCTGTATTGATGTTATTTACATTTGATATGTATTTTTATACTAATTGAGTGGAAGGGGAGGCCTTATTGCCTTAACTCTGCCAGTGTCAGTGAAAATAAATAAGTAAATGAAAAATGAATTAAATTGGAGGAAAGTTCATAGTAGTATTAATCTTAATCACTAGTCTGTATTTCAATAGTTTTGAGTCATGAATAGAACGTCAACTTCAGCACAAACAAGATGCAAGTGTTCCCTGATAGTACCTGTGCCACACGCCAACATGACGTCACGCCAATATAGTCTATGAACAACAATATAGTCTATGGGGCAGAATAAGGTCCCTACTTATTTTTGTTAGAGACGGAATGAACCCCAGGCAATAGTGCGGCCGGAAGAATTGAATGAATGGAGAAAATCCATCTGGAATCGAATCCGCAACCTTCCGGTTTTATAGTATTACTCCTAATGAAAATATTGGAATTTATAGCTATATGATGAAGAATATCTATTCAAAATCTTCAAAAATTTAGTGAAGATTATTATTGGTATGTAAAAGCGGAACAAAAGCCATTAAAAATTTCATCAAACAAAAATTTGAATCATCATCAATAGGGACAAGGGAAGAACAGTAAACTAAAATATAGTCAAGCACGCATCCTGTAGTAGACAGAAACCTGTTGACTAAATGTCTCACTCCTTATACTACCGTTCCATTCAAGGAAATTAAAATAAATATTTCCTCAGCAGCTTATCCACTATCCAGCTATTGCCTCGAATTCATTCTCCGTTTTGGCACTGGTTATCCTTCAAATTATTATGTCATCGCTTGACTGTTCATCTTCCAAAGTAGTAAGTAGTGTTTATTTGTCCTAGGGGTGATCAGTCGAAGATTCTCTTCGTCATATCTTCGCAAAATTGCAGCACTATTGCAGAGATTTCATCTCCAAACGGCCTAAGGCTGAATATTCAACATTGATTGCTTCCGGAATTTATTCATTCATAATCTTTGTCGTGAAATTTTCATCTTAACTGTCTTAATATGGTTTCTCATTGCAAATACAAATTTGTCCCACGGAAGTTAAAAAATACTCTCTACCACAACTCGCAGAATAGCCAATTTTATGTAGATCTGTCTTTCAGCTCTATGAGTTACCTTCAACTTCCTTAGAAAATTTTGAAAGAAAATGGGCCGAAAATTCTACGTCACTTATTCAGTTAGTAAACTAAGATGAGGAAAATCGCTGACTTCTATTAAAGATGAGGTTTAAGGAGTATCGCTTGGAGATATTTGCACAAGGTAGTTTTTTCCTCACCCTTGTACGGAGAAGGAACCCGATGGCTTGCACTGCAGCCTGAGGCGTATTGTGCTTACCACTACTATTCTGTCAATGATTGGGTAGTGCTGAGCATAGAAATCATCACTAGTACTGAGAATCGAATCCGGAAGTGCGTAAGTGAGACCTCAGTTTGAGTTATGAGTCAAACCTTGGTTATGTGAGAAGTCGCCAAGACAAAAGAAGTAGAGACTTCCGGGACTGAACACCTGAAATTTGGAGCAAAGGAATCTATTGGCAATGTTTTTGTGTGTTTTATTATTATTGTTATTATTATTATCATCATCATTATTATTATTATCATTATTGTTACATTTTAAATCAATGTGTAAAACTTCACATTTGTAATCATTCATTTTTTTTTGTTATGGGAGCCTGGTTCGAGACCTTGGACAGTGAAGGGTGATTTTGGAGTGCTGATGGAATTATGTCGATTATGAAAAGGGGACACATAAGAACTTTAAGGAAAACCTCTAACCACCGCTTTTTTTTACCACAAATTCCACCCTTACCCAGATAGGGATCAAATCCTGATCGTTACGATGAAGGGCAGGAAGGCTAATGACTAGGCCACTGACTAGTTTTATCTTATTATTGCCGCGTTTCTGATCAAAAATACTGTAATTTACCTGCGGAAATACATTACCCGTGATACAGCGGACTGCCAAATGCCTCTGTTGTACCTCTTTTTGAGTCCAATTATCAATTATATAATTAATTGCTATGTATTTCCATGATGTTTCAAACCTAAAGAGATTTTTGGCCTCATTTACAAACTTCATCCTGTTCTGTCTTGTGCTGTATCTTTATTTCCTCCAACTCGTTCCAGAACAAGACGAAAGCCACCGGCGTAGCCCAATCAGCTGAGGTGCTTGCCTGCCGATCCGGAGTTGAGCTCAGGCATGGATTGGATTCCCGCTTGGCTGAATACTTGGTTGTCTTTTTCCGAGGTTTTCCCCAACCGTGAGGCAAATATCAGTTAATCTAAGGCAGGCGAATCCTCGAACTCATCTCGCCAAAAACCATTTCGCTATCACCAATTCTATCTACGCTAGATAATCTAGTAGTTGATACAGCATCGTTAAATAACCAAGTAAAAAGAAAAAACAAGACGATTTGATTCCTTAACGTAGTCTTGAGTTTGTATTGTCTAATGGTCTGCGTCCAATGAACTTTTCCTGCCTTGCAATTTTCAATAAGATATGTCCTCTCTTATCGATAAAGTCCCAGCAAACAGAGTTTTTTATTGTATGTTTATATTTTCATTCTGATAATAAAGTTCTGATTTCTCTACTAGAATAAGAATAAGAACAGCCCATGAAATACCAATAGGGCAAGGACAACTTGTAATGCTATTTGCCAGGTTGGTTTCATTAAACTTAACTGGCAAATCAATTAAACTGAGCCTTTTGCTTTGCTTTTCTTACATATGAATGAATGAAATGAATGAAATAGCCTATGAATTTCCCGTGAACTAAGGCCTCCTAAAAAAGGGGAGCTCTTTAGAGGACATCCGGTGAGCTAATCCGCATGACGGTAGGTTCTATTCTATATAGGTTTTGTTCATCGTTCGTGTGTGTACACTTGCACTCTCACTCAATACTTGCAAACTGTAGCGATCTCCATTCTTCTCGGTTCTTGGCTGTTCTGGACCACAGGGGTCCAGCTAGGCTCTTGAAGAAGTCCGCCCATCTGGTCCCAGATCTTCCTCGTTTTCGCCTCCCGATGCGTGGGTCCCACGTGGTGGAAATATGCGCCCATCTGCAGCTTTGAAGTCTCGACACGTGGCCTCCCCATTTCCATTTCAGGCGCTCCCCTTGGTGTGCCATGTCTCTGGTGTTTGTCATCTGCTTGAGTCTTCTTAGGTATAGGATATGGTTAATTTCTTTCTCCCCGTTTGTACATTCGGCTTTCACGCTATACTACATCTTCAATCTCTATACTTTCTGTACAGAGATTTACTGATCACATTTATTAGCAGATGAAGCACAAAGCAAATCGAAGCACTGAGCAACTCGAATTTGGGTAACCTCTTTTAAATCGTTTGCTCGGTCTTTCACGTTTAAATTATTTTCGTTTCAACCGCTCATTTTTCTAGTTTTTTGTAATCTCTTCGGTGTGTTTCTGTTCTGGATTATACTACTACCGCTATTTCTCCAAACGGATCTGACCAATACCATCTCGGTCTGCCCTGGCCCTTCATCCATATTTCCGGATCCCATACAGATGATGCACTGTCCCATCTTGACTGGTTGATCCTCAGCACATGACTGTTCCTTTCCACTTCAGTTTCTCAACTTTCGTCTAAAATGAACTATTTATTCACAAAGAGTTTATCTCTTATGTGAACCGTGTTGTCTTAAGCAGTGATCTTGAACCATGTTCACCATATTATCAAACAAAATAACAACCTGTAAATGTCTAGTGTTAGTTGAGAATCCTTGAACAGGTACCTATTTCATGTCTACAATTCTTATAAACCGTAAATTTTGTTTCTTAATTGTAAACTTATGTTTCACAATCTGAGTATGTAAAGTTGGATTTTACTAAGAAAGTCAAATAACTAATTATAAATGAGATTTTACATACTTTACAAATGTTTTGCTAAACAATTAGGGATTGTCTGTAAATTTCACTTGTATAGCTAGAATATTTTCTGCAATAAAAAAATTTTTAGACGTGTACTGTAAAGTATGAACGTGAAAAAATTATGCATTATGGAAATGAATACGTATTTATTGAATTCGTTTCATTAGTAACTGGACACCATTAAGAGTTAAACAAAAGCATCTGTAACGTGACTTAGTACAGCTCATGCATTTTGTCAAGACTCTCGCGATGCGCAGTAGGGGAAGGGGTAGGATTAGAAGGGAATGTCGGGCATGTCTCCACAGCGTTCAAGGCAAAGGCTAACCCATTCCCCTATAATTCGTAAGTAGATTCATCCGATCTTGTGCGCAGCTCTGTAGGAAGATTGGGGGAGTGTCTGGACATTATGGATGAGCTGTACTATAGGGAGTCAGATGAAGATATGGAATTTAAACAAAGAAGACGCAATATTTTCCTGCTAAGAACTACCACCACATTTGTATCACTATATGAATAAAATGTAATTAAATGAAATGAGTACCGATGCAATGGAAGTGCTGTAAAGATACAGGAATATAGGACCTTATGTCCAACATCCAACGGGGAAAATTAGATCCTACCCCCAAAACAACTTCCTATTGCTATGCATTGGATGGATATTGCATGTGAGTTCCATGAAATAGCATATAAGTTTGTGTCGCCTATATTAACAGGTATTGGGTTATTGGCTTTCAACGTTATCATGTGCAAGCGTGACTAATTTTGTGCCAAGCACAGGCTCATAGATAGACGCTTTGAATGTTAAAATAAATGAGAAGCATTTCAAGTGTAACTTAAGTTTAATTTTTGATGTATTTGAAGTTTGGTAAGAATTGCGGTCTATGTTAAATTAATCAGGATTATAAAGTCAGAAGGAAATGGGTAACTTTACTGTAATTAATGCTTAATGTTAAGGGATTCTATTTCTTTCAGTTACTATGTACTGCTGTTGCTGTGTTTTACTATCTTTTCATGCTACAGAAACTACTTAGAAATGAATGAAATAGATTAAAAAAGAAAGTTCTGTTTTTTAGCGTAACGTAAGCTGATAAAACAGACTTGACAGTAGTAAAACTAAATAAACTACAGAAGCGCTTCAAATTAAGATTTGATATTCTAAGTAGGATAACAAGTGAAACAAGAAGAGACTGTATAAGGAAGTAATGTAACAGAAACATACATAAAATCCGACCAATAATTGAACGGATTAGAAGATGGAGTAAATGGATGCGATGTTTAAATCGCAAGGGTAAACTAAATAGGATATTAAAATATCACGAAATAAATATGCGACTTTGGTGTAGAAACGGCCGATCTATAGAAAAATCATAAAAAATTTGAGTAGAACATGTTTCAAAGGTAATGTTAAATATTAATTTGGATTAAACACTTTTAAGTAGTGCAGAAAGCAGGAGGAAAGGAATAGAATACTCAAACTAGGTTACCAGAAACAATTATAATATAGCAATAATGCTCTAAAGGTATTGAGAATAATGAAGTTAATAAGAGAAATTATATACTCCATTTTCCACCAAAAATCTAGAGGAATCTGATAATAATACAACCATTGCCTCTTTTATGAGAACTTACTGTACATGCTGAAATTAGGCCCAAACTTTTATCTTTGGAACTCTGGTACAACTAAATTCCAAAGTTGAAAGCGTACAAGTTTAATATACAGGATAATTCACGAAGATTTACCGCCCTTTACGGAGCTTATTTCTGAAGACATTTTGAGCAAAAAATGTCTTGTAAACATAGTTCCTATTCTCACTATTTTCAGAGTTACACTAATTTAAAGTTGTTTGTAAAATATGTTTTTTTTCTTTAGTTTGAAGGTAAAAGAATAATACAAATAGAGAATAAACCGTTCAGAAGTATGAATTCTTTAATTGGCAAGAATTATGAAACTAAAAATGTGCTGTGAACTCCTTAGTTTCTTTGTACAGACATCTTTTTCTATTTTTAACTAGAAAATTATATTATTCTTACGCACTTACCATAACAATTATTACAAATCACACTACTTCCACCGACTTAGTTATTTGCAGTTCAATTTTGCATCCTAATTTACAGTCTTGGAGAGTTTACAACACACTTTAAAAAATGTCGCCGTCTGCTTGAGTACACTTGGCCGCACGCTTGTGAACGGCACTCGTCGCGCTACATAACTGCATACGGCTATCTTTGATTTCCGTAGCGCTCGCGCTGGTTGTTGATTGCTCGCTGACCAAGATAACGCGTTCACGGCAATGCGTTCCAATAACGAAACGTAACTCTGTAAATATTGAGAACAGGACCCATGTTTATATGACTATTTTACTCAGAATGTCTTCGGAAATAAGCTCCGTAAAGGACGGCAAATCCTCGTGAATCACTCTGTATAGACCTACAACTACTTGAGCGTTATTTAATAAGTAATGGGTACGGTGTCAAATTGCAAAAGTAAATATAAATGTGATATAAAAATAGCACGAAAATAATGAAAATATAGAATAGCATTGCCTATTGTAAAAAAAATATATGAACAAAGTTTGAGTGAAACAAGTTTCAGGTGTAATTTTGAATGTTAACTCTACTGTACACGTTCAAGTAATGTAAACAGAAGAAAAATAAAGAGTACTCAAGCTTTATTACCTGGAATACTGTATAATGAAGCGATAGTGTTATGAAAATAATGAGTAACTCGAGGGTAATGTGAGAAGTCCTACCTCATTTTCTTCTGAAAATCTGATGAAATCTGATGAGGATTCAATCTTTGTGCCTTCCATGAGAAATTGCATGCTCAAGTAACATGTTAGGAAGAGTGTTTTAAATGAATTTCAAGAGTTGAAATACTGCGTTAATGGGATGTATTAATACAGTACTAGTTCGTATAACTGACTACGCAGGCAATATCTGACTCTTCTCGATGAGTAAGAGGTTACTATGACTACTAATTGGAGGTCAGCAGGTTCCAATCTGACATAAGGCCATAATTTTCAAGCAAAGTAAAATAATGTCTTAGCATTTCACTCATTCTTCGGAAGAAATAAAGTTGGGGATCTTTTCATACATTGAAAGCACGCAAAAGAACCTTTACTCTGAGTGAATTACTGCATTAGCTGCTAGTAACAAGATGTTAGGGCATGGTTGTCCAAATGCCAATAGAACCAGGAGATATTGCATGTCAAACATGCTCTGCTAAGTTCAATAAATTTCCATATAAAATAAGAAAAACGACTTTAAAGAATATGCGCTTCGTGTTGCTTACGCCAGAGGTTACCTCGTACGAGTTGCAATTGGACATGTATGTCTTAGGGGGTTTAAATGTACCAGAAGGTGATCACTTATTAAAAACAGTAAAATATGAGCATAGTATCTTAACATCTCTTCCTTTGAAACAAAAGTAAATTCGGATTCTTTTGAAGGAACCCGTTCTCTGACTGAGACGACTCCAAGCAAAATTCAACTGTTATTTTTCGCCTTCGCAGAAATTAAAATCTAGCCAACTACTATTCCTTATGTATGACTTTATTATCACAGATCATGAATTCATCTCATACACTGCTCCACCATATAAATTGAATTTTTTCACTCCGCCAGAGTAAGAGTATAGAGGTCTCATCGACGATATTTTCAGATTTCAGCAGTCTAACTTAAATAATCATCAAATCAGCCAGATTTTTAGAATGGCGGCACTGTCTCCATCAATCTCAGAATTAGAATCTTTTGGACGGGGAAGAAGTGATATACTAAAGGTACACGAGCGCTCGTTCTTGTAAAGTCTTGGTTTTTTTTTTTCCTGAACCGACTCATGCGAGTTGCGAGGCCCGCCTCGCACAAATCCGGACTACACGAAAGATAGTGAGTGGTTTCTACCGGGACATCATTTTATTTTTAATAACATTTCTAATATTAATCTGGCTATACCTTTGGATTAACGGTTGAGAACCTGACACACCGTTTGCTACCCCCTTCTACGACTGGAATTCGATGATAGTGGTGTAAAATACAAACGAATCACTTTACTATGTACAGGAGGGAAGAAATGTAGTTCATCCATTTACGTAAACTAGGAAATATGACGATTTTGAGTTTGATAATTTTCATTAGGTATTTGTTTAATCAAAATACAGTACAGTATTAACAATAAATGTTTTTACTCACGAACTGAGCTAACCATGCGGATGTATTCATTGTGTAATGTATATTATAGGCCTACCGTCTACAGCACATTAGCATACAATTTTGAGAGTGAAGTTAAATTGACTATTTCGTTTATATGACGTTATTCCATTTTCGACCAATGAAATGTAATGAAATTTTGAATTCCAACCAATCACAGTCACACTTTGCTATAATTTTTGCAGCTAGATTTATCGCTATCAATTTATCGCATGGTCGTTCTTTTGTTTAGTCGTTGTCGCCAACTGTTTCCCCGTAAATCGATGATCATGAATAAATTAAGATGCAACTACAAGGTTAAACTATTCTTTCATCTTTAAAGCAATGAATGAAAGATTGATATTTAATATGAATTAATATATTTTCGCAGTGAAGACGACGTTCAAAACAGCTCACCATGTAGACACAAAATCTTTATGCATCTTAATTGAACGTACCTTTTTAACTTGATTCTTTCAATATTCTTCCCAGATTGCACGCATACGCGATTGGAATATTGAACTGTGTAGATGCAGCTTTAGTTCCGTTACACACTACAGCGAGAATGTGTTTGTCGAGCTATAAAAATTGTTTTCGTGTAGCACTGATTGTAACGATCGAAATAAGGCACAGCTGACACTGGTCCTGCTCCCACAGATAAGTTAACCTATAATTATTGTAGCCTATAAAATTTGTATTTTGTGAATGAAATGAAGCAATTAATAAAAAGTCAGATGTTCAAATTTATGTACCATCATCGCATATCAAACCCAAAGGCCTTGCATAGTAATAATAAGGTCTTTGATCAAACTGCCTTTCGTATAGCGTAATAAAATTCGTGTTTTAATTAGGCCTATCTATACACTGTTTAGCAACATGTCTCGCTGTGAATACATAAGCATTGGTATATAGCTGTCCCCACTGTTACTGTTAAATTAAATTATGATTTCAGCAGATAATGAAAATGTATTTATGTTATAATAAGAGTGCAGTACATGTAGTTAACATTGTTAAACCTGTATTTCGCTTTTCGCAATTGGCATTACTGAATAATAACATCGAATTTCTTTATTGTGGTAATCGATATTCATCTACGAGTATTTCAACTTCACAATGTCTGAAAAGGTTAAGTATTCGTTAATATACAATTATTAACATTTTGTGATCGAATTTTAGGGATATATTATTTACATTTTTATTTTATTCACGAAATGGTCCTAATATATGTCACTCGAGGTCTGAGATTTCCCAGATAAATCCACGAGCGCAAATCTGAGACCTCTCGTGACATTACTGCAGAAAAATAATCATGTGGATATTTAAACACATTTTTGAAAATAGTGGCCGTTCATTTCGATACAGGCTTCAGTTCTTTTGTGCATATTATCGCACTATAGACTATTCTACTCTTAAATTCCAATTACCAGTTTCGTCCTTCGTACCTGTAACTTATGTTGAAATGATTCTGTACCTACTCAACAAAAGAGTACCTTACATATTGTAAATTCAATCTTCATTTGTCTGATCCGAAAAGATAAAATTACTCAGACATGCTATCTATTCTCCGTGCAATTGGTTATTTCGCAGAGTCGTAGAAGGGGGACAATCACATGACAGTTAATTACTTAACGAGGTCCTTTTATTTAAGTTATTTTAAACAGTTATATAATATTACGTAGACGCCCAATTCCTAAGAGCAAATGCTTTCAGAAAAGAGCTACGTAAGACAGTCCATCCACTAGCCTCTACAGAAAGGCGAGCAGCAGGTGGGGGAAACCGGGATGCGACGTAGGCAAACGGACAACAGTACCTGTACGAAAATGTGATTCAATATTGAAAGCTCTTTATTCAGTGGAAAACGCGAACTTATTTTTGGAACGTACTATACTATCTCAGTATTGTTCACTATGATCGTAAGGCGACTTTGACTGCATATGCGGCCTTGGTTCTTTGTGAAGGACGGTTGGAAGTTCATTAGTAGAAGGAGTGGAAATGAAGTACATTCAAAAACTCGGGTACAATAAAAAATTGAAGTAAAAATGAAATGATGTCCCGGTATAACTACGAGGTGTAGTAGTCCGGATTTGTGCGAGGCGGACCTCGCACCTACACGTCGCATGCGTCGGTTCAAAATAACCAAGTCTTTACAGCATATTTTTCGCGGTGATCCATTCAAAGTGTATCGTACGTCTCTATTATCATTTTAACATTGCAAACCCTGCGATTACAAATCAAACCAGTGGTTACACAGGCCTATAGCTGCTATCGATGCCGAGATATTACTGAGAGAGACCGTGCGATGCGGATAATTCTACACACAGCTTCGGATCCCTCATGCTTACAATGGTTTATGGCTCAACTACTAACAACAACATTCGACTGTGATCCATAGGCTTATTACAGTAAGCATGTGAAATTTTTTCAATTTTTTTTTTTTTTCACCACGGGTCCCGGAACGGTTGTCCATACTCGGTTGGAAGAAAGATGTATTGTACGTCAATAATAATGCGATGAAATGAAGTTGAATGTTATTTCTAGCTATGGACAGGATTACCACACTCGTAAGAAGACGACAGTGAAAAAAAATTGATGAGATAATCTACAGTACAAATGAGAGTAAGCACACATTAACATGTACTGTATGTAGTATAATCTATCTACACTAATAATAAATCTGTAGCCGAAATTTCTCTGGTAATTTTCGATTTTCCAAAAATAATTGATCCTGACATATATAATTAACCACCCTGAAATCGAAAATCGCTTTTTTAAATTTTTGTTTGTATGTCTGTCTGTCTGTATGTTTGTTACCTTTTCACGCCATAATGGCTGAACGGATTTCGATAAAAATTGGAATATAAATTAAGTTCGTTGTAACGTAGATTTTAGGCTATATGGCATTCAAAATACATGATTTAAAAGGGGGGGTTATAAGTGGGCCTGAATTAAATAAATCGAAATATCTCGCTTATTATTGATGTTTGTGAAAAATGTTACATAACAGAGGTTTCTTTAAAAATAATTTGCGATAAGTTTTATTCCTTGAAAAATTTTGATAGGACTGATATTTAATGACATAAATGAGTTTTAAAATTAAAATAACTGCCATTTAAGGCCGTGTAATGAATTAAAAAACAAATGACTTCGTCTATAAGGGGCCTTGGACAGCAGCAATCGAAAGCTATGAAAGATAGCCTACAGAGAATGTTTCTGTGTTTGTATGAAGTAATATCGGAAGCTAAATTAACCGATTTGTATAATTAATTATTATTTCACCATTGGAAAGTGTAGTTTCTCTAGATGGACATAATGCTATAATGTTATTACAGTAACTTCTGATATAATATAATATAATATAATATAATATAATATAATATAATATAATATAATATAATATAATATAATATAATATAATATAATATAATATGTAATATTATATAATATAATTTAAGTTATTTGAAAAGTTCACAACCATAGTGGGCCAAGCGCCACTTACTGAATACGTAGAAAACAAGGGTTAAAATTAAGTTATTACCATAATTCAATGGAAACCTATAACAAGTAAAATAAAATATACATATTAAATCTAAATGATATCAATCTTCATTAAACTATGGGTGCATGTAATAAAAATTAAGAAACATGTTAAAGGAATTGTTATTGCACCAAATGAGTGTCTCTGAACCAAAATGATCGCATTTTAATTATTTGGATGCAATTTAAATTAGGTAACATATTAAACGATTTATCCTTCTATCAAACACGAATGTTCCCTGGATCAAATGTCCTATTTTAATTATGTAATTACATTATATTTATTTCTAACGGGTGCAGCGGAGCGCACGGGTACGGCTAGTAATAATAATAATAATAATAATAATAATAATAATAATAATAATAATAATAATAATAATAAATTAAGAATAATAATATAATAACAATAACTTTTCTCATTTAATGACATAATATCACTACCACTATTCATTTTTATAAACACAAAATGAAGTAGAATTTATCTGTACCTTTACCAATGAATCAAAATTAACAGCGTTAAAAACAGTGTCCCTCATACCTTTTTCTTCTTCTACTTCTTCTTCTCCTCATAAATACAGATACTTTCGGTTTCATTCCAGCATCCTTTGTACTTTGTTTACTCTATATCACACTCATCTATCGCAAAGCACATTCCATACACAGGGAAATGCTGAAAATTGAAGAAATGAGAATACAACGATAAGACGTTTCAAATGGAATGCGCATGCCTCTTGAAAATATCCGTTAGGGACTTAAAAAAAAAGGCAGAAAATGAAAATTGTTACCATTTTCTGTTAGAGGAAGGTTATGATTTTTTTGTAATGTAAAAGACTAAAACTCTGTTCTATTTTTCCAAATTTCTCAAATTGAAACACGCATCTTTAAGATTCGTGCTATGTTCGACCGCCATTACGAGAAAAATTTCTTCTGTGGCAATTTAGTGTTTGGAAAGGATGTTTCTAGGCTTACTGTACAATCGAGAATAGTCACTAACAGTTATTAAAAAGTGGGTATGCATACAAGTTTTCAGCTTGTCAAAGTTATTAGTGGAATATTTTTAGGAGACTTAAAGAGAGACTGGAAATGCTAAGGCAAAAAGCGTAGAAGAAGAAAACCTATTTTAATCCTAGCAAATCTAAAAGATTTCACATTTTAAATAGGACGTTTTAAAATAGAGATAAGTTATTTTATAATTGTTTTTTAAGTAATAATAAAATTCGTGTTAATGATGACTTTGTCCAAGAGTTTATTCTATGACTACTTTGCGAGTCGTATGATGGACATAGATAGCGGGCAGTTAAAAGTGCTGATTAGCGACGAGTTTTTAAAAATTCTTCTCATTCTTCTTCTTTGATCCAGCCAAGTTTTAGTATTTTAAGGCTAGTTTAGGGATTCTGTTTTCCGTCATCCTGTCTACATGTTATCGCCAGTTTATTTCTGTTTATTATTTCATTCCGTTTTTCTATTTCTAATTCTTATCCGATATCGACATTTTTCTTGTCAAGTTTTGTGATTTGAGGAATCTCATTTCTGCTGCTTGCATTCCAGATATAAGTTATGCTTTGTCATTACCATCCAAGTTTCTGAGCCATATACCCTGTGATCAATCATATTTTTCAACCATTTCTATTGATAAAAACCCAATACAGGTTACACAGGTGCAATAATCGATCATGAAACTTCCTGGGAGCATATTTTAGTAATTCCTGGTTTATGTTGTCTTTGCCACAAGGTTTACGATTTTGACTTTTCCAGAGTCTTTCAAGTAGCTAATTCAATTCCAATTTGTTAGTTTAGGGGAAAGTACCTGAAATTGGACCGGCATGCAAATTGGACCGATCGTTTTTTCAAGTAACCTAATGCAGTACCTGCCATCTAGTGGTAGATTTATGAACTACGAGCTTCCCTCATCTAATTTTGTAAATATTGTGCAGTTGGCAATCATGTAAACTTAGTTTTATTCTTTTTTAAAGCTTCTGATGTTATTGTCGTTACCATTATGGTAAGATATTTAAGAAAAGACAGTTGAGTGAGGGATTTTTTATTAATACTGTGCAGTAGTTTGTAGAACAACGTACCTTTTCGCAAAGTTACTTAAATCTTTGTCTTTTATAAGTTTTGTTGGATGTCTAGAGAAATAAATTTGCTGTTTCCTGCAAATTGAACCGGAAAGGTTTTTTAATTGGACCGTTATTAGACTTATGTATAACATTGATTTTTGCTTATGTAATGAAATGTAAGAATCCAAATAACAATACGCGAGTGTTTCACATCAAAAGTAACAACCAGCACTAGTAAAGTGTAGTTTGAAATTCATCTCATAAGATACAGAGCATTAGGTACAACTTTCAGCTAAGCGGCCGTAACCTCGGAAGGCGATCGAGTGGATCTTGGAAGATGAAATTACAGATAATTAGATAAAGGAAAGGAAAATGAAGACGTAGACGATGAAGTTGAAAAAAAGTGGCAACATGCGAGATAAAAATCACGACAAAGATAAAACAAAAACAATTGTGAAATTAGTACCATGATGAAGACGAACATAAAGACAAAAACTTTGGTAAGATAAAGATGTACAGCAAAGACACAGATGATGAAGATAAAAGCAAGACAACGATGAAGCAGAGTAAGACAACGACGTTAAAGAGCAAGAGATAGCGATGATTCGGATGAAGGGAGAGATGAAGATGAGGATGTGGATGAACTTGAAGACGATGATAAAATGGAAATAAAGGAAGATATTACGATGAATGAACACGATGATGAAGTCGAGTACCAAGACAACAATTATGTCAAAGACCAAGACAACAATGAAGCGGAGGACCAAAACAACAATGATGTCGAAGACCAAGACAACACTGAAGCTGAGAACCAAGACAACAATGATGTCGAAGACCAAAATGATGATGAAGATGGAAATGTATACCAAATACGACGATGTAAAATAAATGAACACCAGAACAACGATAAGAAAAAAGAGACGTAGACGATGATGACGATAAAACCAAGAACGTCAATGAAGATGGAGAAGATTAAAATGAAGACGAAAACAAAGATTAATATAAAAAGTACTTTTGTGCAAAGTGTGTTCAGTAGTTTTGTACAAAATGTGTTAAGTGTTCAAGCATAAAATTGTTCTATAATCGTTAAAGTTAAATTCATGTAACGTCTTATTCATTAATAAACTAAACCATAAGAATGATAAAAGTGGTCCAATTTAAAAACTCTAGGTCCAATTTAGAAGACCTTACTTGCATATTGGACCGAGTGCAGATCATTACATTTTGTTTGGTATTGTCTAAACTGTTACTTATAACGTGTTGTAGTTTTACATGTGTATTTTTTAAATGTCAAGGTATGTTTTGGTGATAACAATTTCAATCGAAAAGAAGAAGGCCTCAAGGTTAACAAGGCCTGGTATCCGGCATTAAGGAAAACCAACATCAAACCCGCCCGCGTAGCACAATTAAACAACACAACCTCGGACGCGGAGCGCGTGGAAAACAGCAAACCCGCCCGCGAAGCACATTCGAGCGCGGACCGAGGCGACAACAGCAAGCCCCCCCCCCTCCCGCACTATATATACAACGATGCAGCCAGCCGTAAGGCATATAGTGACAAGTCTATCCGATAGATTCGTAGTCGCCGGCGACCTCAATGCGAAGCACGCTAGCTGGAACTGTCAACGCCCCAATCGGCAGGGCGATAGGCTTTTTCTTAATTCTACAGGAAACGGATACGTCGTGATGGCCCCTAGGGAACCCACACACGTACCGGATGCTGCAAATCAACTGCCTGACATATTAGACATCGCTCTGGTGAAAGGTCTCACAACTAGAGCGAGACTAACAACCCTGGATGATCTTCCGTCCGACCACCTACCGGTGATAATGGAGATCATGCACCCAGTCGAACTCTCCCCAACCGCTGAGAAATTCAACTACAAGGCGGCAGACTGGGTGTTCTTTCAAGACCAGGTAGCCGCTACGCTTCCACCACTCCCCCCTGAAGTCACTCCGGCAGGGATAGATAGGTCAGTTAGCGACCTGACGGAGTGCATAAAGAAGGCAATGGTTGCTGCAATACCGAAACGGTCTTCACAACCGGGACGGATGCAGCTCCCAGCCTATATTAGAGACCTAAAGATCGCCCGCAATAGAGCAAGAACATTGTGGAAGCGTACTAGGTTAGATCAACATAGAATAGAAATGAACCGCTTGCGCAGGCGGATCAGTGAGGCGGTCCACGAAACGGTCGTGGATGCTTGGAAATCCAAGGTTGAGACGATGGACAGCAGAAACATGTCAGATGTCTGGCGTGTATCTCGAGCCCTGTCCAATCCGTCTCAATCTATTCACCCATTAGTAGTCGGTCCAGATGTCACGGCCTTTACTCCTGAGGAGAAGGCTACCGCACTGGCAGACGTTCTAGAGACCACTTTTCAACCCGTGGAACAAAATTTAAACTTACCCCACATCAGAGCTGTTGAGGAATCGGTTCGAGACCTCCTTAGCAGGGAGCCGGAAAATGGGATACGACCTACGAACACCCACGAGGTCGCCCATTTCATTCGTCGCCTCGGCCCTCATAAGGCCGCAGGAGCCGACGGTATACAAGGAATTATATTGCAGCATCTCCCAAGGTCAGCTATGAAGCGCATAGCAGAGATAATTAATAACATCTTGGCTTCCGGTCACTATCCCATTCCCTGGAAAGAAGCTCACGTAGTTCTCTTTCCAAAGCCCGGAAAGGATAAGACGAATCCAAGCAACTATAGGCCTATTAGTCTCCTCAGTTGTCTCAGCAAACTGGCGGAGCGGGTCATACATAGACGCCTCACTGAAGTAGTATTGCCCCAAATCAGGAACGAGCAATTCGGTTTTCACCCTGGTCGTTCCACTACACTCCAGGCACTCCGCATGACGGAGGACATTACCTGGGCTATGAGCACGAAGCGTGTAGTAGCTGCAGCTTACCTGGACATCGAGCGAGCATTCGACAAGGTTTGGCATGAGGGACTCCTCGTTAAGTTACTGGGCATGGGAGTCCCAGATGGAATGATACGCCTCATTTCTAACTACCTCCGAGGCCGTACATTCAAAACCCGTGTAGACACTAGTTTCTCCACCCCCCGTGAAATTCACACAGGAGTCCCACAGGGTTCCATTATCGGGCCCATACTTTTCAATATATTCATTAATGACCTCCCGTTTCGCTATATCCACGGCAGAAGTAGTCATCTGTATATCTATGCAGACGACACTGCCCTCTTGGCGATGGGCAAAACCTATAGATTAGCGTCCCGTAGATTACAGTCGATCTTAGATCACCTCCAGCCGTGGTTCCACGACTGGAGAATCAAGGTCAATGTAGAGAAATGTCAGGCCATACTCTTTTCACTAAGAGCGAGGCTCGAAGACATACCACCACCACCCACACTTTTCGGACGAGAAATGCCGTGGATGAACCAAATTAAATATTTAGGGATCATTATGGACTCTCATCTCAACTTCCGAGATCACATCCAATCCCTTCTTCGTAAGGCCAACGGGCTGATAGTTAGACACTATCCCATTCTGGCGGCCTTAACTCCTGACAACCTGAGGGTAGGACTTACCATGTATAAGGCCCTCATTCGCTCTGTCATTACCTATGCCGCACCCGCATGGGGGTTTGCGGCAGTGTCCCATGTCCGTAAACTCCAAGTTGTCCAAAACCAGGTGATTCGACTCATTACCCATCTCCCCCGAGTCGCCTCGAGAAGAAAGTTCCATGATGAACTAGAGTTGCCAACCATAGACGAGTTCATTGCTCGACTGGCTAGGAACCTGTATGCGGAAGCTCGTGCTAACCCCAACCCGCTCATATCTGGCCTAGGCCAGTATGATCCTAGGTTACGGCGTAGACACCAGACAGGTCCATTAGCTATACTATTGAGACAGGAGGACAGGGAGGCTGGCGTTACTCCCAGGTTTTGGTAGCCACGACTCAACTCCATGAGACTCCTTGGATAGTGCAACCGCTGTAAAATGACCTTGTCTTAACTGGGCTAAACAAAATCCCTCCATAACATTATCTACTTTTGTTGATCGATGGAAATCTAATAGAGCCAATTGGCTAGTATAATCCATCGATTCATAGAGTCATTCAACCTAAGAGCCAACTGGCTAGTCTCTGATATTGAGACAACTCATCCTGCCTAAGGTTTTTCCGTGATTTTCCTAAGGCGCTAAGACAAATGTCGGGATGAGCCCTAAAAGAAATGGGCCACGGACCTGCACTCATATCCCCATGAATCTCCCTAATTAACAATTACATCTCTCCCCCCTCTTCGCAAATGAGCCATCATATAGCCAAATGGCTGGTCTCGAAATTGAGACAAATCAACAAGGCTCATGACCTCCTACACAATAGCCAAATTGGCTAGTCTCTTATATGAGACAACTCATCCTGCCTAAGGTATTCCGTGGTTTTCCTCAGGCGTAAGACAAATGTCGGGATGAGCCCTATAAGAAATGGGCCACGGACCTATATGCCCTTCCCCATATATATTCCACCTTTCTTATAAATTATGTATGCCCTAGTTCAGATAATATTAATAGTCTATTAAACATACGAGGTCACTCAATAAGTCGCAAATTGAAAGGACAGGGACCTCTCAAATTGCAGATTAGATTTCACGGCGCTTCTTCCGACGGCCTTCACATGCTTTGTCATCGAACAACAGATGACGGCGTCTTGCCATCCTAACGTCAAACACCAGCCAACTCCTCCTCGCCCCGTTCCGTGATCAATTGATCAATCTCAGCCCCCCTCGCGTATGTGGTACCTAAGAGGTTACGTCCAATTTCGGCTTCCCCTTCAAAATTTTCTAGAGCTCCTTCAGGGGAGCAGCGTAACCCGGAGTGAGACTAGTGGCCAACAGGCTTGGAGCTCACATATTTAGTTTTGTACAGCCCCCAACCCCTTGCAAGGACGCGTTTTGCGTACCTTTTAAATTTTCCTCCCAATTCTCCTTCGATTTTTCGATTTTTCGAGCCGTAAGGCCAATGGATTGATAGTTAGACACTATCCCATTCTGGCGGCCTTCACTCCTGACAATCTGGGGGTAGGACTTACCATGTATAAGGCCCTCATTCGGTCTGTAATAACCTATGCCGCACCCGCATGGGGGTTCGCGGCAGTGACCCATCTCCGGAAACTCCAAGTTATCCAGAACCAGGTGATTCGTATCATAACACATCTCCCGCGAGTCGCTTCGAGAGAGAAGTTCCACGATGAGCTAAACTTGCCAACCGTAGACGAGTTCATTGCTCGATTGGCTAGAAACCTGTATGAGGCCGCTCTTGCCAGCCCCAACCCGCTCATATCTGGCCTTGGCCGGTATGATCCTAGGTTACGGCGAAGACACCAGACAGGTCCACTAGCTATTCTCTTAAGACAGGAAAACAGGGAGGCAGGTGTCACTCCCAGATTTAGGTAGTAGATTATTAATTCATGACTTAATCTAATAAGCAACCGCTGTGAAATGGCCTGCTCTAACTCGGGCTATAAATCCATTCTATCCCTCTTACAGGTCTACGGAGTGAAGAGTCAATTGACTAGTCTCCGGATCTGACAGAAACCATCAAAAAGCCAATTGGCTAATACCGTTATGATGGTTAAATAACTTGAGCTAACATATCGTCCCCAATAAATCCGTTTTGCTGATCGATGGAGTTGTAATAGAGCCAATTGGCTAGTCTACATCCATCGAATCAAGTCATTTTACCTAAGAGCCAACTGGCTAGTCTCTAAAATTGAGACATCTCATCCTGCCTAAGGTTTTTCCGTGGTTTTCCTAAGGCGTTAAGACAAATGTCGGGATGAGCCCTAAAAGAAATGGGCCACGGACCTGCATTCACTTCCCCAGACATTGGTGACGGCTCAAGATTAATGATTGTTCACATCGAACTCGGGCCCTGGCAGGGTTCAATCGTCCCCTTGTACAGATCACTGGAGTCATCAAGGAGCCAATTGGCTGGTCTCCTGATCTGAGAAAAATCATCAAAGCGCCAATTGGCTATTGTAAGATTAATCCCTACGCGTTCGAATCTTCAAACAGCCAAACTGGCTATCACCGTTTCGTGCCTAGACTTCTCCTCCATCGCGTCTCTCCTCCGGATCAGGTCGCTGTACTTCTGCCCCTCCTCCCCCCCCGTATGTTGTAGCTAATCAGTTACGTCCATTTTCGGCTTACCCACTAGAAATTTCTAGCGCTCCTTCACTGGGGCGGCGAAACCCGAAGTGAGACAAGTGGCCAAGAGGCTTGGAGCTCACATATTCAGTTTTTCACAGCCCCAACTCCCTCCTTGCAAAAAGGACGTGTTTTCACGTACCTTTAAAGTTTCTCCTCCCACTTCCCCCCACTCATTCATTCATTCATTCATTCATTCGAGCGCAGACTGTAATCGGCACACGCAGTAGAACCAGCCGCACCAGCAATAGACACCACTGAAGATGTTCACCGCAGCAGTGAACGAAACGTTTGGTCTCACAACCAACAGACCACGGCCTCATAGCCCGGAAAACTTTTCTGCTGATTTGAAGTGTTTCGTTTTTAAGTAGATTATTGTTAGGCATTAAATTTGTTGAGCGAATAAACAAAAATCTCATGAAAACTCTCTCTCTTTCTCTCTCTAAAAAAAACCCCCTCACCATTTGCAGTTGAATAACGTTATGTAATGTATTTGTTTGTGTATGTTTATCTTTGTCGCTATAATATTATCATTGAGATTATTCTTGTTCATTTTTTTTCTCTCTCTTGTTTTGATAATTTCATAAGCGTTATCTTTTGATCCTGTCGATCTTCTATTGGATTTTAATGTAATTTCCTTTAATTTTGTCACTGTTTGTATCTATATTATTTGATAGGGTGGATAACAAAAACTCTATAGCCTTTATCCTGTCACATTAAATAAGTAAATAAATAAATAAATAAATAAATAAATAAATAAATAAATAAATATATGTATTTGCAGAAGTACTCAACATGCTTTCAACCACCAGAGTAGCTCGGGCGGTATCGCGTTTGCCTGCTCATCCGGAGTTGCGCTCGGGCGTGGTTTCGATTCCCTCTTGCACTGATTACATGATTGCGTTTTTTCGAGGTTTTCCACAACTGTAAGACGTATGTCAGGTAATCTATGGCGAATCCCCCGCCTCATCTCGCCAAATACATCTCGCTATCATAAATTCCATCGACGCTAATAGTAGTTGATAGAGCATCGTTAAATAAACAAGTAAAGAACATGTTTGCTCAACGCGGACATATCTATCTGTTGACGTCATGGCAGACTACGCAACATTTTTCAATATTAACAAACTTTACGATAACTTTTAAACGTTAAAAACTAGCCTAAATCTTAATAGAGATTTTATCATTCGTGTTTGCTTGTTCATTCCACTTGCATTATGTGTAGATCCAACTATTGTACTTGGGTGTAGAATGTGATTAAAATTAGGAGTGAGAGAAAATCTTGGCATGTATTCAGTAATTCAATAATAATGTGTAAAATATAAATTTAGAAATAAAATTAATTACACAAAAATTAATGGAAGAGCTCTTTATTTAATCTTCGCCAGGCACTGAGATATTGACATTCAACGATGTTAAGCACCAACGTGATTTCAATTTTGTGTGTAGCGCTGCCTAGTAGATAAACGTTATTCATCATTAAAATGATTTGATAAGAGTTGTCGCTTTCATAATATACTGTGCCGTATAATAGATACGAAATTTTTCCATCATTCATTCTCATTCTTTCTAACATTTTGTATATGGGTGTTCAGTCACAGGAATAAAAATAATTATGACCATAATATCTAGCGACAGGGAGCCAGATAGGAAATGGATGTGAGATTCATTTGTTCCACTCATACACGAGTGAATATGAACTGCTATTGCTTCCCTCATAAGTAAAATGAGAGGGATATGTGAGCAGGAGACACAGTGCACTTCACATAATCCGTGGCTGCTGCTGAAGCATATAATATTTATCGGGCTGTAAATATCTCGTTCGTTTTTTGAGTAGAAGAACAAATACTCCGTTGTAGGCCTACGATGTTGACTCGGATTTTTTTTTTATCTGCGGTTGGTGGAACTGCCATTAGTACATGTAGCTAATTACTTCTCGTTTCTCTGTATCTCCGCGATGAGCGAATTCGTGTCTGCTTCTACGTCGCTTTATTCCCCACCTCCTCACTGACATCTGCTGGAGACTACGCAGAATTAATGAGACTTGCCTCGAGACAGACGAGACGACACTTCTTTCTCTACCTCTTCTTCATGTCGGATCTCTTATTGTCTTTATCTACTCTTCCCTTCGAAATCCGTACCGTTTGCTGCTGTCTATAATCTATATAGATTCTCCCTCTCTCTTATCTTCAGTCTTTTATTAAGATTATAAGAAATTCCGACACGGGATTCAGCTATTGTGTTCAATTCATGCTTGTCTCTTCTTTGACATTTCTTAGTTTGGCTTCCGTATATATAGTAAGTTCTGTAATCAGAGCAACGTATAGAAATCCGATCGGTCTGATTTTCATATCATAGATACATTCAAATCAAGAAAATGAAATACTGTACATACAGTCTTTCATCTAGCAGCCCTATGTTTGACTTCTGTTGCATTACGTCTGTTCGTATTCGTATATTCCACTGAACATAGTGCAGATGATCGAATTTCCCGTCTGGTGTCAGTTTTCTGGTCTGAATTTATACAGGATGGAAGTGATATAACTGTGACATTGAAGGCCGAAATGGAATACGTTAAGATAAATAAAGAAGGTACCACGCGTTTTGTAATTACAGTGAATTTATGGTTAATTGCAAAATTGGACCGAAAGCCTGCGTAGTTTGCAACAGCTCCCCACCGGCGTCATCTTGAGCGTATTCAGAATCTCAGCGGTGAGAATCTGATGGCATCAAGGTGTTCCGAATTTCACCGATGGCGACACTGATGCTCCACCGGTGTCGCACCGGTGCCATCAGCTTGCAGAGGTGGTGGCAGTCTCCATCACCCGCAATCAGTGAATCTGATTGGTTCTTGTATAGGGCGGGAATTAGCAGACGAATGACATAGTGCACTGTTGTGTCATGGCGGTGTGTTCTGCTTTACTTCTGCTGTATTGTTTGTAATGAGCACAACGTAAAAACAATATGTTAATGGCTTATGAGAGAACATGTCAACGGACTAGTTATTACTACTGGTTCAAGAAATAAATTGTTTATGCTCTCTTTTTTATGCTCTCTTTTCTTTGAACGAGATGGCAGTACGGAAATTTCGCAAAATTTTGCTAGCGTAGCACAGACAACAACTTATACAGTCGCCATGACAGCTATCGATTCTTCCAGCAGTTTTGATCCTATTTCGCTGCAGCGTGACGACATTGTTGTCCACCGGTCCGGTGAGATTCGGAATACGCTGCTTCCCAACGCTCCTCCGATCGCAATGATTGAGTGTCGTTGACCAATGATGTAAACACGTCACCACTTTATTTCATAACTTTAACTGAAATGAAACAACAAAAAATATCTAATTTTTTATAAATCTAACATTCATTAGAGAAAACGGTTTGACTTTTAAGGAACTTGGACTTGATTGAGTCGCATAGAAATAAACTGTACTTTATCTAAAAATATGATGGAACATGAAAACCTAATTCTATCTTGTTTAAAAGTTATTGGAAGAAACAAATACATCCAATTTGAAGTGTAAAAAGGTAGAAAAGCTCCGATTTCACTGACGTACTGAAAAATTTTAAGAGATTTTTTTATGACAAAGTTCACTTTGCCATGTAATAATGTTCACTTCGATACACACATGAATTGAACTCAGGTCTAAATCGTAGCATTCCGTCCCGAAGTATTCATTCCAGCGGGGTTTCCAGACTTCCTGATCGTATGAAATTACGGTATGTATTAATAATTTTTTTTAATTAGTATGAAAACAATCCATTTTATTAAAAAAACTGCTAAGGGATAGATCATTGAGGTTAATCAGATCGAAACTGATTGCAATTATTTGCTTCTTATTTAAGATACTGTAGGTTAAATAATCAATACTTTTTAATGCAACCAAAATGTTATATTTAACTACTATTCTATGATAAACCTAGTCTATAATTAGACGTTTCGAGTACGAGTTCATTTTTTCATTTCGTAAATCTATAGTGATAATTGGAGTACAAAATCACAATTGGGGCTTTTTCTCGGTTTTCTCTCCTTTTCTCTCCTTTTCTCATGCCAGGTATCAACATTATTCCGTCTGATCTCCATTCAATTATCATTTCATAGCATTGACTGGCGATGCACAGAGATCGATTTAGTCTTCTGTTAACACCTTTTGTCACTTTGTGACTTCTTACTCCCCAAAAAGCCGGAAATCGCTATATAAACTCTTGTGGATAGCGTGTGCACTCGCTAAAACAATTTTACTGGGAGTTTCACAAAGTTGGAATTATTTTCTTCTCTTAAGATATTCCCATATAAACAATATTGCATTATCTAGTCTAATAACTTTAGTGCATCGTTCTCTTTAGATTATGATTACTTATTGCAATAAATACCATGTTACAAAATAGGAGTTCGCTGATAATGTGTTACAGTCTTCGATGTACTGTTTAATTTTCTTGCTTTGAAGGTTCAAGAGAAAATGTTCAGAACAAATTTAGCCACATTTCTCCATACTAAGACATTCTATTCATCGGAGGAATTTATTGTTTATGCCGTAAATTAAATTAATCTGTTTGCTATGTATTATATATTTTTGTATATATAAGTTTTGACTTCTTCCAGAACACAAATATACAGTACAGTATAATGCTGATAAGGTTTATGGAATATACATACATATATACGTACGTACGTACATACATACATACATACATACATACATACATACATACATACATACATACATACATACATACATACATACATACATACATACATACATACATACATACATACATACATACATACATACATACATACTATTCTGCCAAATGTCGGGTTTTTACTGCAAACCCAGCATTCTCCAAACTTTCCTACTTTCTGCCTTCCTCTTTGTCTCCGCATTAATTAATTAATTAATTCAGTGTTCTGCCCAAGGGCAGGTATTTCACTGTAAAACCAGCTTTCTCCAATCTTTCAAATTTTCTGCCTTCCTCTTCGTCTCCTCATATGATCCATATATATCTTAATGTCGCCCCTCATCTGATATCTTCTTCTGCCCCGAACTCTTCTCCCGTTTACCATTCCTTCCAGTGCATTCTTCAGTAGGTAGTAACTTCTCAGCCAGTGACGTACTAATTCCTTTTTCTGTTCCTGATCAGTTTCAGCATCATTCTTTCTTCATCCACTCTTTCCAACACAGCTTCGTTTCTTATTCTGTCTGTCCAATTCACATGTTCCATTCTTCTCCATATCCACATTTCAAATGCTTCTAATCCCTCACCCTTACTTCGTCGTAATGTCTATGTTTATGATCCATTCAATGCCACACTCCACAGAATGTACTTTACTAGTCTCTTCCTTAGTTCTTTTTTCAGATGTCCGCAGAAGATGCTCTTTTATCTATTAAAAGCTTCCGTGGTCATTTGCTATCCTCCTTTTGACTTCCTGGCAGCAACTCATATTACTGCTTATAGTACACTCCAAGAATTTGAACCTGTCCACTTGCTCTACTGCCTCATTTAGAATTCGTAAGTTTACCTTCTTTATTTTTCTTCCTATTATCATGGTCTTCGTCTTATTTGCATTTATCTTTATCCCATACTTCTCACAGCTGTCAGGCTAATAAATGAAAAGAAAATGAAACTGCAGCAGAATATAATATGTGCCTAGGCATTGCTATAAGTTAACTATTTTTCTCAGAGTGTTGTTTCGAAAATCGCAAAACAAGCACTTTTCGAAAATACCACTGATTGTAGAATTTCTATAATAAAACACCACAGAAATGTCGATGTTGCATATCTTTAATTTTAGTTCCCGGTGATTTAGTATTTCTATTATTCTTTCTTGAATGGTATAGGCCTATTCGCGTATTCAAAATCTGCTAAAGGCATTCATGACAAGATAACAGGTAAAATTAGAGTGTACACTTCTTCCTCCAAGTTACGTTTTTGCAATGTCCATTCTGGTCTGTGGAGCTTCAGCGTTTTCTGAATCTCGAATCAATTCTAATTCAGTTGGAACGTTTCTACTGTGAAATTTTCTATAACGTCTTTAAACGTATAGTAAGATGTATGACTGTGGAATTGCAATTTAGCCACATTGAAAATAAATGACATACCGTAGGAAGATTATTCACTTGAACAGTTGTATTAACACGGTCTGCTCGCGACAACTGATTTTCTGGCTGTGTGGGTTTGGAAAACTGGCCTAGACTAGAAAATGGCGTCAATGAAAGAGAACTGTCTATATGAGAAATTCTACTGATGCCTAATACGCTATAAGTCTATAAGATTGAAAGAGTCTTAAAATTAAATACTACTAATGTAGTGCATAAACGTCATTTTCTATGTTTATGACTAGTTCACGACTCACAATAAAGAAAAATAATGTAATAAATCAATAATGAGTGATAGTATAGAGCACAGAAGTAGGTCTACTGAAAATTATTATCAGTATTATTATTCACCTGATGCTTTCATCTCATTTGCAATTTCTCACATATTTTTACGAACCTCATTATTTTCGTGATATTGTTCCAAAGATTTTACAGAACATATATTTCCTGTAGGCCTACTAAAACAACTCATTTATCCTCATCGAGTTCCATTATGAATAATGTGCACTACATAACAATATAGCATTTGTATATAGTGAAAGAATGCAATTATAGCCACTACTAACGCATGCGCAGTACACTGCAGCTATCAGACAGTCTCCTCGCGACGAACTTTTAGCAGTCATTCGATGTTGTCTCTCCGTGTCTCCTTGTGTCTGCTCGCGACCGTCGCGCCGCGTCTGATTCTGTGTGCACCGCATAATAAGAAATAAATGGGAGATACGTACTATGGGACAAAATGTCGCGTCGCGTCGCGCCGCGCCGCACAGTGTCTGATTCTGTGTGCACCCGACCCTCCTTTTATGGTTTATCGTCAGCCCTTATTTTAATTAATATACTTTGTTTTCGAACTGAAAAACAAAACGGAACATGATTTCAGTAACATAGGATCAATACGGTGTAGAGTCTCTACCTCAGATAATACATAGCATGACATTGACAAGAAACGAACATTTATCCTTCAAGTTGAGTTCGAACCCCTTGCCATAGCTTTGCACATCGGTCGAGGTTTTGTGTAAGACTTTGCGACCGAAACTTATTATAAACAATTAAGATTTTGTCGACAGGAATTCTGTACAGCTACTACATAATTAATAATACGCAGTTTGTTGGCTTCATTTTCATAATAGGCATATAATTATAATTGATCATTTCATCATACATTCAGAGGCATATTCGAAATGAAACAACTGCTTTCTGCATGAAGGTTTGTTCATATTTTTGTATGTTTCATTGTTTCATAATTTTCTATGCCAGAGAATATTACAGCTTATTAATCTCCTTTATGAGCTATTAGAATGACTCATCATATAAAACAAAGATCGCTGTGTTCAAAACATAACTATTAATATGCAGATATTGTACATAACAGATGAGAAGGATGTCGCGCTCCTATTGTTGTACGTACATATAGAGATCGCGGGCGGTTTGTGTTTCTCTTTGGGTATTTTGTGTGAAAAAGGAGACGCTAGTAGCTGTGGCGGCAACAACAACGGTGGCACGATTTTCGCTGCAAATTCAATTCTATTGCCTGAAGCTGGAGTGAGGTGCGTGGAATGTTGTTTAATTTGCTTTAGTTTGCTGTATTACCGGGAAAGCCGTTGGAAAATAATTGTTACGTAGTTAGAAATTCCCTACACGATGCGTGAATACCAGAACAACCGCGATGTCGACAGCTTTCAAATTTGTTTGTGGAACAAGGTGCTGTCTTCTATTACAATATTACAATGTAATAGACGTGTTAGCAGCAATGGCTTCCACAATACAGTGCTTGCTTCATTAGTTCTGCTGACAATATAAATAGTGAGAATTTCTTTTTCAATGATAACGTCTGTCTCTAATTATTTCTGCATAATATAAATAATACTTTTTCTTCATGTAGGCTGTTGCCCTTATCAACCTCATTCTTACGTCTACTCAATATAGACCATTTATATTTCTATAGCATAAGGAGAAGGTGAAAGTTCTGTCTATCTTCCAATGTTCTGTGCAATTATGTTAATGAAGATTGCTGTAAGATAATGTCAACAAGTAGCGGAGCATGTGAAGTACTATCTTCGAATGGGAAATTTATTTATTTTATTAATTAATTCATTTTTATTTATTTACCTATTCATTAATTTAAGTTTATTGTTTTTATTTACACATACATAGGCTATATGAAAGTACACAGACCAGATGCCCATCAAAGCATACATATTCTTCACATAAATATAAACGAACAAATTGTTTAACTTATAATTGAAGGGTTCAGAGCCATAGTGGGCCAAGCGCCATTTATTAATAACGGATAAACCAAGGTTTAAAGTTAAGTGAATACCATAGTTTAATGAAGATTGATATGTCACATACTTTTAATATGCATACTTTATATTACTTGTTATATGTTTCATTAAATTATAATAATAGCTTCATTTTAACTCTTGTTTTCTTCGCTTTTT
Organism: Periplaneta americana; assembly: GCF_040183065.1. Classification (NCBI taxonomy): domain Eukaryota; kingdom Metazoa; phylum Arthropoda; class Insecta; order Blattodea; family Blattidae; genus Periplaneta; species Periplaneta americana. The sequence goes on along the minus strand of NC_091120.1, from coordinate 106,161,589 downwards.
GTTCATAGCGCTTGGCCCACTATGCTGATCCCTTCAAATATTGATGGTTTACATGAATGTTAGTTATAAAATAGGAATCATTAATAATATAAATAAAAAAAGAATACATAAAATAGAGATGTGACTTGTAATGAATGAGTCGGCATTGACAAAGAGTCAGAAATTCAATTAATCGATCTAAATTGTAGAGCTAAAACAAGGAAATCCAAGTTCGTGTTAAATGTAATTATCTTTGTGTCTTCGTTATAAATAAAAATTACAATCTTTCGCCTCGTATCCCACTAAGCAAACGTGCTAGAGTCATCGAATGGTTGTGAAACGATATTTCTAAGGACATGTACTGTTATTCTGGAGCGTCTCCAATATGGATTTACTATTAAAACTTGTTCCTATTGATACATTCTATCATTCTCCATAATCTTAAAGAAATCTCACCTTAACACCTTGTATAGATTAGGAATCAGATTATAGTTGGTGATGTCCATTTATAAGTTGCAACGATTGTCTAGTATCAGTGTTCTCAGGTTCAGTATAAGAACTTTAAAAAAAAAATCAGGTTTTGATAAATATTTCCCGCCTTACCGTACATAGGAAAGTTTTTCACGTATTTAAAATTTTCCAAAGGAAGAACTCTAAACAAAATAACTTTAGAGATCTGAACACATTACCATTTACATCTGTAGGCCTGTGCCTTTATATAGTTACACATAATTACTCATTTAAACGAATTTGATGCAACCAAGAATGATTCGTTTAAACGAAAATTCGGTTAAACCGGAAATACAGGTGATTTACGTAGTCTAGTATACTACGTACTATAGTTGTTAAAATAACCTAAATATTTTTCAAACGTAGACCTTCGTACATTTACTACATTGCGCATAGAAATGAGAAAGTAAACTAAACATTTTTCAAATATAGTCCTTCGTAAATGTTTTGTACTACTGTATGTATATTGTGCATAGAAATGAGAAAAATTAAATATAATAATTTATTCATAAAACAGTACAAATTTGAAAATTATGAAATTCAAATTCTAAACCTCAAATGTAACATCTGCAAAATACTAAAACCAAAATTTCATTTCTTCATCATAGTTAGAGATGGAGAGATTGTGAACGAGTCGTTCATAATGAATAATCATTGTTTTTAATGAACGAATCATGAACCAAAAAACGAAACGAATCGATCCCTTTTTGAATCGGAAGTTCAATAGTTCATTGCAGAGGAGAATAATAAAAATATGTATTAAGAAAAAAATGGATTATCATACACGCCTCATTTACAAGGAATTTAATGTACTGAATATTAAGCGAATATATGCACCCTATTAAAATACTACCACAAAAATAATAACTATTATGACCGTGGTTACAGTACATGACGACACATTATATCATGGCCTTTGTTTGAACTCAAATGCAATTCTGAAGCAGGACTAAAGTATGCCTCAAATTTCTGCCCGAGATTGTATAATAACTTCATTAAAAACATTCAAAATTAGCATTATCCAATAATAAATTATTTAAAAAGCAAGCACTGCAACTGATTTTAAATACTGATTAGTTATCTAGTAATTATATATACATATACATTTTTCATTTTTTATATTTTCCATTTTTTATATATATCTCTTACATGAAATTTTTGAAAAAAAAATCTATATATTTTATTTTTAGAATCTTTCAAAATTCAATAAATCTAATAGAACTAAAATATCATATATTACTCCAATATATTATTGCATAACATTTTGTATTTATATTACAATTGTATTATTTAATACTTTTTCATTTTATTTTATTATTTTTAAAAGGGCCATCGCCCCTTGTACTTTCTAGTTAATCAACTCTTCTCTGTTTTACCTATTATAATTTAATTGTATATTTATATTATTATTTCTTGCATAATTTTTTATATTCAGCACTTTACGTTCGATTACATAGGCTATATTTTATTACTTAAATTAAACAATTATATAATTATTTTAGTCTAGGCTTAAACTTGTAATAATACTTGTTAATTATTTACAGTAAACTCCACTCTCTGCCACAAGCTTTTGCTTCATCGGAGTGCCAACCAAAAGTGTACCATTATTATCGTTCAAATAAAATTATTATTATTATTGTTATTATTATTATTATTATTATTATTATTATTATTATTATTATCATTATTATCTTCTCGGTCGTCACTCGTTACGAAAGGTTTTCTATAAAGAATCTTCTGAAACAAGATTACTTCATCGCTCTGTCAGCTAGGTAGGAGCGTTCAATTTTGGTTGCGGGGGGGATAAGGTGCTGAGGAAAGCGAAATAAAACGATACAATGTACAGAGTGGGCCAGAAGTCACGATCGGATATTGTTTATGTATACTAATAATAAATCTGTAGCCAAAATGTTTCTGGTAATTTTCGATTTTCCAAAAATAATTGGTGTTAACATGTATAATCAACCATCTTGAAACCGAAAATCGCTTTCTTGAAATTTTTGTTTGTATGTCTGTCTGTCTGCATGTTTGTTACCTTTTCACGCGATAATGGCTGAACCGATTTATATGAAAATTGGAATATAAATTAAATTCGTTGTAACTTAGATTTTAGGCTATATGGCATTCAAAATACTTTATTTAAAAGGGTAGTTATAAGGGGGCCTGAGTTAAATAAATCGAAATATTTCGCTTATTACTGATCCTTTAAAAATAATTTCCGATAAGATTTATTCCATACAAAATTTTGATAGGACTGATATTTAATGAGATAAATGGGTTTTAAAATTACAATAACAACGCCATCTAAGGCGCTGTACTGAAATAAAAACAAATTACTTTGTCCATAAGGGGCCTTGGACAACAACAATCGAAAGCTATTAAACATAGCCTAAGAGAATGTTTCTGTGTTTGAATGAAGTAATATCGGAAGCTATTTAATTGTTTAATTATTATTTCTCCATTGGAAAGTGTAGTTTCCCTAGATTGACATAATTCTACAGTGTTATTACAGTAACTTCTGAAACATATAGCAAGTAATATAAAGTATACACATTAAAACTAAATGATATGTCAATCTTCATTAAGCTATGGTTGCATGTAATAACAATTAAGAAACATGTTAAAGGAATTGTCATTGCACCAAATGATTGCTCTCTGGACCAAAATGACCGCATTTTAATTATTTAAATACAATTTAAATTAAGTAACATATTAAACGATTTATCCTTCTATCAAACACGAATGTTCCCTGGATCAAACGTCCTATTTTAATTATGTAATTACTTTATATTTATTTCTAACAGGTGCAGCGGAGCGCACGGGTACGGCTGATATGGAAATAAAACATTTGTTGCAACAAAAACTAATTAAAATCTATTCCTACTGTGAGAGGGATATTTTTCCCTTTCTCCCTGTTTGTGGCAAGAGTTCGTCCCTTTTCCGATAGAGTGAGTGAATTTTTATGTGTTGGTTACAAGCCAGATTTCTTTCGTCGTACGCATTTACTAGTTGACTGTTGTCGATGTGAAATGTTGTGTTGGCAGGAATGGCGGATAAAAACATATATATGATTGAGGAACGTCTCATCGTTATTGTCTGGTGAAAAACAACGAACTGGTGAAACGTATGAAGAAATCAGACAAATCTTCTTTCATCCTGTATTGGCTGCAAAACGCATAGAAAGATCTAAAATAAATATATATATATATATATATATATATATATATATATATATATATATATATATAATATGTCGACGATGATGTGAATGACCGTCTGAATAAACCATTGGAACTTTCACCGATGAAATCAACATGGAAGCAATCGGCTGAAATGCAGATCCCAAGAATCTCGTTTCGCCTTTGGATGAAAATTGCAGGTTATCATGCATATAAGCCCACCGTCATAAATTAATTTTGTGACAGGGATATGGATATGCGACGTAACGCATGCGAAAATCTACTTTCTGCTTTTCCCACTTTATCAGTTCACCAAAACGTCTTGATGACCGACGAATGCGCAGTGTATCTCAGCTCCCGTTTGCGTAATGTTTATGTGTGGGCGTAACATAACCCTCATTTTTTGAAGAACCAATTACCAGTGAAATTATCATCGGGCTATATTTCTTCGAAACATCTGTGACTGGCGAATCGTACCTCGAAATGTTGTCTCAATGGCTAATTCCAGAACTTGACAGAGTTGGTCTTCTTAACAACAGGATGGAGCCCCAGGACATTTCTGGACTCCTGTTCGGGAATGGTTGATCACCAGCTTTCCTTCGTGGATTGGACGAGGTGGACCTCTCATTTGGCATCCAAGGAGCCCCGACCTCACAACGTGCGACAACTAGCTGTGGTTCTACTTAAAAGAAAATATTGTAAGGATTCTGACGAATTCTGTTGAACAATTGGAGAGAGATTCGCTGAATCTTCAGTACGTCACTCCCGAAATGCTCACACGGGCAAGCAGACGCACATGACGGCTCATACAACTGTGCATGGAAAATAATGGTGCGATATCGAAAAGTTAGACGTTTGACAATGACACTAATAGATCCACGTATGTTTTTTTTCTTCTTCCATATTTCCGTCCATTAATATTGGCGAGTTCAATAAATAAAGTTTTTAAGTAGGGCACTTTTTATTTCCAATATATAACGTTTTTAAGTAGGGCATTTTTATTTCATAAACTAACATATAACATATCTGATGTTTTCAAACTTCAAGTATTCTTTCATTTCAAATGGCTGAAAATTCTCTCTTATTCCGTTTAGGGCAAAGATATTTTTATTTAAAGAAGGTGATAAGCAATAATAAAATTCATAGCCATATGAATAAGATGTATAAAATATGAATACGTTCGACTATACCTATAAATTCAATTAAGATTCAATCAGGATATCGATTATGCTGGCATATTAATTGAAAAAAAAATAGTTGATAAACTGTGAAAACAGCAATTTTCATTTTCTACCCATTTCAAACATAGATTAGCCGATTCTACACCAAATTCGATTATCCATTTCGTCATATTTTAATATTCTATTTCGTTTATCCTTCAAGTTTAAACATCGCATCCATTTACTATATCTTCTAATCCGCTTAATTATTGATAGGATTTTACATAATCTGGTACCTTTAAGTCTGCAGGAAAATGCAATATATATATATAATTGTGAATACTATAACATACAAAGATACCATTATTTTACAACATTTTCAGGCACTGAAAAAAAAAAAAAAATTGGAAAAGGACGCGCGCATACACACACACCAATTAAATAGACCTTCCTGGATTTTTTAAGGGCAAACAAAAAATAAAAACCTATTATTTGGAACCAATTTGTTATCCCGATGCCTCAATTAACTCTAATATCATAGAAAACGACCATCTTCATTTCTTACCGTGTCAATTTTACACTATTGAGTCAACTGCAATATCGACGGCTAAGAAGTTATACCTCGTATCTACAAAAATAGTGATTAATTTTAATTACTTTATTATTCAGATTAACTACATTATAATGTTCACAAAATTGAAAAAGCTACCTAATGTTTTGTCTTCGAAATAAATAACAATTTTGTGTAGTTTGAGGAAAATTAATTTTTGAAACAGTCGTTTCATTTACCTGCAAATTTTAAGGTACGAGGTATCACTTCTCAGCCATCGATATGGAAACATATCTAGTGAGCAAAGGGTGAACGTAAAGCAAATAGTAACGAATGAACGAACGATATCACTGAATAGAAATGGAAATGCAGTTTGTATTAGTTCATACTTGTATCGGATTAGCTGTGAATCATATGAACGAAATGAACGAATAAAATGAACGAATCACTTTAGTGAATCATTACAATTGCATCTATTCTTTCAAATGAATCAGATTTCCCATCTCTATTCGTAGAGATTCAGTTAATCCGGAAATACGTAAAATCGCGATTCGATTAATCGGGATTCTTACTGTATTCCATTCTAGGCTAGTAGGTATCAGAGTCTATCATTCATTTAGCCATGGTTTACTAATGCCTAATTGTCGAGTGTTCCGCATTTTGAACAACTGAATCTATACCGTTAATGAAAAGAAATATTTGTAAAAATGTATTCTCATAATAATTATTATTAATATTTTTTAAAAAGTTGTAAAATACTATTACCCGCTTACAATTAGTGAAACAATTCAATAGAAATTGCATGTTTATAAGCAGGACTTCCCTTTTGCCTCTAGAAATATGAATTTTCTGATTTTCAAAAATTTTCCTCCGCGTCACATCACGGCGTGCTATTAACAATTGTTCAATTCTACACTTAGACAGAAGTAAGAATTATTTAATTCAATTTAATTTCATTTAATTTAAGTAGCTTGCTAGCTAGTGACCACAAATTAAAATTATAAAACAAAATTAATTAAATTCAAAGCATTTGAAAATAATACTTAATTTCAGTTTTTCCTCAAAACCGTCCTTGAGAGACTTTGCATGATATCTATACTTTCTATTTAACCGTTATACCATGTGATTATATTTCGCATTGCTTAGTTGAACAAAAAGTATTGCGGACGCAAGCTAATTAGTAATTACGATCTTGATTTTTTCTCCCTGTTCCTATTCATTACTTTACGCCGTCTTAATGTGTTTTTCTTGTTCCTGTGACAGAGCAGTCAAGGTTACTTTGACGGTAACCTTTATTGGAATATTTCTTTGAAATCTCGCCCTCTTAATGGTTACAAATATATCTAGTAAAAAGAAAGTGATATATAAAGTCTGAGAACGGTCTCGCCGTCTAGACGCAGTACAGCATATTTTTGCCAAGGATAGGCGTAGGACGTTCAGCGTTTAGAACTTGGAGTCCCAAGTACTGACACCAGGTAATCATTTATTTAATTTAAATATATCAGTATTAATTTAATATTCCAGTTTTTTGCCACAAAATGCAATTGATCTTGTTCTTTCGCATAGCTAAGAGTAATAAAATAGTTCTGTATTTGTGGACTGTTGTAGAAAATACTAGACATTTTGTTGTGGAAATGTCTCGTACTGTAAAGATGTTTGAAGTAAAAATAGCAAGATAACGTTTCAATTTTTTTCTGCATTTCTTATCATATTCCCTAAAATTACCTAGTATACGTCATCACTAGAGCCCGGATGTTAGGCAAAATGCCTTTTTTTTTCAAACTAAGTGTATATATGAAAGACCTATTAGAGATAAACACGTTTCTACACATTTGGGGACGATACGTCCAATTTTTATTTTTTTGCCTATTTTAGCTCCCGTTGCCTATTTTAAAGTTAAATGCCTTTTTCAGGCTTTTTACGTCGTTATTGTACATTTTATATATTTTTATTGCTTTTAAATTAAACCACACATAAACCTTATCAAAAAACAAATAAGAAAGGTTGTACAAATTAAAAATATATTTGTATTCACCTCACACAAAAATTTGCTGTGAATCGTATTCTGCAGCAATACATATGTTTCGAAGAAGTCGTAAACTTTTCTCCCCTACCGATTCCATCTTTTATGTCACTTAACAAAAATGTTTGAACAATATAACCCTCAGTGCTCAGGTCACTTTGATGTTTACCAGCGAAAGAAAGGGGATGAGGGAGGTATTAAAAGCAAGTCTCCAGATCCCGTTAATGTTGTTGCTTGCACGCACAAGTCACGCGTACTTTGAAGTCTCTAATCCCTTCTCACACCTCTCTTTTTGAGACAATACACAGTTGGTTTTTCCCTCTCTCTAAAAAAAAGTAGAGACAGTCCTTCTGAAATAAGTTGTTTTAAGTTTGCTCCAGTCACTTCAGTACAAGTAGAAAGATCTTTTTCCAACACGAAAAACTTTCTCTCTGACAGGCGGCTCACTATGACAGTTGACAACTTAAAAAAGCATCTTGTTGTGACATGGAAAGTGAGTACCGTGTGGGATAGTTTATTAAGTATTTGTCTATTTTTTGTCTGTTCCCATGAATAATATTTTTATTATTTTATTGCCTATATGCCTGCCTATTTTATTCAAAATAAATACCTAAACATCCGAACTCTAGTCATCGCCTAAGTGCCAAATGCACAATATCTAAATTCCGAAATACATAGTACGGTATCTAGCCGAAAACGTAAACCGATATATTTTATTCTGGTATTAAATTAAGGTTTTCTTAACAATAGTACATTCTAAGTTCCTTGTTAAAAATGCGGTATTTACAGTAAGTACGTACTATCAGTATAGGCTACATAATACCCATTGTTTCCTGGTTGCGTGAAACATTATACTTTCTTTTTATATAAAACTTTTTTAAATGTTTAAATTTTTTTTCATTCGAATTAGTTCAGAAATTATTGACATTTTTCTATTTTAGAATTACACAATTTTGGAACAAATTTTTCCATCTTTAAATACCAAATCAAACACGTCAAAATTTATTTAACGCTATTACGTAATAGCCTAAACCCTATAAAATGTTCTATACGTTCTTCTAAAAACAGTATCTGCCTAACATGACTACCGAATTTAATTTTTAGTTCACTATTCTGTTAAAGGTATAAAAGACAATTATTTTGAAAATAAATCATTCATCTTAGGTATATTTCTTATTAATATCAAGTCATCAAACGTTGTTTTTATAATGCTAATATGCACTATATTGCCAAATAAAATATACCTATTCAATGAGAGGTAACAATTAAGACAAACGTATTAAAATTCTATTCTTCATATTGTATACGAATTGTGCTGTTGCTATAATGCATAATATCCTATACCAGCTAAAATATATCACATTACTCATAATAGGCGAGCATTAATAAAAATCATAATATAATGACAGTAGGGGGGGGGGCAAAGGCTAATTGGGATTTCCAAGTCTCTGGTCGGGTTACAAATCTTGATATAACTGACATTTAACCCTTGCAGTGAATTTCGGTGAAGCCCGGAGGGCCTAATTAGTCAAATCCACTCTCCTCACCTCCACTCGGGAATCCCCTGGCATCTCACAAGATGAGAAAGAGAGAGTGGGGTGCGGAAAGCAACGGGAAGCTATTGCATTTATCTTTCCCAAAAAGAATCTCCAAACATGGCATGATGAGTTTTTTTCACTGTAATTCCAGGAACATAAACGAAGAAGGTACACATGGACATACCCAACGGACGAAAGGAGATATCAGATAGACTGATTACTGATATAGGAAATGTTCCAGAATTTCTTTAAAAATGCAAAGACTTTACCAGGGGGGGATATTAACTGAGATCATGTCCTGCTGATAGGCGAAGTAGATATTCGTCTGAAGAAGATAAGAAAAGGATACGTGACGAAGAAATTGAACATGGAAAAACTGGAGAACGAAGAAGAAGGAAGAAAACTTCTAGAAAATTTTCAAGAGAAAGCCGCTACATTAAAGTCCACTCCTGAGAATCTAAATGAGTACGAGTACTATACAGATAACAGCAGAAGAAACAATAGGACACAGAGAAGGTGTGAGAATGAAGAAACCTTGGGGTATAGGGAAAATGTTGGAGAAGATGAAGAAAGAAGAAAATGGAACATCAACACAGATGAAAGTAGAAGAAACTACAGGAAACTAAACAACGAACTAAATAGAGAAACTGAAAAAGCGAAGAAAGACTGGATGAAAGAGAAATGTAAAGGAATAGAGAATCTAGAGAGAAAAAGGAATATATGATTCAATATATCACGAAGTAAAATGTTTGGACTTCATATATAAGAACAGGAAATCCGTGTGGTTGATAGAAGAAGAAGAAATCGAAAATGAAATAACAGACGAACAAGAAATAATGAACACATGGGTGAAATTTATGTAGAAGTGCTATATGCGATAAGAAATCGTCCAGATGACTTGGCTATAGAAGACGAAGTAACCGCATTAAAGACAAGAAAGGATTTTCTTATATAAGGGAAGAAGTTTAACTAGCGCTTAGGGAAATGAAGAATAGGAAACCTACAGGTGTTGAAGAAATCCCTATTGAATTAGTGGAATGCTTGCGTGAAGACAAGATGGAAATTATATCATTATACACAACGGAATATATGGAAAAGGGGAATGGCCTGAAGAGTTTAAGGAAACGGTATTGCTGCAAATACCAAAGAAAAATAATGCGAATACTGAATCGACGATTATATTCTGAGATGGAATGGCAGTTGAAAGAACAGCAGTTTGGCTTCAGGAAGGGAAAAGGTACGAGAGATGCAATTGGACTACTACGAACAATCGGCGAAAGATATCTCGAGAATAAAAAAGTGTATATAATATTTGTGGACCTAGGAAAGGCGTTTGACAGAGTGGATTGGAATAAACTGATGGGAATCATGAAGGCAATAGATGTGGATTGAAAGGAGAGCAACTTTTCATTAATCTTTATATGAAACAACGAGACAAAGTCATGATAGGAGAAGAAATGTCAGAAGGAAGCGAAATTGGGAGAGGAGTCCGTCAAGGATGCCCTTTATCACCTATCCTATTCAACCTCGACTTGAAGAATTTAATGAACTGTTTCCAGAACGTGGGAGGAGTTGTAGTAGGAGAAAGAAGAATAAACTGCATAAGATGATCTGATGATATGGCGTTGTTAGCAGAAGGGAAGACTATACTAATGGAAATGCTAGTGGAGCTAAATGACAGTTGTTTGCAGTATGGGATGAAGATAAATGCAAACTAGACGAGGACCATGGTTGTCGAAAAAAAAAAAGAATGTGCAGTTGCGAATTCGAAATGATGTAGTAGAGTATACTATAATCAGTAAAACGAGCAGCTGCGAAGAAGTAAAAAGGACAATAGCAATGGCAAAGGTAGCTTTTAAAAGAAAAGGAAGCTTCTTCTGCGGACATCTGGAAGAAGGACAAAGGAAGAGATTAGTGAAGTGTTTTGTGTGAAGTGTGGCATTGTATGGGTCAGAAACATGGACATTGTGAAGAGAAGCGAATAGAAGCATTCGAAATATGGATATGGGGAAGGATGGAACGTATGAAATGGACAGACAGAATAAGAAACGAAGCTGTGTTGGAAAGAGTGGGTGAAGAAAGAATAATGCTGAAAGAAGTCAGGAAGAGAAATAGGAATTGCTAGGGTCATTGGTTGAGAAGAAACGGACTACTGAAAGATGCACTGGAAGGAATGGTGAACGGGACAACAGTTCGAGGCAGAAGAAGATATCAGATGACAATATGTATGTATGTATGTATGTATGTATGTATGTATGTACTCGTATGTATGTATGTATGTATGTATGTATGTATGTATATATGTATGTATGTATGTATGTAATGACAATAATAGCTATGTAATAATGGTTACATATTCCGAAGTTTGTAAAGTTCCACTGACAATGCTAGGCTTTGTTCTGCTGAAAATACAAATTAATAGTAATTTATTTTCAATTACACAGGTAGAGTGTGTGTGGACAAGATAATTAAAAAACTTATGCTATGCAATCAACAATATTTACAATGCAGTTAGCTTTTACATAATGTTACATTACAACATAGTAGACTATAGTACATCATATTTTAGTCTAATATGCCTAAAACAATTTTATACTCGTAGATGTTCCCGATTTCAAGATACAAAATATGCTTCCGCATAGTGACGTTATCTATAGTCGTCATGACAGGCGATCTGTGATTCTGAGAAGCCGACCTTGCCTGTTGGGTACTAAATTCGACTAACATTCTTTCTTACACACTTTGCTTCATTTCGTTACATTGCAGTGCATCACATTAGGTAGACATTGTGTGAAATCCTGTGTTCTTCAAGCAGATTATGTAACAATGTATTTGTCATTACCAAACTACGAAATAATTACTACAGTATTTTCACGTGTATAGGCAGCACTTATTTCATTATATTATTATTGGTTCAACTATTGAGGTGCGCCCTGTATACGAGATAATTAAAAAATTATGTTACTTTCACTGTCTGCCACTAAGTAATGAATAATGGATTCTTAATGCTACACAATCTGCAACCCTTAACCGATCCGCTCGGTTCCGTGGGCGTCACGAGCTCGGGAATTTATTTAATTGGCAAATTTCTCAATGCATCTACCTTTGTCTTAGTCTCTCTGCAAAAATATGAGAACAATTTTTATTTTCAAATGTTATTGTGCGGTCTATACACGCGAAGATACGGGAACAGTGACATGAAGTGTATGATGTTCTCCCCTGAACGTCGAGTACTGACTGGTAGCGCATTGCCTTGGCGGCCCGATGTGATTTCTTAGCGAAGGTTTGCGCTCTAATATCTAAAAAAAAAAAAATGTTAAACTTAAGCCTTGGTTTTTCTGAACCGACGCATGCGACGTGCGAGGCCCGCCTCGCACAAATCCATCCGGACTACACGAGAGATAGTGATTGGTTTCTATGGCTGCGCAGACCTCGCATCTCGCAGTTATAGAAACCACTCACTATCTCTCGCGTAGTCCGGATTTGTTCGAGGCGGACATCGCACCTCGCACGTCGCATGCGTAGGTTCAGAAAACCCAAGGCTATAACGCACTGCATCATTCCGCATCTTCTTTTCTGTGTTTTAAGCCAAAAGCATCCTTCAGTTTTTTTTCTATATTGTGATACTCTGTGTCAAGTCACGTGGTAGGCATTGCAAGATTCACTTTTATGATTTAATGAGTTATGTAATGAGTGTTTAATTCGTCTTTTAATATCTGTTCTTTCTATGGTATACAGCACTGGAATACTAATGTGTATTTGGGTGGAACGTGAAAGGAATGCGATTACACGCCTGCGAGCAATGAGTGGCAGTCAAGCACGACAAGCGTCTGACGTGACAATACACCTTCGAGAGCCGCGTTGTTCCCTGATGACAAGGAGATAATGACGGGATCACCTGATACTTAAAGGATTATTCTATTCGTTAACTACACGACAGCCTACGGGTATAGAATCTAAGGAACAAAGGCGAACTAATAGCTTGAAATTGCCCTTTACTATCAATTATCTGGTGATAAAAATCTGATTTATTACTGCATAGTGTAACGATTGTATCTGACGAATGTTGGAGGTAATTATGTTAGGAATAAATAGGAGTAATTTCTTATATAGATCCCACACGAAGTTCGCTTTAATCTATAGAGTATATTAAAATATTCTGGGAGAATTAACCCCAAGAAGATTTATTCACCCAGAATTTCCCAACATTTTCAAATCTAGTTCTTGTCACTTTCAACTAGGTGACATAGGAACATGTACCAATATGTCATATTGTTTCTTATGTAATGAGGGATTTTACTTTATTTTTAAAAATTTAGGACACTCATAGCATTTAAAACAAAAAAGAAATGTTTCCATAGTAGAAAGTATCACGCTATATGGAGCGGAAATGTGACCTCTTAAAGAAAAGACTAGAGACAAATTTAGAGTTGTTGAAATGGTCTACATGAGAATATATTTACAACTAACACGAAGAGATAGAATACGAAGTGATCAAGTTTGGACAGAAATGAGGGTTACATGTTCAATATTCAAAGACACTAGAAAACAGAGCACTGCAGTGATATGGATTTATTCAACGCCTACCGGAATGTATATGGCCAAAAAATGATAAAAGGGTTCCCAGCTAGGAAAAGGGGAAGATAAAGGCCGACTTTGGAGTGGGTTGTATGCATCAATAAACCCATGGATGAATGGGCCCTGTTACCTGGTGATTTAACTACCGAGATCTGTGGAAGCTGAAAACAGCGAGCTCCTTAGAGGGTAAATGCTGAATAAGGAGAAGAAGACAACATTTCAATATCAATATTACTTGTTTCTCATATTATGTGTAGCTCTAGTAAGTATTATGAGTATTATTCTAGATCATATATAGATTGCTCATCCCTATGTTAAAATCAGTAGCACTTTGAAGAGAACAACTGCCAGGATCGCCACCCGTCCGCCATAAACGAACACGAGATGGCAGTACAGTCGGTAATGCAATTCAAATGGGAGTTATGATGTGACTCCTTATGTAAGAACTACATGATAGCATAGTAAACCTGTCAAAAGTTGTTACCGTCCAAGCCTATAAGGCTGAGCATTCTGGGTACGTGTGATCTAGGGTATTATGTAGACATGGCTTTCATTTCAAAACTTTCCAGTCAAGTAAATTAAATTTAAACAAAAAAAAATGTTAATTTACACTATATACTTACGTGAAAGTTTAAAATTATTCCGCCACCCTTTCTGAAATTGAAATATCGAATGGCACGCTTATATTATGATTATACAGTACATAAATTTGAAAGAGTTTTCAATTGTCTTTACTTCTCATTCATTTCTTCTCACTCTTTTTGTTTTCTATAGTTCCCTGGCAACCCAGATTGTTCTTATTGTTAATTAAAGCTGATGAGAATAAAATTAGAAAAACTAAGTATTATTGATTACATGTTACTTCAGATAGTAGGCCTAACACAAAATAAAATTAATGAATATTATGGAACGGTATTGCAAGCCTATTCTTTTAAATTGAAACGGGATAGGCTATAATAAAAGCTGAAGTTTGGATTTACGTTATTTTTGGATTATTTTGATATTATGACATCGTTATGTAGAGGAGTTCAGAAATAGGCTGTATGTTTACTATTTTCTAGCGAACAATGGAGCTCATTTTGAAAACTTAATTTAGTAAATTTAATTAATTGAATTTAGGAAATTGCCCAAATTAATTTCTGTTTTCACCCTACAACTAACAAGAACAATCCATGTTGCCAGGCGAGAGTAGAAAACAAAATATATGAGAACAAATATACGAGATGTATTAACAATTGAATGCTATTCAGTGGCGGTGCGTCTATGCGTTCAATGGTTCAGAGAACCCCCAGGAAAAGCAAGAAAAAACAATCTATTTGTTTAAATAAATGTATTTATAATTGACACAATCATTCTTTGTTTCTTCCTTCTCCTTAATAAGTATTTTTGTCGTATGAAAACCTATGAACCGCACAAATCAGAGTTGCAGAACTGGGGAAGACGGGGTGTAAGCATGGGGAAAGAGTTCGTTCCCCCCTCCACAAGGCCGGAGCCTTCAATGATGTTTCTGTGACATTTGGCAAACACACCTCTCTCCTCTCCTCTCCTCTCCTCTCCTCTCCTCTTCTCTTCTCTTCTCTTCTCTTCTCTTCTCTTCTCTTCTCTTCTCTTCTCTTCTCTTCTCTTCTCTTCTCTTCTCTTCTCTTCTCTTCTCTTCTCTTCTCTTCTCTTCTCTTCTCTCCCCTCCCCACCCCCCTCTCCCCACCCCTCTCTTCTCTTCTCTTCTCTTCTCTTCTCTTCTCTTCTCTTCTCTTCTCTTCTCTTCTCTTCTCTCTCTTCTCTTCTCTTCTCTTCTCTTCTCTTCTCTTCTCTTCTCTTCTCTTCTCTTCTCTTCTCTTCTCTTCTCTTCTCTTCTCTTCTCTTCTCTTCTCTTCTCTTCTCCTACCATACAATGACGCAAGGGTTGCAGGGAAGGGATGAGTTACGTGTTCCGGCGTATGATGTGTGCTCCAATTGTAGCACAGTTTCGCATCCCTGGCATAGATCGAATACCTACATGCTTGTCAGCTTCCGAGTTTCAATTTCTCCTTTGAACCTCGCCGAGGCAGTTTCTGGACTTACGTGCTGGGCAAGACGCAACGGTATTTGCTGCAGGGCAAACGTGTGGATGCGCTGCCCTTTGAACCATCGCAGTTGTACAGTTACCTATTTGTGAGACAGCCAACACGCATCCGCGGAAGACTTCATCATCCAAACCGGAAGTTCGGTTCAACACTCTTTAAATGTCCGTTTAGTCGTTCTTGGTGTTTTAGTCTTAATATATTCATGTCAGTGGGGCCACTATTCGTTTCCAAAGAAAATGAATAGTGTTCAATATCTTTTACAAACAAATTTTCCAGTTTTAATCTTGGAAGATAAGTGTAAAATAAAGAAGCTTGGAAGATCGTTACCTCAATTAGATTTAAAGCAAGCACAAACAAGCCGAGGTAAGACATTTTTCAGGCTTCAATGTAAAAACATATGAAAGAAACAGCTGGACTTGCGGTTGGGAATCTACAAATAAATTACTTTGTTTTCCGTGCCTGCTATTTGCTAAGGGTAAAGATACGAGCTGAACATGCACTGGTGTGTCGGATTTAAGCCATTTGACAGAGAAAATTAAGAATCATGAGGAATCTATTGCTCATAAGAATGCTTGCCTAGGAAGAACATAAAATTTATTAAACAAGAGCTTAGCTGAGCTTTCAGGCAGAATATTGAAAAACAGTATGATAACGTAAGAAAAAATCTCTCTGTCCTTTCAAAGATAATTGATCACAATTATAATCAGGCTCATTTTAAGGAACTATCTATTGTAAAGAACTGTAGTTTTTTTCAGGAACTAGATATTGTTTAAATTGTTGAAAACTATGTACTATAATATCATAAAAGTAATGAATCCCTTGCCATTTTAGTCACGAAAAGCCACTGATGCTATTTCAAATTAAAGTATCATATTATAGAGGTGTCGTTTGAAATTTCAAAGATAGGTAGTGAAATCCAAAATGCAATTAACGGTGATTTGAAGGGTTCAGAGCCACAGTGAGCCAAGCGCCATTTATTAAAAACGGAGAAAGAAGGGTTAAAGTTAAGTGAATACCATAGTTTAATAAAGATTGACATATCATTTGGTTTGAATGTGTATATTTTATACTACTTGCTATGTGTTTCTATTGAATTATGGTGATAACGTCATTTTAACCTTTCTTTTCTACGGTTTTAGTAAATGGCGCTTGGCCCACTATTGTTCTGAACCCTTCTTTTTAAACTTTCGCTTCAATATGGTAATTGATGTGTTTTTAAAATTACATTCAATTGAAGTAAATAGTTATTTAGACTGAGAAGTTCTAAAATGAATGCCCGGTGTAATACAGTGTGCCCGAAAATGATCTTTACAATTTTGATGGCAAATAACTTGGAAGCGAAAAGAAATAGAAAGATGCGTTTTTTACACTATGTTCAGACACACTTAAAGTTTTGACAGCCACTTAAAAACATCAATGTATATTCTATTTGTAACACGGAAGATATCAAGCCGGTACTCCAACCAGGTCCGGCCCAGCATTTCCGCATTAACCTGTTCGATCGCTACAGTTGTGCGAGCACAAAGTCCCGGGAATTCTCTCACTGGGGTCTTGTAGACCACATCTTTCACAAACCCCTACCTGTAGTAATAATTCCAGGGGGGTAATGTTGTCAAATATTTCGGGCAAAGGGATAAGCCCTCATCTTCCAACCCAGCAACCAGGAAATGTGTGGTCCAAAGTCTCCCTAACGATCAAGGTCAATGAGGGGGAGCACCATCTTGCTGAGGCACGATCTCAGGCTAAAGGTTTACAACCTGTAGAAGTGTAAAATGTTCCAACATGTGCAGGTACATATCTGTGGTTCTGAGGGCCCTGCAAAGAAAAAGAGACCCATCACATGGTTTTGAAGCATGTGATTCCATAGGTTAATGTGGAAATGCTGGACCGAACCTGGGCGGAAGTGAAGTACTGCCTTGATAGCGTGCGTGTTACGGATGGAGCACATATTGAAGTTTTGTAAGTGGTTACCAAAGCTCAAGTGTGTCTGAACATTGTGCAAAAAACCGAATCTTTCTATCTCTTTCCGTTTCCAAGTTATTAGCCATCAAAGTTGTGAAGATCATTTTGGGATATTTGTACGTCATATAGAAAATATCAAGATGATAATATCACTCGTATCCAGTCAAAGTACAATAAACTGAATATGTATATTATATTTCGTGGACGAAAAGAAAAGTGTAACTCACATCTATTATGTTTATTGCCTTCTGTGGACGTAAAACACAAGTTGAAACCATAAGATTCACTTACACGGAGATTATAAACACAGTCAACACAGATCTTGTGTAAGTATTTCGAACTTTTTTCACTAGGAACAGTGCTTACAATGGCTACTTTTCTTAAAAGAGTCGATGTTCCAAAACGGCCATATGTAGGCTATACTATTAGTCCGATCAGCCTGTAGTTAAATGGAGAAAGATGATGAGTTAAGTATCTTTCTTATTGTTAATTAATACTCTGGATTCTTGCTTATTCCTGTACTCATCTCTGTTTTGACTTCCATTGCCATTTTTTCCCATATCGATAATTGTCTTGCTGCCTTGCGTAGACGTTTAACTAACAGTTTATCTAAAATGTACAGTACAATAAATTTTCATCTACGTTCGCATACTCTTTAATTTCATGTAATTAAAATATATATTTTAATTTTCTGTTCTATGTTCATTTTAATGTTGCATTTTCTGTAATTAAAATAAATTTCATCTCTACTCTTTGTATTTTTGCTTTATGTATTTTTATGTTGAAATACATACCTCATGTCCGTATAACACAGTAGGGACAACTATAGCTAATACATTTACCTTAATAAAGATACATATAGTTATTCGGATAAGCCATAGATAAGTGTGGATTGTTAAAGATAATAGGAGCCTACAGTATGGTCGATATAACAGTGATTATTATCATTTTGGTGTGCATGGTGTACATTGTAAAAAATTAACAGAATGGATATGAATGAGCAGAAAAAACTGTATTACGTATTGACAGACATTTTCATATCTAAACCGATAGATTTTGTCATTACCACAGAGTAGCATGTGCCATAGATAGGTTCAGCTACAAACCACAGATACAGTATAATCACGCGGAATGTATGTTTCCATGAAATTGATTTCAGATGTATATCAATGTGTACGTAATTAACTTCTGTAGATATTGGATATGAAGAAAGAAAAACATGAGGCTACTGTGAATGTTAAAAACCATGTTATGTATTACAGATTAAAACTTCGTTTCCCTCACGTAGAGTGGCCTACTTTCTATATGTAAACCCCACAGGCTTTTTAAAGGGTCTGTTTATAATGATTATCATGAAATTCTTATTGTTATACCCTATAATTTAACACCGTCATAATCACAGCGTTCTTGTTTTAATTTCTCTTAATTCCATTACATATTCTAGTGTTCTTATCAAGTTAAAAAGCTTAAAAGAAAAGCATATGTTTTGAAGGCATTAGGAAGAAGTTTAAGGGGACATGTACACCATTAGCCGGCCTACAAAAAATGTATTACTTCCTACACTGAACTTTCATTCTGAAATTTGGTTTAGTGTTTACACGATTATTCTACATAATTAAACTAATTGGATAGAATTAAAAATAAATTTACCTTCCACGTTTGATTGTAGGCTTTCAGTGGGATGAATTATCCGGGCTAAGAGGCCATGGTCTAATGGCGATCTTACATCCAGATGTTTCGTTTACAGCTGCGGTAGATATCTTCAGTGGCACCAATGAAAATGTCTACAGTAGCTGCAGACGAAATGTCTGGACGTAAAATCGTCAGTACACTACGACCTCTTAGCCCGGAAAGCATTCAACCCATTACCTTTAACACTTTATGATTCATTAAATTGACGAATGAGTCTCCGATAGGAAAAACGTTTTCCAAATATCTCATTTGTAATGTTCAATATTTTAACATGTTTCACTTCGTTTTACTCACAACGAATGCCTTAATAAAATTGACCTCTATAATTTCAATCCAAGAATGAGAATTTTTTTTCCGACTTTTTTTCTCGGTGAACTACAAATTTTCATATTTGACATAATCAAGTATAAAATAAGAACTACTGGAGATATAATAGTGATAGAAGTCAATTTTGTTAGTCACTATGAAATATACATGCCTGCAAAATTCCATTAAATTATCTAAAAAATTGTAAGAGTTATTAGAGAAACGGTTTAAAAAATGTAAGTTTCGGGAAATGAGCTACAAACTTACACCGAAGATGCGGACACGTCGTCACGTTTTATGTCAGACGTTGAGAAGTGTTGGTGATATTTAAATAAATCACTAAACTGGAGATGGGAATCCACTTAATAAAACTACATGTTTACCCTCAATGTTGATGTTGCATTCCGAGTATAATTACATAAGTAGTTTAATGTAATAAAATATTGATTTGTGGTGTCAGTGATGTAATTTATTTATCATAGGTTATGATATATATATATATATATATATATATATATATATATATATATATATTTGTTTCATTAGATTAATTTTTTGTTTCTTTTTAGAATTTTTTAAAATTTGTTTAAGTTTTTATTTTATTATGAGTCTTCTATTAACTTTGTACTTAAATTATTACGCTTAAATAATAACAAAATTAAAACATCCTAATTCTGAAGAAATGTAATAAATGATTTAATGATAGAGGTAAAAGCATTTTCAAGCCAAATAATTAACTTATAATTCGCGGGTGCTCGTGTAAAGTATGTATTGGCTAAACTGAAATAAGTACAGATTTGAATTATCCACAATTACTTTTCTCTTATGTTAAAGGGGTTAAGTCATTCTTCCATCTATGATGCAGTTATAGTGCTCCATAGTTTGTGACAAAGGAGTCTTATTCAATACCAAAGGACAGAAGTTTACATACCTTGCAATTTGACTTAACCCCCTTTACACGAACACCTGCGATATTACATTTATATCTTCATACAGTATAGTTTACATTAAATTCATATTAATATTAAGGGTGATAAACAATTCAATATATTTTTTTAATTTTTATTTAATAGTTTGGTTTTATAATAATTATCAATTTAAGTTTGTTACAATTTTATTTTTTATATCATCTATAAATAATTCTACGTTTTCCTTCTGTTTGACGTATAAGTAATAAGTCAGTTTTTATTTCGCTTTTCTATTATTTGTTTATTTCTAGGCAATAACTTGGCTTGGCTTGTCGAGAGCTGAACCCAGTACGGTTCCTTGCACTGAGGCTTACATTGGTCCATTGTGAGCCCTATATTTGTGATAATTGTCCAAGTCCGACGAGTGACCTGACTGGCATTTGTGAATTCCACGCTGAAGGTGGGTTAACCTTCCTCAGCCCTCACAGAGCCAGGAACCTGAATCCCTGGCCCTTCCTGTATCAGAATCTGAAACCCATACAAATCGTAAGATTTCAGCCCGGGCTACTTTTAACTATTGTAGATTACACTGTTCTACATTTAGATTATTTGTATTGTTTTGCATTTGATATGCGATTCTTTACAGATGTTTTCTGCTGAATTTGAAAAAAATCTCCAATTTTTTTTAAACGTCAGGTTTTCATACAATATATAAACATGTGAGAAAATGTTAATAAATTAATTACGACTTATAAATGAAGTTACAACTTTCTGAAACGTCATAAAATTATTTTCAACAAGCATTTTTTTTAGAAACATCTGGCTTACAATTTGCTATTAATCATTAAACATTACATTCATAACCTTACCTGAATATTGCACTTCAAACTTCCCCCTTTTTTACCTCTTCCAATGTTGTTCAGAGCAATGTCTTTTCAACATCAAGCAATCAGCCACCAAGTTACCACTTCACATCCCTTGATACCTCATTTAAATCTTTTGATATCTTGATAAAATCTTCCACCTTGTTCCGCACTAGAATCTCAGAAATTATCAGGTAAATAATTTAGATGGGAATGAAGGAAATGTACTTTGATACTCATGTTGCAACCAATCTGTTTGAAATTTTGTAACGTCACTTTCATTTTGTTAACATAATTTTTGGTCTATTTTATTTCCAAGGGAATTAAAACTACTTTTCTGAACGTATTCCAGGTATCATTTACATTTTCGCTCAGAGTATTCTCGAACTGCGTGTTCATCATCAATTTTATAATTTGTGGGCCAATGAATGTATCACCATTAATTTTTTCATAGGTTGATAGGAAAATATAACACAAGGTATATAAAGCACTCACCATCTTTATCTAGAGCTTTAAAAAATTGTTTCATTAAACCTAATTTCACACATTTCGACACTTCTATGAAACTACACTATTATTCTGTATTCCCGCTGAAAAATGATAACAGCTACACACTTCACTTTTATACGACAATGAACAACACAAGAGTGAACCTTGAAGATTAAAATAACTTTTAAAGGGAGGTAGGCTATCTCTGAAAGGTTTTAAATGTGTCGTCTCACAGGCTAGATCCCACACACCATAAATCTGTATACCTGACCCTGTGTCTATTAACTCCCTCATGGTTTGTTCCAATAGCAAGCTCTTAGTAGAGTAAATATTCCTTTCAATAAATTTTTATGGCTTGAAAACATTTGGATTTTAACTTCCTGTTTATAGATGATGATGATGATGATGATGATGATGATGATGATGATGGGTAGAGACAAATAAAAATCCTCGTGAATAAACAATGGATGGCTTACGCGCAGTTCATTTTAAGCTACTAAAAGGAGACTCAATATAAGAGGAAAATTGTTTCACATTTTAAGTAATAGGGGAAAGTAGAGTAAGAGTACGCATAGTCTAAGAGTACGCATCCTCCGAATATATTTTGATAGTTTCAATGTTGGCAAAACTGACTGTCGATATGTTGTGTGAGTGAAGGAAGACAAGTTGGATGTGGTGTAAATCTCTCCGAGATTCGTATAGTTCTTTTAAATGTAAAAAACCTGTTTTTGCCCTCTGCCATCTTTTATCTCAATGTTATTAATATTCATGTTACTGGGGTAATAGGTGAATAGCTATCAGTTCCATAATATAGTAAAATACGGCTGGGTACTGTTAATAAAGTATGAACTACCACTCCAAGATGTGAGCAGCCACGAATCACTACTGCCAATTGTAAAATATTACGCTAGTGGCTAAGAGTACGCGCCCAAGAGTTCGCATGCGTACTCTTAGACTCGAAAGCAGCTAGAGAACGACTCAGTTTTATAGAGATAATACTTTAACTTACATTCGTTTATTTTACATTAGTTAAAATTATTATTGTATTTTAATATTTTATTTAATTAGCTATGTCCTATTTAATCGAATCCTAGATGATTTTTTTGTTGTAATTTCAGTGGAGTTGCAAGAATTAGGAGACAATGGGGAAATATAAAAGGAAATCTGATAGAAAATTTGATTTTACGGGAGTAATGATGTAGCAGATAAAGAAAAGATTAGCCAGAGGTGAGAGCAAAAGATCCATTGCATAGGTTTTTTAATATAAACGAGGCGAACATCATTGCTTGTTATCTGTGCTCTAAAGAGTACACGGAATGTCCTGATTGCTGCTGGATAAAATGTGACTAATGTAATAATTGGTGGCATGAGGACTATATACGTTACAGTGGACGTGCATTATTTGTTTGTGATGACTATGAATAAATTTGATTTGTTAAAGTTAGTTGTGATCTTTGTGTCCCTATTTGTTTACTTTTTGTTCTTGTTACTCAGCTAAAAGATTTAATTACCCATAAACGTTTGAATGCATCTCTATTGACAGAAGAAACAAAATGATGATATACAGATAATAGATAAAATAAATATAGTACATTTTCCGTATTCTAGAACTTTAAACCATATGTAGTCTAAGAGTTCGCATTTTCAGTATTTAATGTAATTAATTAATTGACAAAGAATTTAATATTATTTTATGATTTCTGTAATGTCCATTTTTTGGAAACAATCTTCTATTTCCTATAAAAATTTCACATGCATTAACTAAACCACTAAGCAACTAGAGCTCAAAATCCAAAAAGTGCGTACTCTTACCCTACTTTCTCCTAAAGTCAAAATTATAAACTGTCGAGCCTTTAAAATAATTGTTTTTAACTAATTTGAAGCCCATATAATTAATAATGATTTACGAAATTATAAAAAATATTAAGAAAATAAAATGTTTAATTTAAAAATTCTGATGTGGTACACGAAAACGAATTTCATTTTTGCAATCAGCATGAAATTCTGATTCGAAAACACTATTTAACTTTTAAAACAACAAAACCTATGAAGACCAGTGTTATAGTTGAAATGACGGAAAGATGAATAGTGTTTTGTGGAATGATAGAAGAAAATGGGAATGCCCTGGGTGAAACCTCTGCATTGTCTCTTGATTTGCTCCATTTTCAAAGAAGATCGTTCATCCATCTCGTTATTGGTCTGCCTACACCTGTATGTCCTTTTTGTTGATTCTGTAATATATATTATATTTTAAGAGGCGAGTGGCTTGCATTCTATTAATTTACGACAGTTTTCACTGATAAATAGTTTCTTCTACGGTAGTCTAGATTTTCTTTTAAAACAGGTTGAATGTTTAAAAACCTTTCTTGTTATATGACTTTTTAACATAATCCGCTAGGATACACCCTTAATATTTAAGTAAAATAGTGACAGAGTAAATTATTATGTCTGATATCTGATCTTACGGAAGAATTTAAACAGATCTGCGTTGAACTGTATGCAAACATTTCATAATAGAAAATAAATCTTTCTGTGAAATTACTGTACCTAGGAAGTCTTTCAGTTTATGTAGAGAGAGTCTATCGGGTTTATTTTTCCTCTAACAAACATGAAACCTCGCTCATTGTCTGAAAGTAAACCACCACACCTTTACATGAAATTGAAGTGCAATAAGGCATAGGCTTAGATTTTTCCAAGAATGCCTACCGACAATTTATGTATAAGAGAAAAGCCTCTGTAGGCCTACTAGAATTTAAAACAATTAACAATAGCATTATCACAAAAACACTCTAAAATAGATCTTTATTCACATCACTACCACTGTTAAAGCATTGTGGTGATTGTAACTTGTGCTCCGTATTTCAGCAAATATTCACACAAGTGCAAACTTGGAAACGGAGCTTTTCTTTCATTCAAACGCTAGTTTGTCTCTAGTTCACGCTCTCTTATTATTTTATCTCTCTAAGGACACATTCTCCTTCATCTGTGTAGAAAAGCGGAATGACAAAATCAGCTTAACTTATGAATGATGAACACGATGATCTCTTCTTCACCACGTCGACAGCTCTGTTTATATTCCATTGTCCCTGTTAGCACCACTAAGCTTCATGCCTGTTGTCAAAGTAATGAATAGATTTCTCCGAGAACAAAAGATGTCTCTCTCGTCGTCTTGTAGTTGTATGTTGTCAAAGTCACACAGACTTGGGAAGCGGAGAAGAGGACAGGAAGAGCTGAAGGCGAGAAGCCACTGTCAGCAAGGGTCTTGTTTTCTCCTTCAACACATACCGTAACTGAGGGTCTGTCCCCTTAGTTTCACAATCAGAGAG
Source organism: Periplaneta americana (assembly GCF_040183065.1). Taxonomy (NCBI): domain Eukaryota; kingdom Metazoa; phylum Arthropoda; class Insecta; order Blattodea; family Blattidae; genus Periplaneta; species Periplaneta americana. The sequence goes on along the minus strand of NC_091120.1, from coordinate 106,136,463 downwards.
TAATTAGATGATGATTTGATGCCCTTTGCTTGTGATTCCAACTTCAGTTGACATGACACTCTGCCTCCCGGTGCGATAATGTCGCGCACTGGCGGGTGCTAACGGAACTACGCTACGGTCCTTCCTCGATCAATGGTTGTTGCGTCAGACGGGTTATATGAAGGCTTGCGCTAACAAGGGAATAATGAGTTAATGACTATGGCGATATAAACTTTAAATCGGACTGTTAATTGTTACCGAGTTACCTATTAAAAATGTAGTCCAAGACTAGTTACCTAAATCTTACCTACCTACGTACTTACCTACCGAATACTAGCCTATACATACTTCAGGCTAGCACTGCGGTGTTCGTTACCGGCACAAGTTGGGCTGTTTTCCTTCCCATCGATTTCAGACCCCATATTTCTTCTTCTGGCGCCACCACAGTATCCTCTGAGCTGACTTACACTAATCAAGGGATTAACATATACTTATTAAGCGAGTAGTATCAATATACATACGCTTTCCAGTTGAGAATCAAATCTGTACCTGTTGTATTTGTAGCTATTTGTTTTTTTTGTTTTTTGGTTTTTTTAACTTACTTGTTTGGAGGGAGGGAACATCCCACGCACTACGACCTGAGGTTTCTTGTACCCCCCCCCCTCCGATATGAGATGAGTTGCGTGCCCACCGATCCTCTACGCGCACCGACCTAACCACTCGACCCCCTTAACGACCGGTCCCTACAGCGAACAGAGTCCATGTACCACTGCTGCTTTGGCAACCCCCACAAGGCTTCCTTAACGGTCCGAGGCGGAAGCCCACCCCCGAGAAGGTCTGCCCCGGGTTCCGTTGCAGAAGCTATCCCTCATCGCATGAAAACAATCCACGGAGGCCGGTCGAGAGAGCCAGGAGCTTCGGAGGGCCGCCTGTAGAGCGATCTGAAAATCAGAAGAAGTAACAGAATGATGAATGAAAGGATGATAGGGGAGGAAAGGAAGTGGCGAAGATGAGTGGGGTTCCAATCGTCTGATAAAGTTACCTGATATTCATCCATAGGAGAGAGGGAAAAACCCCGATAAAACCTCACCCAGGCAACTCGTCCCGACCGGGGATCGAACCCGGGTCCTCTGGGTTCGGAATTAGAATCGCTAACCCGTAATTTTTAATCAAGGAGAGAATCACCGCGTTCATAAATTTGTGATTAAGAATTTTATTTATTTATACTCATTATTCGATGAGTAAAATAACCCTTACTCGGCAGTGAAACTAGAATCCGTCATCAACCGCACTGACAACTGAGCACCACGTCCTTCACCGGCCCCCCGACCACTGTCGTACCGTGATGGGATTCGAATACGCGGATAATTATTTTTTCAACAAGTGGTCATCCAGTCAGACTGAGTGAATATGATTATATATACATAACTCTATAATCTATGTCCTGGTGGGTGAGTGAACATTTTTTTTCACGTTGTGTTTCGAAATAAAGTTACACAGGACTGTTAAAAACGACTTAATGACAGTGTTTCCAAACATTCTCGTGTAGTTCTCTGGATTCCATCACCTTCTTAATATTCCATTACAGGACAGTTTATCCGTGGTGTGACAGTACATGACGGGTCAAGATCAGCTACTGGCCTCAGCAGAGGTATCGTGTACTTAACACAATTATCCCCAGCCGTTATATCTGGTGTCCTACCTATCGTATCTCCCCAAATTATTCACGATGAAGGTATAAGACAGTTTATAATTATTATGTAATAGCTAAATATTTCTATTATTGTTATTTCTTGTTTATTTATATTAAAACCTTACATTTTTATTTAATCTAATTTGTGTCACCTGGGGAGAAGCTCATTTCTGTTCAGTCTATACCCATACATAGCACGTACCGTTTCCTTAAAGACTGATATCCAGAGCAAAGGCTAGACAAAAAATTCGTCTGTTAGAATGGAACATATTACAGTATGTTCTAAATGAAATAATAAATAAACAGTTAAATAACAGAAATAATAATAATAACAATAATAATAATAATAATAATAATAATAATAATAATAATAATAATAATAATAATAATAATGTGGTACGGCCATGTTCAGGGGATGGTGGAGGAACGACTGCCAAAATGTATATTGAAATGGAAACCTGGAAGAAGATGAGATGTCGTCGACAAAAAAAAAAAAAAAAAAAAAAAAAAAATTCTTGGTTCCTTGGTTTTTAAACCTTGTTCTTGGGGCTATATGATGTGCTCATTCAGAAAATGACATTGGCTACGCCGTATTAGCTCTAGCTTCTTAGATGTTTTTGAATTTATATAATATATAAATTATAATTCTGTTTTGTTACAAAATTATCTGTAGTAAAGTTTGGATGATTTTCATGGAACTAAAAAATCATTTTGAAGGCTCATTATTTATTGCTAATATCACGGAAATCAATTAAAATAATCATATCCTGATTTACCTTTAGCTATGAGATCTGTGCAGTACTCGCATCTTTTACTATTCCACCCTTCCATGAGAATCACAGCTCTCAAAGTATGAATCTTATATGTTTGATATAGCACAAGGTGAAGAAAGTGGCGACAGTGATTTTTAAACAGCTTCACATATGAACGCTTTGACCAGAACAAGTTGAGTGACCTGATTAAGATCTGAATCTTTCTAAGGAGTGTTCTGAATTGCTCGTCTACAGACTAAAGGAAAATAATTTACTTCACTCTAGAATGAAAATTATAATTATTTTATCGAAGGAGAGACAGAGATTTTCTGCCATTTATTTTTTACTGAAGACAAAAACATAGTATTCTACAGCGACTTCGGAGGCCTTCTGAAGAAAATGAGTGTATCAGAATATCCCAAGTGAATGGCTCCTTTTAATCGACAGTTCAAAACGTAGTTTTAAATGTGTTCTTTCAAACAATGGTAACAAATACGCCTTCATTCCAATCGGTCACTCCATCACGATGAAAGAAGAGTAAAAAACCTTCTCTTTAGTGTTGGAAAAGATAGAATACCAAGAGCATCTGTGTAGACTTGAAGATGGTTCATTTTCTTCTTAATCAACAAAGTGGCTAGACAGAATATCCTTACTTTCTATGCCTTTGGGATAGTAGGGCCAAATTTGCATTGAATAAGAAAAGATTGGCCTCCAAGGGAAGATATTGTGGTTTGAGAACAGATTGTAATAAATGTACTTTTGATAGCGCGAGACAGATGCATTCTGTATCATTACACATAAAATATAAATGAAACCCTCTGATTAAAAATAGTTCGTGTTTTGAATACATAGCGCCTAAATTGCCTGGACTTACTACGCAAAAACTGGAGCAGAAAGTTTCGATGGTCCACGATCAGGCAGCTCATAAATGACTCACATTTCATAGAATCAATTAATGAAATCTCTTCTTGTGCCTGAGCTTCATTTGTTCGTCTTGTGAAAACTTCCTTGACAACAAGAAGGCAGGTAACTACAAGGCTTCTGAACTTCTCATACGCTGCATTAGTATCGAACTTGTTGGCGAGGGATCGACGGGGAAAGTAGAGCGATTATAACGTCACAAGATGGCTGAGCGCGCCAAAGTTCAAATGCTTCAAAGCAGTATCTCGTGTTTTTTCTTGTTTATGTTGATTTGAATGCATTATGCCAGGTCAAAGATGTGCTGTTGCGGTATGCAACAATTCTAACGATAAAAATAAAGAGTTGTCTTTTTTGACCTTTCCTAAAGATTTAGGATAAAAAAAATGGGTAACTGCGTTCAAAAGACAGTATAAATTCAATTCTGATACAAGCCAAATATGCTCTGATTATTTTAAAGATGACGATTTTGTTCCTGATTTTCGAGCAGCTTTAATAAAAATAAAGCCGAAACGACCGAGAATGTTAAAGCCTACAGGTAAGTTTAAATAACTCACGTAGGCCTATATAAGTAGCCTACGTTAATACCAGCTTTGCATAATAATTAGATTAGGTTCTTCTATGTTAACCTTCAAATTATTTTCTTTCTTTTGTAATCTTTGCTGGATCGTACATTACTTAAAAATTAAAAAATAATCATGCTACTTATACTAACAGTCGCATACCAAGGGAGTGGAGTGTTAGCGACTGAAACCAGTAATGTTTTTTCACTATAATTCCCATTATATTGAGTTTATATTAACGATTTATGACATTTTGTCCTTATGGCATATTCAATGGAATCATAAATGCCTCCAGTGACAATTCATTGTTGAGTTATAATGATTATTGCAAATGAACGTGTGGCTGACATTTCATTTCCGATACATGCTCCTTTTTCCAAATTTTAGAATGAGATATTAAAAAACATTCAATGTTAGAATTTTTATAATCACAAGACTGGAAAACTAGCAGACGAAAACGGACGGCAGACACTGAAAGCAGATAAATTGTTAAGAAATACAGAAAAATAATGCAGTGACAAGTGTAAGTACAGTTTTTATGTACACGGTATAAACACTTTCAACGTATTTATATTATGCCATGATACGTACACAATTGGTTTATACCCGTTGTAATGTTTTTATTTCAGGCCGTTATGTTTATAATGTACGCCAGCGATGTCAGACAGGGACTAAACGGAGCGGAGCGCTCCACTAGACTGGTTGCGTGCTCCGGTGTTTCCACAGACATAAGCAAGTTCAAGCTCCGATCTAGCTCCAAAACCGGTATTGGAGCTTACAACTCTGACACTACTGATGTACGCTGATGTCGTTATCAATTTGAAAATAAATCACCAATGAGCATGGACTCTTCGCGCGTCATCAGCCAATTAGCCATTTGATTGGATAATGAAAAATGAGATAACCTATTGAGTGTATAGAAGCCTTGAGGCAACTATACTAAATTTCTAGAGGATACGCTCTTTCATTTCAACAGGCTTAGATGTAAAATGAGCATTAAAGTCAATTTTCTGCACATTCACTTAGATCGTTTGCAAAGAATCTTGGTGACTTAAGCGAAGAACAAATAAAAACAATAGAAAGATGGGTTGCAACATGATGACAGATTACTGTTGGAACATAATGCGGGATTGTCCTGGCAGATCCACACTCGGAAGTCTTACTACAAAAGTAGCCATCTGTGTCGAATGACTGTATCATAAACTTGTGCTTTTGGTTTCAAATAAGTAGATTTAGTGTATTTCACGTTTATTATAATTTTAATGTGTTTCTTTCATGCTACAAAGAGATTAATTGAAACTATACCATAAGCTATATTGAATTGTGACGACGACCAAAGTGAATAGAGGTATATGGTATTTATGCTGTATCTCAAGAACTAGGGCTGATAGGGAAAAACTGGTACCATTTTTGGAATCAGCGAGTCGAATATACTTGGGAGTACGTCTAACATTGGAGGCACCAAAATGGCCAGTGTTATTTAATATATTTCTTTTGATTTTTTTCTTAAATATCCCTACATTGAGTATATTCTTAAACTTGGTTTTTGTCGATATATACTGAAACCATGTTTTGAGATAAAGAGCTTTGAAATTTCCTTTCTACTTGAGATAATTAATTTCTTTCTATATGACTGTAATTCTCACATTCTGAATTATTTCTAAGCTTTCTCATTACGCTAGTTTAGTTTCTTGATTTTATATACACTTATCTTCATAGGACAACAGTTTTAAAAAAACGTGTTAAATGTCCTTGTTCCGCCAACTGGCACTGAAATATGTCATTTTCAATATCAGAAAGTACTTCTGGTTCTTCTGAAGCAGCTACGTGTGCATCTCCTCCGCAATCATTTTTATCACATGCTATAAGTTTTGCAGCCATTTTGTGCGCATGTGGGAGATCTGTTACGAAAAATGTTCATGGAATTGTGATGGGTTTGTTTGTGATTCATATTTAGCATTCCAGTCATCACATCGAATTTTGAGCAACTCGCATTGAAAATCAGAAGAAACAGCATCAATTATTATAGTAGTAGTTCAATAGGGTGCAGCAAAGACTTTAAGTTCCATTGAGAAATCGTGTAGATCTCGAAATCTGATATAAAATTCTTTAATTAGACCCTCAAGAGTACCTGCAAATTCCTGTAATTGATTTTGTGCAAAACTAGATGTACTCGTTGATAATTTGGGAAAATGTGTTAACTCGCCTTTCAAACTCTGACGCTGCCAAACTCAGACTGCAGCATGGTACAAAGTAATGTGGTGCCATTTAATCTTACAGCACAAACTATTAGAAGTCAACAGCTGTTGTCTCTTACAGGCGCTCATCCCTTTAGCTCAAAGAGCGAGCTCTCTCACTGCCCACCTTTGATTAACAATATGAAATTTTACATTTAGCTTCTTACTAGTCACAAACATAACAAAGGATTTACACAGGAGTAGAAAACATAAACTTAAATATGCCAGCTTTCGATGTTTCTTGCCAGTGTCCACGTTGGCTTCCAAGTAATAATAATAATAATAATAATAATAATAATAATAATAATAATAATAATAATAATGGAATTTAACTGAGGGTGATACGGATGGCCCAGCACTGCGACGTATGGTATCTATTGCGCTAACCCTCGATATAGAGAGATATAGAGATCCCCTACGCGCACCGCCCTAACCACATGACTCGCTTAACGACTGGTGCCTACAGCCGACAGAATCCATATACCATTTCTGCTTCGGCAAATTCCCCCAAGGCCCCCCTGTCGGTCCGAAGCGACACTCCTCCCCCGAGTAGGTCCGCCTCGGGTGCCATTGCAGAAGCCATCCAACATCGCTGAACTACATACCATGGAGGCCGGTCGAGAGAGTCAGCAGCTTCGGGAGGCCGCCAGTAGAGTGATCTGAAAAACCAGAAACGGGATGATGGGGGAGAAAAGGAAGTGGCGAAGATGAGTGGGGTTCCAATCGCCTGATGAAGTTACCTGATATGCATCCATAGAAATGAGGGGAAAACCCCGAAAAAACCTCACCCAGGCAACTCGTCCTAACCGGGAATCGAACCCGGGACCGCTTGGTTCAGAGTTAGACTCTCTAACCCCTCGGCCAGAACGGATTATTATTATTATTTTAGTATTATTATTATTATTATTATTATTATTATTATTATTATTATTATTTTAGTATTATTATTATTTTAGTATTATTATTATTATTATTATTATTATTATTATTATTATTATTAAAGTGCAGCGTTCACTAATTTAACAGTTTCTAATCTTATGAGCAAGACAGTTGTATTCCAGAATTGTATAACATTTGGTGAAAGCAGCTTAGCAACAAAATAATTAAGACACTTCTAATTAGTCACATTTTAGTCACTACTACACACATTGCAGCTGTCATGTAGTCACGCAAAGCGTTGATTACAGGGATTGATAACAACGTGTCACTTCGGTTAAACACGTGTGCCACATTAAAAATTATTTTACGTGTTAAAAGTGTGACGTGTCCGAGCGCAACATGATTCGATTTTGCGACTCCAGTTATTAGCCACACCCCTATATGAACGTGAACGTGGACGCTTATCTAATATTCAGTATTGATTATACTAGACTAAAGATATTAACCTTGAATAGGCCTATGATTTTGAAATCTAATGAAACAATTTCCAAATCTATTCACTTATCTCTGACTTCCTGCACTTCGTTCTATTTTGTCTTCACTAGTTTCTTACTATGTTCCTTTTCTTCTTAATTTTATACAGAGTGTTTAAAAATTATAAATATGAACTCCTGGGATGAGTAGAGACCAATGATATGAGGTAAAAAGTCCTAATAAACATAGATCCAGAAACCAGCCGTTTCCGAAATCTATGAGGTTTCTGTCATTTCTCGCTGGTATAATTGCTGTGTGGTAACATCCCGTATGCACTGGAGGAAGAGAGCGTTATAATATGTCCTCAGTATGAACACCGTTCAGAATCGTACGCGTTCGAATATCCCTGAAGTGTCTCTAATGCTTTGACAAATAGGTATTGACAGTGTGTTCTCGGAGTTTATTAACATTATTAACAGGGCTAAAATACATGAAATATTTCAAATATCTCTAAACAAAACATATAGGGGATTAAAGTCAGGAGACCTGAAAGGCCATGGTGTTGTTAAGGAAGCCATGGTTGATACACTTGTGGAAGCAAGTGCTTTAGAACTTACGAACGTTAAAATGAAAATGAGCCGATGCTCCGTCATGAATGTACCACAGGAGCTGCCATTCCGAAGGGGCATATCATTCAAAAGGTCGCTTTGTTGGAAAGATTGAGATACGCAAGACTATAAACTCTGTCAGGTAAAAAACGAAATTGCGAAGGTACGAGGTGTGTTCTGTTGGTGGGCACAGAAATGACATCATATCTCGGAAGTCACTCCTGCAGTTTGTGCCTATAATTGTGAAACACTCTGTATATAAATTGTAGGCGTTCGAAGTCGTGGAAGTCTAAATCTAAATAATTTATAAAGGCGGTGTAGGCCTGCTTCTTAGGAATCTTGTTCGATAAGCTCTTTGAAAAATTACTGCGTCATATTTATGCTCTTTTCTCGCTTTGTCGGAGAATTATGCTTGTCTCTCTTGGATTTATCCTGCAGAGATGTTTTCAGTATAAGTTGAGGTGTTGACCAAAGGGACATCTCTCTTGAAAGAAGTGAAGATGGTGGAGCGTGGGAAGACTGGCCATTATTTTTTACTGCTTTTGTATGCGAAACTTAAGGGGATAACATTCTGGAGCTGAAAATAATCGCTTCTGGGACATTCACGGAAATACAGTGATGTTTTCACCATCCCTCATAAAGATAAAGTCGTTTCTAGAAAACGTCTATGCGTGCAAAAGGATTTCTCCTAAACTAGGGCTACTCAGCAGTGTCTATTAATATATATATATATATATATATATATATATATATATATATATATATATATGAGCCGTTCAGAGCAAAAGTGATGTAAATCAAAATCATGTAATGAGGTTTAGAGTAAAAATTCTGTCAAATACAGCGCAAAGTAGCAATTAATATGTCCTTCTTGCTATCTACTAACTACTAATGGTTTAAATAAATTGAATATTAATTGCTACTTTGCGCTGTATTTCACAGAATGTTTACTTTAACCCTCATTATATATATATATATATATATATATATATATATATATATATATATATATAATGTTTTACTTCTCCTCTGTTACCACGTGCGGCTCGCGACAGGATCATCTTGGCTGTCTGCGCATACGCGGAATGCGAGGACTTCATTAATAAATACCTATACTAACCAAACCTAACCTTCGTGTAAGCAAGATGTGTACCGGGACCACGAAGGGAAGGATTTGTTCTTGATTTGATCTGAAATATACGCATGAAAAGAAATCTAGATAATTATCTCGCTGGCGCTTCATGAGAGGTCTGCGCATACGTCACAGCCAAACTGTTCCTGTCGCGAGCCCTTCTTGCATTACCGACTTGCAGACCATTGCACTGAGGTGTAAAGGAGGAAGGATGTTGTCTCAGAATCAACACTAGATACCTAGACATTGCGGGCCTCCACGGATGTAGGATTGGTACAACGGAGAGTAACTGTAGAGACATCACAGGAAATTAACAAGACAACGAACAATCATCCAGCCCCTTAAAAGGAAGGTAAATGGCTTACATTGCCTACGTCGGGAACCGAACCGCGAACGGCTTTGATGCACAGCGGGTACACTACCTCAAAGCCACCACGGCGGACATATTAATATTCAGTTAGTAAAATTAGATTTATACGAAGGTGGTAACAAGAAATGTAGCAATTATTACTAAATAAGAACGTCACGTCATTGTAAATTAACAGCACAAAATAACTATTTATTTTAAAAAAATGAAAGAATTATTTTCGTAACATTTGGCAAGTGGAATAGAATCATATAATATGGAATGGTAGGGCTATAGTTCGTAACAGAGGAGAAACTTAATTATTTATATAATTATTTCTACTCTTGTCTGTCATTTCTGACAACCGTAATGATTAATTTACTTACTGTACGTACATAATTAATTTCTGACTGGACAGGTTTTCTCGTCCTCCTTAGGTAGACATTGGACTACTAGCATCAACGAAACAAGGACTGAAGAAGCATTTTAAATGATATGATAGGTATCCATCGAAAATTATTCATGTTTTAATAATAATAATTTATTTATTTATTTATCTATTTATTTATTTATTTATTTATTTATTTATTTATTTATTTATTTATTATTAATATTTGTGTGCTGAACAACAGCCAGAGGCCAATTATAGTTCAGCACAATACACAAACAGAAGATACAAAGGTGCAAAAACAAATAAATAATATCTTAAATAAACAGACACATACATAAATAAAATAGATAACAAGAACAGTAAATACTAATAATCAAAACGAAACTATACCTTAAAAGGATCTAAATTGTGCCCAAGCAAATTGGCATATTTTATGCATCTACAGACTGGAGAAAGTGATTTAGAATTTCTGTTATAAAATTTTTTTTGAAATCTTAAACCTTTTGTAGGAATACGAAGGCTGATGTTGTTTATGATAGACTCACAATCAATATCACCATTGATAACTTTGCAAAGAAATTGATAATCAAGATTTTGACGTCTAGAATAAAGGCTACAACAGTTAAAATATTTACAGGTAATCTCATAGTTAAAGTCAGAGGAATTGGGTATAAATCGAAAAGCACATAAGGAAATAAATTTTCTTTGAATATTTTCCAATTTAACCGAATCTGTTGAAGTAATGGAATTCCAGGCTACAGATGCATATTCAAGTTTAGATCGAACCAAAGTAAAGTATAGAATTAATAGTGACTCTGGAGTAAAAAAAAGAATAAGTTATAGACCTTATTAAACCAAGCATTCTTAATGAATGATTATAAATATATTGAACATGATCGTGAAAGTATAATTTAGAATCGAGTAGTACACCAAGATCTTTAATAGAATTTGTCTTAATAATACAGACGTTGTTAAGAGAATAGTTAAATTTTATGGAAGTAGTTTTTCGTGAGTACGAAATGACAAAAGTTTTTGTTTCATTAATTTTCATTCCATTATTGTCAGGCCAAAGTTCAATAGAGTTAATATCATTTTGAAGAGTTTCGCAATCGGCAGGACTATTTATTGAGCGAAAAATTTTTAAATCTTCAGCAAATAACAGGTAGTTTGAACTTATTCTTTTACATATGTCATCTATAAATAATAAAAATAATAGAGGGCCCAATGTAGATCATTGGGGAACTCTACATAAACAATTAAATGGGTCCTAGAGAGAATCACCTAGACGAACACAACATTGTCTATTAGTTAAATAGTTTTCAAATCAGCTCACATAGTTAGAAGAGAGACCAAAGTTTTCTAATTTATTTATCAAAATATTGTGAGGTACAACATCAAACGCTTTGCTAAAGTCGATGTAGATTGAGTCAATTTGACCTTGCGTTTCAACAACCGGCATAACAAGATTAAGGTAGGATACTAAGTTAGTAGTTGTTGATTTACCTTTAGTAAAACCATGTTGGGCTGAATTAATTTTATTCTTAACATAAAATGAAACATGTTTGTGGATTATTTTTTCAAAAATTTTTGAGAAATTGTTTAATATTGAAATAGGTCTATATTTGGAAAAAACATTTTTTTACCATTCTTAAAGATAGGAATAATGGATGCTTCTTTCCAAAGCATAGGGTATGTACCAGTTAATAAACTTAAATTAAATATAAAAGTTAAAACAGGTATTAGAATATTAGAACATCCCTTAATAATAAAATTAGGAATGCCATCAGTGCCCTTGGATTTTTTTAGGTTTAAGCTTTTTTATGGCTAATGAAACGTCTTCAACTGTAATTTTAGGTAAGGATAAGAAGTCGTTAGAATTATAATCCAACAAACAGAGATTAGAATTAGACTGTTTTTGAATCGATTTAAATTGATTAGCAAATGCATTAGCAATTTCTTTCTGATCAGTAATGTGAACCCCATTTATTAATAATTCGGTGGGATAATTATTGGATTTTCGAAAATATTCTACATATTTCCAAAATGTCTTGGATTCATTCTTCAAATTTTCATCAATGTATTGTAACCACTTAAATGTATCATATTTAACAATATCTTTAACTTGTTTTCTGTAATTGAAAACAATTTGATAATGATGATCAGTTTTGAATTTCTTAAAATTTCTATGTGCTTTGTTCTTTTTCCTAATAAGTATACGCAAGCTATTTGAAAACCATTTAGGATAGTGCGATTTTTTTTACGAAGGTGAGAGGAACAGCAAGAGATATAGCATTGTTCATAATCTGAGATAAAGAGTTAGTAGCAACGTTAACATCAGTAGCCTGATATATGGAATTCCAATCATGATTGTATAGAGTGGAATAGAGTTTCAAGTAATCACCTTGAGAATAATTAATGAAGGTACTAGATGGGCAGTGATCAGGTAGCGGCAAATAAACTTCAAGATTAATGGAGATAGATGGATGATAAAAGTCCTCCAATACAAGAGAATGATTGGCTAGTTCTACTGTACTGTTAATGATATCAGTAAAGACAAGATCAAGTAGATTTTTACTTGAAACAGTAAAATTAATTTGGTTTAATCCCAGAAGGCAAGACGAGGAATATAAATCACCGGATTTAATTTTTGAGTAGTAATGAATATCATTAAGATTAAAACCAGTTAACCAATACATACCAGGACAATTGAAATCGCCAATAATTAGTATTCTAAAATTATGACTATCGAGGTTTCTTTCAAGAAAACTGAGATAAGATTTTAAGTGATTATGACCGAAATCAGGTGGAAAGTAATGATTTCCAGTTAATAAATTAATACCATCAGCCATTTTAATTTCAATCCAAACACATTCATTAATAATTTCTAAATCATATCGCCGACAGATAAAAGGTAACTGGTTGTTAATCGCTGTTAGAACACCCCCTCTTTTTTTATTGGTGTCCTCGTAGGTTCTGTCTGCTCGAAACACAGAATAATTGTTAGGAAATAAACTTGTATTTAATACTGATTCAGATAACCATGTTTCAGTAAGACAGATAATGATATCATTATTACTTACTACATTTTAAAAAATTTCATCAATTTTTGTATTAAGACCACGAACATTTTGGTAAAATATCTCAAGATGATTATTAGAACTGTGCATTGAGAGTTAGAGAATAATATTAAGAGGCATTAACCATAGAATCAACTGAAGTACCTGGTGGAGCAAAATGCTGCTCAGGTTTAAGTTTACCAAAAAAAGGTGCAATGAGGCATCCCGCAGGCCAAACATCAGAATCATTGTTTAACTCAAAATCCCTCTCATCAACTGATATGTGAAAAGAGGAATACGACTGGTATTTAGTTTTCAATTTCATTATTACGAGAGACCTAAGTTCACGTTGATGAAAGAGTGAATCCTTAATATTATTCTCGTTTACATTAGGACTAAATCTAGAAACAAAAAGGTATTTGGTTCTGATTCTCTCTGGAGCCATTTCTAAGTTGCTATTAGTTAAAGTGCCAACTTTAGGATCTCGTTTCTTAAATTTTTTACGAGTTACAGTTTGGAAACCATCAGAGTCAACATTATTTGACAACGCAACAGTGCTATCGTCAGAGCGTACGACAGCAGAGATTACTTCATTACTGTTATGTTGACTAAGAGGAAATGAAGTACTTGGTGCTGAGTTCGCATGATTGCTAGATTTTACAGTGTCAGACAAAACACTACTGAAGGATTTAGCAACAGAGTTAACAATCGACTGTTGACCCAATTTAGAGACAATCTGATCAGGCTTACTAGGACAGGAATTTTTTACCATAATCTCAGCCATTTGTAATTTGAGTTCAGTATTCTCACTCTTTAACTCACCCATTTCTTTTTCCAGATTTTTAACATGTTCAAGAATAACTGTTAAAGTATCTAGAATGGACTCACTGTTGAGTCTCACCGTCTCGACTTGAACATAAAGGGACTCCTTACTTTGTAAATTAGGTAGATCAAGTACTCTAGTAGGCGAGATGATCTTCTTTTCCGCCTTATTGGTGGGTTTCACAGGAGTGTTATCACCATGAACCACCTTCGCAGCACTGATACACTTATCACACTTGAAGGAGGAAATGTCTCCCTTCATGAAAAAATCATATTCCACTTTACTCAAATTTAAACAGTCCAGCTCAAATCTTAACCCACAATGCCCAGCACACTTCAGGAACTTTTGTCTGCCGAAGAAAGCGGCGTTACATTTAGAACATGAATCTTTGCTAGCCGGCATTTTACGCAGTTAACTAAGCGCCTTAAATGAGGACACAGACGAATGTAGTAATAACTGAACACTGTGAAAACAGCGGAGCTACACAAAAAGTCGACTGCTCTTCATGACGACTATAAGCCGAATGATAATAATAATAATAATAATAATAATAATAATAATAATAATAATAGTATCCGAATAATATGTAATCATCGAGGCGCAGTTAAGGAATTGCACTGCAAGCTGTATATTCGCACGTTTGATTCTCGAATGAGTCATGGATTTTCTGTTTTAATTTAATTCTTCTCTCCCTAGGGTATATTCTGCCTCTAACAGAGACCAGTACCAGGAGTACTTTCTAGGTTGTGAAGGTGGTAAGAACGTAGGATTGATATCACTACTACTACTACTACTACTACTACTACTACTACTACTACTACTACTACTATACTACTACTACCGATTGTATGGGAAATGTGAGAGCCTTATCTTTCCGCTGTCCTACGGGTCTACGTGACTTATAATAATGAAACCATTATTTCACCTATGTTATAACCCGTTGAAGTGATCTTTCTATATGAGTTTTATTTTGTCCTTTTTTGTTTCTTTTAACATTATTTTGGAACTGACAGATATTAATGTTTCTTTCATTGACCAAGTAAATTAAAATTCTCACCGATATTTGACTGAATTGTAATAATTCTATTATGAGTCTAATATAGACCTACTGTACCATTATAAAATGATGTATTGTGCATTGCCTACGTCTGTATGCCGTAACAAGTTGCATTATGTTATATGTTATATGCATTATATAGGCATTAGGCATCTTCTATCTATACATTTAAATATGAAAAAAAAAATTATTTGATTAACAATATTTTCACCGTTACAATTACACATATATAAACACTAAATATAATCATTTACATAGAGATAAAACATTTTACAGAAGAAAAAGTTCGTCCAAAGGGCTGGACTCTGGAAGAGTACCCAAAACGCTCATTGCATTTCCGCGTTGAATAGCAATACTTAAGCGTTGACGCAAATAAGTAGTGCAACGGCGATCACCAGTAATGGAGATCAAAATTTGGCCGATTTGAGATACCAAAACTTTATCGTCATGATTCCAAGGACCGAAGGTCTCCACAGAAAATGGGACAAAGATATAATTGTCTAAAAGATGAGCATATTTATTGACTTTCTTCTTCACGGCTAATTCAGCAGCAGATGCTGCGCGTCTGGAGGTATTCGGTAAGTGAAATGGAGCTAGAGTGTCAACGCAAGTGGAGTCCCAAATTAAAGATTTTCCTCTAGACCATGGAATTAAGGTCAGACCATCGGGTCGTTTACCATCTGCGCGACTAATACCTGGTGGTTCCAAAAGAGACTGGATGCCACAAGAAGTCAGAGATCTTTTAATGATATCATTGAGTGATGTATGTCTAGGAATGCGACCCTTGCTCCTAGCACAGCTGAGTGCATGATGACCGTACATATCAGCAATTATCTCGCAAATACATTGGTGTGGCTGGCAGAGTTTACAACCAAGGCGCAAAGCTATTGCGATTTTAAAGGATGTACTATCTATTAGGGTGCCGATGTGAGCAGAAGGTAATGCGTGTAACCAAGCTCCAGACTCACTCTCTTGAAGAGCTAGGAGACGTGCAATGTCTTGTTCGGATGTGAAAGAAGAAAGGAGTGTATCTAAATTTTTTTTGGGAAAAGATAACGTCCCACTGTTTTTGAAATTCAGGATGGGCAGGGGGATGAGTGGTTTGTGAGGAAGTATACCAACTTGTCAGAGCATCACACACATGGCAGATTTCAGCTGCATCACCGTATAAAGGAAAGAGCGATTTGATGCAACGGAAAACTCCAAAGGCAGAAGAAAGAAAAGCAGGTATACAAACGTCAGAAAGTTTCCGAATGCCCATATCACCAAATTTAATTGGGACAGAGGCTTGAGTCCAACTAGTATCGGTAAAACTTATATTGAGGCTCATTTCCAAACTGGATCGAAAAAGAGCATCAGCTTTATGTAGGAAAGTTGGAAGAAGCCATAAAGGAGTAGTACGCGTAAAGTAAGTCATCTTAGGGATTAGAAAACAATTTTTAAGGAGATAATAAGAAATATGAGGATGTATTAGTTTTAAACGATCGATGAAATATTGCAAAGAAATTAGTTTTTCTTCAGCGATGTGATCGGCAGCTTCAAAAAAGACGGGAGATCCAAGAATCGTTAAAGTGGATTTTGATATTAGTAAAATACCCGGAGCAAGTTTTTGAAAAGAAGAGAAAAGAGTTTGATTAAACTTAGAAGAAAAATAAATTTCACAGTTTTCAGGATTAAGTTCTAACCCTATAGTTGAACCGAATTGAATGATTTTATTAAGATTTTGCAAAACACCTGAAGGGGCTCCACTTAAGCAACCATCATCTAAGTAAAAAAGGTTGAGTTCACTAATAAGTTCTTTAATAAGGGGATGAATTGTTAGACTAAAAAGTAAAGGGCCAGCCGGATCCCCTTGTTGGCAACCTGATTGAGACATAATTGTATCAGAACCAAAAAATAAAGTAGAAGGGTGTCTGTATGATTGCCAGAAATAGGGGAAATGTTGTGGAATTTTAAGTTTGACAGCTTCCAACATGGTATCTCTTTCAATACAATTGAAGGCATTTCTGAAATCTAACTTAAGAACGACTTTATCAGAGTGAGAATTGGCAGAAATGAATGAGCGCAATGAGTGAATAATACTTTCACAGCCCTGAGGTGAACCGAAGCCAAATTGATTCGGTCTAAAATATGCACTAATATCTTCTTTGACACTAACACAAGCTATTTTGGATACCAATCTTCGGAAAGTGTTCCCAGTGGCAATAGGTCTGATGCCACCATCCTTCTTATTGATCGCAATAAGGAAAGCTCCGTAAAATACAGGACAAATCCCAGGATCTAAGTCGCCATGTAACAGAAAATTGCAAAGGTGGGTTAACGAAGAAAGAAGCCGTTTACCGGAATCACCTGCAGATACAGAAACCAGATCCTTAAGGTGTTGAGGTCGTAAACCATCGATACCAGCCGCGGAACCTTCTGGAAAGCTCTGTAGAGGTTTCAAGACGTCTTCGCTGGTGACTGATAGGCTGGGTGCTGTAGGATCAGGAAGGTCAGGGAAGGAGGAAGGTCTAGAAGGAGATGGATGTCTAGATTTTAAAACATCATATGTAGCAGTTGTTGGATCTGCAACTCCCATATCCGAAGATAAGAAGCGAACAGCGCCACGGATATCTCCTTCCGAAACTTTCTGTTCTACACGACGGATGTGATTAGAAGGAGAATCACCTTTATATGAACGATTCCTGACATGAGGAGGATTGGATGGGAAGTTTGTCACATTGTCTTTGATTTTAGATATTAGAGATATTACCAGAAGGATCAGGAACTCGAAGAGCTAAATATGCGAAAAGAAATAAATCATGCCAGGAGGTAGTAGCATTGTGCGATAAACAAAAATCAATTTGTTGACTTAAGCGACTGGCAGCTGAAGATCTAGCGCCTTTAGGTATTCGGCGTAATACATTAACATTTTTCTTGTGGGTTCTTAGTTTAGAGAAAAAATCATCTATAGAATTAGGTGTAGAAGAATCTGGAATAAAAGATTGAGAATGAACTCGAGAACAATGAATCTTTAATCCTCTAGCAGATTTGAAAATCTTGGAATCTGTAGAAGGACAAATAGGGCATGAAAAGAATCCTTCCGTAATATTATTGGAAGAAGGACTTGAATCGATCAAAACATGAGAATTATTGACAGAAATATCAGACGATATTGTTGGATTATGATTCAAAGATTCATGACATCGGGCAATGTGAAGATTGATACCCCGTTGAGAAAAAGATTTGCCACATGCCTTACATAGAGCTGTTGAAACCAGGCAAGGAGTTGAAGTGGTAGAGGAAGAGCAAATATCATTCATATTCATATGGTGTTGAATTATCTTGGATATTGAGAATTCGTTATTATCAGTATCGCAAGTAAGGTAATAATTTGTTCTATATTAGAGCTATAATTAATGTGTGAAGTCAGTGGGTCTTCGTTCTTCTGATCTGGATCGTATAATATGTCTTCATTAATATTATTTAGCGATTCTTTCATAGAATCGTGACTGCGGGCCAAGTGAATATTAATGCCTCTAGTAGTAAAAGTTTTTCCACACAATTGACTTTCAACAAATATAGGCGAATAAGCAATACGTTATTCCTTGATAGTAAAGCTCCTCTTCCTATGCAAGTAACATGTACAAATCTTGAATTGTTTACCTTAGTTACGGAATAACTGAATATCTGGACGAAATTATATACACATATGCCATCACTTCACAGAATTTACACGAAACAAGCAAAGCAGTACTTGACTGGTAGTGAAGATCACATAAAATAATAAGTAGTAAGACACCAAAAAAAATAGAGCTTTGTATAATCGATAAGAAAGTTAATGTTGTTAAATCCCAAAAAAAATTTCTTCAAACCAAGAACGAGAAGATGAAATCAAGGATTTCATAGGAAATAGGCAAACGTCCACCTTACTAACATAATCATAGAAGAAGTAGCCACTAAATCACAATAATATAACACTTCAATATCCAAAAGTCCAGCAGTTGAAGAATAATGAACTAATATTTCGGATAATCACATAGGTAAGCATAAACATCAGTCATGGCCTTCTCAGATCCCTTATAAAATTGTGTAATATATGAATATAATTATAACACAGTCTATATCTAAAGAAGTTTTGCATTTTCAAATCAGATTCATTTATTCATTCATAATTTTCTGGCAAGGGCAGGTCTTTCACTGCAAACCCAGTACTCTCTAATCTTCCCTGTTTTCCGTCTTCCTCTTATTCTCCGCATACAATCCATATATCTTAATGTTGTCTATTATTATCTGACATGAGATCTTCAGCCCAAACTTTTCTCCGGTTGTTCTAATGTAGCCTTCAGTAGGCAGTTTCGGCTTAGCCAGTAACCCAGCCAATTAATTTTTTCTTACTGATCTGTTTCAGTATATGTTATCCAAAGATACAGAAGTTAATGCACTTGAAAGATATTTAACAAGGCTATATCAATTGCTAAATAATTTAGCGGCGACAGAATTTCTGAAAGTGAAATAGTATTTGAGAATCAAGGCCGAAGATTGGCCATGGATGCAGGCCTATTTTAGATTCGCCTTACTGTTGGGGAAACATCTGAAAAATCCCAACAAGATAATCTGTCCTAGGAGGAACCGTATCCACATCCGTGCACAGCTCCGGATCAGTAGGTAAACCGCCTAAAACCTGAGTTACGTAGGTAGCCAAGAAGTTAATGTAGTTAAATATTAAGGCATAAGCGAAGAAAGCCTTAAATTTTTTTCCGCATAAAAATTAAACGTAACTCGGGAAAGAAATTTAACAGAGGGTTCGACTGTTAAAAATGATGTCTGTCGCAGAGTTTAACAATATTTAATTACTAAAAACCCTGAAATATACTTGCATATATGCACTTCAAAATTCCGAAGTACATACTTATATGTGTACTAAAACGTAAGAGCCGGCAAACTTACCATAGTAAAGGATTCTGCGATAAACAAAAAGCTAGACATATGTATAATGCGAATATTCTCCGATTACTGTTCTCCCCTTTGACAGATAGTGAATGAAGATTATCCACTTAGAATCCCACAACAGGGTCGCCATGACTTTCCCAGCAGATTGAATAGCTTTTGCTTTCTTTGGAGGCGGAGAATCACATTGCTTCCATTGTTTTCACTGCGCTTTTTTCTCTGGTATGTAGTAGTGGTTGTAGTTCTATCAGTGGTGATAAACCGCCTCAAAAATGCAGCGTATTTTTCTCGAATCGAGTCAGAAAATCCCTCTGAATTTGACATCAGACTGCTTTTGTACCGGTGTTAACAAACGCTTGACCCACCTTGCAGGGACCTTTTACTGGCCCAAGATATTTACTAAGATGTGGCGCACACATTCAGTTGAGACACGCATAACTTCGCTAATTTTCCGCACTTTCAGTTGACGGTCATTTACCATATCGTGAATTTCTTCTACAATTTCTTCGGTTGTTGCTGTTACTGGATGTTCAGTACGAAGATCGTCTTCCACACACTCTGGACCATGTTTAAATAGTGCCGCCCTTTTCTTTCACAGTAAGAAAAGCTGGAGCGTATTTGTCCAGTGCAGCATCCATGTTGTCTTTAATTTCTGTTGGAATCATTCCCTTTTTAGGAAGTATTTAATGACAGCAAGAAGCTCGATATTTTCCGTTTTTTCCAATATGTTCGGCGCAATAAATTCAAAATTAAACTACACGAAATGTAGTCAACAGAAAATTATGATTTTTCATGCTTGAAATGATGCAAAATGAGACTAACAATGGCGCCATTGTTGACGTTTTCAATGCCATCTGTGTGTCAAACCACAATCTTTTCAAACGCATCTCGTATAAAACTATAAAATATTTTTCGCTATAAAAATGTAAATAGGCATGAAATAGATTCCTAGTGTCGAAATATGCACAAACGTCCAAATCTGCACATACATACACGTACATACATACATGCATTCATTCAATCATTCATTCATTCATACATACATACATACATACATACATACATACATACATACATACATACATACATACATACATACATACATGAACAACCATACGTCAATCATCTTAAATAAACATTAAACATAATATAATTACTAAATTTCATGAAGATATGCAACTCCTATACCAATACTGTATGCATTAGCAAATACTCGTATTTCTCACTACTATTCATTATGTTTGTAGTTAGATATTCCTTTATACAATATTTATTAAGTTACACTTCAAACATTATTCACACTGATAGTAAATATGTTAACCGTTTATATCAACACTAGATATTTTATAATTTTCAGAAGCTAATGTGATATTGAATTAATATGTAAGTGGGACAGATTAGTTATTTCTGCTGTCCTGTCTGAAAAGTATGAAATCGTAGGCCTAATATTCAAATAGATAATGTTTTCATACAATTTGCAATTTTATTACACAGTATAAACGTAGATGTATCAACTTTAATATTTGGAATATGACTCCGACATGGCCTACACTCACTAAATATGACATTGAACAACAAAGTTTCATTTAAAGTGTGTAAATTACATCAAATTGAGGTTTCCAGATTCATTTGAACGTCCACACCTGTGGAGTAACGGTTAGCACGTCTAGCCGCGAAACCAGGTGGTCCGGGTTCGAATCCCGATCGGGACAAGTTACCTGGTTGAGGTTTTTACCGGGGTTTTCCCTCAACCCAAATTGAGCAAATGCTGGATAACTTTCGGTGCTGGATCCCGGACTCATTTCACCGGTATTACCACCTTCACCTCATTCAGACGCAAAATAACCTGATATGTTGATACAGCGTCGTAAAATAACCTACTTAAATTCATTTGAGCATAAGATGGTAAAATATTACAATCCACAAATATACTTATCTGTAGTTTCTTAAGTAAGTCATTCGCATCTTCTTATCAAAGGATTCAGTAAATAAATATACCGTACTCATATTCCAGAAACTAGTCAAAGCAATACATTATTTAAGAAATAATTGTTTTAATAGTGTAATATCATAGGCATTAATAAATTCCAGTGCCATTTACAAATATAAACATAAAATATTAGGAGTAACATCGAAAATAATACATTACATACATGAATGACGACACTATTGTCTTTATTTATTCTAAAAGCAATTGATACAAAGCAGGAAATATCCTAAATTTCAACCGATCGAAAATATAAACGTATAAAAGATCGGAAATTTGAATGTCCTTATTTATATAAACATTGTTGCAGACGATGTTTTGAAATAAATTAAATCCGTGTTGAGCATTTTTTTTTTTTTTTTTTTGCTTCGTGTTTATACAGTGACTCTGGAGAATCCTTGTGATGGTCAAGCACTAATCTCCTAAAATAGCAGAGCTCCATTTTCCTGCATACCTCTTTTCCATGGTGGACATGTTCTGAGAAAATCACTAACCATTTTCATCATTTACTGCAGCAGAATCTTTGGGGAAGATGTGAGATGAGAATGGAGGAAGTGAATAAACAACAATATACTGCAACCAAGTTTTCTATAGCATGACAACAGTTCATCCACAGTCTCCTTGATATTAGTTGCTCAATTGTTCCCGAAGAACTGTGAATAAACGTGCTTAAAACTTATACAAAATTCCTGCTTGATCGGGAAACCATGCAAAAGTAACAGTCATTCATTTATACTCTTCGTTGTCTTCCTCCAGATCATGTGTACTGTGAAGGACATCCTTTTCCATTAATTCAATTTATTAGGTTGCTGACATCAACGTCGAAGAATACATGCGGAATCCGAGTTTTATCCTGGTCCCCAATTTTACAACCAAAATAACAGTGGTAGGCTTTTTTGATTAATGGAGGTTTTGTGAAGAAAATCTCACTTCTCCTCACAAATAGCAAAATCTGTTAGCACTGTTCACATAGACACGTAGCATTTTTGTTCTCTTTAACAGAAATCGCGCTTATCGTCAAATCCTATAAATAATATATATATATATATATATATATATATATATCTCAACTCACCCATACACCTGGCACTTATGTTAAAAACGAACTCAAATAAATATTACAAATTACTGAAGTTGAGCAGAAGAAAGACAAGAAATCACTAAAAATTAGGAGGAAGAGATATTTACCACCAGGATACTGAAAAAACATTTAAGGAAGACAAACATTGTTCCTTTAAATCTGCCAAACTATTGTATTTTTTTAACTTCTATAAAACCCCTAGAAAATCACCCCACTATAACAAAGAAATAAAATAAAAAGCAGAGATAATTTTTAAATTTTCTCGTTGATATTCAATATCAGCACGTTAGAATTGATAAGAATTGGCTATTTTTGTTTAATTTACATTTTCATTGTTGAACATTGTAACCATTGTTCAAAATAAGATTTATATTTCAAGATATAAGTATAAGGATCCCGACTTTCTGCAAAAAAAAAAAAAAAAAAAGAAAGAAAATAATAAGAAAACATTTCCTCACTAGTAACACATACACATCATCGAGATATTGACAAAACGTGTAGACTGTTGTCCTGTTTTCATACGGTATACTTATTTCAATCTGTAAAATATTACTAAACAAAAAAAAAAAAACAAACAAACAAATTGCCTCCCGATTGGCATTTGCACTATATCTCTAATCTGCAAAGAGTAAAAACAGGATTCAGTCTCACATAGACATTTTATTTTCCTCACAATACTTTCAACTGTGTGCAGTATGATGAGTACTTTCCTGGAAATTTTTGCGTATATCTTTTTTATGTGTTTATATTTTCTCTCTATAATTTATTCCAGAAAATTCCTGAAATGAGATGCCTTTGGGTTTTATAATTATATTTGGAAACTCTCAAATTTATTTTCAAAACAAAAAAAGTCACGCTATTTTTCGGGAGATATTACTCTCAGAATGGAAGGTGAAATTATTTAAGATATTCTGAAAAAAATATATATACTTATTACATAAGGCTGCAAAATAGAGATTCTTAGGCATAATATAAGCACATCAAATTATTAAATATGAATTCATTAACTCTCTATTGGATCGGAACTTTAACCTCAAGACTCCTTACACACAATGAAAATTCCTCATTTGGTTTAAGTCCATCTCGAGTCTCCTTACACACAATCAAAATTCCTCCGGAATATACAGGGTGTTTCAAAAATACGGGGCATAATTTCAGGTATGTATTTCCCACATGTAGACAATCAAAATAGTTCATTACAACATGTGTCCGGAAATGCTTCATTTCCGAGTTATGGCCTTCACAACATTGATATTCACCGGAAAGTTTTTCTTTCCGCAGGTCGTTGTCATTACAGAAGATGTTCAAAATGTCCACCTACTGCTTGAATACAGACCTCACATCGATGTCTCATTGACCTGCGAACACGATCCCAAACTCCACGAGTATTGCGTATGTCCTCAGAACATGCCACAATTCGATTCCGAAGGGATTCCAAATCAGGCACCGGACACGAATAAACCAATGATTTTAAATGGACCCACAAGCAGAAATCGAGAGGGTTCAGATCAGGTGAGCGTGGAGGCCAAGCAATTGGGCCACCTCTACCTATCCATCGATCAGGAAACCTTCAATCCAAGTACCGGCGAGCCGTACGACTGAAGTGTGCAGGAGCGCCATCATGCAAGAAGTGAATGTGCTGACGATTGATCAGTGGACTGTCTTCTAAAACATGAGGTATGGTGTTTTCCAGGAAGTTTGTGTACACCTGCCCCGTAAGTCTGTTTACAAGTACATGGGGTCCAACTAATCCATCACGAATGATACTGGCCCACATGTTGAGCGAGAACCGAACCTGGTGATGAGATGGAACAGTTGCACGTGGGTTTTCATACGCCCATACATGCTGATTGTGGAAATTTGTTATGCCATCTCGTGTGAACTGTGCTTCATCTGTAAATAATACTAAGGCAGGAAAGTTCGGATTTACACCACACTGCTGCAAGAACCACTGACAGAACCTAACTCGTGCAGGGTAATCTGCTGCTGACAGGGCCTGTACACGTTGCAAATGATAGGGATACAATTGATACTCTTTCAACAGTCTCCAGACAGACAGTCGTATGAGGAACATTGACTTGCAACGCTACCCTTCGTGTGCTGATAGAAGGAGTCATGTTCACAGTCTCCAGAATCTCCTCCTGTACTTCTGGAGTTGTAGATCTTGGTCGTCCCCTTCCCAAACCAGGAGAGTTAAATTTTCCATACTCGCACAGACGGTAATGGAGACGTACAAATGTCTTCCGATCTGGACATTGTCGCTGTGGGTACCTCTCCTGGTACAAACGACGAGCCAGCGCAGCATTGCCGTCCGCCTTACCGTACATGAAGTGTATCTCTGCCAGCTCTTGATTTGAATACATGTCGCACAGTCTAACGCCTACACAACACTGAATGTAACCTTCGCGTCGGAATGAACTGTCAGAGTGCCCTCTTAATGTCTCCTTTGACGGCAACGACCTTCGGAAAGAAAAACGTTCCGGTGAATTTCAATGTTGTGAAGGCCATAACTCGGAAATAAAGCATTTCCGGACACATGTTGTAATGAACTATTTTGATTGTCTACATGTGGGAAATACATACCTGAAATTATGCCCCATATTTTTAAACACCCTGTATACGTATATATGTATGTGTATATAGCCTATATATAATTTATATTTCGAAGTGATATAGTGTTAAAAGTTGTGTAATCAAGATGTACAAAATTCCTCATTTGGTGTAAGTCCACCTCGAGTCTCCTTACACACAATCAATCAAAATTCCTCATCTTGTTTAAGTCCATTATCTATTGTGTTCACTTTATATATATTATATATATATATATATATATATATATATATATATATATATATATATATATACATCCCTACATTAATCGTCTAGATCAATATTTCTCTGTTAATTTCGAATGAATAATTCTCAATTAGTATCTGTCGGCTTTTTATTTCATTGGATTGAGTTCCTGCTCTTGCGTGGATGCCTGCCTACGCTGATGTATTACGAAATGAGATTTCTAAGAAGTAATTCTCACCCACATCGGCCGCAAGCTGCATTTCTAGTATGGTATGCATGCAATCCCAATGCCCCCTGGAATAACCTTTTCTCTTGTTGCCGACAGGTTGCAGGAACGCTGGTAAAATGGTGGAATTGAGAAATTTTGACAGAATGAAGTCGATATCTGTACTGGAGAAACAGAAGAATTTCGGGATATATCCCAATTACAACCTTGTCCTCCAAATGCATCACAATGGAATTTTCAAGTATGGCAGAGACTGGAACCCGGTACGCTTGCGTAACAGTCTGATATTCTATACCACGCCGCTACCTCATGAATTGTCTGTCGTTTATTCTTTCTTGAAGTAATAATTTACACGAAAACGCATTATAATATTTCTACACT
The DNA here is from genome assembly GCF_040183065.1 of Periplaneta americana. Taxonomy (NCBI): domain Eukaryota; kingdom Metazoa; phylum Arthropoda; class Insecta; order Blattodea; family Blattidae; genus Periplaneta; species Periplaneta americana. Next base: position 106,110,155 of record NC_091120.1, on the reverse strand, counting down.
GCGGAAAAATATTGAGAAATCAAAGTTACTATATGATACTTTCATGTTACTTATCATGTTATTCTATAATTTTATAGGTATCTTAAAGCAAGAGAGTAAAAGAAGTTAGTAAGCATTTCCAGAGATAATGTCGATAAAAAATTCCATATTAACATATTGTCGATATGTAAAGGTCCACATATTAAATTGTCCTACTTTTGATTTCCTATATTAGTCTAGTCTAATAGAGAAAATGTCCGGCAACGGAGTCGTCCAGCACACATTAAGGTCCAAACGTCCATCATACATTAACGTCCAGCAGTATTAAGAACAATCTAACATTTAGTTGTAAAAAATTGTAGTGTTATTCTGTAATTCAAATTCACTTCCCATTACAAAACAAAAAAAAAAAAAAAATCACCTGACTCTTGGAACGTTTACGACTTAGTTTTGAATGGAAGACAAAAGACAAATAATGTTGTAAATCATTCCATTTATAGTACCAAATACTAACTGACATTCGACGTTTTATTCAGCACCTACAAGAGGAACAGTCAAATACAATAGGATTGGTCACTTGAGTGTTAGCAGTCATACCACATAAAACAATCTTTATACAGAGAGGGAGGCAGCGAAAAGTTGCCGTACTATGCAGGGGACGCCAGGGAACAGATTGACTGCAATTGACTGCTCGACTCACCGGTCAGCTGTAGCTGCGCGGGCGGGCGTTCAATTTCTCCTCAAATATTAATTGTTCATTACGGTAGGCCTAAAGTTCTCGAGTGGTGGAGGTGGAGTGCACGGACAGTGGGAGGAGTACGGAGTGTTAGGTTACGGGTAGAGTCACAAATAACACAAATAATGTTCAATAAGATGTTCAGTAATGCAACACTACGTAATAATGTGCGCTCAACAAACACACCCCCTGCATAGTGCAGTAACTTTTCGCTCCGTCCCTCTCTATATTATAGAAGACATCTGATGAACCAAATTATAATTTTCAACACAGTCGGAAATTACCACAGCATTGATGATGTTGTTTAGTCAACCGTCCGAAGACAGGTCTGGTTCCCACAAGTGACACCAACAAGGCATCACTCATCATGAAGCAACTAGGCCAGAAGATAATGGGATTGGGTGGCCATTCCTTTCCCCCCTCCTTTCTATACATTGCAGACTAGTTACATATTACACTGAGGATCCTTCAGATGTATGTAAATAATTGTTTTTCCTCTGACACCTATCAAGTGAGATGTACATATCAGCCAGCACATCCATGAGAGGTTTACTACAGCATAACAATAAAAATTATATCGCTATCTGGAATCCATTTCATACCACCTCAAACTTCATAGCCATGTTTCAAGTGATTAATAATAAAAAGTGCATGAAATTCTATATCACTCTAAATATTCTATATTTTTCCAAAATTTTTATTTCTTTCCGTTTAGGCATTTTCCTATTATGAAATGTGCACATTTTGTTCAATGGACATTTCATTTAGGAGGGCCTTTTTACAGTGGGAAAGTATTAATAATTGGAATTATTGAATATGGAAATTTTGGGACGTATGACATTTTTTGTATGTGGACGTTACAAAATGGTGGACATTTTAGTATAATGAACCTTTAGACATGACCATATTTCTGATAACCCAAGTAAGGCCTACAGAGACGAAAACCGTATGTCCCCTACGATATTCAGAGTGCTTCATCTACGGTTCGTTGGAGAGAACGTAGTATTCAGGATTTGTGAGACCTGCCAATAATCTGCACCATGCATGAAGTTCTTTCATCCATAAATATAGCATCCCCCACAGGAAGTATTAATGAACTTTATTCCTTCTGCCTGTGACACCATGATGACCTGATTACTCATACTTCGGTCTCATCACGGCACTCTTTTCTCCCCTATGTTAATTTAGAATTTTGGAGCATGACAGACATAACGCTTTTCCCAAATTTTGCTTGCAGCATCTTAAACAAAATTCGAGAAAAATTCTCAGTATACAGATTATAATTGCGCTATTGAAAAGAATGATTGAATTTATAAACAATGCATCTTGCTTACAATATTTAGAAGTAGTGTCCTCTAATATACAAGGGTGGAAGTTAAATACTCTTCAGATTTTCAGAGCGAATAGTAACAAAAAACGTAATACCATATTCGTAGGAAGTCCATACTTTTCTCAGAAAAAATATTCCCCCCCCCCAAAGTTTAACGCCCTCTTATTCAGTAACTACTGTAATGCGATTATGATTGTGATTTTTGTCCATATCAATAGAAAATCTAATAAGTAATAATTTACCCCTCTGGCACATGTCAACAGCGTTGATAGTTTTCGGATGCATTTAATTTAATAACCAGTAATTTTAAGCCACTGACCGATTCGACCAGCTTGCAACATTGTGGTCAGAAAGGGAGGAGAGGTAGTTCACTAAGGAGAACAGAGTTGACCTCTTACATCTGTATTACGAGAAGAAAGAGCAGTGCGTTAGCGGCGTTGTTGCCAGATTGCTGAAACTTTCAACTTAATTTTCTAATTAACAGTACATTTAATCACAAAACGTAAAATAGGTTTTCTATTCATTAAAGTGTAACCTATCGTCCCTTTCAATCACTTCCACCCTGTTCATTATATATATTTTAAAGTTTTGAAATCACGTCCTTTGTAGTAGGATAAGTTATGTTTCTAGTATAAACACGAAAAAAGAATATGGATGAGTAACTTGCATATAAAATATTTCGTTACCACCATTATCCACGAGGTTCTCACTGATATGTACATCTATTATCAGGCACTACATCTCACTTGAAGATATGTATCAGAGGGAGAAGAACTGCAGAACTCCCTGCAAAAACGAGGTAGCTCCACTTTTAAAAAGTTCTGGAAAACTACAAAAACATTATAAAAATTCAAATTTTAACTGAGATTCTTTCTCTTTTCAAAGTATACATAGGTGCCTAGGAGTTTCATTATATCACTCACACACAATTATTACTCTGTCAACATTATAAACTGTAACACAAGACACAGCAGATACGTAATACACACACACACACACACACAAGATGAACCATAATTCGCGCAGATGCAAACCACCACGCAATTTACCGTTGTAAACTATGTCTAAATCATTCTTTCCGACAATTTTCTGGAAACCCTGGATAAACGGCAGCATGAATGCAAAGTCAACCCACCATTACACTTACTCGCTTCAGTTACGTGTTGTGATAGTTTAGTGGTAAAGTGAAGGAGTGTAGAACACTAACATGAGGTTCAGTGGTCGAGTCCGCTAAGAAATTGTTTTTAAGTACTTAATTTAAATAATAAATCTCTTCAGAGTCCGATGGATTTTGTTGTACGGCTTCATGCACCAGTAACGACTGTCAACAGGGATATGTTGCATAACGTACAGCAGTCATGTCAATTGATGCCCATAGACGCAAGCTCGCGCTTTAGAGCTCAGGAGAGCCTGAGCGCTTTACAGCGGAAAGGAAAGAGACAGACGAAAGAGGTAGTATATGCCGCTTGGTCGAGCTATATACAGGGATGGCCAGCACTGATTCAATGGATGAAGGGAAGACAACTTATTAAAACTGTATCCATGTTAATTTTTAGATTTGTCTGAGAAGTATAAGTGCATTATAAGAATGTAAGTTTTAATTTTAATGCTCATTTTTCACAAGTTTGTTTTTTTATTTAAAAGGAATATTTTCTCAACTTTTTTACAGAAAAGTGAAATTTTCACATACAATATGTTTATTTCGTAGCCTTGCAGGGACTGAAACAAATTTTCCATAAATCTAGTGTAATCGTAAATATGTAATACTGAAGATAATGTATTGAAAATTTTGTAAATATTCGCAAGGAAAATATGTGTAAGAAACTGAATTAACAAAGCAACTACTGTTACATCATAAACAAAAGATAAGTGCTTATGTATTGTAAAAACATAAACTCTATAGCTTCAGCAGATTTCGAGAAAATAATATAATATTATAATGATAGGAAGTTGCGCGCCAATATCACCTTAAAAGCATATTGCGATAAGAGTTTTGTTATGCAATATTAGTCACAGTTAAAACATATACAATACCTAGATAACTTTGCTTTGTACCATAATATTTTTTGATTAGTTTATTGACTACTTATTTTATAAGGCTAAAGATGGGATCAATACCAATTCAAACTTATCATGACATACTCGATCTCTTTCTTTGGGATGACACTTTCTTTACGAATGATGTGTTTAATTTACTTAGTACAGTATTGTAAGTTCTACTACTGTGGAATTTATGTAAATATTCCTTCTTAACTCTTTCTTAGGCTATTAACGTTAAAACACAACTGCAATATTAAGAAATTGGTGTTAGTAGCCTAATTTTGTTTTACAGACACTATAGATAATATCAAACAGAAAGAAGCCATATAAAATAACGATATAAAATTTCACGTTCCGTTTGAAGTTTGTGCACTACTGTTTTCTTAATCCAACAGACTGCTTATTCATATACACAATCCTTCCTCCTTCCATACCTAGCGCTTGATGTCCGCGCACTACATCAAGGTCTGAAAAATGCGCTTGCTTTGACATCATTGACGTACAGCAAGACAACTGATCTCCATGCACAATCCTCAAGTACTACTTGAGGATTGTGCATGGAGATCAGTCTCTTATTAGAGCGATCTGTTATAGGGAGCAACTCGAGAGGAGAGACCAAGTAACCTGGGCAGGTAGATTACGCAGAGGGTTGGAAGAAATAGGCATGGGATTTATAATCGCGGAAGATTGCAGGAACAAGCGAAATGTCTGGCGGAAAGTCAAGAAACGCCTGAAGGATATAGACAGGCAAATAACAGAAGGGGAATGTAGGGATAAGGTTGCTCTGGAGATCCAATCGATGATCAAAACAAATTGGGGGGCCGAACTATATCTCTATGGAGGTAGCAAAGATGGTAGACTGGGTTTAATCTGGTTCCGTCTAGGAGCCTGGAGGGCACTTAAAATCGTCAACGAAGAGGGGGCGAGAATATGTCCTCTTTGCGGTAGAGGCGAGACATCACACCACATTTTGTCGGAGTGTGAAGCCACAGAAGCTCTGAGGAAACGATTCCTGCCAGAGTCCTTCATTACATCTAGCAGGGGGCACTTGGCGACATACGCTGTATTAAATAACGTTAAATCCTATGACAGTGTGGGAAAATTTTTGGCAAAAGTTCGACAGTTGAGGGTGGAATTGGCCGAGGGGGAGGGAGCCGATGGATAAGAGAAAGATTTATTAGTGTTGCAATGAGTAATATTAACATTGAGCGAATGATAGAATTAGGAGATAATGTTTTTTTTTTAACTGTGTATTTTGTATTTTATTGCGTGTGTATGTTTTTATTTATATACTGTATTACCTTTATAATCATTATTTGGATTATTTGGTGCAGCTTCAACAAGAAATTGAATTGTTTATACTGTATATATATATGTGTCTGTGTGTGTGTGTGTGTGTGTGTGTGTGTGTGTGACACTGTGCGTGTCTGTTTTTCATATCTCCCTTTTATTTTATTTGTATTATTTTTGTGAAGTTTGGTATAAAGCTAGATTAGTTATAATAGTGGTAATCAATGATAACGGTAGTAATAATAATAACTGTTGTTTCACTATTTTATTATTAGTAGGCATTATTTTCGTAGCCTTTAGTCCTGGTTTCATACAGGGCTATTAACCTGGCTCGAAATGCTCAGGGGGTTAAAACTGTAACTGAGTATATTCGAGTAATTCTTGGCAGGCGCGTCCTAGTCGCGGGGGTGGACGCTCTTAGGAGTGACTAAGTTCTGCCAAGGACCCAGTCTCGTGGGGTATAACACGAAACCCTTGCCCAGGGATACGGGTGAAGACCTCAACAGCAAATTGGCGGAGAATATTAATTCGGTACGACAAATTTGGTGGAAGAGGCAACCCTCCTATTGGGGATATACAATAGAGGGGGAGATGAAGACTCCAAAGCCTAGGAAGGCAATCATCTAGGAGAAAGTACTCCAAAATCAAACTCTGGCCCTCCTCGAAGGGAGTTTTGCGGTCGGGCTGGTAACCCACCCATAGAAAAATTAATTACTCATAAATCTCAGAAGGGGAATAGCCGGATGGATCCAACGATGACGACACAAGCGCGAAAAAGGAGATTGATCAAAGGTATTGACGAAGAGCTAAACATAGCTTCCTGGAATGTGAGGGGGATATGTAATAAAGAGGCTGAATTGGAAAAAGAATTAATGAGAGGCGATGTAGACATTGCCTTAATTTCTGAAACAAAAAAGAAACTTCAAGGATCGAAGGAATTGGACAATTATATATTATTTTATAGTGGTGTGCCGCAAGAGAAACGAGCTGCTGCAGGAACAGCAATCTTAATTCTAAAGAAGTATAGGAATAGAATCCATTGCTATACAATAATCAATGAAAGACTACTCAGTATTAGAATAAAAATAGCACGTGGATATTTAACAGTAATAAGTGTATATGCCCCTGAAGAAGGGAGAAAAGAAGAAAGCATACAGTTCTACAAAGACCTACAAAAACATTTAGATACGGTCAATAAAAATGATCAATTAATATTGGGAGGAGATCTAAATGCAAGAATTGGCCAGTCACCAGTGAAAGATATAATAGGGAATAATGGAGAACAGACTTTGAATGAAAATGGCAAAAGTTTGAGAAACTTTGCTGTTTTTAATCACTTAAAAGTGACAAATTCCTTTTTCAGACATAGAGATATTCACAGATACACGTGGACTAGCAGAGGTCAGAAGAGTATAATAGATTACATCTTAGTAAATAAAAGATTATCGTCCCAAGTGCTAGATACAAGGGTTTACCGAAGCTATGATGTTTCTTCAGATCACTTTATGCTAATGACCAAAATTAAAATTTTGAAAAGATGGCTGAAGTTAGGAACTAAGAAAGAAAATGGAAGTAAGAAACAAACATTTAAGGTATATCTATTAAAAGAAGATAGTATAAGGAGATTATACTGTCAACGTTTGGATAAATATTTGGATCAGCGAGGAATTAGCCTAAACGTTAATACAGAATGGGAAGACCTTAAACAAATCATAATACAAGCTGCAACAGAAGCTCTTGGAAAAAGAAATAAGAAATTAACAAAGAGAGGGCTTAGTATATGGAATGAAAAAATTGCATCACTAATCAAAGATAAAAAAGAAGCATATTTAAAATATTTAAATTCGAACTCTGAAAGTGATTTAACTGAATATCGGAAACGAAGTGCTCTTGCTAAAAGAGAAACAAGAAAACTACATAGACAGAGTTGGGACAGATATATCAGCAATTTAGAATATGATGTTCATGGAGCTCAAACATCGGCATATAAGATAATGAGACACTTGAATAAATCGGAAAAGGATACAGTAGAATTAAATAATATCGCTGAAGACGACTGGCTAAAATATTTTAAGGAGCTTTGGACCAACCCTATTGATATCAAGCCACAACAAAAAAGTAACGAATACAATGAAGTAGATAATATTACAATGGAAGAATTAAATGATATATTAAACACATTCAAAGCTAATAAAACTCCAGGCAGCGATGAAATGAATATAGAGTTAATTAAATATGCATCGCCTCAATTAAAAATGCGCTTTCTAGATGTTTTAAATATATGCTGGTCCGCTTTGCAAATTCCAAGTGAATGGAAAATAGCTATAATACGGCCAATATTTAAAAAGGGCAAAAGAGACGAATGCAAAAATTATAGAGGTATAAGCCTTCTAAATACAAGTTATAAAATTTTTGCTAAAATTATAACAAGACGTCTAAATATCATATCGGAAGTTCTATTAAATAACGAACAACATGGATTCCGAAGAGGACGAGCATGTACAGACTGCATATTCATAGTAAAGCAAATAATTCAGAAAAGAAGAGAATTCAATCAAGAGACACACCTGCTATTTATAGACTATATAAAAGCTTTTGATAAGGTACTACGAGAAAAGCTATGGGACATTTTATTACATAAAGGATATCCACAACATCTAGTGGAAATGATAAGGCAAATGTATGAAGGGACGGTCATCAGTATAGATAAAGGAAATCTTAAAAATATTTTAAATGTCAAAAAAGAAATTGTCAATTTAGGAGTAAGACAGGGCTGCCCATTGTCGCCTACACTTTTTAATATTTATTTAGACGCAGCAATAGCCGAATGGCAAGCGCAGTTGAAATATGATTTTAAAGTAGGATCGACGATTTTAAATACTATTCTATTTGCCGATGACCAAGTAGTCTTTGCTGATAAGGAGGACAAACTGCAGCTAGCTCTCTTTCAGCTAAACAAAACAATGTCCAAGTACAATCTAACTGTCTCTCATGAAAAAACGAAGGTCATGGCCTTTATTGGGAAATATCAGATACGTTCCAAAATTATCCTCAATAATATGATATTAGAACAGGTGCGACATTTTAATTATTTGGGGTGTGATATATCTTTCGATGAGGAGCGAGATCTCAAACAAAAGGTGCATAAATTTCAAAGTATATGTGGCACCATAAAACGAACATTAAAAAACAAAACACGAAGAGACACGGTTTTAAAATTTTATAAAACAATGGCAGTACCAGTATTGGCTTATGGAGTTGAGACTTGGGCCATGAACAGAAGTGATAAAAGAATAATAGAGACAGCTGAAATGAGATTCTTAAGATATGTCGCTGGCTGTACTCTTAGAGATCATATTAGAAGTGAAGATATAAGAGCACATCTGAATATTTTTTGTTTGAATAAGAGAATTGAAGAAAATCAAGTTCAGTGGAAGGAACATATATCCCGGATGCCGGATGAAAGATTAGTAAAACAGGTTCTGCAATATCGCCCAACAGGGTTGCGTGATATCGGCAGACCTAGGCGTCGTTGGGAAGACAACTTCTGAGACGAACCAGGCCAAATGGCCTATCTTGTTGTTGATGATGATGATGATTATTTTCGTTTTGAAGATTCAAACTGTGCATAGTTACAGCACGAATGGCCGTATGAGCTCGTGCGAAGGATCTTGTGTACATGAGTTTGTATAATTTATTATGCATCAATAAATGCACTTATCTATCTATCTATCTATCTATCTATCTATCTATCTATCTATCTATCTATCTATCTATCTATCTATCTATCTATCTATCTATCTATCTATCTATCTGTCTGTCTGTCTGTCTGTCTGTCTGTCTGTCTGTCTGTCTGTCTGTCTGTCTGTCTGTCTGTCTGTCTGTCTGTCTGTCTGTCTGTCTGTCTGTCTGTCTGTCTGTCTGTCTGTCTGTCTGTCTGTCTGTCTGTCTGTCTGTCTGTCTGTCTGTCTGTCTGTCTGTCTGTCTGTCTGTCTGTCTGTCTGTCTGTCTATCTATCTATCTATCTATCTATCTATCATTATTAGGCGCGCAGACGTCTGTCGTCGTATGGAGGGTAATGCTTTTGAGCACAGGTTGTAAATAAATGAAATACAGTACAATAAGGGTGAAAATGTATTGCGATTACTAAAGAAACAACCTAATATTTAAAATTGTATAATGGAAAGATACATCAATAAATGAGTTAATGAAAATACTGGTACTGTAGTTCATTTCGAAATAAGTTAAAAAAGCAGTAAAATGTTAATAATACAAACAACTTTGTACATAAAAAATAAGCGGAGAGACGGAGATTCGCGCGCACACACACACACACACACACACACACACACACACACACATACATATATATATATATATATATATATATATACACATTAAGAAATGTTATTAACTTCAGGGAATTATTCTTTGAGATATTTCAAACGAAAAACTTTCAATACAATTTTGCTCGTTTTTGCTTCTTTTCCGAGATAAAAATTCTTTTACATGAAACATTTCATAGCGTGTTTTGGGAAAGCGATTGATTTAATCCCAAATATGCTCATTCATTTTGAGACAGCAGGGTATTGTGATAATAAATTACTGAAATAATTTCAGTTTTGTCCATTAAATGTGCAGAAATCTGATCCGAACAAATATAAAAATTGTAAAATTTCTTTGCAGACGAAAAGTTACAATTGTTAGAATCAGATTTCTGCATATTTAAAGGACAAAACTAAAATTCTTTTAATAATTTGTTATAATACACTGCTCTCTTAAAATGACTGAGCGTATTGGGAATTAAATTAATAGCTTTCCCAAACTAAGCTATGATATGTTTCATATAAAACAATTTTTATCTGAAAATGGAAGCAAAACGAGCAAAATTGTATTAAACATTTCGGTTTGAAATATCTGAAAGAATAACTCCCTGAAATTAATTACACTATTTATGGTTGTCCCTGCATATTTCTTCAGGAGATGTCTCCTTTTTGCAACGATACGATTGGGAGCTCAGCTCCAATTCCACTACAGCTTACTACCAAATGCTCGGAATCACATTGTTCTTTTACTAAAAGGCCGGGCATGTTTTTAACATATGAAACAAGTAAAACATTAATATTGGCGAAAAATGAAGTCATCCCCTTTTTTATAGGGAGCCCTTCAATTGTTTGTATATATTTGGAGTAAGATAGTGTAATATGTGACTAGTCAGCGATGTATGCAATGGAGTGGGAAGCAACTGGCCACCCTACCCCATCATCTCCTGGGTCTTTAATGATGCCATATTGGTGTCACTTATGATGTTGAAACCTGTCTTCGGACACTTAACTAAACAACAACATTATATGCACTACAGAGCGTTATCAACGTAAGAGGAATCATCCCACCATCTTTTGTGGACGTCCAATATCACGAAACCATGCTGCTTTGAAGTCTGTTATATTCTTGCCTATTTTTTCTGTATCTGTTTGTATTAATCGGCAAAGGGCGGTAGACTCCAAATGGACGATAAAATCATTTGTATTGTTTAACCACTGAACAGATTGGGGGGGGGGGGAGAGGTATAGTCTGACTATAAGCAGAAATGAAACAAACAGATATAAATATATATTTGGTGAAAAGTAATAAATTATACGCATCTGTTATTACAAATATTATTTTTAATATAATTAATTACAAACATTTATCTTGAATTAAAAGAAATAATAAGTAAGTAAATAAAAATTAGAAATAACAAATTTAAATATTTTAATCTCTCCTTGTTACACATTATTACCTGATTGTATTTAATACACTAGATCATATATACTCTAACTGCTCGGCGTTATAGGTTTTGATTGTAACAACTTTTGTCAGGTTTATTATGCTGCCATCTAGTTGTTACATAAGTGACGTCATAACTCCTGTTTGAATTGCTTTAGCGACTGTACTGCCATCTCGTGTTCGTTTACGGCGGACGAGTGGCGATCGTGGCGGTTGTTCTCTTCAAAGTGCTACCGATTTTAACATAGGGATGAGCAATTTCTTTTTAAGTTTGTGTGTATGTAATCTGGGTTAATACTAAACTTAAGTTTGTTTTATTTTTCTGTAATAGTTTAACGGTTCTCCTTTTCTCTGGCTAAGATTCTGATTCGTATGTTAGGTTAGTATTCACATTAACATACATATATATATATATATATATGGTTTATATTTTAATAAACATTTATTTACTGTCATTAATTCAATAAACTGAAGAATGTAATAGTGTAAACTAGAGACATTTAAATAATGCACTTCCGATACGAAAATGAAATTCCTCAACATTTCATGTTAAAAGTCTTCGGCGTGTCTCATTGCGCGCAGAGCGGTTAACCCTTCGTGTTAGTTTTCTTTCATAATGGCAGATATTACAGTAATGAACAGAGAAGCTTTAAGTCATAGCGGGCGAAATCTAAAATAACGGATTTAAATGCAAGCCTTTCTCACTCTCATGCAAGAAGTTTTTTTCCAAGGAATATATTTCTCCTCTGCTACAGGAAAACCGACATGCGATAAAAAAAGGAATAAAAGAAATTTACACGAAAAGTAGGTGCAGTATTCCTTTTCTCAAATACAGTATAGATTTTCATAGCGGGGTGCTAAAAAAACGAGTACGAGTTACTAGCTCTGGGTTTCTGTGACAGATGAGAAGATTTGCACATTTGACACGCCAAGCGTTTGTATTTTGTTCCGCCGCGAACACTCCTCCCCTCCCACTCCGTTCCATAAATCACATTGATGAATGTTGCACAGGGCTTCACATAACAGGCAGAACAGTGCAGCTGCAGTACACGAACGATGCTCCGAACTCCGCAATTTCTAATCTCTCAAACGAATAAATGGTTTTAAAAAGTGAAGAGAATAAGGTTCCAACACAATAGAATTCCGGTTGTGAATATGTATTTCCCAGTGACAGATAGTTATGTTGTTAAATTTAACGTTTAAAAAATCTTCCGTTCAATTGTAAAGCTGTATTAAAAGTGGAAACAATAGGTCTGTTGTGAGAGTAAAGATATCTTCAACCGTTTTTCTTGTTTTATTTTACGAATATCTGGAATTTCAGACGTACAACTAAGTTATTCCACAAGCGAGTGTCTGTTGTATCCATAATAATATGTAACAAATACTAACAACAATGAGTTACAAATAGTTCAATGACATCATTTCCTGCTACAAATTCAGAAACCCGAGTTCCATTCTGATACCAAAATGAAACTGAAATTCACAACCATAAGAGTCTGAATGTGCGTTCCTTTTCTTCCTTTTGCATTTAGATGTCCTAAGTGGTATCTATTACCCAGAATTTGACAGATGATGTCTTCAGAGTTAGTAAGAATCTTGTCCTTAGATTATTGACTCCCAAAGAGTAGGTTATTCAACTCTGCTTTAATATTGTAACTTTTTTAGAATAGATCATGATATTAATTTCTCTTTATTTGATTCTCATTTTATTGGTTCTTATTTCTTACGTGTGATAGGATCCCAATAATGGCGATATCTCAGAAACGAAATGCACCATTTAATGGATTATGTATCTCTGGCCGTTATTCGCCAAATATGGTATCCGCATGATGGCGCTCCATCTCACTTTAGTCAGAGAGTTCGTCGTCATTTGAATCATAGTTTCCCGCAAAGATGGATTGGTCGTGGGGGATCCATTGAATGGTCTGCCCGATCTTCAGATTTAAATCCGATGGATTTTAATCTCTGGGGATATTAAGTCTTTAGGTTTTGTAGCTTCTAACCTAATGCTAACTTTCTGAAAAGTCCTACGTGGGTTTGAACAAATATCATAAATTTTATGTGCCAAAGCATGGAACATAGGGTCAGAGATGCATCGACGAAAGAGGAGACCACTTTGAGCAATTTTGTAATAAATTGTTTTTTTTAAATAAGTTGCTTAATGTCACTTCTACTGAGCTTGTTTGTTTGTAGTATAGTAGGTTAACTCTGAAACCAGGCATTTTCAAGATCATGTTCAGAATAAATCAAAGAGTTCCAGTATTATGTTCTTCGGAATGACTCCTCAAAATATTTGACACCAATTTGCATACACCATCTATATGTATACACACGCACGCACACACACACCACATACACACAGACGCACGCACAATAATATTTAGCATCAATTCATGTTTGGCTTCCATAGATAGTCTTATGAAATTTAATTATTCTCTGCTGTTTCTCTTATTAACCCATTTGTATTTTTGACACACACCGACGAAGTGCAGGTTGTAGGGGTCGCTAGTCTGCTGATACGAATCTGCGCTCGTGCGTGGGTTCGATACCCGCTTGGGCTGATAATGTGGTTGCATATTTCCCAGGTTTTCTTCAACTGTAAGTCGAGTGTGAAGTAAACACTAAGGGCTGTATTCATGGACATTTTTAGCGCGGGTTTCCGGTGAATGATCAGCGTTTTTCGTATTCATAAACCAGTGTTAGCGATAGGATATGATTTGAATTCTGTACTAGTAACCAGTGGATAGCCGGGGCTAGCTTAGTACGCTCGTAGCTCGTGCTGCGAAATTTCTATGAATAGCACCCATAGTGAATGTTCGGTCTCATCTCACCAAATACCATCTCGCTGTCACAAATTCCATCGACGTTAAATAACATAGTAATTAATACAGCTTCATTAATAACTGACTAAAATAAAATTTTACATAGGCCTACTGTACAGTGTATGAATCTTGTTAATAGCATCTCAGTTTTTCCATACATCACTTGCAAGAGTGCCAGTTCCAATGTGCTATATTAAAAAGGCGATATTCATGCTTGATTTTTTTATAGTACCAGTTGCGGTGTTACGTATAGTATACTATCTCCAGTTCAACCAATACACAATATGCAAAAACGCCAGTCTAGCTGGACAAAATTAATAACTACTGTGTATTGTAACGGATTGTTATGAAACTTTCTACATACCTTGTAAATAGCATATATGTTTTGTGTACAAACTCTGATCACGTTTGTTTAAGAGAAACTACCCCTTTACAGACGGTGGTTTTAGACAAAATGAATAACTTCTCTACATTCTAACGGATTTTTATGAAACTATGTATAGGAGTTACAGCCACATATGTTTTTTTTTTTTTTGTTTGTGTAGAAACTCTGATTACGTTTGTATGAGAGGAACTATTCCTTCATAGGAGTGAATTTAGACAAAATTAATAACTTTTCTCCAATCTAACAGATTTTTATGTAAAATTGCAGGGAAGTTACAGTTAACATAAATTTTTTGTTTACAAACTATATTTACGGTTTCATAAGAGGAACTACCCTTTGTTTGTTAGAGAGGAGAGACGTTATTAATTCTGTGTAAATGCACACGCTATAAAGGGATAGTTTTACTTGTGTAAACGTAATCATAGTTTGTCCACAAAAAATATGTGCTACTACTAAGGCTTGCACAAAGTTTCATACCAATCCATTAGAATGCAGAGAAATTATTAATTTTGTCCACTTAGTAGATATGCTTTAGCCTGACGTTCGACGTCATGTGAATAATTTTCTAGGCCTAAATCACTCACACAGTGATTAAAAACTTCTTCGTTCAATGATTATATTCTGCTGTTAAACCAAACATGCAACAGTTGCCGCCGGATTACCGTGTGCCCCACCACTGAAAAAAATTAATTACTGATAAATGCGCAAGAACGCGCAAACTTTAGAACAAGGAGTCAACACTCTAAATGGTGCAGTATTAAATGGCAACAGAATTGTTATAACCGGACGTGAACGGCTATATTAAAACTCACATTATATTTGGAGAGTTTAAATTTTTTTAAGTTGTAATATTTAAACCGTACTCTAAGAAGAAAAATACTTTACGAACTTCAAATTGAAGTTACATTAGTAATAACGTACCTATTTGAACAGATTTCATGTCTCACAACAAAATAAATCACTAACAATTGGCTCTTTTTCACCCACATAATAAGCCTCTCTGTCTACGACTGAACAGGAGCCAGAAGTATTGGAAAGAATTCATTGTTAATACCATTCTAAAAATAGCTTTCTCCTGATAAAACAGTAAAAGCTATTCTTCACAACATTTCTTCAAATGTTAAAGAACATAAATTCATATTTATCTTTGTTTAACTAAATAGGTCGAAATTTAATTTTTGTCCACCTATATTGAGAAAATTGCACACTGTGAATTGATACAATATAATATACATTATTAGAGTGGGGAATAATTTGAAAACCACTCTTAACGTACTAATTTTGCTTCACAAACGAATTATAAAAAAAATTGTTTAAATAAATCTTTACTTTAACCAACCAATTTAATCTTTGCAGGATTTAAAATCTCAGAAATAAGCGTAAACAAATTATATCATTAAATGTCATTAACTTACGTTCATAAAACCGGAAAAATCTTATAGCATGTTCTAACAAAATTATTGCCCTAGATGGAGAGACAAAATAACTTTAAAAAAACGCAGGTGTAAAACTACTAGAGGAATAATTGGCCCAAGTCATTACAACAAAATCACACGAAAGTTTCCACCCTTTTTTTAATTCTAACATTAGTTATTTTAAGAGAAAAATAAAATTCCACTGTTGAACCAATCCAACATAAATTCCTTCTAATACCGTTTTAAATCTTAAATAGTAGGTTACAGCAAATATTTCTGACACTTCACGCCTGTTCCAAGACACTTTTGTTTTTCCTTTTCCTTTATACTCTATGTCCGAGCAAGACCTCTGCTCATTCGGAAGGTACTAGTACTTTGTCTTTCCTGGCTTTTATTATTAAACTTAGATTACAGGGTTGTTTCCGATCTCTGATAACGAATTTGAATGACATCATGTGGGTCAGGAGTCACACGACAGCTGAACTGTGGCGCGAGGTGACAGACCAGTTGTGAGTGATCTCATAGTCAGAGTGCACGGCGGCTCACAGCAGAAATTCCCAAGAAAATCGAGCCTTTTTGGGAGGGGTACATAACAACCCTTTCCGATGCCAAGTATAGTTAAGTAAAAATAAAAGAAGGCTCCAATAAACGAGGTTTCGTTATTTCCAAGAAAGACATCTTCTGTGTACTTAATAAGATTGGTGAAGGTCGAATGGAATTAATTTATTGTATATCATCTCGAGGGGTGCTGCGACTTGTGACGGGAGGTGGATGTGCTTGCTTTTTTCCCCTCTGGAATCAATCCCATCCGTGCTTTGCCAGTCTTATTAGGTACACACAAGATGCCTTCCTTAGAAATAACGAAACGACGAGTTTTGCAGGTTCCTATGCTTTTCACGCAACTGTACTTGGCATCGGAAAGCGTTGCTATGTACTCCTCCCAAAAAGGCTCGATTTTCTTGGGCAATGCTACTGTGATACACCGTGCACTCTGATTATGAAATCATTCACTACTGGTCTGTCATCTCTCGCCGATATTCACCTGTCGATGTGATTCCTGACCCACATGACGTAATTCAAATTCGTTATTAGAGATCGGAAACAACCCTATAGTTGTTGTTTAGTCAACTGTCCGAAGACAGGTTTGAACATCATAAGTAACACCAATAAGGCTACACTCATGAGTCAACTACGCCAGGATATAATGGGGTAGGGTAGCCAGTTCCTTTCCCTCTCCAATGTATACATCGCCGATTAGCTACATATTCCACTAATTAGACTTCACATGCATGCAAACATTATTGTTCTTCCTCTGACACATAACATCAAGTGAGATGTACTGTCTGATAATAGATATACATATCAGCCAGAACCTCAATCAGCGGTATTATATTAGTTATAGTTTATAAATTTACTTGAGTTATTCATCTACGTATGTTTAAATTTAAGTTATTGTGTAACTTTTGTCCTTGTGTTCTATAAAAATGTATTTTGGTATACTAGTATATTTCTATTTTTGTATAATATGTTTCAATTCACCATCGGCTTACCTGAATTGTTGAGATTGTTGTGTTGCCTCAGAGAATTAATATAAATGGATCGAGCGTCCGATTCGGAAGACGTTGCATGCGTCAGTGGCGTGAAAGTGTTACATGTCACGCGGTCGCATGTCGGCGGGTGCACCTGATGTTATTAGGGCTTTCAAGATTGTACGCAGCACGCGATATGCTTTACGTGTGTTGTGCCCAACCTTGAGTACTGCGCGATGATATGACGTATCATACTTGTTGGTGTTATATCGATTTCAAATCTGTTGCAATTCTTGCTCCCCGGTTTTCTCTTTGTTCACACAGTGGTTTTTAGTGTGTGCATAAATGAACACTCCTTAACTTGGCTCTATTGAGGTCCGAACTCGGGACACATCCATCAAGATAGTCTTACATTAGTTCATCGTGCGCCATATATGGATTATTAGGAATCATATTCTGTCCCAGGGCGTACGGAGATAAGGTTAGTTGTTCATAGGTTGTATTGGCGTGACGTCATGTTTCGCGCACGACACAGGTATTATTAGGGAACATTTGTGTGCAGTTGGCGTTCTATTCAAGAATAAAAACTAGACATCGCAGAATATTCATAATGCATTGTAGTCATAAAAAATGACACTACGACGATTTTTTCTTTTCTTTTTATTTTTTATTCATTTTTTATTGATTTATTTTTACTGGCAGAGTTAAGGCTCTAAGGCCTTTCTTGCACTCAACCAGTATAAAAATACATAGCCAATATTATAAATATCAGCAATACAGAAAGCATGAAATAATTAAAATAATGTCAATAATAATAATAATAATAATAATAATAATAATAATAATAATATTAAAATATAGCTGTATTCCGTAACACGTAAGTCTAACAGCAAAACAATTGAGGGACTCAGAAGCAAAGTAATGCAAGTGACGTTTAGTAAGTTTTGAAATAAATGAATTTGAAGTTCAAAAGGAAATTAAAAAATCTGCTACAGGACTATGTTGCTGCAAATTTACATTTGTATATGTTGGTACCTATATTTTTTTAACTTCTAAATAGAAATCATATATTCTGAAATAGTTTAGGTAAAATAGGGTCCTAAAGTCACTTGTATTATTTTGCCACGAAAATATTTTTATGGAGAAGTAATATAAGTGCAAGGGTTTTCAGTATTTGTATATCATTTAAAAGGAGAGCAAGAACATTGCTTACAACATAGAATCATTCCTGTCTTAAAAGCATTTGAGCTTTCTTATTATCATATTATAACACAAAATATGTCTGCATAATCGAAAGAATCAATCAATTTTCTTCATGTATCCAGCTGTTTGCTGACAACATAAAGTCCACTATAGTCCACTGTAGTTTATTTAGTTCTTCTTTTTATGAGAAATGAGGGCTGTTTGATCAGCGTTCATTACAGATGCCTGTTGCTAGTAGCCAGAGTTGGGATGTAGTCAATATATACTGCAGGACTGTGTTTTCTGCAATTGGTACTGATGATTTTAATTTACTTCTTTTGTGGTTTATGGATGGACAGTATAGAAGAATGTGTTCCAGGTCTTCATCATGATCATTAAAAAAATATGGTTTATTTAACGACGCTCGCAACTGCAGAGGTTATATCAGCGTCGCCGGTATGTCTGAATTTTGTCCCGCAGGAGTTCTTTTACATGCCAGTAAGTCTACTGACATTAATGCCATCGATCTGGGTCGGTATCGAACTCGCAACCTCGAGCACAGAAGGCCAGCACTATATCGACTCCGCTACTCAGGTCGACTAATCATGATTATTAAACCACAGACAAGTAGGTGTATCAGAAAGATGGAATCGGTGTAGGTACAATTGTGTGACAATGTGACCTGTTCTGTCTCTTGTTAAAAATGTTTGATCATGTCTGGGCAAGTTTTTGTACATTTCCAGGTCATTTGGTTTCTTTTGTATAGGTTGTAAAATTTTTCCTTTGTCAGAAGAGAGCCAATTGTTGATCCAAAGGTTTATAAAATAAGACTTTACTGAAGCAAAAACTCTGGATAGAGATATCACTTTAAGGGGTCTTGGTTGCAAATATGTTGCCGGTTTGCAATATTATCGATTTTCTGGTTCCAGGTATGCCACAATGACTAGGTATCCATTGAAATGTTATTTCCTTTTGGATTTTTTTTAGTTTACTAGTTGTTTTTAAATTGGAATAATTCTATGTTTGGTACTTATTTAAATATAGCCCCCTTGGAGTCGGTAAGTATGCAAATAGGTTTTTCAGAAATTTGAGTAACACACTGAAGAGCAGCATCAATAGCTACCAATTCAGTGTCAAGACTGGAGGAGGATGAACATGGTATGAAGTAACTTTCTTGATATTTTGGAATATAATACCCTGCTCCTGATGTCCCATCATCAGGGTTTAGAGATCCATCTGTATAAATTGGAATGTGATCCTTGTATGTGCTGCAGATTAGTTCCATGGCATCTAACTTAAGAATGTATGCGGGATCATTTTTGGAATAATTTCCTGGAATTTGTATGCTATGTTCTGGAGTTACCCATTTCCATGGAGGAATTTCGTTCACAACTGGAGTTTTAGCAATGAGTATGTCTGTGATATAGATTGGTATTTCTACTTTGTTTATTTTGTAGAAATTACACAGGATATTATCTGACAGTTGAGAACATCTGAGATCTGGATGAGGCTTGCAATTTTAAATACATTTTAGATCCTTTATTAATACATAGTGTCTGATTGGTTGAATATTACTTTCAATTTCTAGGGCAACAGTTGATGTGGTTTATGGTACTCCGAAAGAACAGGGTTAAGAAAATGTTTAATTTTAATTGAAATTCAGCCTTAGTCGCTGTCCATTACGTCTCTAGACTCATTTGAAGAAGTCACATCTCTCTCTGCTGCAACATCCATGTTTCTATCATAAAGTACATCTGTAGGACTCCTACCGCGAGTATTCTTTGAACTTTATCTTCCACGCACTCTTCCACGTCCACGTCCTGCAGTCCTAATGCTTCAGGTCATCAAAGAAAGAGTGCTGTATGGGTGGGATGAATTTCTATAGCTATTACAAATTGCTCCACTTAGCAAACGTTATCCTTGTTGGAGCACTGTTTAGTTGGTCCAGCTCAATGTGTGCAGGCCTTCCACGAAGTTGTTTCGAAAAGTCAGCGCTGTAATATATTACCTCTCTCCATTATTTATTTATTTATTTATTTATTTATTTACTTATTTACTTATTTATTTATTTATCTATTTATTTATTTCCATAACAGGGCAAAGCCCCAATTACAATAGACTGTACAGATAAAAAAGAAAAACAAAACATATTGCATACTTCACGAAAAAAGAGGTAAAACAGATACAAGTGTAATTACAAATTAAAAATGGAAAAGAGAAGAAAAAGAAAACAAATATATATGGCAAATATGGCACATGCATTAGTCATACACAGAAGAAACGCAACAACACTATGTAAACGCGCTTGTATTAGTTTGCCTCTCAGTCAAAACTCAGTATGCATTGTAATACAAGTGTAAGGCCAACATGGAGCAGTAATGACTGGAACTGCACTTATATTACTTTTTCTCTGAACAGAAGTGACGTTAAAATTTTGAATATACACTTATCTCACTTTTTAAAAAAATGTCACTAGTATCACTTTGCTTCTGAGTACCTCAATTACAATATTTGAAGGGTTCAGAGCCATAGTGGGACAAGCGTTATTTATTAATAACGGAGAAAGCAAGGGTTAAAGTTAAGTGAGTACAAAATTATAATGAAAATTGACATATCATTTAGTTTTAATGTGTATACTTTATATTACTTGCTAGGCCTATATGTTTCCATTTAATTATGGTAATAACTTCATTTTAACCCTTGCTTTCAACGGTTTTAATAAATGGCGCTTGGCCCACTATGGTTCTGAACCTTTAATTTATTGTTAAATAAGATAACTTGAACCAAAGAAATGAGTAACTTTTTTAAGTTGGTTATTTAACGATGCGGTATCAACTATTAGGTTATTTAGCGTCGATGAGATTGGTGATAGCGAGATGATATTTGGCGAGATGAGGCCGAGGATTCGCCTTAGATTACCTGGCATTCACCTTACGGCCGGAGAAAACCTCGGAAAATCCCAACTAGGTAATCAGCCCAAACGGGGATCGAACTCGCGCCCGAACGCAACTTCAGACTGGCAGGCATGCGCCTTAACCGACTGAGCCATGCCGGAGGCGACATGAGTAACATAATGAAGGAAAATTGATATATTAAAAATAAAAATCATAGTCTACAAAAGTAATATTTGAAGAAAGATCATATTCAAGAGACGAAAAATAATCACTTTTGAAAGTAGTCAATATTCTGATACTGTTTTACACTATGTATACTATAATACGCTATTTTTTACTATTTCCACTACTTTAATGATGTGGGCTTACGTTGATCAAACATACTTACATTATTATACACTATTTACAAAATAAGTAGGTTATAGTATTATTAAATATTCGATTATTTACATTGCTAAATGCCGTTTGGATTAGCTGTATATATTAAGGGTTCCGAGCCATAGTGGGTCAAGCGCCATTTATTAAAAACGGAGAAAGCAAGGGTTAAAGTTAATTGAAAGCCATAATTCAATGAAGATTGACATATAATTTAGTTTTAATGTGTAATACGTTGTATTACTTGGTATATGTTTCCATTGAATTATGATAATAACTTCATTTTAACCCTTGTTTTCTACGGTTTTAGTAAATGGTGCTTGGTCGACTATGGTTCTGAACTCTTCATATTATGTCAAAATCAAGTTCAAGTCTAATAAGTGTATAGTTTGTGCGTCTTATACTTTTCAGTTCTGAAAATGAGTAGACTACCACTAAATATACGAGACTGCGATCCTTTACCTGAAGCGGAAAACTTGAAATCATCAAAGATATGAGAACATGGACATCGTGCTACAGCCCGTAAATTTCATGTACGAGTACCTGAAATTTGCATCAGTCACTGGTGGTCAGGAAGGTAAATTTCCCAGTGTAAACGCTAAGTTCCACTTCCTTTCAGAAGTGGGATGCAGAAGTGGGATGCGCAGCTTATTCGAGGGTGCGGGGTATTCGAGAAAGTACGGTAAGCAAGGAATCCTTCCGAATGATAGAAAAGGATCGGAATGTAGTGCTTACCAAATCACCTCGTCCTAGTATCGATGTCACGGTAGCATGGAACTCTACCTCCAAGTGACCATTATACATACGTCTTCATGCCGTTACCTTAATATTATTCGATTAATCCACATCTTTGAATAAAGTGGAAAATTTCTAATCACAGTGTGAATCGTTTCTGTTCGCTGGTGCGCTAATAAATGAAGGTACTATTGAAACCAATGCACACTTTTTATATGTTTCACATATTCTTGCGTTCTCTTATAGAAAAAATAGCCGCGTAGCATTATAACGAAAATTTTTTAACCTTTGTTGTTTTTATGAAAGCATATTTATGCACAAATAATTTTACAGTCTGCGTTGAAATGCTTCAGGGTGTAATTATATTAAAAGGTATTTACATATACAAATCAGTGGAGAAGCCTACACACGTTTGATCAAACAGCATGTATAGCAATAATCACTGTAATTAATTAATAAATAATACTAATATAATTCATTAGTGAAGATTGTACTTCTTTCAAAACTATGTAGTAAATGTTATTACTACTAAGCGAATTCTATCACACATTTTTGAATTTGAGGCGTATAGTGTACTTCATTTCTCTGAAAATCGTGTACGTATTTATACGTGAAAGCTCTAAAATAGCGAGTAAATGTAACATAAAAATTGCATTGTAAATTTTCACGCCACGTGCATAATTATTGCTCCATAAGTATTTGTATATTTATTATTCATACTCTAATAACTTTGAAAATAATAATAATAATAATAATAATAATAATAATAATAATAATAATAATAATAATAATAACAATAATAAAATCAATAATAAGGATAATCATAATAGGATTCCTTCTGTTCGTTACGTCTCCATAATTCTATTTTTTATTAAATTAGTTATATAACGATGCTGTATGTAGGCTACTACTAGGTTATTTAGCGTCGATAGCGAGATGGTACTTGAAGCTGTAGTCGGGTGGTCCAGTGATAGGAAGATATTTTTCTTTTATATAAGTCATAGTATAGCCACAGTCTAATACTTACAGTCGCGCAACTTCAACACTTTTTTTGCCAACACTGGCGACACTAGGGCCCAAGCGGCAGGCAAGGCACTGGTCATAGGGTTGATACAGTCTCGTTCAGCCAGCACGTGCTTTAAGGAGATGCGAGATGTTATAATAACGTTTTAATCATGCGTCGGAATAAAGGCAATGTGTGCAATGACGAAAATTGCAGTAACAACAAGTTTAAATCTCCGAATTTGTCGTTCTTCAGATTCCCTTAAAGACCAAGAGAAAAGCATAACTCAGTCATAACCAATAATCCACGTTGTAGGTACCCTACGTATTGTGTTCTATAAAACATTTATAGTTATCAGGTACCTGTCTGTATGTCAGGAAGGAGAGTTTAAATAAAAACAAAGTTAATACCTGTTACAGTATATTATTTTTTTTTTGCTGAGATCATATGTATAAATGTGTAACCATTCCGATTTTGGATAACGTATCTACAGTTTTTAATGCAAGTAAATCCATAATTTTTGTATTCGTGTTTTTTTTTCTTTATATTTTTCAAAAGTTGAATGTTATATTGCATTCAAATAGGGATAATGGTGTTAATTTTTCAAGAATTCATGGAGTATTGTAATCCTTTTGCACTTCTTGAATAAATCCAGACTGTGTCGATAAATTTCTGATGTGTTGGTGTAGATTCATGTGGCAGACGTATTAAGTTCTCAAGAAATAATAGAGCCTTTTTTAATTTAATATAAGAAACAATATTTTCTGTAATAATTTGCATGACTGTTATTGGTGTTGATTTTACATTCCCAGTGATTATTTGAGCCGTTCAGAGCAGAAGTGGTGTAAGTCAAAATTAGGTAATGAGGTTTAAAGTAAAAATTCTGTAAAATACAGCACAAAGTAGCAATTAATATATCCTTCGTGCTATTCACTGTCTACTAATAGTTTAAATAAATTCAATATTAACTGCTACTTTGCGCTGTATTTTACCGAATGTTTACTTTAACCCACATTACCCATTTTTAACTTACACCACTTCTGCTCTGAAAATAAAATTTGGCCTACATTTTCTGAGTTAATTGAAGTTACAATTTTTTTAACAAAATTGTGTGTTCATTTATTTGTTTTCAACTACGTCATATTAACAGTAAGTGCATGTAAATTACGTATTATACAGGTAGGATAAATTAAAATTAGGCATTATGTGTGAAAACTGGAAATGTAATGTAAAATGCGGTAAATTTGCCATAAAAATTTTAACCATAGGCCTAACATCAGCACTATTTGTGACTCAAATAATGAAGGAAATACCGGTTCTCAAAAAATGGAAAAATAATGAACTTCATAAATCAATGTCTATCATATTAAGGATTAAATCCTCCCCTTTTCTTTATTTTCAAGTTTACCTCAGCGTCCGAGTTTACCCCAATTTTCGGTATGGAAAATAGTTAATTTCTCAGGAAATAGGTAGAGGAGTTCACAACGCGATGTACCCTACGAGATATGTCCTACAATTTTGAAGCTACTAATTTTGACTCTTCTCAAAGGAAAATAATATCGAGTTCCAATGATTCATAAATATATTTAGGAATGAATTGAATTAACCGTCCACGTTCGAACAATTATATTATTTCAAACCATGATACGTAATCAGGGCCATGATTCAGTTGTAAGGAGCAGAAAGAATTACATTTATTCCTAGCTCATGAAACTTGTAGATTAACTGCGTGTGAAATTCTTTTAGGATTCAGAATTAAAATTAATAAGGATCTTATACACTTACTGTATAGCATAAAAATACAAAATAAATTACGCAAAACCCGTTTTCTGATGTGTTATCATATGTCGTGTGCACACTTTTAGCTTGCCTGCCGCTAGAGGGCTATTGTCGCGCCAGCTGTCAAATGTTGGCATATTTTATACGTATGAGTTGCGCGACTGTAAGTATTAGACTGTGGTATAGCTTCATCTTAGATATTTCTCTATTTCCTTGAGGTGTTTAACCTACGCGACGGGGATCAGCGAAGCGTGTAATAGGCACTTTGTTCTCACAGTCTGGCAGGCGCCTATCGCATTTAAACCAGTAGACGCGAGGTAGGATATTGAACTTTAGCATAGCATAGGCTTCAGAAGCGGGGGTTTTTCCTTGTCAAGCAACGCGCTGATAGCGTTGTCTGAGGCTAGCAAACAATAGTAACGTCGGGTGAGCGCATCACCATAGCTAGTATTTAAAAGGGGGGCGTACCGAGACGCGCTCTCAGAATATTACCTGCCAGTCAGCCGATCGCGTGCTCACTCAGAATACTACCGGCACTTGAGCCAATCGTGTGTTTACTCAGAATATTACCGGCCAGTGAGCCGATCGCGTGTTTGCTCATAATATGACCGGCCAGTGAGCCGATCGTGTGTTTACTCAGAATATTACCGGCCAGTGAGCCGATCGCGTGTTTACTCAGCACATTACCGGCCAGTGAGCCGATCGCGTGTTTAAAGTGGAGATTTCGCGCTCTTTAGTTTGTGATTTACTCAAAAAAAGTAGTGGCAGTGATTTTAAACAGGCGTTAGACGAGATAATCACGTTGCCGAGATCACATGGAAGACAACAGCCAGTATTCCGTCGCTTGGACTCAAGTAAGGGACGTGATCTGAATAAACATACTTAGTGGAACTTTACTCCTTGGTTTCTTTTCGTGTGAATGACAAACATCACAGTATATCCTACACCCACAAAACCACAAGGTCCCTGAGAAGAGATCACCTCTACCGGGGGACAGCATCTTTCATCGGCGTCTAACTGGGCAAACCGACTTCTACTCTGTCGGCGACGCGGCAGAGGAAGGAGAGGGCATCCATCACAAATGACGCAACCAACTCGTGGCACCAGGTAAACCGTCGCATACTGCGAGATGAGAACGAGCCACGCCGGTTGCTTTCCATATTTGCATTACAAACCATAAGTAGCTAAATTATGATGATATGACCAACATTCTGTCATTCCAAAAATTCAGTTAATACAATAGACATAGAATTAAGAATTGATTCTCATTTCCCACTCAAGGAAAATACATCTCAACTTTCTTATCGGGAATATGTGCCAACTTTCCTGGATTTTTAAGAAAATTAATTTATTTCATTATGTGTTAAAATGGATTTGAGGGAGGTGGGATATGATGGTAGGTACTGGATCAATCTTGCTCAGGATAGGGACCGATGGCGGGCTTATGTGAAGGCAGCAATGAACCTCCGGGTTCCTTAAAAGCCGTAAGTAAGTAAGTAAGTTAAATACGACTGAGAGGGATAGTCGAGGAGATATCGTCTCGGACTCGTATTTGGAAGACCCTTGTTCAATCTCGAGGCCGGCCCATCTGAGTGTGGGGTTTTTCGGGGTTTCCTCCAAATGCAAAAGCGAATGCTGGGTTGGAATTTATTTTTCGTCCACCCTGAACGCTCTATCCGTTGTCTATATATGTGTTAGTGTTGTCTTTAAGAAAAAATCCCTGCGTCGAGCTATTCCCTCACCAGAGGAATCCCTCCGTTGTCCATATATCGTGTGTGGCCCGCATAATTATCCCTCCCTAATGCGCACTAGCTTGTAATACAGAGAAGGAATAAGGTTAAACCGATAAAAAAAGAAGAAGAAGAAATGTGTTAAATAGACAGAACACTATAAAACAAAATAGTTAAGTACACAAAACAAAAGACAAGGTGCGTGTTAGGGAATATAGCCTATGAATTTAAAAATTATGGCGGAAATAAAACAGGTATACAGGGTGATTCACGTGGGTTTACCGCCACTTACAGAGCTTATTTCCGAAGACATTTTGAGGAAAAAATGCCATATAAACATGGGTCCTATTCTCAATATTTTCAGAGTTACATTAATTTGAAGTTTTTTTTAATACCATTATTCTTTAGTTTTAAGGGTAAAAAATATTACAGATAAGCAATGAACTATTCAGGAGTATCATTTTTTTAATTAGTTAGTATTGTGAAGCTAAAAGTATGTTGTTAAATCCAGAGTTACTTCGTACAGAATTTCTTTTCGATTTTTAACTATAAAGTTACATTTTTCTTACTCACTTATCACAACAATTGTTACGAATCATGCCACTCTTGTAAATTCTATACAGAATTAAACTGTAAAGAATCAAGTTCCTAAAGTCGTATGATTTGTAACAATTTCTGTGATAAGTGCGCAAAAATAATGTAATTTTTACTTAAAAATTGAAAAACAATATCTGCACAAAGCAATTAACAATGATACTTCCGAATAATTCATTCTATATTTCTAATATTCTAATACCCTTAAAAGCAAAGAAAAAAGGTATTTTACTAACAACTTTAATTAGTGTAACTCTGAAAATATTGAGATTAGGATAGATGTTTGTCACACTTTTTGCTCAGAATATATTCGGAAATAAACTTCGTGAGTGGTGGTAAATTCTCTTAAATCACTCTTTATAATTCTTGAAATGAGGAATAATGAATACTGCTTTAAATATACTTATTGTTTTCCTTATTTTTCTCTTCTAAGCGTGTGAACATTATCTAGAAATTTTGGCTTTTCATTTACCAAGTCCAGACTCTAATTCTTATCACATGGTGTGCTCCCTAATCTTGTAGTCAGAATGATGATAGGACACCGTGGAGATGTTACAGGACAAATGCAAAGCAAAGGACAAACATCCAGTTTTGTGGAATTTAGAAAAATCTTCTCTCACGCCACAAATCGAACCACGGACCGCATGTTTGGAAAGCGCGCGCTATCCACTGAGGTCTGAGTCAGATAAATCATTACAAGCAATAAACTATTGTTTTACACCAAATCCTTTTTTTATTAGATTGAACACTTAAACAACATGATACCAGAATAAATGAAGACAAATAACGTCTACAAGTTTTTAACTAGGCCTAATAACCCTGGAGGAAAAGAAGACCGTGAGAATTCGAAAACGTTTGCACAGATAGCCGTTTTTTCTCGACACAAACCATATCTTTCCATTTCATGTGAAATTGTCATGGTAATGGAAATGTATATTTATTTATTGCTTCGTAAATGTTACATCGCCTTTAGTTATAATTATACATCGTGTTATGTAATTCGAAGCCATTTTAAAATGTAAATTAGAACAGATAATCTAAAATATGACGTACCAGAAAGACTGCCTATTAACCGAGATCATGGACACAATCGGAAATCATGACATCAGGTAAATGACGACAGCTATATGCGTGTAAGTGTTCCAATTGTGATGTTGAAGTTCAGAACAAAAAAGAGAGAGCAATAAAATTAGTAATTCATTATTTTACATAAATCATTTTTCCAATTTTGCGGCTTCGCCTAGCTTCGGCCGCTCCTGCAGCAGCATGCTTATTTATGGACGCTACCAGGAAGTTAATCCCCATTTTTTACATTTTCTCTGACTCACGCCCGCCGTTATGTTTCAAGTTATAACTGTTTCATATATTTTCGCTTTTGATGCTTTTAGATAGAGTCTCTAAAACCATAAAATCTGTGTAATTTGTTCGCCGGATCGCTGGACGTGTACGCAAAACCAAACCTCGTTTTACTGGTAGGTATGAATGTTGTAGTTAATCTATCTTCCGTGCGTGGAATATGTGTTCATATGTGTGCGTACGTGCGTGCGTGTGTATGCTATTGAATTCCAGCTTACGTAGAAAGTGTTGGCTTGCTTGAAACCGTAGCAAAAGGCGCTTACAGAAATCCTTTATGGAGTATTGCTAGTCATGAATGCTTTCACTCGACAAACCAGAACCTGATTTTACTTAGCCCACTAACATGTGACTCAGACTTAAACCGAGCTTCGCAGTAAACGACAGATAAAACATTCCGAAATTCCCTTACGAATTTCATGGAACGAAACAAGCTTGGCTCTAAAAATATACACCGAATGAAAGAACTTTCTTTTATAGAACGATTTGAAAAGTACAATCTATGTAGGCAGATTTTCTCGAACGTTTTGAAACTTAAAATAAACTAAAGTTACAGTACACTCGTATTTTTTTATAAACCAGTCGTTACACACTCTCTACAAAAGTTTGCAATTATTTATATCCGGTTTTGGTACCACTCAGTTCACAGGAGTTACGCAACTCCTCTTATAAATTTAACTGCACTAATAACTTTCAAGGGTTTCCGGAGAAAGAAGTATCGACTTATAAACGCTTTTAACTAAGAGTTTAGATAACTTTATTTTCATAATCTCTCGTCTTCCATAGCTGTTTCTATTAATAATTTGTTAGTGTTTTTTAATGCTATGTAGTTACTTTTGTTAGCAGAAATATTCTATAGTAACATTGCTGATAGATGCAAACATTTTAAATGAAAGAATATTGTGATAGCTGTTTTACATGCACACAGTAATCTCAATCGTAATAATAATAATAATAATAATAATAATAATAATAATAATAATAATAATAATAATAATAATAATAATGATTTATATTAGCTAGCAGAGTTAAGGCCGTAAGGCCTTCTCTTCCACTCAACCAGCAAAAAGTGTATATACATATGTATGAACTTACAAAGAATTCAACAATTTGATTTAGATGAGAGTTACATGTATACAAGAGTTATTTACGAATTAAACAGCAAAATGCTATGAACTATTAATTAAACACTGAAATAAACTGTGTAGCAGAATTAAACTAAAATGCATAGAATGTTAATATATTTCAAATGATATTAGGTAATAGAAAGAGATTATTATGAAACAATTTTAAAAATACAGCACAATCAGGATGATGTCTAAAGAAAAAAGTAACACTGTAGTCAGTGATAGTTTAAATATGTATGATTGGAGTGAAATGCTAAGAAGGTTATCTTTTAAGCTGTTCTTAAAGGTGTTTGTTGTCTTGCAGCCTATAATACTTTGATTTAGAAAATAATAATTGTGTTAATTGGCGGTTAATAATAAGTTAATAATAATAATAATAATAATAATTATTATTATTATTATTATTATTATTATTATTATTATAATGATAATGATGATGATGATGATGATGATGATGAGACTCGAGTGATCTGGATTCAACTTCTGCCCAGAAACTGCAACCGTAGACAACTGTTGTGGTTGAGGCAGCCATATTGCTAGACATGTATTTTGTATTTATGCATACGAATGATTTCATTGAAGTATTCAAATGCACTTTCTGGAGTACGAAATACTCTCGGCATTGGTAGAGCAACCAAAATAATAAAATATTCCTCATATGAACACATAGAATCTGAAATTGATAAGGAAGATGAAGATTAAGATGAATATGGTAGGAAATTCCAAATTTTCCTCTTAAACATAAGTGTCCTAATAGGTCATAGACACGTATAACATTTTCGTATGAAGAAAGTGATAAAATTCTGGGACTGTAACCGAGGAAATGAACTGTACACTGCAATTTAGTATAATGTAATTATAAGGAACTAATATTTATATATACACATATATATTGCATATTTTGGAGGTTCAACTTAGACACATGCACATCAACCAGACGCTATTAAATCACATGCAATAGTTTGGGCTATTTTACTTTATGTTCATATTAAATTCTTCTGCTCAATTCATTAAAACAGATGTAATATAATCGCTTTGTAAATTAATTTACATGTTTTCACATTCATATAACTGTCTGTTTTACATTAATTCGTATATGTTTACACTGATTCAACTGTCTGTGTTCATATATCGAAGGATATTAACTAAAAATAATAAACTCTCATGTGAACAAGAAATGGCTGGGATATTTTACTTAAATCTCTACACCGCAGACAGGGATCTTTGGCATTTCGTATATCTGCGACACCAGGTCCCCAGCCCTACATCTCTTCCGAAAAAAATTCAAATTTTTTCTTTCCTTTAAAAGTACCAGTATAACGTCTTCCTAGCCTAGATTTGAACCCCGAATCTCGTATACACTGGTAGGCATGGTTATCACTACACTACCGAAAACGACAATATTGTTATAGTTAAGAACATTATAAGTATAATATATAAATAAGACCTGACGTAGTTTACAATATTAATCTTTATAAGAGATAACATTATTAATATCAAATACATTAGCACAAGAAAATGGATACAACCCCAACATAATAAAAAAGACAAAAAACAATTACAAGAAACATAGAAACAAAATACAAACGCAAGAACACAAAAAATACATCACACTAACATACGAAAACAATCAGACACACAAGATCGCATCTTCATTCAAAAAATTAAACTGCAGCATCGCAAAGAGAACAAAAAAAAACACTCTACAAAAGCATCTCAACACACAAACAACACAGACAAACAAATATAACCAAACAGATATATACAAGCTCATAACTTCTATATCGGACAGA
Source organism: Periplaneta americana (assembly GCF_040183065.1). Classification (NCBI taxonomy): domain Eukaryota; kingdom Metazoa; phylum Arthropoda; class Insecta; order Blattodea; family Blattidae; genus Periplaneta; species Periplaneta americana. The sequence continues at coordinate 106,078,295 of NC_091120.1, read as the reverse complement.
CACACAGATCACTTTTCAAACACGTTACAAAGAACACATCACGGCCATAATAAAATGACACAACACTTTCACATACGCAGAACATATCACAAACGCCAACTATACCTAAAGTAACATAGACATAGACATGAAAATTCTACATGTCGAACCGAAAAACTAGAAAGTAAACACACTAGAACAATACGAAATATACAGATACATAAAAACACGCACACAACAAATCCTCAACACACAACTGAATTTCAAAACACACACACTATTTGGCTTCACACTACACAACACAAATGCACCCCCAGGAAACCAAATGATTAAACCGTAAGATGCAAGGACCTCATCAGTTCTGAAGAGGGCTCCCGAGCTGAAACTAGTCATAGATATTTATAAACTTAGTTCAATATTAACACGCGAAAGTAAACACCACAAATTATATTCCTAAATTATAGTGTTAAAAGTCGTGTAATCAAGACGTATGAACAATATTATGTTTCGTGTACTCGTATAGGGTTGTTCCAAAACAAGGAAAGTTTAACATTGTAATTAATCTTTCCTGAATTTAAGTCTTTAAAATTGAACAGTTATACAAATACACATTATTGAAGTATTATCACATAAGTCGTAAAGGTTATACAGCCTACCATTTTCTTATAATTACAATACCAGAGAGACTGCTAATTTACCCTTAAGAAAGCAAACATTTTTCAGAACTGCGGGTTTAAAATATAGTATCAGTCTAGGTTCAGGATTATATAATTCCATAATTAAAATTCGCCCTGAATTTTCAGAACTTTCACTTTTTAATTTCAATAAATATATTAAACATCTACTATCTACTTAAATTGATGTTATGTATAGTTCTTTTCATGTTCTTATTCTCTTTTTTTTGTATATATATATATATATATATATATATATATACACACACACACACTTATGAGGCAACTAGGCCAGAAGATAATGGAGTAGGGGGCCAGGTCCTTTCCCCCCTCCATTGCATACATCGCCGACTAGCTACTTATTACACTAGTCAGATTTCAGTTGCATAAATAGAATAGGGTAAATTAGGGTCTGTTGGACAGTCGGGCATGTTGGACACTTTGTACTTTAACGTGTTACCTCGTTACTTGTGGGCACCACATTCTGCTAGAAGTCAATGACGGAAGTAGCTCCTCTCGTGGCTACTTCCGTCATTGACTTCTAGCAGAATGTGGTGCCCACAAGTAACGAGGTAACACGTTAAAGTACAAAGTGTCCAACATGCCCGACTGTCCAACAGACCCTAATTTACCCTATTATTATTCCTCTGACACATATCGTCAAGTGCCTGATAATAGATGGACATATCAGCCAGAACATTAATCAGAGGATATATTATTTGTGTGCATTAATTTTTGTATTCATGCACTATAGTGGAACTGCACCCGAACATGTGCTTTGCTCATACGGGTGTTTCTGATTTTTTTATGCTTTGTATAATTAATTTAGTATAAATAAATATCAAAAACCAAATGAATATCAAAATATCGAATTAGGTACTTCTCTAACATTGTTAAGAAAAATTTGTATATAAATATTAACACAGTAATTTCTGGGGGAAAAGAAAATAATGGGTGTAGGGGAAGCGAGGAAAATATGAGCGCCATAAGGCATTTTAATCTATATATTGCACTTGAGTAATGATAACAGCTTGAAAACCTGAAACATTTTAAAGTACAGTATATTTATTTTAAAAAGTGTAACCCATTCAAATGTTAAAATTATTCTTTTTTGACCCTTATATATGCTCTTTACTGGAAAATTACAAGTGCCCATATTATCTGCACTGTAAGTTTAATATGAGCAGATATGTTGGTAATATGGGCAGTATAAGAATTAAATGCTTTTTGAAATTTCAAATATATATTTAATTCAAAATATATGTATTTAAAGCTTCCTATACTAACCATTCATAGAATAAAATTATTGGTAAAGTAAAAGAACACTGAGGAAATGAAAAGAAACTAATATTTAAGTAAACACTGAGACTACATTAAACACTGATTTAACATATTCAGTGAGGAATAAAACATATGAAAAATACTTTAAGTAGTGATAAATGTTTTTTCAAATGGTATAAATCCCTAACAGACTAAGAACAAAATAAAAGAAGCCAAAATAATATTCTAAATTTATTTCGTATAGTCATCACAGAAATATGAATCACTTTCCATCTCAACACAATCTTCCCTGTACCAGAAAGCGCATGATCCTTCACATTGTACTCACTTTTCTCCATTTGCTCAGTATAAAAATTTCCTCCACATGCAGAATAAATGCAAGAAGCATTTGTACAAAAAGATGCGTTCGTATTCAAGTGCTTTCAAGTTGCTGATTTTCTAAATTTATTGGCTCTTGTTGCCACTCTTTCTGTAACTCCAGACAAACAAATGAAAGCAAAGAAAAATATTCTAGCTTTTGTGTAAGATAACATTCCATTTCTATAAACTAAAGTTTGTATATAATTTGTATTACAATCAATAAAATTATAGCAATGAAATAAACAATTATTATACGACTGTCCTGGTATTGAGAAGGAAGTTACAAATTCATCGAATGTTTTTTTTATTGCAATGAAACGTTAGAATAAGTGGGACTTAGTATTTGACAATAATTTAGATAACTAAGAATATATGAGTAAATTTCAATTATATAAATGACATCTACCTCTTAAAATTCCATAGAAAAATATTACTGAAAGGCTTAAAAATAGCATTCAGTTCTTGTGCCCATAACACCCTGATGACAGTGCCCATATTTTGCTTATTGTATTATTTCAACAAATGACCAGTCTGTCCAGCGAGTACATACTTCAGAATCCCCATCATATGGATTATTGTTCTGTTTAAATCTACCATTCCTGTCTGTAAAGCTTTTCGGTACTACTCACACATTTGTTGCAGTCATTCCTTAAATAAATCATGTACAAACCAACAACAGCACTATTTTTGCTATGCTCCAAAGTGTAGGCCTACCCACACACATAATTGTACTTGTAGCGTTCACATGTCCAGCAGCGTCAACACCATTCACACTATGGTTCGCTACCTTAGTTCAGGTTTACCAATATTCTATCTGATGCTTCATAACTCACGAAGAAATAGGGTAACATGGGCATTACCTTAAAAGTGCCCATATTATCTGAGTGCCCTTATTTGCCTGAAAACCAAACATATAATGAAATGGTCGCCATTTTCTGATTATATCGTTAGTAGCCTTTCTACTAGGCAATGAACAGCATTGAGAAGAATATATTGCATCATTTCTTCAAAGTTTTATAGACTCCCACAATGGCGAAAAATGTCGGGGTACTTAGAGAGTTAGAGTTCTGAATCTTCTCACTGCACTGGAACAATCTCTATTACGTTCATAGTATCACTGAATAAGGAAAATTCGCATTTTTAGAAGCAAGACCATTATCTTTAGGTGCGAATTTAAAAAAATTAACAAACGAACAAAACAAAACAAAAGCAAAACAAAATAAAGCGAAACAAAAGAAACTGAATCACTCAAGAATAATCTTAACCGCTGCGGGTATATTTATTTCCCTTATCATTGTAGCAATAGTAAAATAATTTAAATATAGGCCTAAGTTTCTGGGAAATAATCTTTCCTGACTTTTGCATATTAAGCTACTTTATTATCGAAGAACATTTCAGCACATTACAATAATTTTACAGTCCCATTAATTGAAGGGTCGGAACCGTAGTGAGCCAAGCGCCATTTATTAAAAACGGAGAAAGCAAGGGTTAAAGTTAAGTGAATACCGTAGTTTAATGAAGATTGACATATCATTAAGTTTTAATGTGTATACTTTATATTACTTGTTATATGTTTCGATTGAATTATAGGAATAACTTCACCATTGTTTTCTACGGTTTTAGTAAATAGGACTTGGCCCACTATAGTTCTGAACCCTTCAATTGAAGTAAAGAAAATTAAAATATGTAGACCTGAATATGAATTGTGCAGCTTGAAATATTTGGGAAGAACATTTAGCTTACTATATACTATTACTCCTTATGAATTTCGAACGATATTTTTAGAAACGTGAAGAAGCGCCAAAATAACTGCTCTATTTGTTATGTAATATTACATCGTTGTTAATAGGGCCTAATATTGTAAAAAATACAGGATTCATAAAACAACAAAGTAATTACAGTAAATAACTTAAAAGAAATCATATTTTATAAATAAATATAATTATATAGTAAATGTACAGTAGGAATGTATAGAACAAAAGTGTAACATTGTTCAATTAATAATAATTTTAATAACAAGTAGGTAATTAGCCTATGTTGTTAGCATAAAAAGTGCTATCTATTATATACTTTTACTTCTACTGATTTAACTGAAGTGGATGTGAAAACTTTTACTTTAAAACGAAACACACTGTACTATACATAAAACGAAATAATGATCAGAGCTTACAAGAGCATTTGCGGGAAATCTGAAGTGTTTCAAAGCCCGAAGTTACAGAAATCACGTAATGCAATCGCAGAAAATTGCCGGATACAGTTGCATTATTTTCTCTTAGCGTTTGAGGGTTGCCTACCTTGTCGGCGTGTGGTCAGTTTGCGTGAGTGCTGGTTTATACAACCCAAGAGATGAGGGTGCGAAGACGAGAGCGTGGAAAGTGGTAAAATCGAATTGTTATCGCCCAACAGTCAACAGTAATCTCTCTTTTGTTGAGTTAAGTTAATTGTCACTGGACCATTGGTTTCTTGCTTTTGTTAGCTGTAAAAGAACTTTTTCCCTGGGAGGAGGATGGGGAAGGAGTGAACAGAAGAGAAAATGAAACAGAGATAGAAATGGCTTGCGAAGGGGTGAGGTTTGGTCGGGTTTGTGGGTATACGGATTTACACTTCCTACCGATGAGAGTCGAAATGCGGAAAATAAGATGTCACCAAATTCTTCTACCCTCTCTAACTTCTATTTTTTCTCACTCTGCTTTCATATAAATTGTCTTCATCTCGACACCCTCGTCCTACTCTTGCCATTCCCTTACCCTCCTTCTGACCTTTCCGCACTACGGGACAAGAGGAGGTAGACAAGAGTTCAGTTGAAAATTAGTCCCTAGGGTGGAAGAATGAGGGACTAGCTGCCACGGCACAGCATAAATTTTAGTCTCAACTGAAACATTTATTTCTATTAAGACAGGGACTTTTTTCTAATTTTATTTAAATACTCTTCGTGAAAAGTAGTGCATAATTGCTTGGCTTAAATCAGCAGCTTGAGCCTTTCTTCTTAACTTTGTGTGTGATTGCATGAGGATGAGACAGCTACAGTATATGCAGCATAAAATTGTGTGAGGAAAAATGGCTGGATTTCTAAGAACTGGATCCATCATTCCAGTTATGGGATCTACGTGAACTATGAAAATTAAGATTTGAACAAATTCAGAGCTATTTAAACCACTCCTTCACAATTTAGGACGAATATACTGGGATAGGCAAAAAGTTGGTACGCTATTGTTAATATTCCTTTTTCATTATTTTATGTTTATGATATATCTAATGTTTATAATAATACTAAGGTAAAGTACCCAAATAAGAGACAGGGCCCTAATAAGAGATACACTGTTAACTTTTCCGGTATAATTTGCCATCTCTCAACAACTATGTGAAATAAATGTTTGTGCTTCTAAGACATCGTGTTCTTTGTCTAACCTCAGTTGAAAGTAAACAACGGAGCTGAGAGCAAGCAAAGTAATTTTTCCCACTTTGAACGTTTTGGTGGTTTTTGTTGAGGAAGTGAACAGCAGTTAATGTAAGACACAACAAATTTTACTTGCTTACTTACTTACTTACTTACTTACTTACTTACTTACTGGCTTTTAAGAACCCGGAGGTTCATTGCCGCCCTCATATAAGCCCGCCATTGGTCCCTATCCTGAAAACATTAATCCATTCTCTATCATCATATCCCACCTCCCTCAAATCCATTTTAATATTATCTTCCCATCTACGTCTCGGCCTCCCTAAAGGTCCTTTTCCCTCCGGCCTCCCAACTGACACTAAACAACAAATTTATTATTATTTTTATAAAATTGCTGGCAAGATGTTGCATATAATAGGCTAAGTTAGTTTGCTAATAAAATAAATAATAATTTATGACCTTGGGTAGGTATTTCATTATTATTTATTCCGTTCCCTAATAAGAGATACCTCGCGGTCCTATTAAGAGATAATATATCTTATTTAGAACCCTTATTTGGTTTTATTATGATGCTCACCTTTGAGAGTTTACGAAAGGCGTTAATGCTTATAGTCGTGTCATTTTGTCTTCCAGTAACTACATAAGAACCAATGAAAGATTTAACTATTAATTAAAATTAATTACGAATTAGGTGAATCATTAATTATCCATTGTCCTCAATTATTCAATACAAAAATTACTAATTTAAATTATTAAGTTATCATTATTGATGATTAAAATTATTCATTGAAGTGACAATAATATCAATAGCAAAAATCAATTAAAATTGGCTAGCCCGACAATATTTACCTTACTTAAAAATCAAAACATAAGTGCGTAATTCGTAAAATATTTTCTATATATTTCGAATAAAATTCTTGTGTAATTATTGAAAATATTATATTTAATTTTGATTCCTGGTTTCGAAAATTTTATTGGACCTGTGTAAATATCGCCACTACGGCCAGTGCCAGCGTTTGTTACGCTTGTCCTTAAGTAAAAATCCAGTGAGTGAGCACTTGTTGCCAGTATGAAAATGGGTCACAGTCCTTTCTTCCAGTCGTTGAACACATGTTGCAGGCGATTCTTTGTCAGGTCCTTGAGAATCGTCGCACATTTCTGGAATCAGTTATCACCGGTGATGAGTCATGGCTGCATCATCACGATCTTGTTTCCCACAAGCCAGCACAGTGTGGAAATCGCCAGGCTCACCAATACCAAAAAAGGCTAACATCGTTCCATCTGCAGGGAAGGTGATGATGTTTACGTTTTTTTACTCTAAGGAAATGATTTATTCGCATGCAGTTCCCCCTCACAGGAGCATACTACACAGAGGAAGCACATTGCAAAGAAACGATCGAAATTTCATCGGGATAGGTGGAGACTGCATCGTGACAATGCACGACCTCATATCACGAATCAAGTCACTCAATTTCGTGCTAAATTCAACATAGCCTGTGGTCTATTCACCTTATAACCCCGACCTCAGTTCCTGTGACTTTTTTATTCCCGTCACTAAAGGTGAAACTCCGGGGCATCCACGCTATATCACGTGCATTCGTATAGAAGTACAGTAGACTACATTGGAAGAGATAATGTAAACATTGAAGTAGAGTAATAAACAACTGTCAAAAAAATTAGTCTCAGTCTTTCTTAATCAGCCTCGTATGTTGATGATAAAATTATGCATAGCAGTGCATTATATTGGAGTTATTTTCTCCATCCACGTATCATGTCGCTGATGATTCTATAGGGTATAGGCTAAGTCACCTTCCGATATATCAAGGATTGAAGTATGTATCCCGATAACAGCATTATATCGGAATTTATCTTGTGTGCGTCAGTATGATCTAATGTAAACTCAGATAATCAATTTTGTGACCAATTTTATAGTGTGACTCAAGACCGCTTTTGCTCTTAATTTCAAATTCCTAAGAAGGTCACGTCTTAATTTGATTAGTAATTAGATCATTTCAAGTTGTACTTCAGCATAGACAATTCCAGTTGTTCTCGAAGTTAATCGTTATATTTAGAGCCCGGATGTTAGGCAAAATGGATTTTTTCAAACTGAGTGTATGTGTGAAGGACTTATTAGAGATAAACACGTTTCCACACATTTGGAGACGACAGGCCCAATTTTTATTTTGCCATTGTTAGCTCCCATTGCCTATTTGAGGTTAAATGCCTTATTTTGTAGCCGTTTTACGTCGTTAATATACATTTTCTATATTTTTAATGCATTTAAAATAAAACCGCACATAAATTATATCAAAATACAAAACATAACGGTTGTACAAATTAAAATATATATTCATCTCACACAAATATTTGCTGAGAATCTTATTATCCGCAATACATATGTTTCCAAGAAGTCGTAAACTTTTCTCCCCTACCCATTCCATCTTTTATGTCACGTAACAAAGATGTTTGAACTGTATAACCCTTAGTCCTCAGGTCACTTCTAGGTTTACTGGAGAAAGAAAGGGGATGAGGAAAGTATTAAAAGCAAGTCTCCAGTTCCCGTTACTGTTACAGTAACGGGACCTGGAGACTTGCTTTTAATACTTGCATGTACAAGTCACGCGTACTTTGAAGTCTCTAATCCCTTCTCACACTCCTGTTTTTGAGACTATACACAGTCGATTTTTCCCGATCTCTGAAAGAAAGTAGAGACAGTCTTTCTGAAATAAGTTATTTTAAGTTTGCTCCAATCACTTCAGTAGAAGTAGAAAGATCTTTTTCCACCATGAAAAACATTTTGACAGGCGGCTCACTATGACAGTTGACAACTTAAAAAAGCATCTTGTTGTGACATGTAACCAAGGAAAGTGAGTACCGTATGGGATAGTTTATCAAGTATTTGTATATTTATGTCTGTTTCCATGCATAATAAATGCCTATTTCAGTGCCTATTTTTACTATTTTTAGTGCCTATATCCCTGCTTATTTTAACAAAAATAAATGTCTAAACATCTTGGCTCTAGTTATATTAAATCAACTTCTTCACAATAAATACGAGTATTAGGAAAGAATGTCTATTTCGTTTTCTCATTGCATTTGAGCTCTAACTTTCTTTTAGATGCCTAACATCTCTCCATCATTAGAATTTCTACTTTGTGACTATTGAATTCGTTACCTCGCTACTGATTCGGTTTGTGCATTGTTTACGGGATAAAGAGATGTGCATTAGATTCTGAACTCAAACTGGAATAAATTATGGGAAAACATACAGATAAAGGAGGAACTAAATTCGTTTCATCATATTATTATTAGAATGTATTATTCTGCGTTGAAATGGGTATGTCCTTTGATCTTCTATTCTGTTAATACGTAACAGGATTGCCTACCCTCCAGCCAGTCCAATCCAGAAAGTAGTCGTCACTACGACCGTGTGAGTTTGAAGTAGGCCTACTACACAACAGCTCAATAGCAGCACCTGAAAAGGGACGTGTTCACAGATTTTCGTGATTGAATTACGAAAACCCTCAGCCATTATTATTGGCGGTATGCGTGGACTATAATGCGCAATATTTTCTTCCGTCCGTACATTCTATATGTGAAGTGAAACTTCCTTAATCAAACGCTTTGAAACAAAGAATCTGTAACAGATATTATAAGATGGTTTTGCGTGTTGTTGCACCTATATGTTGTTACATAAATAAATTTGATATTAGCAATTTTTCACTAATTTATAAAATGAATGTCTACATTAATAGGAATGGGACAGCTGCCGGGCAGTGTAGTGTTGTGACGCTATTGCATTGGAAACCGTGGCTAACGAGAAAGACAGGCTACGGCGAGACGTCACATTCTTAGTCATAACATGGCCAACATTGAACAAGTTTATATGTAAATGCATGTTTAACATGACTTTAATATAGAAATTCCTTTGTTTTTTAGAACTTTGAACATGTATTTGTATTAGGCTATTGTCAAGATGGCCATGACTAGACCAAGATAACCACGTGACTTCGATTAGTACCGACGCCTGTCTTTCTCGTTAGCCAAGGTGGAAACCAGTTTACGTTATGCATTGTTAAGGAGCCTTTTAGTAGAAAACATGCCGAAATCAGAGTTTGGATGAAGGTTTGCATGGCACGAAAGAAAGTGTGCTCATAAACCGCAGGAAATTGGGTTAGAAATGAAAAAGAGTAGATTGGAACGAGTGTAAGATTCAGAGCAAGGAAATGGGAGTTCTCTCTTTTGCAGTTGTTACAAAGTGTCAACGCCGATAAAGAAAAAATAATCAACGAATATAATGCCTGATTAAACTGGTGTCAATGATTTAGAATTAATTTTTAATTCACAACATTAAAACTTTATATCAGTAATAAAACAACTCAACGAAACAATTTATAAATTAATAACTAATGAATTTGGTTTTGTGTGCTTCATTTCTCACGTCTTAATTTGGCTGCCATAAACAAAGTTTTCCATTCTTAAATTCTGAAGTATTCTGACGGTAAAACTGTTAAATGCAACCATAAGACGGTATCGTCACGCATTGTGCGAACGTTTAAAACGACTACCACACATGTTCAGCTTAAGAAAGTTTCACTTCATCGGCACGTAGAGGCTTCACCCTTTCATTTAAATCTGTTCTCTCTCGCTTACCCTACGAAAAAATATAAATTTATTTAAATACTTATTTAGCCTGACATATTAAGGTCTTAAGAAATAAAATGTTATATGATCATTCATACATTTAAAAATAATTACAGTATGTTGTAAGTTATTAAAAGGATTATATTTCCTTTTAAGTTTCAATTAAAATTACAAATTGTAGCTTAATTAGGAATAGCTTTAAACAAATGGAAAAAATAATTCTGTAAATACACAGGCCTTCTCTAAACACAAAACAACTGTTGATTATTAATGGAGAAAAATTCGTTCCGGCACTGGGGATCGAACCTGAGACCCCAGTTCTACGCACTGAGCGCTCTAATCACTAAATTACGCCGAAGCTCAATCCACAGTACCGGATCGAATCTTCCTCCTTTGGTATTTTCCCTTAGTGCTGTGGATTGAACCTCGGTACAGCTCAGTGACTGAAGCGCCCAGTGTGTAGAACTGGGGTCCCGGGTTCGATCTCCAGCGCCGAAGCGAATTTTTCTCCATTAATAACCAATGTAATTATAACAGATAATTCTCTAGGATCAAAAAATAAATAAATATTTACGTAGACAAAACAATTGACCAATTCTCATGAAATCATAAGAACAAATTTTAATATCCAATTTTATAATTCTTACTTAATGTCTCTTTCACTTACTTGATTTTTCTTTAAGTGCATTTCAAAGTGACGAATGACAATTTTCAAACAGTTTCTTCGGGTGAATGGTAGGTAAGTATAAAAACAAACAGAAACATCCGTTGCGACACAGCCCATGGATCTATTAGTGCTGCAAACTTTAAGGAAACAAAACAGTACCTACTACCCAGTCAAGACTACATAGATTCAATGTCCATAAAACTTGTACAGCTGACGCCAGCGTTTTTGGCGTGTGTCCTAGATCTATAGTGCTTAGTTTGTGAGCATGTTGCTAGTGCAGCTGAGAATGGTACTACTTCCTATACACGTCACATCAGCCATTTTCCAAACACAGTTGCCAGACTGACTTCGAAAAAAGTAAAACACTCGCACTTAACGTTCCCATTACTTTTCTCACACTTCAAAAACGGTGACGCGGACTGTAAAATATTTTATTTGTTGAAATAAAACATCAAAATATTTAAATTTAGAGCCTTACGTATGTCTTATACTAAAAATAAACAAATATTTCTGGAAAAGACTTTGTCATTTGAATTCCCAGTTTGGTCGGAAGATTGCTTAAAGATCGACTGGTTTCATTCAGTTATTTTCTCTACTTTATCATTGAGCCTCAATCTAGTGAAACCAATATGCTCCGCTATTTTTAATAGTATTTTTCTTAAGAAAAGAATTGGTTTTTATGAAAAATATATGAAAATGTTAAATTTATTTTTATATTCCTGAAATTAAATGTGGAAGTATAGGGTCTACATAAAATAATAGAACACATTTTTGTGCAATGTCCTACATCTTAAAGTAAAGCAGTAAATATCCTTACAAACTCTACATTTATATGCGTAATATTTCCATCCTAAGGTTGACTGATTATGATGTTGATTGTTATTATTTAAAGTGTTATGTAGGTTATATTAAAATGCATAACTATAAATAAAGATAAATAACAATAGTATATTTTCTGAATATATACAACTATTAATTACTCCATATGATATAAATATGGCTTGATTTATGCACTATATTACGTTTACTTCAAACAACTGAGTTCGGTTTTGAAGATTACTACATACATAACTAAATGAATGACCGAATGCATTAAAGCCAGTGAGTTGCTAAATTATTTTATTCCGAAATGGTTGTACTTCAATTAAACATCGCTTTTCATGTGCCAAAATATTTTCGATGGAAAATTGCTATCAGGAATTATGTTTTTACAACTTTGTACTGTGAAATTTGCGTGTTGGACGGTAGTTAAATTGCACGGCAAATTTGGTACTTTGATAGAGAGCTCGTTTGCATTACCGCTATATTATACGGAATAGCTGGACATCGAGACATATAACTGCCTCTATGATGTGTCAGTGGAATCAGAATAAACAAGTAAAGTAATTACGCACATCAGGAAACATTAGATTACGTGCGGTCGTACTCCATGTCACCTACACCACCTGCCCATTAACTTTCACCAAATGGGGAATATTCCCACCAACCATGGTATCTGCAATGGTTAAGGCGTAACTTTGATGCTTCGTGGAATTCATGATTGTGGTTCGAATCCCGCCAAAGGCATAGAATTTGTCTACAATAAAATTTATGTGACATATGAATTGCATTAGGTTGAAATAACCTGATTATCATTAAAATTCACCATTAGCCTATTTAGTGGTATATTAAAATGAAAATGCAGTGTGTTTCTGTAACTGTGTGCCAAACGTCTAACATTGGTGAATGATGTTATAAGAAGTAATTTGTCACGAGAAACTCAAGTCCAGTAACACCTGATTTGGAAGTTTATGACAAATTTCTGAGTAAAATACTCCCGCAGTTATTAGAGAATGTCCTATTTGTTTTTCATGAAAAGATGTGGCTGCTACATTATGATGCCCCGCAACATTACACGCATGGAGTTCGTGAATATCTCACTCAACATTTATGTAAGAGATGAATTGGAAAAGAATGCCCTATTGCAGCGGTCGTCAGCACAGAGCACCCTCGGGCTAGCGTCCCTTACCCGCGGAAAATACAGTGCACCATTATGCACTCGTAGCTGCTAGCGGGTATGCTCTCTACCTCTTCCTGCTGCACGACGGGGCACACGGGACGGCTCCGCTTACACTTTGCACATTTCAGAGAATGCTGACGACCACTGCCCTAATGACTGGTCAGCGCGCTCCTCAGACTTAACCCCACTGGATTTCTTCGTATCGCACATATATATATATATATATATATATATATATATATATAATTTTTTACGAGACACCGTAGACAGTAATAAAAAATTTATTGTAAAAATATAATAATAATAATAATAATAATATAATAATAATAATAAAAATAATAATAATGGCTTTCTTTAACCTGGCAGAGTTAAGGCCGTAAGGCCTTCTCTTACACTCAATCAGGACTAAAACTTGCTTACACAGTTGAACATAAAACTGGATCGTAATTAAGTAATTACATACTGATACAATTTAGGTACATAATGAGATCAAAAGAGGTAGTTACATAAAATTTACCTCATAAAATAAAAATAAACATAGTGAAATACATATTAATGTTGTTAGAATCAAATACGAATCACATAAAAACAGAAGCCGATAACTCAATACAAAAAATGTACACAGTAAAAATAAAAATAAACACATTAGTATACATAAAAGTAATAGATTACAATTAAGTAGGATTTACATAATTAAACCAGAAACCGACAATTGAATAAAATGTACACAAAAAATAGATCAATAATAAAAAACAAGAGCACAGTGGGATACATATTGGCGTTAAGTGATAAATGAACACGATTTAGATAAAAATATATATATATATATATATATATATATATATATATATATATATATAATCCTAGTTGAGTGTGACGTCATTCATATGAAACCAGTAACATTAGTAGTGGTATACGAAATTAAAATCCTCTCAACTTTTATAGGAAGCAATGTATTTATCTCAATAATGTATTAAATATAGTCTGTTGTCGATTACATTAGTTTGAAAATATAATAAAATATCTAAATTTTGAAATGTGTGTGCCCATCGCTGGAGCGATTTCACCTTCATTACTATTTAGATTTTCTATCGAAAGAATTTAACTTTCATCCAAATATTCTCCAATCTTCCAGTTAATCTATGGTCACGGTTAGAGAAATCATCTTCCTATTATGATAATATTAAAATATAAACAGTTACATATAGTAGACCCTAATATCTCCTCTAACATTTAGCCTATACATTATTTTAATTTTTGTATTCAGTTATTTAAAATGCCGTTCGTGAAAGAGCCAAATGATTTTAAGAAAATTTAGATTCAAAATCAGAGCTTTTTTAATTCAAGAAATGTGAAACGGTCTGATATTGAAGGGTTCAGAACCATAGTGGGCCAAGCGCCATTTACTAAAACCGTAGAAAACAAGGGTTAAAACGAAGTTATTACCGTAATTCAATGGAAACATATAACAAGTAATACAGGGACATCATTTTATTTTACTAACATTTTAATATTAACCTGGCTATACCTTTAGAGAACCGGAAACACCGTTTGCTACCCATTCCACGACTGGAGTTCGATGATACTGGCGTAAAACACAAACAAATCACTTTACTAGGTATAGGAGGGAAGAAAAGTACTTCATCCATTTACGTAAACTAGGAAATATCGCGATTTTGAGTTCGATAATTTTCATTAGGATTTTTATTTAATCAAAATGCAGTACTGTATTAAGAATAAGTGTTTTTACTCACGAACTGAGTTATCCATGCAAACGTATTCATTATGCAGTGTATTTTAAACTGTCTTCAGCACATTAGCGTACAATATAGAGAATGAAGTTCAATTGAAAAATAATCATAATATGTATATTTAAACACATTTTTGAAAATGTTGGCCGTTCATTTCGATATAGGCTTCAGTTCTTTTTTGCATATTATCGCACTATAGACTATTGCATCTAATTCCAATTGCTAGTTTCGTCCTTCGTACTAGTAACTCATGTTGAAATAATTCTGTACCTACTCTATAAAAGAGTACCTTACGTACTGTAAATTAAATCTTCACTTCTGCTCGACCCACACAGCTAAAATTACTCAGACATGCTATCTACTGTCCGTCCAAGTGGTTATGCCGCAGGATCATGGAAAGGAGGGAAATCACGTGACAGTTAATTACTTAACGAGGCTCTTTTATTTAAGTTATTTTAAACAGTTGCATAATATTACGTAAACGTCCAATTCCTAACAGAAAAGAGCATAGAGAGCCCAGCTTTTACAGAAGGACATGCGGAAGCAGGCGGGGGAAATCGGGATGCGACGTAGGCAAACGGACAGTACCTTTGCGAAAATATGATTCAATATTGAAAGCTCTTTCGTCACTGGAAAATGCGAACATATTTCTGGAACATACAATACTCACTAACTCAGTGCTGTTTACTATATGCAGTCTTGATTCTGTTTGGAGGACAGTTGCAACTTCATTAGTAGAAGGGGTGGGAGTGAAGTACATTCAAAAACTCAGGTACAATAAAAATTGAAGTAAAAATAAAACGATGTCCCTGTATAAAGTATACACATTCAAACTAAATGATATATCAATCTTCATTAAACTATGGTATTCACATAAATTTAACCCTTGATTTCTCCGTTTTTAATAAATGGCACTTGGCCCACAATGGCTCTGAGCCCTTCAATTTATCGTCAGTTTTGCGTACTATATTTTCAGTGACTGAATGGTGAGGAAATGAGTCAGGACGTTCAATGAAGGTATGACGCAAACGTGTGAAGATGCAAGATGAGACGCCGTCTGTGATCAATGATGTTATAGTATGTGCGATGAACGTAGAAGTATGCGAGGACAGATAGTTCGCAATTACAATGCTTTCCTTGCGTTTCTTACACATTGTGACAGGTCTCCAACATGAACAAGAACAAATCTGCCAGAGCGTAAACATTTCTGACGGGATACAGTGAGCATGGTGATACGTTTTTTAAACCAGATTGTCACAAATGATGAGACTTTGTTGTACCATATGACTCCGTGATGGAAATAACAGTTCAAGGAGTGGAGTCACAACTCATGTCGTCTAAAAGTAGGAATTTTAAACAGTTCCAGCTAACAAGATTACTCCTTCGTGCATATTTTTTGGGACAGGTAAAATTTCAGCTTATTGTAAGGTCGTGAGAAATTGCCTCCCGCAATAAAGAGCAGTTAGAGTCTCTTGCTCCACAGCAGTACTCGGAAGCACAAAGCTACGTACTTATTTGGCCATTTGGCTGGAAAGAAAAGCATCATAAACCCTACAGCTCAGATTTAGGACAAAGTGACTTTAATATGTTCTTGTATCTGAAGAAGTGCCTTACTGGCCATCGTTTCTTGAACGACGATGACTTTCAATTAGTATTACAGAAGTGGTTATATTCACAGGAGGCGTCGTCATACGAAAAGTGGATGTAGAAAATGGCGTCCTCTTGTTATAATAAATGTCCTAATAATAGTGTAAACTCTGTAGAAAAGTTTAATATATGGACAATTTGACGAAATATATTTTTAATAAGCTTCCTTATAGACTGCAATTTGTTTCGTACTTTCCGAAAACAACTCTCAGAGCTTTTACAATTCGTATGACTATAACTTACAGATCCCCTAAAGTCATGTTGTATTATCATAACCACAATCTATAGATCCAAATATCTGGTTTCCTTTTCATCGAAACTAACTCTGCGAGCACGGTTAGAAGATTAATGCACTAAAATAGGGTAATTATTGTAGTTATGTAGGTATTTGATAAGTAGTCATGATCAAACAGTTTCATAACAAATTTACACTGGGACACAAAATGGAAATTTCAGGAATTAAGAATGATCATCCGACCTTTTAAATAAATGTTTCCGTTCAAATATGCAAATTGTATCAATAATATTTCTGATGCTCCTGTCGTTTCAAAGCTTAGTCTATAACTAAATCTTAGTTTCGTGAGTTTAAATCCTGTCGTGTACGATGACTTCCTTTGGAGTAAGATGAACTTAATGCACTCTAGCCATAAATTAGTGGCAAAAAAGAAAGATCTAAGGAAGACCAAGATGGAGGGATCAAGGCAATCTTTCTTGGATTATCGTTACAGATCACATGGTCTAAAACGAGTATGATGATAATGACGATAATGATGAAGATGATGATGAAAAGAAAGATTTTTGAGAAGTCACCCAAACGCTGACGGGAGGATATCATCCTATTCAACTGCACAGATATTTACTGACTGTGAGACTGGTGGTAGAGGGGTAATATTTTGACGAGTTTCGTCCGAGGGTTCATCATGATCTTAGCTGACATTCACCTCACAGTTGGAGGAAGCGTCAAAAGTAAACCCTTAGCGTTATTCTTAGACCCAAGAGCAATTTCATTGAATGTTATGGCTCGAAACCTTGAGTCGCTATTTGTAAAGGTATACTAAGAGCCTGGAGATCTGCACCATCTATGAGACAGGCCAAGCTCCTTACTGGGGAACCAAAATCTGACAACTAAGAAAATCCTAACTCTGAAAAGGAGAAGTTTAAGTTGCGCAACCAAACTTCTGACAGGACACTGTAGTCAGAATAAGCATCTACATAATATATTGGGCCTTATAGGCTTGCAATATTTGTACAGGAATTAAAAACTCAGGTTAAGCATGACATGTACCTAGCATGACGTCACTGTGTAGGGGCAGTCACGTCACAGTACAAAAAAAAAAAACACGCCAGGCATGCAGTAGGTTTACGTGCATTGGAGGCGCGTCCTTGAGTATAGTAGGCGATTGATTCCGAGATCTTTACTCTGTTGTGAGTAGCTAGTGGAAATATTAAAATGTCTCGAACAAGATCAAACTCAGCGGATTTGCAGAGGTTATTGCCAGCTAGTATATTTTCGGCAAATGGTGACAATCATACATGTAAGTTATGTACAGTACAAATAAGAAATTTGATCAGACGAATAATAAAACAACACAGTTATAATAAAATACATTAGAATTAGAATTACAATTAGCCCGTAGAAACCCTGTAGGGCAAGGGCCTCTTGGCTGGCAAGGTGGCTATTTTGGCATTCCCGCGTAGCCAGTTCGGGAAAGATCCTCATTCTTTTGATGCTGCATCTATCACAATAATAATTTCCTTTACTGTAAATATTCACCTATTATCTCAATGAATGTTGAAAGAAGCTTCTCTACTTACAAGCTATGTTTGAATGACAATTAGGGGAAAGAAAAATTCAATAATTTTCGGATGTACATCATTATTATTATCCTATGTAATTTTTGTAGCTACTGAACACAATCAGATGATAAGAACGAAATAATTATTTATGTTAACAAAAATTATTGGTCATCACATCTTTATATTATAGAATGGAGATTGTATCATGCTTTCGTAATAAATCAGTATGGAATATATTCATTTTTATCCCCACCCGATTATACAAGAAAGCAGCCTTGTTGTCATCACATTACACACTCTCTCCGTCTTCTCCTATAGTAAATTCTGAGTATACCTAACCTTACTCCCTGCGGTGGCTAAGTAATCAGACCTCGGTCTGTCACGCAGGCGTCACGGGTTTGAGTCCTGGTCTGCTCTGGGATTTTCATTGAAAAATCCATAGTGACACTTGTAGTGTAGTGTAGTTGGACTTTTCTCGGGATTCTCTCGTTTTTCCCCATATTAGATATCTCCATGACTCCGTCACTATTTCTCCATTCCGTCATCATTCCGTTGCATTCCTCAATCGCTGGCAGGCGACGCAAAGAGGCTATGTATTGAAAGCGCACCGAGGTAGATTTTTATGCGCCCAAAACCTAGCAATGAAAAGCGCACAATACTTCAGGTAATCGATCCTTGGAAGGTCTGCAACTTTCGAGCATTAAATTAAATAGAGAATGCGCTTGTTGCTACTCTACCGGATGAAGTTGCGCCACAATAAAAATAGGCCTATTTATTTGTTAATTTATTTTTTGTTTATTTATTTATTCATTTATTTATTTATTCATTTTGTCCACTCTACAATATAATTACTTAGAGAGTAGAGATTCACATAATACAGAAACATCATTTTATCTGGGCTCGCGAAATATTGTTGTGATTGTCATTTTTATTTGTTTTATTTGTGTATTTAACCTGGTAGAGATAACGCCATCAGGTCTTCTCTTCCTCTCTACCAGGGGATTACTACTGTTCTCCAACCAGGAGATTAACCGTGAAAGGAATGTGCTCACTATTGCGTCATCTATTGGAGCGAAGTAGATAGATAATTTTACCGTTATAACGTCAGTTTAAAAACCATGCGCTCTCCTACATATGTTATTTCCTGTATGGAGAGATTAAAAGACAGGAGATTAACCGTGATCTAATTTTGTAACTAGGGTAGTATAAATATGTATGTATCAGTGGTATCGTTTGTGCTTTGATAGCCAATGGAGATGCGTGTACCCATGTGTGTGACCTTATGACATCTTATGACATCAACATTCATTCATAGCATTATCCCTCTCCGTCTCATTCCTCTGAGACATTCTCCTGGTTGGAGTACAGTAAAATATTAAGAAATCAATTACGTTATTGTGCTCAAAATCAAATCAAGAACTTATTTTCTACTAGACATATATTCATCTTTTCATATCCCATACCGCTTCTCTGCCCAGCATCGGCTGATTTTATTCTGGCGCCATTACTCAGCAAACTTCAATCTATTTTTATGTTTGAAGCCGCAACCCTAACCCTATTTGAAACTTGGGGAACTACAATTTTATACTCTTTTATCTGTGGTTAGCAGAAGACATATCCAAGTCTGTAAAAGAGGGAAGGAAAGTGTTGTGCGCTTTCCATGTTTTCCGCGGTGCATTTACGAAGTATTTCCAGCGTTATTTTGTTGCGCTTTTGATAGAAAAAATAAAATAGCTGGTGCGCTTTCAATGTTCTGCGGCACGAGACAAGGGGAGTTGCCTGCTCGAAACTGGGTATGCAGCGAACCTTAGTGTAGTCAGCCAGTGTGGGTTAGAGAATGCGCCTAGGTTGAGGGTTGGCGCAATAGATTGTAGGTCCATAGTGCCCCCTTCCGTAAATTTCATTCCAGTCCATAGGCTAACCGTTCGCTGTACTAACCTATGGATAAGCTAACTTATAGGAAATATGGGTTGCATTATGAGTCACTTACCTCACATTTTGCTGGATTGTCCAGGCGTAAATCATATCAGGTATCTATACCTCGAGGTATACATGTTGTCTCCGGAAGAAAATTCAGGAAATGAAACACAGTAGCATCGTGAAACTAGCCACACACTGCGGTTTTCTGAATTGGTTTATAGTCTATGAGGCACACAATGGGCCATTTACTTACTTACTTACTTACTTACTTACTTACTTACTTACTTACTTACTTACTTACTTACTTACTTACTTACTTACTGGCTTTTAAGGAACCCGCAGATTCATGCCGCCCTCACCTAAGCCCGCCATTGGTCCCTATCCTGTGCAAGATTAATCCACTCTCTGTAATCATATCCCGCCTCCCTCAAATCCATTTTAATATTATCCTCCCATCTATGTCTCGGCCTCTCCGTAGGTCTTTCTCCCTCCGCCTCCCAACTATATGCATTTCTGGATTCGCCCATATATGCTACATGTCCTGCCCATCTCAAAAGTCTGGATTTAATGTTCCTAATTATGTAAGGTGAAGAATACAATGCGTGTTGTGTAACTTCCTCCATTCTCCTGTAACTTCATCCCTCTTAGCCCCAAATATTTTCCTAAGAACCTTATTCTCAAACACCCTTATTCTCTGTTCCTCTCTCAAAGTGAGAGTCCAAGCTTCACAACCATACAAAACAACCGACAATACAACTGTTTTATAAATTCTAACTTTCAGATTTTTTGACAGCAGACTAGATGACAAAAGCTTCTCAACCGAATAATAACAAGCATTTCCCATACATAAGCCACAACTATTATTATTATTATTATTATTATTATTATTATTATTATCATTATCATTATTATTACTGTTGCAATTTCACTTAATATGGGAATATTATTCTAAGAGTTACATAGTTTCAGAGTATTTTTATAAATTCAATTTAATATATCGATTCGATATAAATTTTCAGTTAGAAACTGTGATGTTAATTTGTCTTGTTTGTATTTATATTTATGGAACCTCGGATCCTAACAATGTAAACATAATATACCTATATTCGATCATTGTAATTGACTGTCATACAGGAATGTGTATGCATTCCGAAGTAATTTGCATGTGCTTTGTTTGTATTCTCGTTTCGATTCGAAAAGACGATTACTTGTTCATACAAGACACGTACCGTATTCTCTTGTGTACAGATTCCATGCTTGAATGTATTCCCAGTATTCATTCAGTACTAGAAAGAACGATTCATTCGACCGACGCTGAGAGCAGCAGGTAGTTTCCCTAATAAAGTTAAGTTAATTAGGTGCGGAGCAGTTAGAATGCTGTGTATGGCCAACGCAAATTACTCTCTTTTTCCTCTATATAGACTACATCTCTGCGAGAACTTATAATTGGATATTTTGATTTCTTCCATTGCTTTTGATCGTAATGAAAGTAATTTCTTTTACAAAAGTCAATTTGCTCCGTCTTTCAGTTGGCGTATACTGTATGTATTATATATCAGATAGTGGAGAAGTAATTTCTGTGTCTCTCAGTTTTCAATACTTATGCGTGTTTCATAAATAAAATATTTCCCTAGATTTTTCAGCCACTCTATACAAACACACGCGTCATTATTATTATTATTATTATTATTATTATTATTATTATTATTATTATTATTATTATTATTATTATTAGGTATTTTTGTGTCGTTGATAATAATATATTGGATTTTCTTTCCTCATTTTTTAGAAACGAAACTATTGCGCTTAATTTTTACAATGTGCAGTACTTCACAGATATTAAGAATTGCATTTCCACAGCTTGTAATTTTCTACATTTCACTTGTAGTCCAGGAAACGGATTAATTTATAATGTCAAAATGCTTTGTCCTAAAACTAATGCTGGGGCTTCAACGGAACTTGGTTCATATATTAAATATGAATTCAATCAAGAAACAACCAAATAGTTTTTTTTCTCACATACACATGGAAGTTCTTTAATGATTTCATTCATGGCTCAGCAAATGTCTAAAGAATGTTCTACTTTCTGGGACACTCGACGAAGAACATTAGGAGTGACAGATTCAGCAGCTTATTTGATTCGCTGTTTTAAGTGTTCAATGTTGTGAATACTAACATTTTACACGGTTTACTTCACATATCCCAAAAATAAGAATGCAAAGGTGTAATGTCCGGAGAGCATGGGGGCCATTTCTTCCATTCGCCCCTCCCAATCCGAGTTGAAATTTATTTTCAAAACATTTCTAAACAATGTTGGCACAGCATGGAGGAGCGCCATCTTGTTGAAAGCTCACAGTATCATTAAATAGTTCCAAAATGTCATTAATATTGGATGGTCTTCCTGAACGCCTTTTGTTTAGTGAGCTCAATCCTAATTTTGTCAGCTAAAAACACATTGAACTTTTCTTTGAACATCCATCTCTTATACAATCTTTATTATAGAATTGGATAACTTATTACTAGGCTCCGTATTCCAGCTACCTATAAACTGGAATGAAGTTTCCTGATTCGAAGTATATGTGACGTCACAGCGCAGGTACAGATACATTCCTATACAAAATAGTTACACATCCTCTGCCCTCTTCCTTTACAAAGTCAAAACCGGGACGCAGTGATAGTGAGTAGTTTTATCGATCACTGCTATTACTAGTCGTATTATTTAAATAACTACATATTTCTGGCTGATTGAATGGTCATTGTGAGGTAAAATATCTTAGGTAAGACCCTCAAACTTGTAATATTGCTCGGCATAGTTCAGGATATTTTAACTAATATTTTCATTTCAGTATAGACAATATTACATAAAAATTGTGTAAAATAAACGTAAAAGTGACGAAAACAGTGCACTGAAAGGCACTCCAATACCAAAAGGCAGAGAAAGTGTGTGGAACGTAATCCAAAAGAATCAGTATCATCAAAATCTGAAAATTATAAAGATATTAACTGGACGTATAAACATGGATTTGTGTAGCTTACCATGATGTTCAGTGCCAACATCCCAATTAATAAATTACTTAATATACATTTTAGAGAATTTCTAGAAAAGTATATAGAAAACTAGTGGGGTTTCAGTGATGAGCGACATGCAATATCCTAATTAAAGAAGAAAAAATATCGCACAATAGATATATCTTATACTACATCATGTACCAATAACGTCATGTGCTATTGAAAGAATTTCTTGCGATATAAAATCATTTCAAGTGACATCCGAATATGTTTAAGTTCCGTAACTTACTAATGCGCGTTATTATTCACTGCAAAGACCACGACGAAAATAAACATCACGGCTCAAGCATGTTTTTACTAGTATACCTTTAGAATGTCGGGGGTCCACACCTGTGGAGTAACGGTCAGCGCGTCTGGCTGTGAAACCAGGTGGCCCGGGTTCGATTCCCGGTCGGGGCAAGTTACCTGGTTGAGGTTTTTTCCGGGGTTTTCCCTCAACCCAATACGAGCAAATGCTGGGTAACTTTCGGTGCTGGACTCCGGACTCATTTCACCGGCATTATCACCTTCATTTCATTCAGACGCTAAATAACCTAGATGTTGATACAGCGTCGTAAAATAACCCAATTAAAAAAAAAAGAATGTCGGGAGTTGACTATATTCCACAAACACGCAACGACGACCTGTTTGTTTATATCCTTATCCATTGCATTACCTGTGCTCGACATACTATATACCTAATATGTCCTTAGCTTCAGTCTTTACGTAGCTGGAATACGGAGCTTAGATATTACAGTATTTGATTGCTGCCTGTGTTTTTTTAATGTTAACCTCAAGAAAACCTTCTGAGTTAATTTCTAATTTGACACCTGTTAACAGACAAATTATCTTTCATTACAAAAAATTCAATCGTATTGAAACTTCACCATAACTTTTAGGTCATAGTGCATTTGTTATCACAGCAATTTGTCTTGTTCTGTAATTTAGGTTCAATTTTTACCGTTACTCTCCTGCAGATATTGTGGTATTTTGATACTTTGTTATTTGTCTCCTTCACTTCATGAATAGGCAACTGTCTGTTCTCTTATTACATTTTATTTCCGTCTTTTAAGGACTACAACATCTATTCTTGCTAGAATTTATAATATCTAAACTGATCCATCACAGTATGAACTAAATAAATTTTCTTATCATTTCGATGTAAATCGTCTTCTTCTGCTTTTGTAGGCTATGTGTTACCTATTATATATTTTAATCATAGATGGATAGTAATTCATTTCTTCAAAGCGCCAAGGTTTCTGTGAAATAGCGACATAACAATCTTGTTATTTGTCGCTAGAACATTAAGTTCCATAGACTGCAGCTCCTTTTCCTCCATGCTTTTCATTATGTTCGCTTTATCTCTTTGTGTATAATAATGCTAATGATGTACAATACAGCCTTTGTATTCCCATAGTAGCGGGAGATAACTACGTAATTGAACATTATGCGGTATTTTTAACCTCTATTTTTCACAATGCAACTACGTTTAAATTGCCTTGACCCGATGTAATACACGTCACATAAAATATGAAAATAACTTTCAGCAGATAAAGAATGAAAGAGATTTAAAGCCAAAATTACGGTCACTAGTAACTGCTGTAGATCAAAGGTTGAAAATTTTTCTAACAAACACATCTGCATTATTTATTGTAATTTCAGCTCGAATTATGAAAGATGACAATACGAAACAATATAAGGCAGGAGGAGTTACTCTGGTAATTTTGTATGAATGAAATCATGGACAGTATAATTAACAGAAAAATGTATTTTATCAGAGGAAATAAAATATCTAGGACAATGAACGGATGCGTAAATGAGATGCAAAAGGCATAAAGTGAGACAAGAATTAAAGAAACTATTGCTTTAATACAATTACAATAGAAAGAAACAAATGGAAGAAATCGTATGAAAGAAAGGAATAAAGGTTCAGTATACTACAAGATTTCAAATATCAATCAACTACCCAAAGGAACAATATTTTTGTTGACAAAATAATAACGTATTGTGACTAGACAAATATTATGTCTCAATGCTTAAATAGATAGTGATATATTCTATTTATTGACAAAATAAGAACGTATTGTGACTAGACAAAAATTATGTCTCAATGGTTAAATAGATAGTGATATATTCTATTGTATTTCTTATGTCAGAGACACTGAAAACCAGTCACAAGAAATCGTAATTTTCATGAAACCGCAATTCAACACGATTTCAAAATACTTAGAACGTATTTCAAACATTGAGAAAAATTATCTTTATGCAAATCTAAATACTGTACATGGTGTCCAGGAAGAAAATTACCTATAACAAAATGCTTTCAATCTCGAATCTCTACTTTACCATACACGTCATTTCGAATTACCACCTTCACACAAGAACAACAGTGCTATCTACCTTGATCGAGGATTGCAGTGATGCTACTGTTGAAAACTGATAAGTTCATCTGTGATGTGCTGCGTACAAAATGTTCGTCCCTTCATTAGGCGCAGACTTGAAACATTTTCTTACTTGTAGTTTTCGTTCCAGATACCATGGTGTTTGCTAATGCATTATTTAATAATTTAAAGACAAATGTTTAATGTCTTGCTTTTGTGTCATTGACGGAATTGTTCTAAAATTCTCTTGTCATACAGTTATAGAGTATACGCTAAATAGGCTTTCTTCTATTGCTTTACTCTAGGAAAGTGTCCTGCTGTCCTTGAAAGTTACTACTAGCTTCAAGAAATATAGGATGGAGGAATTTAAGCCAAAATATTTAAACTTGATATAATTAATGCAGGCTACATCGAGAAAAGTAGTATATAATATTATGACACAAAATGATCCATAATTTATCAGAATTTTTATGGATTATGAAGCACATTTGTTTATTTTCTGAGGTTCCTCTAAGAGACAGAACCACATATTCTGGTCAGCAGAAAAACCACGAATGGTTCATGGAAAACCTTTAGGGTCTACATAAGGATAAGATTATATATTGTACGAGGCGCATCCAGAAAGTAAGTTTCCAGATTGTTTCCCCTTGAAAGTAAACGAAATTAGCCTTGTCAATTGCGCATGCGTAACAGATCTATAGCGTATCAATCATATGCCAGCCGGACAGGTTCCGCCTGGTGCCAGTAGCGTGGCAGCAGTGGTCCGAAATGGAAGTCCTTATTCCTTCTCCCGCCGCCTGCGAGGTTCGGTCGGTGATAAAGTTCTTTAATGCACAATGCTTTGCGCCAATTGAAATTCATCGGCAGCTCTGTCAGGTCTATGGGCCGAACATCATGAGTAAACAGATGGTGCGTCGCTGGCAGTTTTCCGAAGGACATCAAAGTGTCCATGATGAAGAGCGCAGTGGGCGACCGTCCCTCATCAATGATGATCGTGTTGAGCTGGTGCGGCAGTGCTTCATGGAGAACCGTCGCTTCACGATTACGGAGCTGAGCAGCCATTTTCCGCAGATATCGCAGTCCTTGTTGCATGAGATTGTCACTAAGCACCTGCTGTTCAAAAAAGTGTGTGCCAGGTGGGTGCCGAAAAACCTGACACCCGAACACAAAATGCAACGTTTAGGAGCAGCACTGACATTTCTGCAACGGTATCACGATGACGGCGACGAATTCCTCGACAGAATCGTCACGGGCGATGAGACTTGGATTTCGCACTTCACCCCGGAAACCAAGCAGCAGTAAATTCATTGGCGGCATAGTGGATCTCCGGTGAGGACGAAATTCAAACAGACGCTGTCGGTACGGAAAATGATGTGCACGGTGTTCTGGGACAGGAAGGGCATTCTGCTCATTGACTTCTTTCCAAGAGATAAAACAGTGAACGCTGACCGTTACTGTGAAACACTGCGAAAATTGCGACGTGCCATTCAAAACAAGAGGCGTGGAATGCTTACTGCAGGTGTTGTGCTCCTCCATGACAATGCTAGTTCACATACGGCTCGACGTACAGCAGCTGTTTTGACGGAATTTGGCTGGGAGTTGTTTGATCACCATCCTACAGCCCTGATCTTGCTCCCAGCGATTTTCACAGTTTCTTGCACCTCAAGAAATTCCTGTTCTCCGGTGAGCGTTTTGGCAACGACGAAGAGCTGAAGACGTCTGTCACACGCTGGTTCCATTCACAGGCGGCAGAGTTCTACGACAGAGGGATACAAAAGTTGATCCCACGATACGACAAGTGTCTCAATTCTGATGGTGGCTATGTTGAAAAATAGCTGAAACATTGCGTAGTTTAGTAGTTTAATTATCGTCAAGCCTTATAATGTATTTAAATTCGTAATACTGAAACAGCAACAATGAATACAGACTGATATTTACAATGGTGGAGAATTTCTTCATTACTACATTTCAAGATCTGCAGAATCAGCCGGAAAGCTGTGGTTCCAACAATATGTAGCCACTGTGCATGCTGCTCACCGCGTCTTCCCAGGGCGCATAATCTTCCTATTTCTTCTTACATTGCCTGTGCTTCGCGTTCACTCGATTTGATTGCTCTCAATTGTCTGATATGGGGATTGTTGAAAAGCAAGGTATTCTGTTATATACTGAGTAATACTGAAGAGTTGAAGGATTAGATTCGACGTGATGTTGGCAGTAATAAAATTCTTCAATAATTAAAGGTTCGTGTCCGTGAGTAACTGTAGCAATGCATTGAAATTGGAGGAACTCGCCGCAAAACTATAACTATTAAAATATTACTTCAATTGTGTCAATAAAACAAATTCTAAAATTTTAATTAACTGTTGAATTTTGAAATAGAAGTTCGATTATCTTCAAAAGCTCTCTTTTCATTTCGGAAGTAGTTCTCTAAAAATTCCCCAACTTTTATTATGACAATATTACAGTAATATAGGTTAATAACTGACAAAACTCCGTTATAGGAGGTTACTAAACCTTACCGCTGCACTGGAGGCGGAGTCTGAGTTCCCCTCCATTAGTCTAAACCATTGTCGCTACTGATTGACAAGACATCTGATGCAACAATGCTATCAGTTAAACATTCTCCTAACGAAATTATTCTGTCAGTTTCTCACTCTATTACATTATCACTACAGAAATATTGTTCTTCGTTATTTTTGACATGCTCAACACATTTCTTCCACTTGTCTTTTCCAAATTCTGAGAAAAGGCGGCGACACAATCGTTCCTTTACGTTAAGTGGGGACCCAATTTCTGTTACAAAAATCCAATTGCAAAGGCTGGAGACAACTGACTAAACATTTTTAGTCTGTCCCTTTAAGTAAATGAAACCAATCAAAACAATAAATCCTTATTTTTAAATCATGGTTGGGTTTTGAAGATAAATAATGATTATGTACGCGCTACTTGACGGACCGCGAGCAGTCAGACATAAACTTAACAAGTGATGATATCTTGTTGACTCAGTCTATTAACATGGGGTTTTTCAACATAAAGTAGAATCTATTTAGACTGCATACACTGCAACTACCCACTTATCTTTTCAAGAAAAAAAGTTTATCGCTGATCGATTTCTACTTCAAAAACACTACAGTAGTATAAAACAAATCTAAATTACGAAATCTCACATTTCTTATACTGCGGTTACTCATACATCCTAAAAACTTGCAAACAGTACTCTTAAATATGCATTGTTTCTTACTAGAATCTGACTAATACTTTTCGAGTTATTATTAAGTATAAAATGCAAAAATATTCTGCTAGATTGAAAGTCTATGTAAGAAATGCCTTCTTTCGTTATTGGCTGACAATAATTAGGAAGGAGATGATGAATAGAATATTGTGTCAGTCTTTAAGATTGACGCATGCGCAGACCAACAAAGTTTACGAAGTTGTTCCCCTATAATATGTTTTAAGCTATAGTCAAGGAGTGTGTACGATCTTTGATCACATAATTATCCTTTATCGTAACGATGGCAACAGTTGTAGTTTTCTTTTCAATTGGAATTATTGTCTTAGAGTATGCTTTAGAATAATCTAGTCTTTGTTGTACTTATTATGTTTCTTCCTTCGCCAAAAAGGCAGTCTTGTCCTTGTGAAAAAATGTATGGAATTTATTCTGGAGCTGAAAGAAATTAATTTCAAGTATTTAGCCGAATACGGAATAACTGGATTAGGGCTTGCCGTCTGGCTGAATGTTTGTTGTCTGTACGTTTGTGTATAGCGATTCTTCTTTAACTGTTACTGGGAGTTCGTTAATATTCAGTATCTACGAGTACATTTATTCGAAAATCATGTTCATGAAATATAATTATAACTTTCAATGAGAAATGGTTGTTTAGTCAACTGTTTGAGGACAGGTCTGAACCTCACAAGTGATACCAAGAAGGCACCACTTATGAGGCAACTGTACCAGGAGATAATGGGGTAGAGTGGCCAGTTCCTTTCCCCTAGTGAGAAATTAATTGTCTTTATTTAAAATCAACAGCACACAATGACAATTCTTTTCAATTTAAATGCAAATATTTCCATCGTTATTTATTGTATTACTTACAATAAATGGAGAAGTACACTTGTAAAGCTACGGCAATGTACCATACAATAAGAAATGACAGAATTCAGCAGTTTTCCTTGTAGTTTTCGTAGAATGCAACACAAACTTAAATAAATCAAGTACCTGTTGGTTGCATGAACAACAGACGATGTTATCTATTAATGCTGCTAATAATGACGATACAATAAGCAGATTATATAGCCTAACATACGCATGTATTTCTCCAGTCTAGCAGCCAGTGTTCGTGGTACAAATCATTAGACCCTGGATTCGATTCTCGTCCTGAGCATGGAAATTTGTCCTTAAAGAAAATATTTAATACTTTCACTCGTAAAGATCTAGAAGCTAAGTGAGTGTATATGTATTAATGATTTCTGTAGGCGAAAGCACCTCAGTGTTCAAGTAAAGGTCCTCAGAATACGTCCTTGGTCAAAAGTGTGAGAACTGTAGGTTACAAAAATCATCAACAATAAAGCAGCCAAATGCAGCAAATATTTTTTACCGATTACCATAATGTAGTGCCAACTGAACGTTTAAGTTATTATATAAATAATGAAATAAATCGACTGGATTTTAAATCCAATTTATAATAAAGTTCATTTGAAGAATTAATCAAATTATAATATTAAATATGAGATTAAAATAAAATGAAACTTATTCTAGAAATCAAAAATATATAGTCCAACAATTTTGTGACTACTTAAAAAACAAATTATTTCTAACAATTTAAATTTTTACTGTTGATATCTGATTTCAGATTAAATGAAATTGAAGACTGAACCATATAATTTAAGCTATAATATTCTTTGAAGAGGAGGAAAAATTCAATTATTTGGAGCAACAGCAACAAATATAAATGACACTCGCGAGGAAATTAATCTCAGAATAAATATGAGAAATGCCTATTATTATTCGGTTGAGAAGCTTGTATCATCCAGTCTGCTCTCAAAAAACCTTGAAAGTTAGAATTTATAAAACAGTTATATTACCGGTTGTTCTGTATGCTTGTCAAACTTGGACGAGGAACAGAGATAAAGGGTATTTGAGAATAAGGTACTTAGGAAAATATTTGGGGCTAAGTGGGATGAAGTTACGGGATAATGGAGAAAGTTACATAACGCAGAACTGCAAGCATTGTATCTTCACCTAACATAATTAGGAACATTAAATCCAGACGTTTGAGTTAGGTAGAGCATGTAGCACGTATAGGCGAATCCAGAATTTCATATAGAGTGTTAGTTGAGAGGCCGGATGGAAAAAGACCTTTGGGAAGGCCGAGACGTAGATGGGAGGATATTATTAAAATTGATTTGAGGGAATTGTGATATGATGGTAGAGACTGGATTAATTTTGCTCAGGATAGGGACCGATGGCGGCAATGAACCTCCGTTTTCTCTAAAAGCCATAAATAATATATTTTCCTATAAAAATTGATAATATACAATCACTTAGATATCTTCTATATCTATGCAATTTCCAGAAACATCGTATTAAAGAAAAATGTATTTCTATTAAGGGAACACTATTATTATTCACAGAAAAATGTCTCTGATTGTTTAAGATAATTAAGACAATTTCTTTCCACGCGTCTGGAACTTCTAGCTGATTTCCTATTCTGTATCTTACATATGCACCCAAATTATAATTTACACCGATAAAATATAATACTCGTAAGTAAGTTTCAGCCCCGTTTGAGTATCCTACGAAGGATTTTCCTTGGTTTTTATATGATTCTATAACAATTGTGTGTATATATATATATATATATATATACATTAATATATTAATTCCCGATATTAATAAGCTGAACCTTCCTCCTGTGACTCTGAATAAAGCGATAATTCCTTTCAGTTCAACTGTAAAAAACCTGGGAGTTCATTTTGAATCTAACCTTACCTGGGACACGCATATCAAACATACATGCAAGAAAGTATTTTCCACTCTTCACTCATTAACTAGATTGTAACTAAATTAAAGCAGACGCTTGTACAGACTCTTATTATGCCTCATTTCGATTATTGTGACGGTTTATTCAGTGATCTCGGGTGGATTTATCCCAGAAACTGCAACGTGTTCATAATGCGTGTGTTCGTTTCATTTGTAATGTCCGCTACTACGATCACATTTCGCCTTCATTCAATAAATTATTGTGGCTCAGGTTAAATGAGAGGAGAAAGTTACATTCCCTTTCTCTCTTATACCGAATTTTGCACACCTCTACTCCCTCTCACTTATTTGCCCGATTCCACAGTCTTTCTCGGTATCTTAACTTAAATACTCGGTCACAATATGACAACACGCTAGAAATATCACTCCACACATCATCTCTTTATTGTTCATCTTTCACTGTTGCTACTTCTCGTCACTGGAATTCTCTGCCGCCTGAAGTCAAGGACTGCCCAACTTTAATTTCCTTTAAATGTAAATTAGAAAAATTTCTTATGATAAGTTGCCAGACCTAATGCGTTGCAAATATTTAATGGAATGTGTTCCACTGTATTTATTTTTATTTTTTTTTTGTTTCTTATTTCTATTGTGTAATAATGTAAATCGTGTTCATTTATCTCTTAACGCCAATATGTATCCCACTGTGTTGTTTTATTTACTATTAATATATTTGTTGTGTAACATTTTATTCAATTGTCGGTTTCTGGTTTAGCTAATTATGTAAGTCCTACTTAATTGTAATCTAATAGGTCTACTAATATATATATATATATATATATATATATATATATATATTAATGTGTTTATTTTTATTTTTACTTTGTACATTTTTTTATTGAATTATCGGCTTCTGTTTTTATGTGATTCGTATTTGATTCTAACAACATTAATATGTATTCCACTATGTTTATTTTTATTTTATGAGGTAAAGTTTTACGTAACTACCTCTTTTGATCTCATTATGTACATAAATTGTATCCGTATGCAATTACTTAATTCCGATCCAGTTTTATGTTCAACTATGTAAGCAAGTTTTAATCCTGGTTGAGTGTAAGAGAAGGCTTTACGGCCTTAACTCTGCCAGGTTAAATAAAGCCATTATTATTATTATTATTATTATTATTATTATTAGTATTATTATTATTATTATTATTATTATTATTATTATTATATATGTTCCTATACATGCATCGAAGTTTCTTTTGTGACCAATACTATTAATTCTACGACCATTTCTACCGTAAATATCTGATTTTCGTATTGTACCAAAACTACTAGATCAGTAATCTACAGGGGCCAACTCTACTGGTAAGTGATACGATGTAGTTAGTATTGCCAAATAATACGCCTTTATAAAAGTAAATAATAATTGTACACTATTTGTGTCTTTTATTTCATTGGATTTTCGTCTGAGATTATACCCCGTTCTGAACCGATGGTCCTTATTGTTTATTTATCAGTAGACATTTTGAATACCATCCATGCATATGGATTCAATACTGGAACAAAATATTAAAGACTTTGAATGAAATTCTGCACTATATTGTCTACGTCGCACAGTGAATTCTTTTCGCTATCTGGCCGCGCAAAATACAAAAATTGAGTATCACATATTTTCATATTTTATGAAGTTTTTAATGACTATAATATCGAAGGATACGAGATTTCTTATAGTTATGCTTATTTGTACAGCTCTTGTGTTGTAAAAGAAGACAGAAGTATGTCGTTTCTTATCGCATCGCGGGCCTGAAACCGAGCTCATAATTTTATGTTCGATAACTGTGCTTGAAAGGACGTGTTTTTCCGACAATTTTAATCGGTTAGCGGTGGATATGGGAGACCAAGATACGTGCTATGTTTGCGATATTTTAAAAATTCCATAAAATGTACTACTTTGAAGTGAAATTTGATTGAGAGTTGAGAAATTATTGCTATTTTTAACTTCCAATTTTGAGTATTTTTACACCCGGAAATTTATAATTGTCAACGATTGGTGAATTTTTTTCAGAAGACTAAACCCAATACCTTATTCTTTCTCCTATATAAAAACTAGCTGCTACTTTTTCTAACTTTGCCTTTTTTTCGGGTTTTAGTACTCTCAGAAAAGTTATCGTGGAACGATCTTTTTAATGTTTGGCGCCATACAGATGACAAAGCAGAAAGAATTAATAAACTATTCAACTATTTACTGTAAAATAATAATTGAAAACTTACAGACAATCTGTTTTAAAGATAGTGTAAGATTACAAATCTAGTCTTTCAGGTGAAGCTTCCTGTCAAGCAGATTTGAATAATTTCAAGGGAAAAATTGTTCCGGGGCCGGGTATCGATCCCGGGACCTCTGGTTGAACGCACCAGCGCTCTCCCAACTGAGCTACCCGGGAACTCCACCCGACACTGTCTCAACTTTTCCCTTTATATCCACACAACTCGCGTGGGCTGACGAAACGCCAGAGACCCACATCGAGTGCACACAAACTCCACACAGTACAATGCCACCCTTCTTAGGACCACATAAGTAGCAATTAGCTACAGAAATAGCACGCGCCTCACTGCTATTGTAGAGGTGAAATCATTATAGTGAATATAGTGTAAATATATGCAGAGAATATAAATAGGAATACAGTCACGTTTATCTAATCTTAGTGTATTAATTTAATTAATGATCTTCCTCAACTTGGTGAGGTCGTCAAAGACAAAGAATGTTAAACAGTAATATTTAAGATGTGGCATTAAAAAGTCTTACGAGAAGTTTGTTACGATATACTTGTTAAACTTTGAAGCACCCACTACTTTCTCTATGGAAAGAAAATGTACTTACTGATTGTAGTGAACTATCTTACTTGACTAACATAAAGTAAACCATGTAGTGTTTTTATTGATATAGTTTGTCATGTGCGAAGTTAAGAGTCCAATTAAAATAAAAATTATGTCACTAATTTCTTCCATGTATTTTACTTATATATTGTATTTCATACATGCAATGATGAATACCTGAAGTTCTATAGTGTTGTTTCCTATAGAATACCTATATATGAGTAATTGAGAGCTAATATTAAGCCTAAATTGAATTCGAATCATGTTGATATGGATAAGGAAAACGCTTAACATATGTACAAATTGTTATTTTAATGTTTCTACATCATTTTAATACTGAATCGAATTTTGCGCGGCCAGATACCGTAAAAGGATCACTCTGTGTCGTGGCAGAAGATCTATAGTACGACCGACTAATCGATGAATTGAGATAGCAACAGATCTGTTTAGTAAATGATGATGATGATGATGGTGATCATTATGTATTAAAACTATACCCCTTTCCATGCGGTTTACTTCATGGAGGTCGAAGATTTTTAGCCGCTCAAAATAGGAACCATTCGCGCTTAAGCAACGCTGCTCTAGTCGTATTGTTAAGACTCGGTCATTATTAGTTATGATAAGTTAAATATTGCATGCGCCCTGGCAAAATATTATAGCCACGGAGAAGATGAGATGTAGGATCTAAGTCGCTTGAAAAGCATTTTAGTGAATTTTAGTGTATAGGAATTCCTTAAAAAGAACACAATTGCAATGTGGAGGCATATGATATGAATAGTGAAACGGAGTCGTGAATTCGCAATCTGGGCAGATATCTGCTGTATAAGACGTTTCAGTTTTTCACAATCATGAAGTTACTACAACTTTGTCGCTTCTCCTCTCTTAATCCAGTTAGTTAAACAACAAATTCGCGTGGGCGAAGCTTTGTTCTGCGCCGAATACAACTCCGCTTTCTGTCGTCCGCCTCGCTCTCTCTTCTTCACGGCTGAAGTTACCAAACACTCATTTACTCCCAACAACATATTTTTCTTTCTTCACAAATTAATTAAATACTAGCAGGCTGAGTGAAATAGAAATTACTTGATAGATGAGATTCTTCGCTATTGTTACATATTTGCAAAATAAAAACGAATGCATTCTCTTCTTCAAAATAATAAATTTATTAAAACACAAGTTCTTTTGAGTCACACAGAAAACTGTTGTGATATCTATATGGTCACTGAAACGTCACTTCAAATTTTGAAGCGTTATAAATATTATAATATTAGAGGTGAAAAGGTCAAATAAATGCACCACTGTGCTGGGAAAAGAATGAGGTTTAGGTTTAAAAACATTGGGAATATATCCGCCGTTCCCTTGTTAAATTAACACCATTCTTTCTGCTACACCATGCTAAGCATTTTGCTGATAATGTCATGGAACGTTACCTATTCCTTGCGTGGTAATATCTATCAATTGTTGTAGTGTTGTTGGGTGTGCCATTAAAAATAAGTTTTAAGGTACTTCGCAATCAAAATTCGGCCGGATTGAGATCTGGACATCGAGAAGGCTATGTTATTGGAAAGTGCCTACTAGTGAAGATCTATGTAATAAATTGTTTTGTAGGAAGGTAGGTGTAGCACCGTGCACCATCGTGCATGGAGATTTTATTTTCTCCATGTCATGATTTCTCAGTCTGTCGGTGAAATTCATGACTGCAGAAAGACTAAAATAGACGAAAGTGAAAATGGTGAAGTTGTACTGACAATACAAGTGACAAAATTGATAACGATCGAAAACAATCAGGCCTACTATATACACAATGACAAAACTGTACTCTTCTAAAGGTAAACAAAAAATGTTCCAAAAAAATCAACAAAAATTAG
The DNA here is from genome assembly GCF_040183065.1 of Periplaneta americana. Lineage (NCBI taxonomy): Eukaryota > Metazoa > Arthropoda > Insecta > Blattodea > Blattidae > Periplaneta > Periplaneta americana. The sequence goes on along the minus strand of NC_091120.1, from coordinate 106,042,028 downwards.
CAAGATATATTTATCCTAACTCCATCAGCCTAATTCTTGCATAGAACTTACACATAACCATAAGGTTTTCCTCAAACCCCTATACTTTTTTATACACCTCTATCTGCTATTGGGATATAATTACTGTGTATGCATTTTTAACTAATTAAAAATGCCACCTGTCATTGTTTTAACTTCAATTGTCTTGTTTTCTATTCAGTATTACTAGCGTAAAGTCTTCTATTTTCTGAGCACATTATGATGTATAACTGTGTAAAAGCACGAGTTCAACAGCTGAAATGGCGACTCATGCAGAGAATCGATCTATCGAGATAGGCGTGCATAATAACAATGTGTGACCCAGCACTGAGAAGAGGATTCAGGGCAGAACCAGACATTGCTACCCAGATATCAGCGGCCACGAATAGAACATGTAACGAAGCAGAAACCATAAAAAGACATATCCATTCTGATATGAAAAGTCTCTGATGAAGCGACGTTTTATATTTTTAACTTAGAAATGGTATAGGCCTAAGATTTCATATGTTCACATAGAAATGGTATAGCCCTAAGATTTCATATGTTCACATGCTTGGGCCACAATATTTAGGAAAGTTTCCAACGTTTGACTTGCAAGGAAATCTTCCAAAATTTCCTAGAGGAGAAATTCTTTCAAAATAAATTAATGCAGCTTGAGGTGCTCTAAATGAAATGACAGCAACAAAATATAGTATACAATATGAACAGTAATGTAGAACAGTAAATTTAAAAAATATCTTAAAATTTTCATTATAGCAGCCTTTTCTTTATGCTATGGGCTATTCCTGGTTACTTGATTACAAATGACGTTTAGAAAAACCTGATATTCATTGCCACTCTCACATAAATTCGTCATCGGTACCTATCCTGAGCAAGATTAATCTAGTCCCTAGCATCATATCCCACCTCACTCAAATCCATTTTAATATTATCTTCCCTTCTACGTCTCGGTTTCCTTCTCATCCTTAACAGTATATTTTTAAAAGGTGATCAGTCAACAGACACATTTTATTGCGAAATTGAGAAAAAAATTTTAAAATGTAATTCAATAAAATAGGATCAATTATAATGAAGTTTCCAAGTACTATGGTTAAATTTTGATTCTCAGACGGGAGATTGTAATGCTGTTTTAATTTATGATTATTCTAATTAGTAGTTAAATGTTTGAAACTTTTGCTCATTTAAAAACTGAACAATAGTTACTAAAACCAAACACATTTGCAAATATGTTTTTCATCAGTTTGTGTTGGATAACTAACATAATATTCACTGCACGTTATAAATTATACAGTTCCAAGTTTTGCAACACTGATGCAGTAATCTAACAAAAATGAATTATTATTTGTACCGCTTAGGAATGTAGTTATAATAACCACATTCACGTATTAAAATAAAATCTAAGGCTTAAATTATATAGAAACACATTAAAATGGTTATTATAACACCATATTCCTAAGTGATATATAGTGTTAAAAGTGTGTAATCAATATACATTATTTACACTCCGTTCACTTATATTCTTGGTTTTCATTGTTTACAGGCCATTCAGAATCTCTTCATTAGAATTCTAGATGTTGTAAATTGTAAATTATGTTTCATTTAACGACGCTCGCAACTTCCGAGGTTATATCAGTGTCGCTGGTGTGCCAAATTTTGTTCCACAGGAGTTCTTTTACATGCCACTAAATCTAGTGACATGAGCCTGTCGCATTTAAGCACACTTAAATACCATCGACCTGGGCCGGGATCGAACCGCAATCTCGAGCACAGAAGGCCAGCGCTATACCTCCTGCGCCACCCAGGACGACTCTAGGTGTTCTTCAGACACATAGGCTTGGTGCTTCACGGTTTCCAAATCTTTAATTTCATTAAAACCCTTTCTGGTGGATTATCTAATTTTTATGGCGCAAGTACTGGTCTACGCTGGCGGCCCATAAGAAAAATGTGATTGTTTAGTCTTTAATAGTTGTAGATGCTTTAATACAATCCTTTCTGTTATTATCAAAGACGAATTGAAAAAGTGTTGATAGAAATATTATGTACTTTTGTTTTACAAGGGCATTGCATTAAATTACCTCCCTTTAAAAAGTACTAAAGTTTTAAATTCACTATAGAACTTCAAAGCGTCCACACCTGTGGAGTAACGGTTAGCGCGTCTGATCACGAAATTAGGTGGCCCGAGTTCGAATTCCGGTTGGGGCAAGTTACCTGGTTGAGGTTATTCCGGGGTTTTCCCTCAACTCAGTATGAGGAAATACTGGGTAACTATCGGTGCTGGACCCCAGACTCGTTTCACTCAAATTATCACCTTCATTCAGACGGTAAATAACCTGATATCTTGATACAGCGTCGTAAAATAAGACTAACAAATAAACTTCAAAGAACAAACTAACTGATGCCCTTTTAATGATAATCAGTGTAGCCCAATATATAATATACTAGTGGCTTGTGCAGCAAATGCTGCTGCAAACTAAGTTCGTTAGACGTTCAAATAAAAATTTTTCAGATTTATTTTCAATGAAGAATACTTGTCTTTTTGATAGTTATTTGCTTCCATAATAATGAAACATACTCCTTCTGAATGGATATTTTTAGGCCAAATACTTTTTCTTGAACCTATCCAACCTCAGTTTTTGAGTTTCAACGCGAAAACGCAAGTATCAATGTCAGGACGATAGCAGTAGCTATTTCAGGTCATTGTGTATTGTAGGCAAAAGTTAAAAAAATGTCAGTTTTGCTAAGCTTTCGAACAATAGCATTTTCGTATAGCTGCTGCATGTAGAACTTGAAATGTAGAGCGTAAAATCATTTTATCCTACTAAGAGATCTTGCTGAAATGATCTAGAGACTACAAAATTTTCTAGGCCTCTTATTTTATCAGTAAGTAATACCTTTTGATCTTTCCTTAGGAACTGTAATTTTTGCGCTCTCTCGAGCCAATACTGAAGACAATGACACATATCAATATCTACACTACACCGCCATTAAGTATATGAAAAAGACCCAACCCCACTTGGTTAATAAGTATAAAAATATTTGATTTTTAATAAAAATATTATCTTACTTACGTTTTGTAGTTATATATAGCAGCCACTCGGTAAATTATAGGAATGAAGATCTAAATTAAGATATTCTCTACATTTACTTACATATCCTCAAAACGTTTCACTTTCATGTCATCAATATAGTATCAATATTATGTACAATTAATGAAAAATAGATGCATCATGATATTAACTATAATAATATTTAATTTCTAATGGTAATAATGTCATCAAACGACCTCAAGTTTCGTAGAATTGAATATCAAATACACAGCTGTACTCAGAAAATTATACACTGCAGAATCAGTTTTTAATAACAAATTGAATTGAGCTCGAAATATGTCGGCAATCCTGCAGGTCATGGCCTTCGTTGTTTATTGTAGTGTGTGTTTTGTTCTGAAATTCAATCAAGTCGGCCGTGATTCAATAAAATTAGTTCTTAAAACTGACAACAGATGGATTTTGGAAAATAGGAAAATTATGTAGGAAAATTGACATTTCAATGAAAACTACTACTTTTCCGAAAAACTTTGAATGCCAGGCATGAAAATGAGGGGTCAGTCAATAAAATCCGTTCAGCAGTTTTCCCGTAATTTCCATTACCAGTTCAAATTATATATATATATATATATAGATGTGTATTCTGAGGCAACGAAAACTAAAAATAACTAAATTGTTGAGTGATGCCCTTTTAAAAATATACAATTCACATTATTCTCAACAATTGTAGCACATAATATATTATATTCTCTTCAGAATACATAGAGGTACCATGTGTGTTTTGAAATTGTGTACAGAATTAAAATTTTGAAAAAAAAAATTGATCGAAACTTTGTTATGATCCATGATATGAAAAACATTGTGCTGGAAAAGGTTAAAACAATTATGCATTCACTTGACCAACGAGAATATATGAATTCCATGTCACTTTTCAGTTCTTTGTTTAAATCGTAATAGGCTACTCGTATATTTCTTTGTCATGTTATAACTACTCCTATCATACTATGTAACTTACAGTTCAGTGCGGCGTAGGGGAGGGTATTTATCTTTTAACCAACATTTAATAGACACATTGTGGGTCACCGTTATCGTGTAGTCAGCACAGTACAAAACAACCGCTGAGAAACGAAGGAGAACACATGGCAGGAAAAAAAGACGTAGTTCCATGGACAGAAGATATACATCTTCGATTTTTCATGTCAGAAATCGAATCATTGACCTCTTGAATGGGATGAGGATGTGTTATACAACCGAGGAAGCGGACGTAATTTAAGTTTTTGTTAATATTTCCTTGTCGTTGAACATTCAGTTTTTTCTTTCCGTTGATCCAGCCGTTGTGTTATGATATAAGGAAGATTTACAGGAACCGGACGTGACACTATAACTGTATCGACCTGTGTCATAGCACGTGGAGGACACCCCTGGTATCGGGAAACGCAAAGCACACAAACCAGTACCCTCAATTCGGACAAAGTGCGACCACTGTAATGTTTGACAAACATGCGGAGAGTTTGTGGACCGTTTGTTACCGCTAAGTTGACAAGAGCTTTACGTGAGGGAAAACTGGGCAGAAGAGGGGTCTGTGTGATAGAGTAAATAGTAACACATTACACTTCATTTTCACGTTGAAAAAGGTAAAGTGTGTGTGATATAAACAGACGATTGCATTTGAGTCCCGCAGGACAGTCGGTATGTCACAGCATGATGGAAGTGGAACATTACCAACACCCGTTGCCATGAGATCGCGAGAAGGAATTCCTCCAACAGAAGCGCAGGAATGCATAATTCCTCTCTTCTTCCTTCCTCTCACGCTGCCGGCATTTCCCGCAGAATGCCGTCCCCGCAATAAAGTCGGCAGCAATCGAATTTCTGCCAAAACAAAGAGGATGTTGACGACAAAACTATCCCGCTCTGCCGACAATATCAAACCGTCATTACAAATGATACGGCTGAAAGGTTATTATGTAAAATTAATCGGTTATTTGATATGAAATTTTAATTGCAGAGGCTGTGTTGTGATTGATACCGTCGGACAGATAGCAAATAGCAGCAATTCACTCCCTCGGATTGTTGCTGTGCTTTTTGGCGCTAGTGTGATAGACTGTCACTTAAAACATGCGATGACAAAAGACCCTGAAGCGCTCTCCACTAAAGTACATCCGACAAATACTCAAAAGAGGAACGTCATCGATGAACGCTGAATGGCCATTGACATTAATGACAATAGCACAAATTGCTGAACATAGATGCGAATGGCTTTTGTTTAAATTCACTAATCAAATAATTTATTATTCGAATAGGCCTAATTTGTTTACTTAATATTATTGATAATTGGTAACGAAATATTTATTTAATTCATTAAAAGTAGAAAATATGAGTTAATACAGTGAAGAAAGTACTTATCCTAATGACTGCAGCTGGCAGGGTGTATTTTGTTTAATTTCTGTTTAAGAAATTTGTTTTGATACATCTTATATGATTGTAAACCTTCAATAATAATTATTATTATTATTGTCATAGCAATATCATGAGAGATTTTATTCACAAATTCTACATATACAAATCGAGGACTAGTGTGTTTCTTGCTCCAAATACAACCAAGATCTCTGTTTGATTAGTATAATATTTAGATAGATGCATTTATTGAGTAATATTGTACATACAGATGTTATATTACCAGGATTTTCTCTTAAACCCCTTGTACGGGTCTTCTGATCGTACGTGGTGTGTTAAAACAAGTCCTACTGTGTAGGTTTCACCCTCCTCACCTATGATTAGATCCAACCACTCTCCAAAAGAACACACAGATATAAATGAAAATGGCACAAACAAAACACATTATGTAATATATCCTAACCTAAAGCAGGCATAAAAGTTACCATTATCCCTTCGTCAGTTCGCATCACAAACTTCAATAGCTGAAGTTCTAATCCGTCTCGCCTTCAAGAGGAACAATCCAGTCTTTTGTTCGCATTCTCTAGTCCCCATGAGGTCAAGACATGCAACCGAATTCCTATTCTGACTTAGCATCGAGGGTGGTAGATATTTTCTCCGGATATGTTCCAATTTGACACACTGCAATAAAAGATGTCTCCAGGAGTCCCTTTCTACGCACAGTGGACAAAGGCGCTCTCCTTCCTCGTTGACAATTTTATTAGCCTTCCATGCCCCCAATCTTAGCCACGCTAAACCTGCTCTACTGTCTTTGTTACAAGAATTTATTTAGTCACATCTTCCCCAGTTAAGCATGAGATTGATTGTAAATGTAGTGAGAACTTTTCCGAACATTGGAGCTCAATCTCTTGCCTCTCGATATCAATTAAACGTATCTTTACATTACGCCATATATTCCTTCTATTATTCTTTGTCTAAACGGTGACGATTTGATTCGTATGAATGACAGAAGTGCAGTAATAAGAGAAAAACTTGAGATACTTAATATAAGACTTAGGCCTATTAGACGAGACTCTCGTGACGTAAGGTTAGAACCACGCATGACCTCCGCCTAACATAGACAGGATATCAGACATTAGGTCTATTATATCCTAGCTTTGGTATCGAATTCCGCGTTTCTTAACCGTTGCGGATACCACAGTCGGATATCATGTTAATTCACTTGATCTAATTCGTGAATAATTCTTGTGGGAACATAACTTTATCGAACGCTAAGATCCGTAGCAGATACTAAATATTCAGCTGGACACGGTGGGCTTTAAACTGCATCTCAAGCGTGAGGAAGCTATACTGCACTCGTATTAGAAGTTTTCTTATTCATTGTTATATATAACTTTCATTATAATTTATTAGCAATCTATATGTTCTCTATCTCATTACAGAAAACACAAATAAATTATCGTGTATAAACCAAAGGGTTCAGCAACCGTAAATGACAGAAAAATAGTTTTCGAAATGTCTTTTGTTTGTGTGTCTGTGTATGAATGAAGATATGGGTGAATTAGTTTCATGAAATTTATGAGTAAGAAATGGGAGAAGAAACTAAGTACGCGATCGCGTGTCCTTGCTAAGGAATTTGGAACTGTAGAAATATTTATGTAAACTCCAACCCAATTGGACACTTGTCTAACTCCGTTTTTCACTGTTCCTTTAAAGGAACTTACAGAAATTCTGGAGGAGTAAAAAGTGAAAATGAACGTAATGTATTAGGTACAACAAAATGCGGGAGAAATATCGCATAGTACCACCCAAAACATAGCTTAGAAGTAGCAGGGTAGGGTCGTAGGAGATGTTGAAAGCCTACAGGGCGAGTAGTGAGAGTCGAACGTACCTATCCTCGCTAGACAAGGGATTCTAACTATTGGAATAAGCGAGTGATGACCGATTGAGCACTCCCAAAAGCATAGAAAGCGACACTTGAGGGTCAAGGCACCGCGACTTCCGACTCTCCATTCATTTTATAGTATTTTCTCGTAGACTAATATTTTCCAGGAATTTTTCACTTCAATGCAGTACAAAATTTGTTATTGATTAAAGCGAATAAGAAACGTAGGAAGAAATAGCAAAAGGGCTAAAAAAAAGTTATCTAATGATTCCTTCATACTTTTATATGTAATATATTAAAGTATACGTTGCCCTAAGCAATTGTATACATTGACCAGTTAAGATGTTTAATTTTCATCCAGAATTTTGTTTTGTGCTGATTTTTATTCAAGACCTACATTTATTATATTATCTGAAGAAAAGTATCTACAAAATTCCAAGTAAGAATTATATCTGTTGCCTTCCAGAACTCATGCAATCCATTGATGAAATACTATGTATCTATAATGAATATGTAGAAGACATCTACTAATACACCAGCGTTTCGTTTATAGTTCAAAACGTTCCATTGTTTTAGAAACTCATGCAAGCATGCTAAAAACAAAATCAACGAACCTTTTCATTCAGAACTAATATAAAATTTACATAAACACTTTCGCCTTAAGGGGAGCAACAATCTACCAATGCAGAAAGATTAACATTTTGCTTTGAAATGTAATGCATGAATAACGTATTTAACGGTAAATATTATAATATTATTCTAAGGAAAAAACTAAATAAAACAAGTGAAGTTAAATGAGTTGCTATGTGAACTAACAATAAGTTATCTAAAGAAGGTTTACTCTTATAAACTTAGATCCGCATGGTGATGACTATTTTGTTATTATTATTATTATTATTATTATTATTATTATTATTATTATTATTATTATTATTATTATTATTATACATATTGCTTGTGAGCTGTAGTTCTGTATTGTAATATAAATGACATAGATTGATGGTCGCGACAAACAATTACAATGCAAGGGTAGATTTACTAACACAAAGACGTAGTCATATAACTTGGCACAGTTTTAATATTATTTATTTCCATACTTCTAATTCTGCGGACCTCTGAAAAAATAACTGAGGAAGAGAGTAGTGAAGTGCTTTGTGTGAAGTGTAGCATTGTATGGTGCTCAAACATGAAAATTACGACGAAGTGGAGAGAAGTGACTAGAAAGACTTGAAATGTGGATATGAAGAAGAATGGAGCGTGTGAAATCGACAGACAGAATAAGAAACGAAGCTGTGTCGCAAAGAGTGGGTGAAGAAAGAAAGTTCTTTCCTATTTTCTGCCTTCCTATTTGTTTCCTCATATGATCCATATATCTTAATGTCGTCTATCATATGATATCTTCTTCTACCCTGAACTCTTCTCCCGTTCACCATTCCTTCCATTGCATCCTTCAGAAGGCAGTTTCTTCTTAACCAGTGACCGAGCTAATTCCTTTTTCCCTTCCTGATCAGTTTCAGCATTAATCTTTCTTCATTCACTCTTTTCAATACAGCTTCATTTCTTCTTCTAGATTATTATTTCATAATTTGTTAAACCGTTTCCATTTTCTACCTTTCCGTATGTAATTCATTTTCATTCATACTTTCAAAATCAGGAAGGTTATACTCGCTTCCATTAGGCGAAAGATAGGATAGATCAGAACATTCGTCAGACAACGCGAACAGCCTTGCAATTACCTTCGCCGGTCCTCGAACCACAGTAGTGAGATGGAAGACGGAAGCGATTAAATAATATCTCTATTACTATTGGGGGTAGAGCCATAATATTTTGGTGATTGGTAGAAACGCCGCCAAGGAAAGCATACATCCATTTTACGGATAAACGCTGTAATTCGAATTACGCCTTTCTTCCAGCTAATCCCTCAGTTATTAAGATATGTTAAAAAAGAAGCTATTGATTATTTTATCATAAATGTTTAAATAATTTAAAATCTTGAAAGTACATAACATTTATTTCAGAACATTATCAAAATTTAAACGGTACATAAAAGCCAGGTAAATTTCAAAATCGTTTAGTCAGAAACGTAGAAAGAAAGGCATGGATACAATAAGTTTCTTTGAACCCAATTGTGCCTTCAAATATTGCAGTAATACATTAGTCCTAGAATTTATAACAAATTAATTAATAAATATCGTGAACAAGTTAATTCAAACTGTTTTCAATTTAAAAATATACCTTAAGCAATTTATTATTTGTGAATATTAACTTTTAATTGTTCTTGATTGTAATTTATCTAGCCTATGTAAATGTATTATCTATATTGAATTCCCCCCTCGGCACGAGATTACTTTCTTTCAGGGAAGTGCTAGAATTGTTACCTCTTGTATATTTTTATATCGTCTATTCCCCTTCTAGCAATAATAATATGCTCTTCACTTTAATTAGTTGACTTCTGTCATTGTTTATCCTGTATTGTCGAATATAGCTTAATAGAATAAGTAAATAAATAAATAAATAGATATCTAGACAAATAAGTAATTAAATAAGTAAATGAATAATATATATAAATAAATAATATTTTAATTTATTCTTTTATTTCATGAAATTAGACTTATATAACGCAAGCATGATATTTGCTTGAACTTTTGGACAGAATTAGAGATTAAATCCAAAACTTGTTCTCTTGCCGAAGTGTTCTTACATATATAAATTCCTTTGTTTATAATTTTATGTAAAATAATTCTTAAACTACATAAATCATTTTATAACTTTATTGTAACTGCATTCTGTCAAAATCCAGAGGTACTTTTACAATATGGCTATAACTTCGTCAACAATACCATTATTGTAATAGCCATTGAGAAAGCTTGTATTATAATTATATACAGAGTGTTGAAAAAAGTTCCCAATATTTTAGGAGGTGATAGTGTGCATCAATACAAGAAAATAATGTCTAGTAAACATGGGTCCTGCAACACATACTTTCTGAGACCTGAACACTTGTTTACAGGAGGTGTTCAATGTGACGTCCATTCATGGCTATGTCCTTTGGCGTAAGGAATCACGCATTCTTTAAAATTGGCTTGGTTGTTCTTGTAGTGCTGACATGCATTGTAGACGTGATCCTGTAGTGTCTGCACATTGCTGATTGGAGTGACGTAGACTAATTCCTTCATGTGCCCTCATAACCAAAAGTCTAGGGGATTTAGATTCGAGGAACGAGCAGGCCAAGGAGTGGGGTCTCCCCGATCAATCCAGCGGTCCTGAATTGTCAGCGTCAAGTGTTCACGCACATTGCGGAGAAAATGTACTGGTGTGTCATTGTGCATGAACCACATCTGTAGTCTTTGCTGACATGACACATACCCCAGCAAGGTAGGCAATACGTTAATAAGAAAGTCTTGATAACGAGCCCCAGTTAATCTCTGTGGTAGGCTATTAATTTATCGCCAAGATCGCCTGCCCATACGTTGATTGAGAATCGGTCTTGATGCCTTGTTTCTTCAACTGCATGTTGATTTTCATCAGCCCACACATGCTGATTACGAAAATTCATAACACCTCTCTGCTGAACCCCACTCATATCCGCAACCAAACTTTTGTTTTCTGTATTCCTTGCGACGCATATCATTATTCCATGCCAGGGGTGTCAATGATTATCTGGTAGTCTGCTGTATTGTAGGGCAGAAAAATGCATCGCCATCAATGGACGTCACATTGAGCACCTCCTATGAACAATGTTCAGATCTCAGAAAGTATGTGTTGTAGGACCCATGTTTATTAGACATTATTTTATTGTTTTGATGCATACTATCACCTCCTAAAATATTGGATACTTTTTTAAACACTTTAACATGTACATAGCATAATTATGTATCTGTTTTATTTTATTCATCGTCATTCTCCTACTCTTACTGTTCTTGTTTTGCTCTTCTTTGTGTTTAAAGTTTATGGTAGGCCTACGTAGATTATTCCGGAAATCATCGTTTCAGGCTGCTGCAAGCAAAACATTCCATTTAGTCATTAACAGAGGTAACGTGAACCTCCTGTACAGAAGAAACAGACCCTTTCCTCGTCTACTGGTTTTCGGGTTCCTTCTTCTTCTTCTTCTTCTTCTTCTTCTTCTTCTTCTTCATGCATTAAGCCCTACAAAGGCTTGTTGCGCGCTCCAAATTATTAGTTCATTGGTCTTTCCATCGTTTTTTTGGTCTTCCTATGTTTCGTTTCCCTTCTGGTATATAATTTAATATTTTCTTTGTGTATCTTCTCTCATCCATTCTGTCTACGTGATCTAGCCATTTTTGTCTATGATGGTCTATTCCTTCATTTAGGCTAAAAATCTGTAATTGATTTCTTATGTCTTCATTTCTGATTCTGTCCCTTTTAGTGATTCCCAGAACTGATCTTAAAAACCTCATTTCTGCTGCCTGTAGTCTACTTTTATCTCTACTTGTCATTGTCCAAGTTTCACTACTATATAGAGCTGCAGGAACTGCCATAGTTTTATAAAATTTTATCATCGTATCTTTTCTTACTTTATTTTTTAAAGTTCTTTTAATTGTTCCGCATATTTTTCAAAACATTTCAACTTTATTTCCAATATCTACCTCTTTAATATATGATATTGATGATCCTAAAAATTTAACTGTATTTACTTGTTCAATTATATTATTGTCTAATACAAGTTTACATCTTAGCGGATGAGTTCCTTGAAATGCCATAGCTTTGGTTTTATTTTTTGATATATCAAAATTGTAATTAATAATTATTTTATGGAGTTCAAATAATGCTCTTTGTAGTGTGTCTTCATTGTCAGAAATTATTACTTGGTCATCTGCATATAGGAGTGTCATTATAAAATTCTTCCTATTATAATCAGAGGATATATTTAAAATGTTTAGCCGCTGTCTCCATTCTCGGATTGCGTTGTCTAGGTATAAATTAAATAAAGTGGGTGATGTACAGCACCCTTGTCTTAGTCCGGTGTTAATACTTGTTGTTTTAAAATTTCCACCTCTTTCTTTCGGGTTCCTTAAATTAAGTAATGAATATCAAGATTTCTCCAACTTCTCATTAGTTGAAAATACTAAACGGTGAATATGTACATTTCCAAACATTCGTGAACTTCATATAGGCCCTATACATGTAAAATTGTCAACATCATCATCATTATTATCGTCTTCTTCTCCATCAACACCACCACCTACTTTCGTGGTTTGGATCCTTTGGACACTTTCTTCCTCAATTTCACAAAGATGATGAAAATCACAAAGAAAGTCACGAATATCGATATTCCAAAATAAAGTGATAAAGCAATGAGAGATAATCCACTAAGATAACTGAAAACTAACAGTCAGTCTTAATAATAATAATAATAATAATAATAATAATAATAATAATAATAATAATAATAATAATAAATAATAAAAATAATAATAACAATAATAATAATAATAATAATGATAATAATAATTGGACATTACTAACTTAATTACTTACAAATGGCTTTTAAGGAACCCGGAGGTTCATTGCCGCCCTCACATAAGCCCGCCATCGGTCCCTATCCCGAGCAAGATTAATCCAATCTCTAACATCATATCCAATTGGACATTACAGAAAGGAAATAGGAATAAAAATCCATCAATAGAAATTACATTTCTGAGAACCATTAAGATATGTTCTTAATTAGATATGATTAGAAATGAAGATATTCGTAACGAGCTTGGGCTCTTTTCCCTTCTTTAAAAACCCACCGGGTTTAGAGACAGATGGAACTTCAATGCCTTAAGGATGCCATTAACTCTCATTTCACGACAAGTTATAGGAACAAATTTACCTAACTTTTACTGAACGATTACTGTCCGCCGTAGCTTTAAATTCTCATGGAATGGAAGGTCATCAGTTCTAATCCCGCATAGGAGAGTCGTCTTTGATGGTCTAGTGATTACCGTGTTTGCCATAAGATCTGAGAAGAGGAGGCGATAATATCCATAGAGTGGCTAAGATTTTAAAAAGAGATGATGGATGAGTTGTTATACCACGTGAATAATTTACTTAGTATCTGTTACACAAGTATCACAAACTGGAGAGAGTAGGCCTGTACATGACATAACAAATGGGATTATTAATGTAAAGCTGCAATTGAAAAGTTACATCCATTAATAAGGAGGAAGAATATAACATATATCATTTAGTTTTAATGTGTATGCTTTATATCACTTGCTGTATGTGTCCATTGAATTATGGCAATAACTTCATTTTAACCCTTGTTTTCTACGGTTTTAGTAAATGGTGCTTGGCCCACTATGGTTCTGAACCCTTCAAGTAGGCTATAATAGAAGTCTGTTTTGTACTTTTAATTGACTAATAGTTTATTATATTATTATATGAAGGAGGAATACTTTTCACTGTTAATATATAAATGACTCTGACTGATTTAGATTACATAATCCATGGGAACTAGTAAATTACTAAGCTGTTTTAAACTGTAACTTGAATGAGTCTGCTGTTAAAATAAATTTCCGTTTGTGTTGGACTATCAACCCTGGAATGGTACTAAATTAAATTTCACTTGTTTGGATTCTGAATTTATGCAACAACATTATGTTGAAAGGCCCTACTTCAGGACCATTATTTGCAACATTATAATGATACAGCTTTCGCTATTACATGCTGTGGAGTCCCACACCATGGCGGGAGGTTAAGGCTGTCACTTTTGAAGACAGAATTAGTAGCAGTTAGTAGTGAGTTCCACAAACTTGTCGCCTTTACCTCAATGAAAACACGTTGTTAGAAGCTAAGTCGACTCAATGGTTATTGTGAAGTCAGTAGTAATAGATCAAATAGAAAAACCCGTAACCTCACCGGAAATCGAGCCCGCGATCTTCTACTTTGTAGCACAGTATTGCGTACTTCCATTTACAACACATGTCTCTAACATATTTTGGTAAGCACTGGTACATCACGTTTTCATAATAATAATAATAATAATAATAATAATAATAATAATAATAATAATAATAATAATAATAATAATAATAATTATTATTATTATTATTATTATTATTATTGTTATTATTATTATATAGTTATTATTATTAATATTAATATTATTAGCTACTGTTATTATTAGTGGTTTATATTATTATGTATACTAATTTTCTCTCTTATTGTAAAATGTAAAAAAATTCCGCAAATTTAGATTACGGAACTTAATTCATTAAACTAGGAAATTAGTAATTATCAAATTAAAAACTCTAATTTAATGTACGTACATACTAGTGAAATAAGGCTCGACATGATTAACTAAATAAATTCGGTTTCCTACAACTAAATGACCATGTCTGCGAATTTCGCTTATAAATCTTCTTCTTCTTCTTCTTCTTCTTCTTCTTCTTCTTCTTCTTCTTTGGTACAACAACCTTCTTAGGCCAAGAGCGCCTCAATGATTCTCCTCCATATGGTTCTGTCCCGCGCTTCATTTTTCCAGCGGCTTACTCCGATTGACTTCAAATCTTTTTCAACATCGTCGAGCCATCTTGTTGCTGGTCGTCCCACTTTTCTTACTGTGTTGAATGGGTCGGTAAGAGTGACTTTTTTACATGGGCTATCATCATCCATCCTATATAGATGGCCTAGCCATCTCAGTCTGTTGGCCTTGATCACTTTAATTATATTCGCATCATTATGCAAATTGTATAATTCAGTGTTATATCTGATACGCCAGGTACCCTCTTCATTTACTGGGCCATAAACTTTTCTTAACACTTTCTTTTCGAATACCATTAACCTTTCTATATTTTCTTTACTCAAGGTCCAACTCTCTGATCCATATAATAGGACTGGTCTAATCAATGTTTTATGTAGCCTACATTTTGTTTTTATGCTAAGAACGCGGGACTGGAGTTGCTTTTTTAATCCATAATAACATTTGTTTGCCATCTTAATTCTTGAGTTTATGTCTACTGTTACACTATTATCATTTGTTATGATAGTTCCCAGGTATTTAAATTGTGTCACATTTTCAAATTTATATTCATGAATAGTGATATGTTTTTCCTTTCCTTGTGTTCTTCCAGTCTGTAAGTACTTAGTCTTACCTTCATTAACTGTTAGTCCCATCACTTATAAATCTAAAAAAATTTATTTATTTGGCTTCGAGCGTTTATCTCTTTATTGGTACAGCCTATCCGAATTTCAGAATCCTAACATCTAACACATATCTATAGGGTAAAGGTTAGTAATATTGTGATACTAATAATATTATGGTAGTTTGTATTGAAAGAATTTTTTTTTTTTTTTACAATTTTATTGAGCGAGAAAAGGACCGGTTTTGTGCAGAAACTTGTCCACGAACATTCCCTTAACACGAATAATTTCGAGGGAAAAAATTTCCGGAGCCGGGTGTCGAACCCGGGACCTTTGGTTAAACTTACCAACGCTCTACCGACTGAGCTACCCGGGAACTCTACCCGACACCGATCCAACTTTTCCCTCTATATCCACAGACCTCAAAGTGGGCTGACAACCGTCAAGCAACCAACATTGAGCGCACACTAACTCTGTGTGACTTAAATTGTGGTTTTCTGTTAACGAACAGTGACTTATAGTATGCAAATCAAGCTTTCAGGTATAACTCCCTGTGACGTGGTAGAGCGTTGGTAATTTTAACCAAAGGTTCCGGGTTCGATACCAGGCCCCGGAACAATTTTTCCCTCGAAATTATTCAAATCAACTTCACATTGAGTTATACCTGAAGGCTTGATTTGCATTCCCTTAGCACGTTGACGCAAAAAACCGATCTTCCTCTCCCTCAGTAAAATTATAAAAAAATTATAAAAAAGAACTATTATAATATTATTAGTATCACAATATTATAAATATTTATCAAACATCTAATATGTAGGATTATTCGAAAGTCACGAAAGATTTTAAAGTTTCTAATTTTATTAAAACATTATTTTATTACAGAAGTAGTAGTGAAGTTTTTTTATGAAAAAATAGAGCAGCATTTTTCAACCTTTTTCAACATGTCACACACTAAAGGTGTAATATTGAAAATCACGCGGCACATTTAAATTACCTAAACCAGTGGTTCCCAACCAGGGGGTAATTTTGAGTGTTTTTGAAGGAAATGTGATTACTGAATGTTGACTTGTGCTGCATTCGCTGAAAGTTGACTCTTGTGGATTCACTTTTCACTACTCTTTTCAGTTTTATTTTTCCAATTTACTACGACAGAATTTGCTATTTATATTCTATTGCGGCACATCAGCGGATCATTCGCGGCACACCGGTTGAAAATGGCTGGGAAAGAGCTTATTGGCTATAAACCAATCTCAGAACAGAACAATCGCAGCATTCACATTGTTTTCTATGAACTCATGGTCCAAAGCAACGTTTCATCTGCTATTTAACCTGTCCTTTGAACTTTTTTGCAAGCTACCACATTGACTAAAAATTACAGGGTCCATACCTCAAGCGATTTAGAGTTATGAAATTCCCTGGAACAATCTTTATTACATTCATAGCAATACTGAATAAGAACAGTTCGCATTTTCATTGGAAATACCATTATTTTCTGACATGAATTTGCATAATGATATTGATAATAACTCATCAAAGAATTGCTCTTTATTTATTTCATTTGCTATAGCAACAGTAGTGAAAAAAACCGAGAGAGTTGGCTCAAACGGTAGCGTGGCCGAACAATATGACTGGGCTTACACCTTACATACATATGAAGTTAAGTCATTGACTAAAAATATCATATCATTGTATTGAATATGACTGGGGTTTTTAATGGTTTCCCTCAGTCATAAAGGAAAATGCCGAATTGGAAATTTGCATGCTATGATTCATCACCGCCTCAATCACCAATATCATAAACATGAATCATAATATATAATCAGTTACATGGACACAAGCCATCTACATCACACAATAGAAATAGGAACTCAATAATAGTGAAAACGGCCTACTGGTATAACCACAGATCCTAAACACACGATATTACCACAGATGTTAAAATATGTATAAATGAATTTAACAAAAGTGATAATGAAACCATTGAAACAACACACATTTCTGTGAAAATAAAATGATATTTTCTGACTTTTGAATAATGTTATGCAATACTTCGATCAAGTACATTCGTTAGAGGAACGTCTAATTCCATTGTACTAAATCTCCAAATATCAGGTAACGAATTCGACAGGATGAGCTAAAATTTAACATTCTGCAGTGCATCATCGTGTTCAGGAGCCTTTCCCGGACTACGCTGCTCGAGAAGAAAGACGCCGGTTGGAACGGCAGATATCCCACGAATGGTGAAAGTAATTTCGGAAGATATTTTACCCTTTATACCGTGCTATATAGAAGAGAATAAGATTGCTTTTTTGCTGATGGCATTAAGGATACAGGAATGATGAAATTTTCCTTTAGTACAGGACTCATAATAAATAAATGCAAAAGAAAGCAACAAACTTTATGCGTTTCCTTTCCAGTAGGGTCGAATTCAATAATGAGAAAGGCTAGTCTAGCTAGTGTGCCTGAGGATTCCGGGAGACATTTCATAGAAAGTAAAAGTGACGTGGGAGGAGGGAGAATGGATTGAAAAAGAAAATAAAAGAATCATAAGTGTGATTCCTTGTCGTCTAATATATATTCAAATTGGGAATAATGAAATTAAAAACTTTTTAACGCCTCGTCTTTTTTTCCTTCCCAACTTTTTCCTCTCCGAATTCATAAATAAATCTCAAATAATTAGCTCAGGGAGAATCTTCTGCTGCTAACGAATTCATTATGTAATGAAGCTCCTTAAAAGTATTTATGACGAGTCTACGGCTACTTTATCCAAAAAGTACTTTCATTTACTAAAATTTTTATCACTGCCGACTTATAAGACTCTTAAAAATTTTTATTTTCCGCTTGTCTTGTTTCAACTCCCTCTTTGTATTTTTAACGAAAGAAAAGAATGTTTTTATCGTCTTATGCCCCACCGTTCCTTTATCATTAAGTCTGTTCTTTTGCTTGCAATTTATTCGCGCAACCCATCTCCAGATGCGGCTATCTCTGTGTCAGTCGCGAGGGCCTCCTCGGGTTTTATTCACACCCAGTAAGCAGCAACCACTTCTACAGGATGCACCGCAACTTCGCCCTTTGATGCTTCTCGCCACAAATACTAATCGCAGATTGTAGCCTTGTGCTTAGCCATGCCATTTTGAACGGACTGAGCTACGAAGAAATATCGTTTTAAATATAACTTACTTCAAGAAAGTAGCATAAAAGGAAAAGAGGAGGACTGTATGTCTTTATAATCATTTTTGCAAAAGAATCTTCTTAATCCTGCATTGACACTGTAGGAGGATGGAGCATTTAGTCGTTTTTCCTGCAATAACTCATGTGACATTTATCGATTTTCAGATTTTTGCTCTATTAAATAACTTAAATAGTGGTACAGCAAATAATAAAATCTCCTATATGTAATTATATTTCTTTCTTTCCAAAATGTAACAATTCACATTCCCCTATGTACGGCTGCCATAGGATGAATAAATGTGTTTTTCCTCCTACTGAAAAATTGTATATTTTGCACATAGGAGTTATTGCAGGAACAACGACGATATACTAGTGAAAGACGAAGTGGTGTAAGCATTCAGGTAAACCTATCATCACAGCAGCAAGACGAAATAAAAACTTGGTTCAAGGTTTCGTGATCACTACACTCTACCTCAGTCATCGGCAGAATTGTACTCACGATGACATCAGGCAATGCAATCAGCAATACACATGACGCCACATGGTTGTGGATAGAGTTGACTGCCCGCTCAGATATCCACGCCACGTGCAGCCATCACAAATTCATATTTACTGTACCGTAACTTTCAAGGTGCCATAGAATTCTAAGTTGATGTCACAAATAGCCAATCTCAAGACAGCGAATAAACTTTCATCTTTCAGCAGCGATCTTTGTTTTGATTTTGCAAGTTTCACTTTTGAAAAAAAAAATGTTTGCAACACTAAGTGGAACCAGACATAGTCGCTATATTGGCGACAAATAACCTAAGGGAGGCATATTTTTCAATAGACAGAATTTTAAACCACACATGTCTTTGCACCGCGTTTGTAAATATATATCACTCTGTAAATCAGCTACTACTTGCTGCGTTTCTGGCTTAACCTTGTTTATGTCTATGATCAGAGGATTCGCAAAATGTGAGAAATCATTTGCAATATTTTTAAAATCACCGAATCTCCGTTGTTGAAATTCTGTTTTTAGATTTAGATGAGGATAATTATTTAAATATGATTCAGAAATATCAGAAAGAGATTGTAACCATGGGAAAGGATGGAACTGTTTTTCCGTCATTTGATTTCCAGATATCTATCATTGTAATGAAAGATCGCACCGTATCGTACATACCTACTGCGTTTTGCTATTGCCCTTCGTATTGCAATTTAGATTTAAAATGTTCATAAATACCTGTGATCTTCTGATGCTCTTTATGACATAGTCTACATATAATGACGTTTAATATTATTAGCAACCTTTGCTTTCCATAGGAAATGCTGCCCTCTGTGGAGTAACAAATGAGTTATGGACTTTGTTTGTTATGGCAATGAATAAATCTAAGTTTTTTTCATCCGAGATTGTATTAATCCACAAACTGATCACTGGTGGACTTGGTCCACTCTGGTTGTGAGCCCCTCATATATTATTGTTCCCATAAGCACAAGAAAAACAGGTCTCCTCTTATTCTTTATTAAATACACGTTTCCTACCTTTGGACAGAGCCATACTTAACTAACAATATGTTACGCCACTTGTAGCGGTTTGTATAATGTACCTGCAAAGAGTTGGTTGGGAGGAGGGATGTGTATTCCTTGCCTGCCCTGCAACGTCACTTAGGAACAGGCATCGCGGTGGCATTTCTGCCGACGGCTGTCTACCTACTAATCAGTTAAATTTATACCAGCGGCGCGAGCTTGTCAATAATCGTCAGGATGCGATCAATATTTACTGAACTGTTAATAGTATGTATGTGTTGATTAAATCATGTTTCCACCAAGACTTTTTCTAATTGCTCGCGTGTCAAAACTTTCGCTTTCTTTGACTGAAAGTCCATGTTCTTCTTTTAAAAAAGGAAGTAGCCTTTGCATATTTATGAATGTCTGTACCATAATAAATTTTCAATATATGCCTATTTCAATGTCAATTTCGGCAAGGAGTAAGTTGACCACATTTCAGAAAAACAGACACAATTAATACACCAAAAACTACACACATCACATATGTAGTAACCTTTACATAAGGTTAACTTCGGATACAAAAATACAAGTATCACACGCATAACTTACTCGGATACAACTTCGAACTAGTTACGTTTCTTCCAATCCTTAATTAACTCATACTCCTCGGTATACTTGTTCAATAAATCTTCTAATATATTTTAAAATTATTGTAGAAGGGAGGAAACATGAACTTACACAATGCTCATTTTGACATAATAACATTATTAATTTTCATATAGTCATTATTAAAAATTAACAAAACGACGACTAGGATATTAAAAGCTGTAATGTCATAATCCTTTTAAGGTAAAGAATAAATTGACGTCATATATGATATTAAATTTAGTTATTTAATTTGTTGTTTTTTATTCAACTGTCCGAAGACAGGTTTGAACTTCATAAGCGACACCAATAAGACATCATAAGACATCACTCATTAGGCAACTAAGCGAGGAGGTAATGGGGTAATGTGGCCTGTTCCTTAATTAATTTAAATAAAATGTCCTTATTTTCCTGTGCTAAAAATATTATACGTAATACTTTGAGTGGCCTGCACAGAGTTCAGATCTCAGTCCCATCTAGTATGTGTGGAATATGCTTGGGCGATCTACAGACTGCTCTTCTTGAGGAATGGGAAGCAGTTCAGGAAGCTAACATTCGGAGCCTAATCAAGTTTCAGTCTCCTGTCATATAACGTCTATATAATTAGTAATGTCTCTGACACACTGAATTTATTCATGTAAAGTTTTTATAAAAACAATTTGGCCTAGTCTTTTAGAGTTCACTCGCTTACCAGCAGTATTAATATAGGAAACATCTTCCAGACGAACTTTCTTAATTTTCTTTTGTTTCAGGACGCAGAGTTTGCAGCATTTCTAACACTTCGTAGATTCATTGCTATTGCAAGTTGTAGTACCCTGTTGTTATCTCCCATTTTGTGATGAAGCTGTAAAACACTAATAATATAATGAACAGAACACGTGTCCTTCCAAGCGACAGAGTTACGATATTACTGCACCACACTAGCTGGATCAACTAATGGAATGACACGGCAACGACATGTACTGTTCTTAACCTCACTGCAGGTATATCTGTGACGTAGAAGTGGCTTGGAACGCTCACACACAGTTATTCCAAATTTTAATGTATCAACATAACATATTTAGGATAAGATTTTATACCAAACTAAAATATGTAAATTTTGAACTTGATTGTTTTTCAATTCAACTATTCACTATTCATAAGCAATATCATGATACTGCTCACTTATCGCTGAAAAGAGCTACTACAAAACAACAATAATACTAATCTAATACTAATACTAATAATAATATAAATACAAATATAATTCAAATTCCAGCAGAATTAATACAAGAGGGTCGAAGCGCATTATCCAGCGAAATTTATAACGTTGTACTTGCTATTTGGGAAAAGGAAATTGTACCAGAACAATGGAAGAAGTCCATAATTGTAGCTATTTTTAAGGAGGGGAACAAGACTAACTGTAGTAACTTTCGACGAATATCACTTTTTTGACGTCGTACAAAATATTTTCCAATATTATTTTGAGAAGATTAACTCCATATGTATATGGGGATCATCAGTGTGATTTGAGGCGTAATAGATCGACTATTGATCAGGTTTTTTGTATTCGACAGATACTGGAGAAAAATGGGAGTATAAGGGTACAGTACATCAGTTATTCATGTATTTCAAAAAGGCATATGACTCGGTTAAGAGAGAAGTTTTATATGGTATTCTTATTGAATTTGATATTCCCAAGAAACAAGTTCGATTAATTAAAATGTCCCTCAATGAAACGTACAGCAGAGGCCGTAAAGAACAGTATATATGTCGTATACTTTTCCAATTCACTGCGGGCTAAAGCAAGGAGATGCACTAAAACCTTTACTTTTAAACTTTGCTCTAGAATATGCTATTAGAAAAGTGCAGTATAACAGAGAGGGTTTTGTAATGAACTGGTTACGTTATCTGCTTGTTTATGCGGATGACATGATTATGTTAGGAGAAAATCCACAAACTATTAGGAAAAACACGGAAAGTTTACCTGAAGCAAGTAAAGAGATAGTTTTGGAAGTGAATCCCGAAAAGACAAAGTACATGATTATGTTTCGTGACCAGAAAATTGTACGATATGGACATTAAAAAATTTGTAAATGTATTCTTTAAAGAGTTGGAGAAATTGAAATATCAATGGCCAGGGCATGTAGCACGTATGGGGATTTCAGAAATTAATATAGAGTGTTAGTTGGAATACCAGAGGGGAAAAGACCTTTGGGTAGGCCGAGACGTAGATGGGAGGATAATATTAAAATGGATTTGAGGGAGATGGGATATGATGTAGAGACTGGCTTAATCTTGCTTAGGATAGAGAGCGATGACGAATTTATGTGAGGGCGACAATGAACCTCCGGGTTCCTTAAAAGCCATAAGTAAGTAAATACTACTACTACTACTACTACTACTACTACTACTACTACTACTACTACTACTACTACTACTACTACTACTAATAATAATAATAATAATAATAATAATAATAATAATAATACTACAACTACTATTACTACTACTAGTACTACTACTAATAATAATAATACATTATTACTATTATTATTATTATTATTATTATTATTATTATTATTATTATTATTATTATTTCATCGTACTTCCTACATTTACGATTTCAGTGTCCAGAATTTTTATTCCCTTTGAACCACACATACAAATATACATTTCGGCCTCCCTAATCGTATTATCAGAACACTCCAGAGCCGTCGAGGAGACAACATAGGACAGCACACAAGAGATAAAACAACCAGTCCTGTAAGAGGAAGGTAAATTCTCTTCCATTCCTCTCTCCGGGAATCAACCAATAGCCCGTTTTTGGAGGATGTGTACACTATCCACTAGGACAAAACGAAGGATAGTAACATTAATATTGTATACAGTAAATTCTTTAAAATTATTTTCGGATATGCATTAACATTCATGTGGGACATATGCTTTCTGTGAACCTATATTGCACATACAGTAATAATTCATTCGGTTGCGTTGCTGATCCCTACTGCATTGTAAAAACCTGCATTGTTCCATAGTTCTCTTATTGACATTCAACTTGACAATAGCCAGCCATGACCGATACGCCTGACATTTAATGAAGATTTAAATGTGATTGTTGAAATATGGAGGGAGATTTTATGACCTGAGTTAATTAACCTTAACAAGATAAAATAATTCACTGTGTCGCATTCCCATTGAACGTATATTAAGCGCAGTGTTTATTAAGAATGAAAGAACTGTACAATGCGAACTGCAGCTGTCAGAAAGGAATATTTCTGTGCGCTAGCAGATTTGTAAAGAAACTTGTACTGTCTGTTCAGAATTAAGCGTCATTGAATATGATCATTTAAATAAAAATAATAATGGCTTAAACCAAGGAGATGAACACTATTTTTTAACTTTGGTCTAGAATATGCTGCTAGAAAAATACAGGATAACAGAGAGGGTTGGGTATTGAACGGTTACATCCGCAGCTTTTTTTTTATTTGCGGATGACGTGAATATGTTAGGAGCAAATTAACAAACTGTTAGGGAAAACATGGGAATTTTACTTGAAACAAGTAAAAAGATAGGTTTGAAAGTAAATTCCGAAAAGACAAAGTATATGATTATGTCTCGTGACTAGAACATAGTACGATATGGAAATATAAAAATTTGAAATTTATCGTTTGAAAAGGTGGAAAAAATTCAAATATCTTCAATCAATAATAACAAATATAAATGATACTCGGGAGGAAATTAAACGCAGAATAAATATGAGAAATGCCTGTTATTATTCGGTTGAGAAGCTTTTGTCATCCAGTCTGCTGTCAAAAAATCTGAAAGTTAGAATTTATAAAACAGTTATATTACCGGTTGTTCTGTATGGTTGTGAAACTTCGACTCTCACTTTGAGAGAGGAATAGAGGCTAAGGGTGTTCGAGAATAAGGTGCTTACGAAAATATTTGGGGCTAGGAGGGATGAAGTTACAAGAGAATGGAGAAAGTTACACAAAACAGAACTGCAAGCATTGTATTCTTCACCTGACATAATTAGGAACATTAAATCCAGACGTTTGAGATGGCCAGGGCATGCAATATATTTGAGCGAATCCAGGAATGCATATAGAGTATTAGTAGGGAGGCCGGAGGAGAAAGGACCTTTGGTGAGGATAAAATTAAAATGAGTTTGAGGGAAGTGGAATATGCTGGTAGAGATTGGATTAATCTTGCTCAATATAGGGACAGATGACGGGCGGCAATGTACCTCCGAATTCTCTAAAAGCAAGGGATATACCGATACGTAGAATAGGCCTACATTATTCAGTATCGGTAATGAAACTACATTTTTGTTGGTTTAAATGCTATATTTTTGTTTCTGTTTACAAATGGAGAGTATTGGTTTATGATACGAGAAGGGTATGGAATTTATATTCTCTTCATATGAAGCGATATTCCAAAATTAATACAGGTCAAAAGAAATTTTCCATTATGGCTCGGACAAAGTACATCGCACGTGTCTATTATCATTTTATATCGAAGAAGTCTCACTTACAAATGAAATCAGTGGTCGCACAGTTTAGTAGCTCCATACATTATTGGAAGAGTCCGGGCGGAAATGCCAATTTTATACACGAAATCGACGTCCTTATACTCAAAATTATGGGTGATGGTTTATTGAGCGTAGTCACAGAAGTTACATTGGTTCATCTATCACTCAATCAAATGACATTATGAAGTATGTCGACTCCATGTTGATTTCACAAAACGCTTCCACATTGGTTCATGGGCTAACAATTAAAAATATTAGCATTCGACTGTGGCTTGTAGTGTTGTTAAGGTGAATTTTAAATTCTGTAATTTTTTGTTTGACCACGGATTCCGGGATTGTTGCCCATGCACGATGTAGAGAAATACGTATTGTACGTCAAAAATCCATGGAATCAATTCAATAGAATTTCATCGCATCCGACATTCTGTTGTTTTGTCGTATTTATAACAATTGAGAAGGAGACTGCAGTTGTCAATTAGCCAGTTATACTTAATTTAAACGTGTAATACCATATAGGCTATAATTTATTGAATGACTTGAAACAACGTGTATAGGCCTATATTATATTCGATTCATAAAACTTGATAGGAAAAGACAAATGTAGACAACTAGAAACCTTCTTGTCAGTTTATATTTTCTTTTCAACTGGAGAAAGAATAAACACAGCCGGCGACATCTTCACACGCGTTCTACTTCGACAGAATGACCTCAGAAGTCATATTGTAGACGGAGGATTGGGTGTTACACCTGAACTGTCGAAAAACTTCATATAAGAGGATTTGATTACATAGGAATATTCTGTTAGAATAGTGTAAAGACAGTTGGTTATTGACAAGAAAACTACTTGAACATAACAAGCAGAGTCCACTCATTTTTACTGAACCTATGTGACACTATTGATGACCTGTCTAAACGGTTAAAATTTTCGATATAAAAAAAACATTTGGATTATCAAATTTGAGAAAACAATTGAAAATAGTAGTGAATGTCATGCGAGTATATTCAGAATGTTAGTCTAAAGAATTTGCTTCAACATGTTCAAAATTGCAGCTGGAAAAGAAACCACATATAGGGATATGACAGGAATCACCCCAGACAGTATATCAATAGTAATAGTAGTACTAATAAATAATAATACTAATACTAATAATAATAATAATAATAATAATAATAATAATAATAATAATATAGAATCTAGAATTGAGGCCGAGACGTCGATGGGAAGATAATATTAAAATGGATTTGAGGGAGGTGGGATATGATGATAGAGACTGGATTAATCTTGCTCAGGATAAGGACCAATGGCGGGCCTATGTGACGGCGGCAATGAACCTCCGTGTTCCTTAAAAGCCAGTAAGTAAGTAAGTAAGTAAATAAGTAAGTAAGAATCTAAAATTAAGACTAATAGAGTGCATGTAAGCTAAATGTTCTGCACTGAGTGTGAATTGACACATTTCTTCTATTGCAACATTATAATGGAGACTATGTACCTTGAGCATAATATACCTTGAATCATTTTTTTTGGTGCTGATTTTTATTACTACCTAGCCGACTCAAACTGAAGTAGATTGTAGAGAAAGCCGCTAGGTAGTTCTGTTCATAGCTCCGGTTGAATTTATTACAAAATGTGAATTATGTGAACGAAACAATAATTTGTTTGGTACCAAAAGTAAATATATCGTTCATTTTTATGTATTTTCTAACACGAAACCAAATTGTATATTTTGTAACTATCAATCAAATACGGTGTGTTCCCTATCATCTGGTGAATAAATACATATGTTATTTTCCATGATTTATTCTCATCTCTAGTTTAGCCAGACATATTTGTTTAAACATGAACCCTCTTGTACCTTGGATCACAAAACATCTTGTACCAAGGAACATGATCCAAGGTACGTGTTGCTATCGGTTTTTGTTTTTGTTTTATTTTACAATCATGCCACGAAGTAAGTCTGGATTTAAAAGGACCCATATTGATCCGGATGTCTTGAAGAAAGCTGTTAAAGAAGTTATTACTCCTCCAGGAATTAAAATCTCAATCAGAGAAGCCTGCAAATGATGGCAAAAAAATTTTTTAATTATTGTGAGTTTTTACAGCTATATGTCCACCTATATTCCCTGTGTTCGAATATTGAAGAGGGTATGGTCCAAAGTACACTAGGCTGTTGTATCATAGGACACTTAACATATCCCTTCATTTTATTTTTTCATCCTTACGTTTAATAGATTGTAAAACAGGAAAATACCTATAGGAAGTTTTAAAGGAATCTTCAATAATAAGTCCAAGCATTTTTAATTACAAAATTTCATTTCTCAAAATTAAAAAAATAAATTAATTTTGAAAAGTGATTCAAGGTACAACAGTCTCCCCTACTATTTCAAAAATGTTTATCCACTTCTTAGATTACCCATTTCTGAGAAAGCTGAAAGAATTTGTTTTGAAATTTCGAATGTTCGTTCTCCGCTCTGACTTAAATGATCGCAGAACTGAGTTCGATTTCACTTAGGAATTAACTCTATCTCGTGTGAATTGATTTTGTATCTCATATGACATGCTCGTACTATGTTATGCCACTATTCGAAATCCTACTACACATGATGGATATTTTGAAGTTGATACATATTACTCATAAGTCATAACTGGCCAATAAGTTCAGTTACGAGACTTTTTTACTTGAAATCCGGGGACTCCGGTCAGCTCCACAGTGCAATATTACTTTAGTTACAGTTGTTGTTGTTCCTGTTTCTAGTATTGTTCTTGCTATTGTTAGACATTATTGTACGTAATATTGTTAATAAATTAAAAATTACAAGATTGAAGGGCAAACGTATATGTTCTGACATAAAATCACACATATTTTTCTAATGAGTGAATCTCTTTTATTATATGTTGCCTGAAAGCAAGCTTTGTAGAAAATTGCTGCGTGTTAATGGAAAGTTTATGGTAACAGTTAATATGGATTGGACTACTTTATCTTGAACGTTGTGAAATCTACACAAGTTAATAGTTGAGAAAACCAATTGCTTCCAATTTCGTCCTGAAACTCCTGAACTTTTGTTCATAAAACTTCTTGACTGGGCGAGATGTATAGTCTATGCACACTCTGACGACATGATGGTATGAAATGTTAAAATACCTTCTTGTAGTGCAATTTCCATGTCATTCTTCTCTGGGACAACACTTTTCAAATAAGTGGACAAATTTAGAGCAAACACCATGAGTCACCACGGCACTTACATATCCTTTTGTGTCCATGTCTTCGGTAACAGAAGTTCTTCCGCCACTGATAATGGCGAAGGAAGTTTGCCACAATGAGTATACGACGGTATGGCATTAATTTGTAACTTCAAAAATTTGCTTTCAATAACATATCTCTTACAACACATTTAGATCGTCTACCTTTCTGATCTGAGATTTTTCACATTACATACATGAAATACAAAACTCGTCTAATTTAGAGCGTGTAATAGTTACCATTGGCTACCTACCCAACACGCTAATGCCGCTAAATTAATTTCGTTTTTGATTTAAAACACTTTTTTAAAATCAAAAGCAAGAATGGAGCTATACAGTGTAGCCCTATGCATTAATATTGTACAAAACTACGAACACGATCTGTTCTTCATCTAGTGCAGAATTAAATTTATCAAAGATTAGTAGTTTCGTCTGTCACCAATCTTTTATTGCAATGTGTTAACGAAATAATGATGTAATCTATGATACTAACGATTCAATGATAATAAAATTTAATCTGTTTTGAAAACACGAACATATTGGGAATTTCTTTTTTAAAGCCGGGAACATTGCGGGGACAGATTTTAGCCGGCAACAAATGTATGAATTCTGGGACTATACCCGGGAAGCGAGCAAGTCTGATAGCATTAAAATAAGTACAATTCTCACTCTAAAACGTGCAACTGAAAATAAAACACAAAATAATCAGAGAAAGCCTCTTCCTAAACACAAATATTTCAGTATCTGCAAGCATTATAGCAGATTTATAGTTGATTGTGATTAGCATAGGTAGGAAGTTCGTACCAAAATAGTAGATTTCAGTTGAGTACAGCGAAGAATATAGATGTCACCCGTGCCTCGCCCTGCTACAGCTCGCTACAGATGATGCACAGTATGTTCACATAAACAACGCATAGTGGCATTCTGTGGAGCTGTGTAGAGTCGTGAATAGTTTGAAGAATGTTGTTAATTTATATTAATACTTTAGGATTTGAACAAAGGGAACTATTCTGATACTATTGTATCATTTACGTAACGTTAATATTATGCATTGCATGATTCCAGAAAAATAAACTCATCTATTATTAAATCATTATGCCAACAGGAGTGTGTAAAACGTTTATTTTTTCCCAGATTATTCTTCGTTAAATGTTGACGTTTCGTGCTGCTATGCAGTGTGTTGCATTACAGTCCAAGTTTCACATCCGAATTACGATACGAACCTACTGGCTGTCATTACAATTAAATGAAACATTTTCTTGAAAACAATTATGGGTTTAATAATATATACCATATACGAGAAACTATTAGATTCACAAAGCAATTGTTCACCTGTATGATATTTCATATTTGCTCCAGTAACGTCTTGTGACGTAGAACGAATATTTTCAATGTAGGCTACAAATATTGTTTTTTTTTTACGTAAAAAAAGTATTTCTTCTGATAAAATGAAAATGTCATTTTTATTTGTTATAATGAGGCTAGAATAATAATGGTGTACTTTGAATGCTAATTTTACATGCAGGGGTAAATTATTTCAGTTTGGGAGTTATGAAGTTTATAATTACAAATTATGTCTTTTTATATTATTCGTTTATTATTTTCTTGTTCTAAGGCTATGGCGAATGAAGCACATGTTTGGTTATCACCCAGCTGTACATGTTTGTCGTTTTAGTACACTGACATTGAAAGCTGCACTACTACTTTACATTCGGTAAAGATAGAGTCCAAGTTCACAAAAATTAATAGTTTAGTACCAACTTCCTAGCTCTGGCGATTAGTTCTCTGATACTTGAAAGTTACAAAATTTTAACGTAAAACGTTTGAGAGGGATTCCATACGGATAAACTTCTCCTATTTTCTTGTAATACAATAACGTCACTTGTTGTACCATGGAAACAAAAGTGTAAGTGGTTTTCCAATCTGTATTTTTTTATTCTTTATTCAATGTTACTCGATGTTTTCTACATAGCGTTCATGGACATGTGCGTGAATACCAAATAAAATATATTACAGTATATTGTTAGAGAAAGTGAATAATAGTATTTTCTTACATAAATTGTAATATAGACATATCATGCAATCATTGGCATACCCTTAAATCACCTGCTAATTTATTTTAGAATTTATAAATGAAAAATTTTGAAATGAGAAAGTTATGGATGTCAGGTAAAGTTTCTTGAATAATTAATATTCGGACATAATTGATAAAAGAACTTAATAAATATGAATTACTTTTCCTAATAAGAGATCCACATGTACGTAGAAGCTGAACGTTTTGTCTTTTGGACATCCATCTATTTCCCTTTGGCGTTTGAGAGCTACCACTATTAGTTGCGTCGTTCTGGTCAATTGGTGGGGCTGGGTGATGAAAATCCCAAAGAAAAGGGGTAACATAGAGGTCAGGGAGACACATTTACGACATCATTTGTTTCAGCGACCTCCCTGTCTCTGTTCTTATCCTCCAGCACTCTACACCTCATCCCATCTCACTATCTTTTCCCGTATCCCCATCCAATCAATAGTTCTCTATCAATTTCATACTAGATTCCATCCAACGAGAAAGCTCTTATTTATGTGGGACTGAATTCCGAGGTTCCATTTCTGCTCACAGCAATCCACTAAATATCACTTCAAAATCACTAATCCCTAATACATTATTATAAATCTGTGAGTGCGTTGGTTTCATTGCAAAAAATGCGTAGTTGTACGTTATACTATGTCAGCACATTTACAAGACCATTCCAATTACAGTAGGTTTCTTACGCAGATATGTCTTCTTCTTCCTTGTATATCCATTTGTCACCTCTTAAAGCCCATTCTCCCTGTCCCATATATTGGCACATTCTCCCATCTGCCTATCGTTTATCGACTTCCCCGTTTAGCTCTTCTGGTTCCGCCAATGGTATCAATTCCCATGAACGTTTCCTGCGTTCTTTTCGGTCACTTATCTTCATACATATACTCTTAGTTCAATCTCATAACTCCTTCATTTGTCTGTTCGCAAATGTTTGTTTTATTACACATCTCTAAAAAATTTACTCCTTACTTTGTAGGCTATAAACCCAAGACAGTGAAGATAAATTTCAGAAATCAATTTAAGTTTTAAATAAAATAAGAAAGAATATGATTTCAAAATGTAAACTAAAAAAATTAAACATTACCTTTCGTAACATAGTACAGGTCTTTCTAATAATTTTATTAATATTATTTTTACGTTATCATGCATCAGGGAGATTTTAATAATCTGTTAATAATTACTAGTGTTTTACTGTATTTATATTATAGACCTATAATTCACCATATGGTTTGGAGTCCCACAAACAAATACTTTTTGTTTTTATGCTAAGCTATCGAAGTGCCATAATTTTTTCAGGGACGGTGCAAAAATTCGTTCACTGCAATCAGTAAGGTATACTCGTCGTTAATCAGCTAACCTAATCTCACCTAACCCAACTGAATTCTAACCCAACCCAATTCAACCCAACCCAACCAATCCAAAGCGCCCTATCGTAACGCAACCTATAGGCCTATTAACAAACACTAGCCCAATCCTAACGTTACATATCCAAACCTAACTTAACCTAACCCAACAGAAGCCAATCTATCCTAACGTAACATAATATATTTCATATGCCTGCTAGGCTAGTACATATTCATTATTTAATACTTTTATTCTTGGACTTAAGTTTTATATTATGCACCTATGTGTGATACTTACTCACTTACTTACTCACTTTCTTACTTACTTACTTACTTACTTACTTACTTACTTACTTACTTACTTACTTACTTACTGTCTTTTAAGGAACCCGGAGGTTCATTGCCATCCTCACATGAGCCCGCCATAGGTTCCTATCCTGAGCAAGATTAATCCAGTCTCTATCATCATATCCCACCTCTCTCAAATCCATTTTAATATTATCTTCCCATCTACGTCTCGGCCTCCCCAAAGGTCTTTTTCCCTCCGGCCTTCCAACTAACACTCTATATACATTTCTGGATTCGCCCATACGTGCTGCATGCCCTGCCCATCTCAAACGTCTGGATTTAATGTTCCTACGCAGGCCTAAGCATGAACATGGAAAAAACCCAAGTCATGACGAGCAGCCAACCACAACCAATCCAAGTCAACGCAACCAGATTACAGTACGTGGAAGATTACATCTATCTGGGCCAATTGGTCGGATTCAAAAGCTGCATGACGAGAGAAATAAAAAGAAGAATTGCATCAGCATGGAGAGC
Organism: Periplaneta americana; assembly: GCF_040183065.1. NCBI lineage: Eukaryota > Metazoa > Arthropoda > Insecta > Blattodea > Blattidae > Periplaneta > Periplaneta americana. The sequence goes on along the minus strand of NC_091120.1, from coordinate 106,009,296 downwards.
TTTCTGGTCACTGCAATTCATACTCCTTGACAAGAAACTGAACCGCAAACTAAAGCTGGAGGTGCTGCAATCCTGTATCCTCCCAACCTTACTTTACGGCTGTCAGACCTGGAAACTGACCGTGAACCAGAAGACACAGATTCAGGTCTGCCAACGCAAAATGGAGAGGAAAATCCTAGGACTCTCCCTCAGAGACAAGATTTCCAACACCAGACTGAAGCAGATGACAAACACCAGAGACATGGCACACCAAGGGGAGCGCCTGAAATGGAAATGGGGGGGCCACGTGTCGAGACTTCAAGGCTGCAGATGGGCGCATATTTCCACCACGTGGGACCCACGCATCGGGAGGCGAAACCGAGGAAGACCTGGGACCAGATGGGCGGACTTCTTCAAGAGCCTAGCTGGACCCCTGTGGTCCAGAACAGCCAAGAACCGAGAAGAATGGAGATCGCTAGAGTTTGCCAGTATCGAGTGAGAGTGCAAGTGTACACACACGAACGATGAACAAAACTTATATAGAACTGAATCTACCGTCATGCGGATTAGCTCACCGCATGATCTCTAAAGAGCTCCCCTTTTTTAGGAGGCCATAGCCCTTCACGGGAAATCCAAAGGCTCTTTCATTCATTCATTCATTCATTCATTCATTCATTCATTCATTCATTCATTCATTCATTCATTCATTCATTCATTCATTCATTCATTCATTCATTCATCCATCCATTCATTCATTCATTCATTCATTCATTCATTCATTCATTCATTCATTCATTCATTCATTCATTCATTCATTCAATTATGTCAGGTGAAAAATACAATGCGTGCAGTTCTGTTTTGTGTAACTTTCTACATTATCCTGTAACTTCATCCCTTTTAGCCCCAAATATTTTCCTAACCATCTTATTCTCAAATACCCTTAACCTATGTTCCTCTCTCAAAATAAGAGTCCAAGTTTCACAACCATAAAGCACGACCGGTAATATAACTGTTTTATAAATTCTAACTTTCAGATTTTTTGACAGTAGACTGAATGATAAAAGCTTCTGAACCGAATAATAACAGGCATTTCCCATATTTATTCTGTGTTTAATATCCTCCCGAGTATCATTTATATTTGTTACTGTTGCTCCCAGGTATTTGAATTTTTCCACCTTTTCAAAGGATAAATTTCCAATTTTTATATTTCCATTTCGCACAATATTCTCGTCACGAGACATAATCAATACTTTGTCTTTTCAGGATTTACTTCCAAACCTATCTCCATACTTGCTTCAAGTAAAATTTCCGTGTTTTCCCTAATCGTTTATGGATTTTCTCCTAATATATTCACGTCATCCGCATGAACAAGCAGCTGATGTAACCCGTTGAATTCCAAATCCTCTCTGTTGTCCTGAACTTTCCTAATGGCATACTCTAGAGCAAGGTTAAAAAATAAAAGTGATAGTGCATCACCTATATATGATATGAATACAAGTAATCGTATATGCTTCAACATTAAATCTTACTGAATAATTTTTGTATTTTCTCCTTATTTACTTACTATATCTGCCTGATTATAAAATATTAAATTAATGTGCCAAATACTTGAAAATTTGACTACTATTCTGCTGATAATTAATTGACTGGATTCCAAAAGGCAGAAATTATTATAACATCTCATGATGCCAAACACCGGCCAATTCGACTGACCTATCATTAAGCGATTTGACGGCGCTACGGGTTATAGTTTTTACATATCTGTAGCTCAGAGATATTGTATGATAAGTCCATTTTATCAACTTTATGATACAGACGAAAAACAAATTTCTATTTTTTCTTTCATATCTTGTAAAGTTAGAAACCTATTCCTTTTATTGTTGATATAGTGGAACCACAGTATACCTTGAAAATTATAATATACAAATAGAAGTAAACAGAATTATGTGGAACTTATCGCAGTGTGTCCCTAATATATTTTCATCTTCTTTTGAAAAAAAACGCATTAAATCAGAAATCAGTCGTCCCATGACTTAACAAAGATAAATGTCACCTTAAGGAATTCAATAGCAGTATAATCTCAAAACTGATGAATTTGAACTTAACATAGGCCTACTTTACTTCTGAGGTACAGACTATATATGTGCATTGAAACACCGTAATTTTATGGAAATGCTAGAAAATAAAGAATAAAGTCAATCTAGAGCCTGCACCAGCCACGAATATTGCACACTTTTATCACTGCCAATGCGGCGCTATAAACCAATTTTCAATACTTTTATCACAACCACAACACATTTCAAATCTTATTGTACCATATATAGAATTATTACTACTTTAACACATTTAGTATATCACGAAACATGTAAAATGTAATTATTATGAAAGTCGCCATTGCTTCTTCGAATTAATAGTATCAGTACGATCCACTAGATGGAAACCGACACGATCGGCAGAGCCGGCAATACATGAAAACGAAATGATACTAATGTTAGGTATGTTACTACAGGTGTGTAATATTATGTGACAGGTTAGGTTAGGTTTGATTAGGCGTGTATTATGTAACAGGTTAGGTTAGGTTTGATTAGGTGTGTAGTATTATGAGAAAGGTTAGGTAAGGTTTGATTAGGTGTGTATATTATTACTATGTTAGCAACACTGAAAACTACTGTTACATTAAAGAAATATGGTAGTATTCTTCGTTCACGCACGACGATTTTCGTTCATAAGTAAGGTACGTATTTAGAGCGGGTTGGATGGGCTTACAGCTCTCCCAGTGATCACATCAGTACTATAAATACAAGGCATTTTCAAGGTATTTTTTATTTATTTATTAGTGGCTGGGACAGAAGAAAGATTCACCATAATAAATATATAAAATTTAGTTAACACACATGAGTCCTACAAAATGTGATATTTTAATGAAATAATTCACTAGATATCCTCAAGTGACATCCAGTCTCTACTTGATTTTAGCAAAGCTCACTGTAATATCTCTAGAGTTAATAGATTGACAATTTCCACATTGCGATCGTGGCGATCCTAAACATTCGGCATTTGAGAAGAGTGAACTCTGTTCTTGACATAGTTCTACTGAAAGAAATCACATAGCAATTAACTAGATGAACGCGAGAGACAATCAGTATCTTCAAATCTCATAGTGCCAATGGTACTTTTCATGTGTCGATACGAATATTCGTATGCTTCACGCATGTTATCGATACAAAACGAGCACAAACGAAAACTTTTTGTGTTTGTGAGATTGCTGTGTGAAAAAAAAATTGTTCTTATTTCATCGATACTTCTTCAGAATTAAATAAAATTCGGCACTTCCTTTTGCAGATTTGTGTAAGTAACATACATGTACACAACTTCGAATGTAACTGTATAATTATTGTACAACAAATATAATTACAGTAATGTTACAAGGTTTTATATGAACTGAAGACTTCAACGTCCTAGTTCCAAAAAATATATTTGTGTTTGTTATGTATGGAAATTCGCGCTGAAACAGTTGTAAGAGGATTATCTAAATGCGTTTTTGTCTTAGAAGTTCAAGCGAACTCCTCCATTACCTGTATATGGCTTAACAGTGGGCTTACTATCGTAAAGTGCGTGGCTTTTACCTAACGGATAAAAATGTAGCCTAACGTATAACAACGTTCAATGTGCTAAATAAAATATGAGATATGATTTTTTTAAAATTAGTGTTTAAAGTTTCTCCACTCACCTCACATACATAAAATAATTGTATCTAAATAACTATGAAATACTCATTCCTTACTGGATGACTTTAATCGTGTGAAATATAATAATTACCACAACTATTGTTAATTTATAAATGTTTTATCATATTCGAGTGTAGGCTTTCACGGCTGGCGTCAATAGGAGAAAAGTTTTATCATGTTTATCTAATTTATATGTTTCTAAAAAAAGATGGGCAGACGATCTGAAACTTCACTTTGGATCCAACTGGACGACAACAGCCAAGGACCGCCGAGAGTGGAGACTACTGATAGATGGAGCATCAAAAGAATGAGGATCTTTCCCGAACTGGCTACTCGGGAATGCCAGAATAGCCACCTTGCCAGCCAAGAGGCCCTTGCCCTACAGGGATTCTACGGGCTAATTCTAATTCTAATTCTAATTCTGAACATGTTTGCAATGTATATTGAGATATTTTATTAATGCCCGAAGTTGTCAATTGAAGGCCTCAGAACAATTAGTGGGTTATCGACCAAATGTGGCATTTTCGGATTTTCAAACTTTCTAACTATTCCCACCTCATAGAATCAGAACCTGTCATTGGTTCTCTCAAACACATTTGTAGTATTAGAAACTGAAGTTCATTTAATATGCTGTTCCAGAAAATAAAGTGAATAGAAACTTTGTTTTTGCTCTCCTGGAAAGTTGTCTCTTGGTTCATAATCCACTATTGTACTGAGACCTTCAATTGATTGTCGAAAATGTTTGAAACATATCGTAAATTATATGTAACATTATCAAAATTTATATAATGTAATTATTTGTTATTGTTTTAATAGCGATAAGTCATTTGACGGAAATTACTTACTTAGCCTGCTTACAAATGGCTTTCAAGAAACCCGCAGGTTCATTGCCGTCCTCACATAAGAACGCCATCGGTCCCTATCCTGTGCAAAATTAATCCAGTCTTTGTCATCATATCCCACCTCCCTCAAATCTATTTTAATATCACCCTCCCATCTACGTCTCGGCCTCCACAAAGGTATTTTTCCCTCCGGCCTCCCAGCTAACACTCTATATGCATTTCTGGATTCGCCCATACGTGCTACATGCCCTGCCCATCTCAAACGTCAGTCCCATTCCGAGGCAATACACTCATTAAATAATTTGATATTATACTCGTACATTGATTTATCGGAATTCAACACAATAGTCTTAAATATAGGCCTACCAAAGCAAGTTTTATGGTAGAAATGAATGAAATACAACCAACGATGAAAAAAATTCAACAAGCGGACCGAAATATTCATGAGGAAAGAACACTATCTAGGCGAGCTATGAAGTTACGTGGAATATTTATAAAGCGAAAAAAAAATCGCATACAGAAGGAAAATTTGTTAAAAAAGTGTCTCTCTTAAAGTTGCACCACGAATTTTATTGTGCAAATAAAATAATTATATGGACAGGGACTTTCCGATAGGATAAGATAAGAAAGAAACTGGAAACATATTATCACAAAATATCTCCACTCATATGCATTTTGACGAAGTAAATAAAGCTAAAGCTGATCATTGAAGTGTTTTAGAAGTTTGTTATGTAGGCGTACCAGCCGGAATAATTTATTGTAAGTAGCCTATTGTATGTAGTCTACTAATATCAATGCTGACAAATCTTCCGATTACTTACTTACTTATGGCTTTTATGGAATCGGGAGGTTCATTGCCGTCGTCACATAAGCCGCCATCGGTCCCTATCCTGAGCAAGATTAATTCAGTCTCTATCATCATATCCCACTTCCTCAAATCTATTTTAATAACAGCTTGTTATGAAACTACACAATCTTCCGTATTATGATAATAAAATTGCCACTGTTCTTCTTAATTTTTTCAACAAAACAAGAACCCTGTAAATATGTTATTTTCCAGATAAGAAATCCGTCTAACCAACACTGAAAATAATTCAGAAAACATTTTAAAACTAAGAACTGTAGTGATTATGTAATCAGGAAATATCCCTAAAAAATGAAAGTTAAAAATTTCAGGGAAGAATTACACTAAGAACAAAGTTCACAGTAACAAGAAGAAAACTCGCTGATCAACTATTAGCCTGTGACAGTTTCAGAAGATTAAGTTACCTATATTTCATGCTATAATATGAAGCGAAAGGAACATAATGTCCAGAAATGAGAAATTATATAACCGTAAATAGATGTAAGGTAATATTCAATTCAGCAGTCGTATATTTGTTGGAAATATGAACTCTGAAAGACATTGAAACTTCTAAAAGCAGTTGCAGAATATAATCTGCGCAATTTTCAACACTATAGGTTAAATAAGAGGATGACCTGACTAGACAGAATATTGAAAATATTTCGTGTACCATGTATATAATTTATTTCAAGAAATAGTCTGCCCAGGCATCCTGGGTTGCCAAAAACACAGAATAACACACATATAAGAATAGTAATGATTACAGTAAGATAGATGAGCCAAATTTAAATGTGAACTAGGAGCTTAAGTTTAAGAAATAATAAATTTGTACATATATTTGTAACAATCACACACTAACGAATAGAAAGGGGGGGGGGTATTATGATATTCCGTATAAATGATTTTTCAGAATTGCCACAGACTCTTTAATGGTTGAAGTAATTATTTTTGGAATGATGTCATGGATTCCAAATGTTTTGATAGTGTTTACAGTTGATGGTGGGATGGTGCCCCTCGCTCCGATCATTAAACCATGTACTTCCCAGGTGCCTTCCATCTGATATTTTTCTCGAAAATACGGAATAGTAGGCTCATAAATTTGTTGTTTTTCTTTGTTGACCTCGGTTGGGTCTGGCTCATCTCAAATCTAACAGTTGGGTCCAGTATAAAGCCTTTACTATTAGTACTGTCTAGAGCCACGATGTCCGCTCTTCTAATTCCGCCGCCTTCAGACGCAACGCAGTGCACCTCTTCATGGACCTCGAAGGATTTGTTTCTAAGGGCTTGTGCTATTAGTTTTCGGATGTTATGATGGCGTGAATTTCTCAGGAGTTCTCCATGCTGACAGGATCCTAGGACGTGTGCTAAGGTTTCAATCTCGTTGCAGTATCTGCAACGGAAACCGTCCAAGGATCTCCCATGAAGACTTCTCACTGGTGCTACGTTAGCATTCATCTTAATTGCGTCCCGCCATTCAGAGGAAGATAGACCCTCCTTAGAAAAAATCCATTTATTTCCGGGAGTATATTCTTGAAATAAAATAACACCTTTTCCTTTATGTGGAAGCGCACACCATTTGTCGTACTCTTGTTTCCTAAGATTTTGTCGTAGTTTATGGACATTGATGTTACTTATATCCAGATCTTCAGGTGGAATTTTTAACTTCCTGGAACATACTTTCTTTCCTGCTGCTATGTTCCTTGTAGAAACGACAAGAGGATTCGAGGTTCTCAATAATGTGTTGCAAATATTGAGATGCTGTAAATATGCTTCCCATTGAGCTTTGAAAAGGCTGAGACCCTTATATTTACGTTCGGTGTACAACATCGCGTCGGGCGTGTCTCCTGGCAAACATAAAATTTCCTTCACCGAACTTTTAATTAACTTATCCACATCTTCGAGAAACCGGTCAGAAAGCTGGTGAAGGGGAGCATTTTGAAGAGGATAAACAAGTATAGGCTAAATATACATATTTAAAACATTGAGTTTTTGTTCTGGTTTCAGAAGATAAGTAGATGTTAAAGCTTGGATCTTATTATTTAAATTATTGATTACTTTGGCAATGTCAAACTTAATTTCATCAGAAAAACAAAACAAGAAACCAATACGGAGCATGACATTCTTTTTTACATTTTCTTAGTTCACGTGAAATCTAAAGACATCAGACAAACATGCCTTCGAACGTTCCTACTTCATATATTCTGCTCGAACTTCGACACAATAGGTCTCTTAAGAGTATGGTATGACCACATACTTATAACGAAACCAATTCGTATACCATGTAAATTATAAAATAATAAACCAAAAGGCAACATAGCGTTCTCCTCTCTTATATAGGCTAATGTTAGTTCATGTTAAATCTAGAAAAGTTACATCATCTTTTCCTGGAATGTCCCTGTCTACAGCTTGCCTGTAGTAGATTTTCTCGTATTATACTAGTCAATCTATCTTCAAATGTGTTTGAAACGTAAAAAATCCACCCAAATTTTTGCTTAGAATGAGTTATATTTATTGATTAATGTCTTGTACCCGATGAACAATTTATCTCCCGACCGGAAAGTGGAAACTTCGTCTATCGGCGGGCGCACTTCCATATACTAGTTACAGACACAGCGTAGTTTCGGTAATTCAATAGGTCATCAAATATTAATGTAAATATTATTAAATACAAACAGTTGAACATTATTTTCTGACCCAAAATAAGAAAGATGGTTTTGAGCATTCTGTCTTTTAGTAATGACTTCCACTCAAAACACATGAGGTGTAAGGTTGGTTGAGTAATTTTGTACGGGATAGCAATGATACCGGGAGATAATTTGCTCACATAATTTTTCACACTGTTCACGGTTTTTTTTCTTCTTAACTTCTACAATAAACTGTCTACCCTTTATTAATCAGTTAATCTTTTAGTACTTTGATTTTTATTGTATTTGTAAATTTAGTATTAATTGTAATTATAATTGTAATTGTATTCTTAATATTGTAATTGTAATCCCCTGATAGAGGGGAAGAGAAGGCCTGATGGCCTTATGTCTACCAGGTTAAACAAATAAATAAATAATAACTACATAAATAAATAAATAAATAAATAAATAAATAAATGAATAAATAAATATTTCTGTTCGTTTAATTTAATTTTCCAATAATGTTCCTCAGTGTTTTCATTTCTGTAGTGTTCAGTATTTGGTTAGTTTTTGTAGCATCTTACTACAGCAATATACCATATTTAATGACAGAACAAGCCACGATTGTGTAAGTCCGTTAAGTTTTTGTTATCAAATAACACTTGAAATCTGAATTATTATGATTGAGATAGCTTGAAATTCGTGAGTCATAGTTTTTTTTACCGTTTTTTGAAATTAGGTTGCGTTTCTATTGCTTGTTAGATGAACACCAAATATTTGAGGGAATTCCTTTTTCGATTACTTTATTATAAATTTGTAATTTATGAGTGAGCGTTGTCGTATAATTCATTTAGTAAAACTAACATGATATTATATCATAGCATAAATCTTAATAAAGATAGCGATGCTGCTGCTGGTGGTGATGATGACGATGATGATGGCGATGATGATGATGATTATGATGATGAATTAGCAAGTTAATTTATTTTTATGTCTTGTCTCCACTACTTTATTACAACACTAAGTATGACTCAATCTCTTTCGTAGAGAATAAGAAGTAATAGGACAGAATTGCAAAGGAAAGGGAAAATGTTTTCTAGTAACGAGTAGACGGTGCCAAGCTGTAAAATTGAACTGTGCATTTCACAATATACGAAACAAGATTACCAAACCCTTCATCGTGACATTCTCTCTTTGCAATTCGCGAGACAAGAAATGGGCCGACATTGCTAGACTAGAGATGAAATCAATGGGGCCGCCTGAAAGATAATGTTTCCTTCCGGCAGGAAACCTATTCGTTTGAGCAGCCCGTCTTTGTTATGCTGTCCGATATTGATTTCGTAGAATGTGTTTGGTACTGTACATTGTTTGTGAAACGGAAAGTGTAGGAATTCTACTCTGAAGCAACGAAGCACAATAGGGTTAATGAGCTAAGTGACGTACATAAAATGAGACAAATACTGTTTAGAAGTGAGTTCTAATTCAATACTAGACTGAAAATAAATATATCGTGCATTACTCAAACTCCACGCCTTTTATGAATAAATTCTTTATCTTATCTCATAGCTTTCGTTTCCTTCTCCTTCTTCTCCATATGCTTCCATTCTCAATTCTGCTTTTTCATTATTCTTCTCTTCATTTCCTTCAGCCTCTTTCATTTTGTTCCTCTTTTCCCCACTCCTTTTATCCCGTTTCTGTACATTTCACTCTCTTATTATCATCGTCTTTCTTTATCTTCTTTTGTATTTTTATTTCTTTCTATCTTGCATTTATTCATTTAGAATTTTATCTCTATTACTTTTCGACCTCTATTCTGATATCTATCTTTTTAACTTATTTTTATCCCCATTCATTGTTATTTGTATTTTTAAATACGTTTTCGTTTCTTAGTTTCTTCCCTTTTATATTTCTATCTTCTCTTATTTCAGCCTTCAATGCTTTTTGCATATGAGGCCTAGTTCATTTTCGCTCATATTTTTAATCATTATTTACTTATTTTTCTATATAATTATCTTTAAGTTTTATTTTTACAATTAGTTCATCTTATGTTCTCTTCATTTCTTCATGCATTCGTTCATTCATTCGTTCATTCGTTCGTTCATTCGTTCGTTAATTCGTTGGTTCATTCATTCGTTCGTTCATTCATTCATTCGTTAATTCGTTAGTTCATTCATTGGCTCGTTCGTTCATACGTCCGTTCGTTCATTTGTTCGTTCGTTAATTCGTTCCTTCATTCATTCATTCATTCATTCATTCATTCGTTCGTTCGTTCGTTCGTTCCTTAATTCGTTGGTTCATTCATTCGTTCGTTCATCCGTTCGTTCGTTCATCCGTTCGTTCGTTCATTCGTTCGTTCATTCATTCTCTCTTTTCATCTTTATTATTTCTCTCACTATTTTTCTTTCATTCTTTCTTTCTTGCTCTCTTTCGTTTTTTTTCTATATTCTTCCCTTCAGCATTAACTTGTTGAAGTTCTTCATCATCTTCATTAATTTATTATCATACAGAACTATAAAATTGAAATGTTATAATACTGAACACTAGGGCTGGGGACGGAGCGGTTCGGTTCGGACCAACTACTGTGACGTCATTACTCGGTTGATCCGAGTACAGTACCGAGTACAAATTTGTGGCGGCAGATTTAAAATTTAGATAGATTGAGTCGATTTTAGAACGTATTTTGAAAGTAAAAGCAAGCGTGTTTTAAAAGCGTTGTAGTAAAGAGCTTTCGCTTCGCCATTTGACGAGAAAAAAGAGCTTCTCTTCATTGCAAAATGGTGGTTGAAAATCTGATTTGCGTGATTACAACCGTTTGCGGAGTTAATTTATATGAACGACCTATTTATCTTTCAGTGTTGTTATATATGACAGACGAAATAAAATTGATAAAATAATTTATAATACTGACAGCTAATAAATTAACACATGAGATAAACGTTAAACGCTGCAGCTAAGTAAAAAAAAAAGATAGAAAGTAACGGGCTCCATGAAGCGCTGTCTAAAACACTTAAAAATAACACAGAGAATTATTTACTATTACGGAAAGTGGATAAAATAATCAATAAAGCGTGGAATCTTAAACTGAAGAACATAATGTTTATTTATATTATAACGTTACTAGCCTTCAATACAATCACGTTCTCTTTGGTGAAGGATAATATTATTGATAAATTAAAGTAATTAGATAGCATAATTCGTAGAAATAAATACAAATAAAATGATGACTGATGAGGTAACACAAATCCAATAAACACAAATAGAAGAAAAATATAATGCACTTCCTTTTTAACATATTTTAATATTAATCACTCTAATATGATGATGATAATAATGATGATAATAATAATAATAATAATAATAATAATAATAATAATAATAACAACAATACTTATGGCTTTTAAGGGACCCGGAGGTTCTTTGCTGGCTTCACATAAACCCACCATCGGTCCCTATCCTGAGCAAGGTTAATCCATTATTATTATTATTATTATTATTATTATTATTATTATTATTATTATTATTATGTACACTAATATGTTCAGACTATCAGTGTTCATTAGGTCCACTTGACAGGTCATATAATAGGATGAACTCCTCTTCAATACTAGAGGCCTTTCAGCCCGCCTTAGGGATAAGGAAATAATTTGTCCTGCAGCAGAAAATATTAATAAATACAACAGTACCTACGCTGTTGTCTGGTAGAACTAAGTGAAACACGTGAACTCTGTTTGAACGTTTGAACTGACCGGTAACGGCTACGGTTAACCGAGTAACTTCGGTCTTCTGCTGCCAAGCACATAAACTGATAGAACCGAGTAACTCAACAGTTCTACTCGCTCCGTCCCCAGCTCTACTGAACACATCTATAAGACGATATATCTCGTGCATCGCACTCCCAGTAAAATAGTGCCGTAAGTCGAGAATTGTGATTCGTAAAGATATGCTATTTTCTAGTAAAATACACTGTAAAATATTTTAATAAAGAGATACCAAAACCATTCATAATTTACTATTTTATTATTGGAATTTCATACCTCCAACCAGTAAAACAATGTTGAAAATTATTCACGAAAGTAATATGTGATTTTGGACATACGAAAGTATTTGACTGAGAGTGCAATATGTAATATATTCATGGAAATGAACTTTATTCATATCACTAACACAGAAGAAGTGGTTCGGGTTTGCTGTATAACTGTTTTATGTAACTTAGTAATATTTAATGAAGTGCTGGACTGATTTTTCTCACATTCAGTATACATGCGTGTGACAGTCAATTAATTCGGAAATAAGGCACAGAAAATACTGGGTGACGGAAATAAAAGTAGCCCGCTTCCCGTTTGAATGCGAATGCAATATTTCAAGTGCTTGAAATTCCATTATCGTATTATAACGTATCATATCATAACGAAATGATAAACAGCTACAACAATGGATAATTTTATGTAATAATACATTGTTGGCATTCTTCCTGTCAGTATTTCGTCAGTCATCAATAGAATTACACGTGTCTGCTCGCATTCTTCAAAATGACTTACTCGATACAAGAAAGAGTGGAAATTGTGGAAGTGTACGTGAGAACAGGTTCGATTAAGGAAACCCGCGAAATTTTCAGGGACAAAATTCCGGATAGAGGACAACCGGCAAAGAGAGCAATACAGGGGTTTGTTAAAAATTGGCGCGCTGTGCAAAATGCGAAAATAGAAAGAGTTCCTTCAGTTCGCACACCAGAAGTTACTGAGGGCATCCTCCGAAGGGTTTTTCCAAGTCCAGAGAAGTCTATACGTATTTTCAGCACTTCGCTTCTGTGCTTTTCTTCTGTATTTAAGCTATACTTACACGGGCTACTTTTATCTGCGCCACTCTTTATAATAATTTTATCTAAACATTAGACGCATTTAATGTAATTAAAGACATAGTAGGAATTTATTCTAAATCAAGTCACTAATTCTCTTTCTGAATTACATATTATACTCATATAATGCACTGTAAATTGGCCATAATTCGTCCTTCTCATTGGACAAATTAACTTTTATCTATCGAGTTTTTTTATTCTCCTGTTGTAACTTGCTTAATTAATTGTATTGCCTCCAGCATAAAAGAATTACCTCAAAATTTCGTACCAAGTGCAGTCAATAAAAGAAAAGAAGGAAAACATAAATTCCTGAGTGTTATTTTCAAAAATGATTATCTGTCACTAGTTCTAATTCTCTTTTGTTCTTTCTTGACGAATGTCTAGAGGAGCAATTACTTTTACGTCTTTCTTTCAACATATTACTGGTTACACGACTGAGAATGAGATATATTTAAAAACCTAATGAAATCTCATTATAAGACACAATTAACGTGTATTAATATTAATAGCAGTTGCTAATACTAATTTCACTAAACATAAAAATAATGTTAGAAATTAGCGCAATATATAAATGATATTTCATAAGCATTTGTGCAAAACAACACGAAATTTAAAATTTATGGATAAATAAAATATGTTGGGTACTTTTGTGAGTAATTAATTTTGTGCGCAGTCCAAAAAAACGAAATTTTGCCTTCTCACTTGGATACATAATAATTGTTACTTCTTTAAGTACAGTACATTTACTAAGTGACAGATCAGAAGTATAAATGGAAATATTATGAAAAAAGTGATAAAAGAATTGAATTGTAGGGAAAGGCTTAAAAGGGTCTAATAAGATATTTTCGCGACACTGAGTCTTTGACTTTCACACAAATTAAACGTGTGTGTTAACAGTAGGTCTCTAAGACGCCAGTTTCTCGCCTAAGAAAACACAGAACATCCTATAATTTAGAAGTATCCTTAAAAGAGGAACGTTGGATCCAATGACAGTGGTTTCCTGGCACCGTTAATGATGTAGGCCTACTTGTCTCCGGCATCAAATAGTCATTATACGAAAATATATATTTAAGAAAATTATTTTTACAATTTAATAAATCTAAATTATTTAAATATATATTATATAAAAAAATGTATTTATGTCTATTTATTAATAATTTCTTATTTCTCATGATATGCAAGAAATAATTAATGGTACCTACATAATTATTATTGTTATATACAATATAATAATCACTTACAAGCTATGAGTATGAATATTGAAACAACCAACAGAAAATTAATGAATCAACAGAAGTGAAATCCTTGAAGTCAATTTCTTGATTCATATTTGCATCGTGAATTGCAGAAACTCCACAAGTACAATTGAGTAAATTTTTACAAAAAAAAAAATGGTATTTTGAAATTAATATTTCTTCACCTAGCCTAATAATATTTGTCACACATTAACTTGAATGTTTTTCTTCAGTATTTGCTGAAAAAAAAAATGAATTACCTGGACATGTGAGGTTTCTACAATTCATGGCTTGTAACAATTATTTTGTACCCTTAAAACATTTTCTAGGTGAATTAGGTGGAGAAGGAGAATTTTGTATCTTCTAAACTATTTTAAATGCAGGCTATATTGAAACCAAGGAGTTGGGAAAAGTACAGAAACATACAAATATGGAAAATTATATGTTTTGTTATTTAATTAATTATATATATAAACAAAGGAGAGTAAACTGAGCCATTTATTGGTTTCTATAAAATTCCACATGTCTTGCACTAGTGATCCTCTAATTCACTATAATTTATTGCAACAGTGGAATTTACAGTGTACATTGTACACCGAGCGCATGACGTGTGGGGATTCTGCACCACTTGAAAAGCCTATAAATGAATATTACAACCATAAAAAACTGAATTTGAGACAAATGTGGTTTTTGGGATTCTTGCAATTCACTGTGGACAATAAATTAAATGGATATAGACCAATCCTGTATAAGCTTAACATACCCAATACACTTAATATTATAGCGAGATAGTCAGAAAATATAATTTTCCATGGTCTGACTTATGTCTTCACTTAATACAACTTCATGTTGTCTAAATTCCTAAAACCGCTTCGCTCATTTCCTCAAAATCATTGATTTTAGTACAGATATACCATTAAAATAGTGGAATAAAAATGCTTAAAAGCAACGAGATATTGTTGAATTCCTAAACTTGAATGACATACAAGAACTATATTTTATTATTCTTTTAACATAAATACCAACTTATAGGCATTTCAATGGGAATAAAATGTAGTCTACACTAAAAGGAAGTAAAAAACCAAAAACAAATTACACGATGATGATGATGATGATGATGATGATGATGATGATGATGATGATGTTGATGAGCGACGACGGCGATGATGACGATTGCTTGAGGGATTTCCATAAATTGGATGTCTTCACAAATCCCCTTCTCTAAGTTTTCATTGCAATATTAGCTGAGCACATAGAGGGATAATCTTGTTGTAGAGTCGGCTTGATGCCAGACCACCACCTGAGACAGCCTCGGACATCACAAAGACAATATGTAATTACTAATGTCCGAGCGGGTGTGGAAACTCACGGTCTTGTCTTCCATGCAATGCTAATTCAGTATAATTAACTTCAACTATCACGTACACCGCAATTAGTAATTGAAAACAGTATAAGGTATATATTTTAATCTTTTTTATATTTAAAGATGATAGTTTATATAATAAATTAATTCTTATAATTTTCAATCACAATTATAAGTAATTATTTTTGACGTCATTACGTCTATAAGTTCGATTCCAGAAAGTCTACAAACACATTTTCAGGCGAGTTTTGTTGCGCCTATAATTTATAAATTAGGTGACATATTCCAATGAAGCAAACGGCGATTGACAGAAGAATGGCCAGTGTATCCATTGTGACCTTGAGTTGCAGCTGATGGCGCCACCCAGCAATACGCGAAAGTGAGGAATTTGAGGTAAGAGGCTGTTCGCTTGGTAGCTGATGCAGTACAACTCAAGAATTTGAAGCGACAGGATTCGTAAGAATCCAGGCTACAATATCAATCGAGCTAAAATCAGCAGTCGACATGTTAAATTGGAAAAAATTCGCGAGTAAATTAGAGTGAAGCGAGAAAATTTACAATGTCGAGACACTTGCAGCGCAAATGCAAGCGAGTGAATAGGCAACGAGTAGGAAATGATAGAGCACGGTGATTACTATAGCAACCGACATCATTACTCTCTATTTAAACAAGAAGACTACTCTCAGGGCTCTCAGCATACCGGGTATTCAGGATTTATGGAAACAGAAACTGTTTATTAACACTACCGACGTTTATATGAGCTACACTCCGATTAACCCACTCTAATTTTACACTTACAGTATATAAAAAAATTAATAACAGAATTTCGATTAATTTCAACTATCCATTGATTTTCCACAGCAACATGAAGCTTTAAAATGCATATTTCACAAAACTTAAAATTTTGAGCCGTTTCACTTTTGAATTGGGCCGTCGAATTATTTAAGTGTAATATTACTAGGGACGGAACTTCGGACACCAAACCTATGAAGTTAACTACGTCGCGTGTTATACAAGTCGTGTTGTTTACATTAACTCAAAGTAGTACAGGGAATACTACTGAGTATTGCTATGTTTGAATAAAAAAATTGCTCCGTATAGTTAGGTGACTAAAACAATTACGAAAGCGACGTACCTCATTCTCTTCGTTGTAGGAAATGATCATAGATTTTAAATAAAAATGAATTTTGCACTTCAAGTGTCACTAATTTTGTTGGAATGTGCAACTGTGTACATTCGTAAATTGTCAAATATAATGACGTCAAAAACTTTTTCCTTGTGTTTTTAACTATGTCCTGATTGTACCTATGCAGTGTAAAATATTACCATGACAACTAAAACTTACCATTAAGTAAAGTCTGCATGGTATATTAGAAAACAAGGTACAATAAAAATGCAAGGAAAAGATTTTGATATCACTGTATAAACCTGTTCGACTGTCACTGAAACAATGACTGTACTAAGAAAATATTCTTTTGACATCACACGATATTTATTATCATGTTGTTGTGTGTTATCTTGTGCCCGTTCACTATTTAATACATGTTTCACTTCACAATGTTTCGAATATGCATTACTTTTTTCAAGAACACTCTTCAATTTTGGTTTAACCCTTTTATTGTTATCAACAGCTGGTCGTATAGAATTTAAAATTCTTTCACAACAGGAGGATAAGTACTGTGTATGCATGATTGTTGGAGTCGGCAATTTTCTAGACTAGTATACTTTTCAATCAAGTGTTTTACATTGTGGATTCTCCAGTTTATGGAACAGAATGTTGGCATATTATCAACATCAGATACAAGTTATAATAAAAAATGGAGTGATCCGAATTCGAATCACTAAACAATTTAATATATACAGAGTCCACTGCAAGAATGATGGATGTCACATTCTTGTCGAAAATGAACCAATGCATAGCTTAACCCATATAGAATGTACAGTTGTCAAAAAAAAAAAAAAAGTGGCCGCACTCGTGAACAGCGAATATTTTCAAAGTCCACTTCGGGTCGCGGCGATGTTACACGATGCATGTGCTTGTACAAGTAGTTCCGGAACTATGAAAGTGTTCCATATCTGCGCCTCTTAGACCAGCGGTAGAGTGCTTGTTTAATGATTCAAAGGTTGTGGGTTCGGGCCTTTTTCAAGTTTTCATTTTATTTTTTAATCGTTCTTTAGCGATGTAAAAGATATTCAAATTATCATTTATATCCAGTCATCGTTCTATATGGATATTACGTTATTTATATAATGTTATCGTTATTTATATTTTGTTATCGTTCTTTAGAGATATGAATAAAATTCAAGTCATCATTTGTATTCTGTTATCGTTTTATAACGATATGAATAATAATAATTATTATTGTATCTCCAATGGGGGTTAGCCCTATTTTACATATGTATGTTAGGGCTATAGTTATATACACAAAAGAGATAAGCATAAAGAGAAATGGAAAAGAAAATTAAATTAGCTTACGCGATGTAAACAAAACATAAACAATCCGTAAATTAGGCATTGCGATTGCAAAACAAATACCAGTTATCAATTTGAAACATACAAAAACATTAACAACACACATACGTAACACTTCTATAACACAAATATGCAGCTTTCCATACCATATATCATAAATTAATACACAATAGTCACACAAACACAATCAAACTATAATTACGACATTGCGACGACATCAAGCATCCCATAACTGACTCACATACATAACAAATCAAGCATCCGTTGCAACACATACACTTCAACATAGTAACCAAATTGGCTCCAAGAAGAATAAATAGGACACTGTTACTAATTACTATTCTTCTACAATTTCTTAAATACATCTGTAATAAATCTGTGAAATTCCGATATGAATAATATTCACGTTTTTGTATATTGTTATCGTTCTTTAGCGATATAAATAATATTCAAGTTATCATTTATATTCTGTTTTCCTTCATTAGCATTATAAAATTATATTCAAGTTATTTATATTGTTATTGTTCTTTCGCAATATAAATAATCTGTATTTTATGCAAGTAATTATTATAACACAAATAAACATCTTTCTTTGTAAAATAGGTTTTTTATTTCGATAATTAAATACGTATTATATAATAGCCTATATTAATTAAACAAACCGATATTTATCATTTATATTCTGTTATCGTTCTTTAGTGATACTGTATAAATAATATTCAAGTTATTTATATTGTAATCGTTCTTTAGTGATATAAATAACATAAATTTAATATTAGGTTAGGAAAAATCCAGTTGCATAATACTGCTATTATTTTTTCTTTTTGTATTATTACATTATACTATCTTGAACCACAATAAAATGAAAAGGAGTAACGAGGAATTGAACCTGAGACGTTGACATCTAAATTTCGACGTTCGTCCGCTGAGCTACGAGGGCAAAAGTGTGGAAACATTTTCGGAAACATTAGCCCAATCACACTATAAGATGTTCTGATGATTCGTAGAAGCTAGTCCAGGATGCGGGGGCAAAGGCTAATTGAAATTTCCCGGTCTCTGATCGGGTCAAACATCCTGATAGAATTAATATTTAACCCTTGCCGTGACTTTCGGTGAAGTCCGGAGGGCCCAATTAGTCAAATCCACTCTCCTCATCTCCACTCTTGGGCCCCCTGGAATTTAATAAGATGCGAAAGAGATAGTGGTGTGCGGAAAGCAACGGGAGTTACCGCATTTAGGCCTATCCTTCCCAAGAAAAACTGCAAACATGAACAAAGGAAGCTTTTAATAGAAGAAGAAGAATCTTCTGCGGACCTCTGGAAAAAGAACTAAGGAAGAGACTAGTGAAGTGCTTTGTGTGGAGTGGGGCATTGTATGGGGAAGAAACATGGACATTACGACGAAATGAAGAGAAACGAATTGAAGCATTTGAAATGTGGATGTGGAGAAGAACGGTGCGTGTGAAGTGGACAGACAGAATAAGAAATAAAATTGTGTTTGAAAAAGTGAGTGAAGAAAGAATGATGCTGAAACTGATTAGAAAGAGAAAAAGGAATTGGTTGGGTCTCTGGTTGAAAAGAATAATAGACGACATTAGGATATGTGGATCATATGCGGAGACTAAGAGAAAGGCAGAAAATAGGAAAGATTGGAGATTGCTGGGTTTGCAATGAAAGACCTGCCCATGGACAGAACACTTATGTATGTATGTTCAGAATGCCTGGAATATCGTGTCTAAGAACAGTCGCTATTTGCAAAGACTAGTCAATTCCATGCCCACTCGACTGCAAGATGATCGAGATAAGAGGAAGATAGACTAAATATTGAATTGTGGCTTTTTGTTTTGTTTTTTGAACGCTGAATTGTTTGAATGTTTTAAGGCCGACGCAAGTAAATTTGTTTTGTTTATGCCACGAAAGATATTTTTATTGAGAATAAAATCTTTTTTCTTTCCATTTGCAGCCACAATATCATAATGATAAAGTCATGGTATAATATATTAATGAACCTGATGTTAATTACTAAAATAATTGTAAAAGAGAAAGGAGCCATTATGTATAGTTTGTCTCTCTCAAAAACAGAACAAAAAAGAACATAAAAAGCACGAGGTTGTAGTCGAACGCAGGACCTCATGAATAAGAGGCCTGAACGCTACCATTTCGCTATCGAATAATACACAGAATATTTCAATTATAACTGTAGATATCAGGCAACGTGGTCCAACAACATGTAACATCGCCTGTCTCCGAATTGTAGCGAAGATACTCGAAGGGGACTTTGTTTCAGGAGAGCGGCCACTTTTTCTTTTGACAGCTGTACATAGAGAGTTATATGGCATTAACACTGATAGTCATTGTCCAGTAATGTTCGGAAAATCACAGTTAAGCTTTGAGCGCTAAGCATTTCAAACTTTCATTTGCTTCTCCTGCAAAATGTATTCCAAATAACATCCATCATTCTTGCAGTGGACTCTTCATATTTGATGTCTCTTTTAAAGTCACAATGGTTTTGAAAATCACCACGCTTTTTAACATTTGTGTCCAACTTACACACTTTATACTATAATATATTTCCGTCCTTAGCTGAAAAATAATCATATCCGGACTCTTTTACAAACATAGGCGAAGTTATAGTTTTTATTTATAACATTTTAATATATCTTCACGGATACCTTCTCTAGATCACAACTGAACTCCTGACGAAAGGTTTACTTTTCAGACATAAAATAGGTATGCTGTGTCGAAACAACCTTTTAGAATGCAGTAAATAATATAAAACTCGCACCCATTAAACCCGAATAAATAGAGCTCCCTTCACGTCACGTCTTTCATTTTGCATACGAACCTCAAGGTACATCAGTAAAGTAAGGAGCTAACATTATCTTATATCCTGTGTTTCTTAAATCTTTAGCCGCTTGTAGGCAATGTTTTGGTGTCTCAACTTCGTTCTCTAAATATTACACATAATATAATTTAAAATATGAATTTAATTTTGTTGTTAATTTACTAATTTAAGCTTATTTCTTTTCAGGTAAGTGGAGCAATACCACATAAACACTGATCTTCGAGGAAATCTGCGGCATCTCAATATAGAGTAAGTTTTAATAATAAAAATGAATTTTATTATCAATAGTATATGCTGAAATATAGGCTAGTGGCTGTTTATGGCCTGGTTACAGGTTTGCGCAACAACCAATTTTGTTATATTATTTTAACTGTATGAATATTGAATTGTTACTTCTCCCAATAGAAAATTAATTGAACTATTTTCGAGCAGCGATTCTCTTAAAGCTCTTCACAAGCAATAGCAACACAACTTAGTTTGCGTTCAGTCCTGCAAGTTGTGGTAATTTCTTCGCCACCAAGAAGACTATCGGAAGTCTCACTCGTTTGGCATGC
Source organism: Periplaneta americana (assembly GCF_040183065.1). NCBI lineage: Eukaryota > Metazoa > Arthropoda > Insecta > Blattodea > Blattidae > Periplaneta > Periplaneta americana. Next base: position 105,987,955 of record NC_091120.1, on the reverse strand, counting down.
GCGTAACTAGCATTTATATTCCCACAAACGGAGGTGTTAAGCTGTGTATTGCAATCGCTGGTTGCAACCGTCTTGACCATCTTTCCGCCAGTAAAAAGTCAGTACCATTGTTACTTTTACTCCTGTCTATTTAAACTCATCAGTGACAGCTGATGCAACTTGAAGTCGCTGTTAAAACCTTCAGTTCGCATTCAGCTGAAGAGATTATTGAAATTGAAACTTTAAGACAACCTAATTTAGCTATGAAATCTAAACAGTGCAAAGACTACAAAAATGTTATTTGATAAGAAAGATTTTCTATATTAGTATTGCTTTATATTAAAAAGGACTTTATTATTAGCATTTCTAATTTTAAACGCGAAGTTATCGACAAGGTAGCCAAGAACGTAGACTGGAATGGATTTATTTTTCAAGTAGGACTAAGTGTTCTCAGTATGACTTTAATATCAGCTGATCCAGTGTAAAGTTATATCTTATTCGTAATTTCACAGCATAAAGAAACCCTCTTCCTCATATCTCGTAATTTATTTCTTTCTGTCGGAGTTAAATCTGTTTTAAGGTAGTTTTTAGAATTTAAGCTTTATACGAGAACTGTAGATATAAGTTAACTGTAACCCCCCATAAATTACGCCACGAACCGCCACTACTGAAATGTGAAGGATATCATATACAATGGAGCTTATTCCATGTCGTGTAATCCTTAATATTTAAAAAACCATGATTTATGAATTAAATATATGTAATATTAATATATGCAGAATACTTAATCTGAGAGTTAATATTCTTTCTTGATTCATGTATATAAAATATTAAAATATTGTGCATAGTGAAGACAGATAAAATCAGGACAGAAAACGCTTTAACTCAATACCTAATTAGTAATGTGGCAGTTATCAATTTAAAAACATATGTACACATTGATTTATTATTTATAGATATCAATAATCATCCATTAATTGCACAAGTATTGTGTTAACATTTATCATGTCGATATTGAACGAATGGAGAGAGTGATTAATAGATACAATTTTCGAATAACATCATATTTAGGTCTATATTTGACTCACTAGTAAGGTTATATTAGCAGAAGTTGAACTATTAAGTATCTTTTTTTACATGTATACAGGGCGGAAGTGAAATAACCTTATAGATTGAAAGGGACTGTAGGGTACACTGAAATGAATAGGAAACCTATATTGCGTTTTGTGATTAAATGGACTATTAATTAGAAAATTAAGTTTGAATTTTCAGCAGTCCGGCAACATCGCCTTTAACACACTCTTCTCGTGATGTAAGAGATGTAAGAGATTAAGGAACTCAGTGTGTCTCGCTAGATGAGGTGTTCTCTGGCGCTGTGTTGTAACCAACTCGCATTGTGCAATAGCTTCAAATTAGAGGTTTTCAAAATTAAATTTACACGAAAATCGTCCACACTATTAAAATACGCCAGAGGGATAAATTATTCTTTATTAGTTTTCCTATCGATATGGACAAAAATCACGATTCTACTCGCAATAGTTACCGAATAAGAGGTTGTTAAATATGTGACAAAAATCTGAATAAAAAAACTATTAACTTCCCACCAATATATTACAGTAATTTTGTTACATACAACATGAGCTATTCGCTTTGAAACTATTCAAGGTACTTCACCTCCCTGTATATTGCTTGTCCTCGCATGTCATTGAATTCTATTGCGTCATAGAAGTAACTCGTTCGCATGTTTCGTGATTTCAATTAATGATCGACTTAGGCCTATATTTTAGACATTTCACTGCACGATATCATATTCTTACAGAGGTGTAATGATTTGTTTCAATGGTTTCATTTATTTATAACAGAAGTACGCATAATTAGATACTGAAGAACTTTTTTAATTTAAGAAGTACGTAAAATATTCATCTCTGCCAAGTTACTGCAATACTTCGATATCTCAGATTATCATTATTTCCCTACATTTCTTATCTTTAACCGTTAAAGGGACGTTTATTGGTCTTTTCATTATGTAATACATTGCTCCGTCGATTTAGTGAAATGCGTTGGGTCTAAAGAAAGCAGCAAAACAGTACAATGTGGTCTGTTGTGACGAGAATCCAAGCCCCTGCATACCGGTAAGGCATCGTGTCACAAACACTTTCAAATCTGAATATTTCTGACAAAGTAAATATTATTCAACTCTTTGAAAACGGCACAAATGTTAAAGATATTGCTGGAGAGAGTAAGGTAATATTTATTCATTTTTATTTTCTTCTTTATTTATTTAATCCTTTATTGATATATTTCTTTACTTATTCCTTCATTAATTCGTTTATTCATTCAGTCATTCATTCCTTCGTTCATTCAATAATTCACTCCTTCGTTCATTCATTCCTTCTTTCCTTCCTTCATAATTTCACTCACTTGCTCACTCACTCACTCACTCACTCACTCACTCACTCACTCACTCCTTCCTTTCATTAACTTATTTATTTCCTTATTTAATTACAGCTCACCTGGGGCGGAACAGGCTAGACGCCCTAATCCTTGACAGAATTTGACGATTCATTTATTTATTAGTTTATTTTATTTGTTTATTTATTTCTTATAATAAATAATTTAATAACAATAAATAAAATTAATAAAATAGCAAATGCATTTAATTTTTATTAACGTTGTATCAGAATCGCTTTTTATAATGAATTATCAACTCTTAAATACACATTCCCAAATGATCTATTTTTTACTGTCAATAATATTTTTTTACTTTCTTGTTTTACATAAGTGGTATTAAATCTAGTTTGCTAGCGTACCCCCAAAATATATTTGCACCCCAAAACTGCATTGCGATCGTACAGAATAGGAATTAACAAAAGACTATGATTAATATTGTAGTAAAAAGAAATTATTATTATTGTTATTATTATTATTATTATTATTATTATTATTATTATTATTATTATTATTATATTAGAGTGTTTGATTAATATTGAAATATGTTAAAAAGGAAGTGCATTATATTTCTCTATTTGTGTTTATTGAATTTATGTTACCTCATCAGTCGTCATTTTATTTGTATTTATTTCTATGATTTATGTTACCTAATTACTTTTATTTATCAATAATATTACTCTTCATCAAAGAAAATATGGTTGTATGGAAGACTAGTCATGTTGTAAAATAAATAAACAATTTTTTCTTCAGTTCAAGGTTCCACGTTTTATTGATTATTTTACCTACGTTCCGTATTAGTAAATAATTCTGTGTGTTAATTCATGTGCTTTAGGCAGCGCTTCATGGAACCCGTGTCTTTCTATCTCCTTTTTTTACTTAGCTGCACCGTTTAACGTTTACCTCACATTTTAATTTTTTATCTGTAAATATTATAAATTATTTTATCAATTTTATTTCCTCTGTTATATGTAACAACACTGAAGGTTAAATAGACCTTTTATATAAAATAAGTCCGCAAATAGCTGTAATCACACAAATAAAATTTGCAACCGCCATTTTCCAATGAAGAGAAGCACTTCTTTTCTCGTCAATTGGCAAAGCGAAAGCGCTTTACTACAAAGATTTTAAAACATGCTTGGTTTCACTTTCAAAGTTCGTTCTAAAATCGACTTAATCTATCCAAAATTTAAATCCGCCGCCACAAATTTGTACTCTGTACTGTACTCGAATCAACCTAGTATTGACGTTAATGTTTAGGTGAGGGGTTTGGACTTTTTCCATTGCTGGTTGTCACAATCAAAAAATTAAGACACAACGTCAGTCAGTCAGTCAGTCATACAGAATAGCTGTACGTAACGATTCCAACAATAGGTTTTTTCTCTTCCCTACTTCCTTCCACCTGAAGACGAAGGGAGAACCACCCTTCGAAACGTTGTCTTAATTTTTTGATTGCGACAATCAGCAATGGAAAAAGTCCAAACCCCTCACCTAAACATTAACAATCCACCATTGCTTTCCAACCCCTCATTTAGATCAACACTAGTAATGACGTCACAATACCTGCTCCGAACCGAACCGCTCCGTCCCCAGCCCTACGAGAGATAGTGAGTGGTTCCTATAGTTGCGAGGTGTGCAGACCTCGCATCTCGCAGTTATAGAAAGCACGCACTATGCCTCGTGTAGTCCGGATTTGTGCGAGGCGGGCGTCGGTTTAAGCCTTGGTTTTTCTGAACCGACGCATGCGACTTGCGAGGTGCGAGGCCCGCCTCGCACAAATCTGGAATACGTGAGAGATAGTGAGTGATTTCTATGGCTGCGAAGTGCGCAATCTGCGGAGGTTCGCAGAGAGGCCTCGCAGCGTCGTCTCGGACCGAATCGTGCGGCCGGATTTGTGCGAAGCGCGCACTGCGAGGCCTCAGCAAATAGCTTTGGTTCTAGAGGGAAGAAACAATGGTAGGTGGTAAAGAAAAGTTGTAAATTCACATTTTTTCACTCCTTAAATTTAAAGTAATTCACAACTTTTCGATGATTGGTTCTATCTCCCTATTCAGGTGAGGAAATAAGAGGTAAGAAGGGTAGCCTACTCGTAGGAGTCGTTACAAACACCTGTTCTACTTGACTAACCAACAATAGATTGCAAAGAGGGGAATATAAAATACGTAAGAGATGAAAAACAAACATGAGGGTTCACAAGAACGGATATATGAAGAAAATACTGACGTATCTAGAAAAAAAATTGAAATTAGATAGCCTAGATAGAGTAGAAAAAGACAGTCTACTGATCGCAAATACTGTGCATGTAGCAGTAAAACCGTATTAATTCACTGAGTGTTCGTCCCAACGGCAGATCCTTCACAGCAAATCTAGCATTATTCAATCTTCCATATTTTATGCCTTCTTCTTAGTCTCCACATACGTTTCAAATATCTTATTTTGTGTAACATCTGATAATTATTTCTGCTCCGAACTTCTTTTCCCGTTCACAATTCCTTCCAGTGCATCTTTCAGTAGGTAGCTTCTTCTCAGCCAGTGAACCAACCAATCTGTTATCTGTTCACAGCAAGGATGTTAAATCGCCTGTATTGCGTGCTCATACTACAAGCATTACAAATCCAACAAGATTCACTTTTCAGCAAGATAAAGTGCAATCATCGCTCTTAAGGAAATGGTTTGCAGGTTCTTGAGAGCATGCAGTGCAGGCGCTTTGATAGCCCTGGTTTACAGCTTTTTAAAATGAGTCCAGTACTCATTATTATTTTCAGGTGTGGATTCTAATTTAGTGGCTTTCTCTTGAAAACTTGCTTCAAATTTTCTTCTTTCTCTTCGTTCTTCAGTTTATATATATCCAATTTCGTCACAAGAAAATTATTAGAATTAGATACATATAGCGTTGAAAAATAGTCTAATGAAGATATCACTGTCTTCTCCACTAACAATGCAGGATAATTTTGGCTTATTCTTTTAAAAGTAGCAAGACGGCGAAATCCATTGGACATAACAAGCGCTCACCAACTGATTCACGCGAACTCGCAGGATGAGAAACCACAAGCTTTTCAGCGTCATTGCGAAAATGGTACGCAGGGTCGGGGTTGGTTTTTCTGAACCGACGCATGGGAGGTGCGAGGTGCAAGGCCCGCATCGCACAAATCTGGACTACACTAGAGATAGTGAGTGGTTTCTACAGCTGCGAGATGCGCGGTGTGCGCAGCGTCGCAGAGAGGTCTCGCTGCGTCACCTCGGATAGATTCGTCCGGCCGAATTTGTGCGAGGCGCGCACTGCGAGGCTTTAGAAAATAGCTTTGAGTCTAGAGGGAAGAAACAATGGTGGGTTGTATAGGACAGATGTAGATTGGATTATTTTTACATTGCTTAATTGTAAATGAATTCACAACGTTTCGTAGAATGGTTTTATCTTCGTCATAGGCGAAAAAAGGGGAGTGAGAAGTTGAAGATCAATATGAGAGTTCACATAAACAGATAAATAAAGAAAATAATGAAGTATATGGGAAAATAAAATTATTATAATTTAGATATGTTGAGTAGGGAAAACCTCCATTCACGTCCACGTCGTGGTCCCCGGGGCAGTGTAATCTGTGGTTACACTGAACAAATTTTTATATTTTATCTTGCTCCAAAACAAAAATATGTGAATATTACTAATAATTATGTGTACCCTAAATCTGAATTTAAAATCCAAATTGCTCCATTACGTACCATTTTCCACGCAAAATAAATTTAATTTTTAATGAAAAACTTGTTTTTAATTTTTCACTGCTTCTGGTAAAATGACAACACACTTGGGATTCAAAACGCCTCATAATATTTGAAAAATGTTTACTGGATACAAACATGATGTTATATAGTTTAAAACAGAACAACAATAAAAATATTTCATGCATATAGTGAGAAAATTTTTGAAATTTGAACTTACATTAAACGAATTTTCTGGATCACTTCTGTTTATAACTAGACCCGATACTTATTTTTACAACGAACGAACAATAGTTTCCAAGCATCCTGGATGATGATCTTCCTTTATATCGTCTTTCCATTTCAGATATTTCTTGATGAACTCTTTTCCCATGCTCCTCGCTTACCGTTCCAAGGTTTGGAGAAAAGAAATTCAGATGAGAATGTAATAAGGGTATTTTGAGAGACATATTACACCCCATTTTCTCATATGCACGTAACATGGCTTCCACAACAAGTTCTATGTAGTTCTATTCCATAGAATTTCCAAGGAAATTTCAGCATACATCTTTGAAAGCACGTCATGCCATTTTTCTGTAATGGAAAGTTTTTCCTCAAACAAAGAGTCAGCCATAACTTTGTGAATTTGTGAACCGATGAAAATGCCTTCTTTTAATTTACCTTCACTCAAACTGGTAAACTTTTCTTTTAAATACTGAAAACCACACCCTTGTTTATTCATTGCGTATACTTCACGTTGAACTGTTCTGAAATTTACTGAATAGAAGGGACCAATATCTGTTAATTTATTACGAGTACAAAATAAAATGCCAACAACCATAAGAAACCGGAAATAAGTTATAAACTCATAAAATGCATTAGCTTTAGGTGCATTTTCAGATTCAGCGCACACAAAACCATAAGGAACACATTGTTTTAAGTCGGAGCAAAATTCGTATTGTTCAATGTTATAGAAAACGGGAGAGAATGAGAGCGTAGGCCCGTTCCTTACAAACCGGAATCTTCTGGCTATGGGGTCATAACTAGATAGGAAAGCAGACAGGTTTAGAGGTTTTAAGGTAACAGTCCCACCACGACACTCACTCATTGAGGGACTAATGCCCTAGTCTGAGGATATTTTCAAATACTCGAAATTTTCAGGAAAAAAGTCGGAAGCTGTGGAGAGACCAGCTTTTAATCAGCATTCAGTCTGAAGCGGAACAGACGAGAAGGCCTAATCCAAGATAATTAATGATGAGGATAGTGATGATAATGACGATGATGATGGAGTAGGGAGATAGTGTCTACTGGATGCAAATAACCGTGAATCTAGTAGTAGAATAGCATAGGGAAGCGTAAATCTGTAGAAAATGTGTAAAAAAAACCGGCAATCATACCTCAGGAAGGTTTAAACTAGGTCGAAGTTTTCAGATGTTCCCATCAAGCAACCGAGTTTAAACCTCCCTGACGTGTGCTGAGCTATCATACAGCAATATTAAAGCTAAATAGAAAATATTACAACGCCCTTTCACGTGATTCGTTTCGCAGCCGGAAGATGTAGGTTAGTTAATTTTACGGCTCTTTATCAATATATTATGGTTATTTAGCGTCTGAATGAAGGTGATAATGCCGGTGAAATGAATCCGGGGTCCAGCACCGACAGTTACCCACCATTTGCTCATATTTGGTTGAGGGAAAATTCCGGAAAAACCTTAACCAGGTAACTTGCCCCGACCGGGAATAGAATCTGGGCCACCTGGTTTCGCTGCCAGACGCGCTAACCTTTACTCCACAGGTGTGGACCACAGATCATAGAGAACTCTAGTAAGTACATGGGTTGATTGGAGCATGATAACTGGTTAGCAGGCATATATGCCACTTCAATCCGTGGGAAAGAGTGGTCAGAAAGTTGGTTATGGATATAGTAAATGATTGGATTATCTATAGAGAAATACATGGACGAGACTTCCTGGACCTACTTAGAATCCGATGATACTTGGCTGTTGAATATCTCAAGATGTTTTCGAATTGCAAGAGAATGGGGCGCCCTATTTCATCACCTCGAGGAGTGAAATTTGATATGAGGTTTGATAATAGAGGTCATTTCATGGCAAATCAACCCTCTCAGATGCTTTGAGCCTTACCACACTTGGAAAAGACAGATATTACTAAAATAAGTGTGTTTTATTATTGCTGCAGCAGCATTGTATTGTTGCATTAATTACTAAAACCGTCATAAATAAATTTATTTATATTGGTGTAACTATTTCTGGTTATAATACATTAAATATACAAAAAATATATTTACTTTATTGCAAATGAATACGCAGATATCATAAGTGCCCAGTGGTCTATTTATAGACAGGGTGATATTCAACTACTTGGTGCACGGCAGAAGAAACAAAATATATTCTTGACATCTTATGGATTAAATTTTTGAAATAGATACATTGTTCTAGTTTTTTAAATAAACATAATTTGGGCTTTAATGGGTTAATTAAATACAAAATTCTATAGAAGAGATCCCTTGAGACTCCAAAATAACTTTTAAATTTTGTTTCACTATCAATCAGATGGCGGTTTACAAGAATATTGTAAGCACCCTCGCTTTTCCTATTCTTGAAGATATCACTGTCTTCACCAAAAAGAATACAGGATCATTTCCTCTTCATCATTATCTTCCTCTTCCAGCATTAGCACACAGGTGACGAGATCCATTGGACACACCATGCGCTCAGCGACTGTTCCACGCGATCTCGCAGCCTGAGAAACCACAAGCCTCGCAGCGTCATTGCGAAGATGGTTCGCAGAGGCGGCCTGGCATCTCGCACGTCGCATGCGTCGGTTCAGAGAAACCAAGGCTTTAGAGAAACCAAGGCTTAACAGGTACCCGGAATCTGTGTGGTCAGCAACAGTTGAGAAGCCGAACGTTAAATTAAGATGTGAGTATTCGTGCTTATATTTTTTTTTAATATTCAAGAGAAGTTAGCAGGCAACAAGGTTCGGAAATAGCTGTCACAGTTTATACATTCTCATTTACCTTTTCAGTGTTAAAATTCTACTGAAAATCTTTAGAATATGAAATAAAAATTCATCCCATAGCTGTGTTTTGTGATGTCGGTTGAATATATATATTTGCATTTGTGTTCGGTGACAGGTGGATTTCAACGTGACCGAGTCGTGGAGTGGGTCACAGATGGTTAACACAGACTGCTCATGTTGTGAAAGCTAGAAAAGTGGGCTACAAGTCAATGGCAGGCAGTAGTAACGTGACAATTCCATGCATGTATCTGTCGACACGGAAAGGGTCGTGTGTAACACAGTAGCTAAAAAGAAGACAAAGTAAATGTCATTGTATCACATTTTGCATTCAACTCTCTCTTTTATGTGGTATTGTGGTATAGCGCGCGGTGCGAAGCGACAGTCAATCAATAGGCAGCAAGCACTCTTCCCATTGGATCGGCACGACGGCGGAGGGTTGGGGCACCACCACGGATATTGCATTCCCATCATGAATACCGTCCGTAACGAACCCGGGATTTTTTTTACTGTGCCCCCTCCTCCATATACTAGGAAGGCTGAAGTACGAGGAATGAGTATTCTGGCGGGGAAGGCACGCTTGATGTCGTGGTGCTAGCGTACGTGATGCGCACACCTGATAGATCGCGTCCGATTGTGTGGCCTAACCCCGCTTTATTAGTAAAGATTCAGCCAGGCAGTTCTGCCTTTATGTATGTATCTTTTATATAATATACATCTCCACAATTTGCGTCACTAAAACTTTACAACCTGGGATATATTTGACGACGAACTTTCCAATAAACTTTTTTTAGTTGGTTATTTAACGACGCTGTATCAACTACTACGTTATTTAGCGTCGCTGAGATTGGTGATAGTGAGATGGTATTTGGCGAGATGAGGCCGAGGATTTGCTATAGATTACCTGACATTCACCTTACGGTTGGGAAAAACCTCGCAAAAAACCCAACCAGGTAATCAGCCCAAATGGGGATCGAACCCGCGCCCGAGCGCAACTTCAGACCGGCAGGCAAGCGCCTTAACCGACTGAGCCACGCCGTCCAATAAACTGTGTATAGGCCTAATCTTTGTTCTGTTTTGTTATTTTGGGGACAATATGACCCACCACCACGATCAGTGGTCATATTCTTTTATGATAACCTCCCATATAGGCGAATTCTCAATCCATTCCAGCTGACAACGCTAAAGTTTGCTAAGTATCCAGATTTCGTTCAGGTGACCCTTTGCTGGTAATAAAATTGAGGAATGTTATACAGGGATATTATTTTATTTTTACTACCATTTCTAATATTAACCTGGCTCTACCTTTGGATCAACGGTTGAGAACCGGAAACACTGTTTTCTACCCCATTCCGCGAACTGTAGTTGGATGATACTGGCGTAAAATACAAACAAATCACTTTACTAGGTATAGGAGGAAAGAAAAGTACTTCATTTACGTAAACTAGGAAATATCACGCTTTTGAGTTTGATTATTTTCATTAGGTTTTTGTTTAATCAAAGTACAGTACAGTATTAACAATGAGTGTTTTTACTCACGAACTGAGCTGTTCACTCCGACGTATTCATTATGCAGTGTATATTATACTGTCTAAAGCACATTAGTGTACACTATAGAGAATGAACTTATATTGAAAAATAATAGCAATATGGATATTTAAACGCAGTTTTGAAAATGGTGGCCATTCATTTCGATACAGGCTTCAGTTCCAATATGCATATTATCGCACTATAGACTATTGTACCTAATTCCAATTACCAGTTTCGTCCTTCGTACTAGTAACTCATGTTGAAATAACCCTGTACCTACTCTATAAAAGAGTACCTTACGTACTGTAAATTCAATCTTCACTTCTGCCCGACCCTAAAAGATAAAATTACTCAGACATGCTATCTACTGTCCGTCCAAGTGGTTATGTCGTAGGGTCATAGAAAGGGGGAAAATCACTTGACAGTTAATTACTTAACGAGACCCTTTTATTTAAGTTATTTTAAACAGTTTTATAATATTTCGTAGACGTCCAATTCCTAACAGAACTTAATGTTCTCAGGAAAGAGCTAAGACAGCCCAGCCACTAGCCTTTACAGAGGGGCGAATGGAAGCTGGTGGGGGAAACCGGGATGCGACTTAGGCAAATAGACGACAGTACCTGTGCGAAAATGATTCAATATTGAAAGCTCTTTCGTCATGAAAAACGCCAACATATTTTTGGAACGTACTGTTCACTATGACCGTAAGGCTACTATGACTGTATATGCGGTCTTTGATCTGTGTGGAGAACGGTTGAACTTCATTAGTAGAAGGGGTGGGAGTAGAGTACATTAAAAACAATAAAAATTGAAGTAAAAATAAAATGATATCCCTGTATAACTAGAGACCGTATCCTTTCCTAAAGCGTAAGGAAATAAGGTTAGTTGTTCACAGGCTATTTTGGCGTGACGTCGTATTTAACGTGTGACACAGGTACACTTGCATCTTGCATCTATTCATGACTCAAAACAAGACCTCGAACATTGCTGAAAATGCATTCTAGTAACAAAGATTGATACTACGATGACCTTTCCAACAATTTAAATTATTTTACATCTTGATTACACAACTTTTAACACTATATCACTTCGGAATATGTATTATATGACTTTCTCGTGTTAAATTCTATCGTACCTGGTTTACATGTTCCGACCTATTATTGGTCTTCTTCAGAACTGGTCAGATCTGAAGAAGACCATTAATAGTTCGAAACATGTAAACCAGGTACGATAAAATTTAATACGAGAAAGTCATATAATACTTAAATTATTTGTTCATTTACTTATTTCATTTATTTTACCTGTACCGGCAGAGTCAAGGCCATAAGGCCCTCTATTTCGCCCAACCAGTATAAAAATACATGACAAATATAAATAACATCAATTTAGAAAACAATGGAATAATAATAATAATAATAATAATAATAATAATAATAATAATAATAATAATAATAATAATAATAATAATATAACGATAATAATAGTAAGAGAAACATTTATATGTCTTTAGTTATACTTAATTCTAAGAGATAAGCAATTACAATGTAGTGGTATATAAAACAATTTGGATTGAAATAATGATTAACATAAAGAAGTAAAGTTGATATATTAAAAATAAATATTCTACAACAGTAATAATTGAAGAAAGGTCATATTCTAGAGACGATCAGTCTTTCTGACAATCGGTTTTTGAAAGTAGTCAATGTCTGACAATCCTTTACACTATGTACACTAAAATGCGCTATTTTCACTATTACTCTATCCTAAAGAATGAAATTTACATTCAGCAAACATTTGTTTATACTATTATACTTAATTTACAAAATAAATAGGCTATAGTCTTAAGAAATAAAATACCTTGGATTACAATACACACCACTGTACATAAGCTTAAGAGTGTAAAAAATGTTTAATCAATGTATGCGTACATTTTGTATTAGAGTATAAATAGTAAAAATAGCTTGTTCTAGTGTACAGTACATAGTGTAAATAATATAAATTGTAGGCCTAAATATTAGTGTAATTGTTAAAGTGGTCCATGTTTTGTTCTGCCCCACTTGACGAAACAAGAATCACTTGAGCCGCCAGTCAAGTTCTTCACTTGCTAGAGCACGTGCATCGTTTATTTCAAATCTCCAGTAGGCCTATTACTTAATCTTGTAGCTCCCTGTGACAAAGTCCCTAGCTGTGACTTGGCAATGGAATGGAAATGCGACGGAATAATATTGACGCCTAACATGAGGAAGTTCACCGCTGTGGACTAACGGTTAGCGCGTCTGACCGTGGACGAGCGGACCCAGGTTCAATCATGGTTGGAACAAGTTACTTGATTGGGATATTATCCGGGATTTTCCCCTCACCCATTTGAAGCAGAATTGCTGGATAACTCACGGCGTTGGACTTCGTACTCACTTCGCTATCATTATTCAAATCATCATCATCATCATCATCATCATCATCATCATCACCATCATCATCATTCTTACAAGAGTCCAGGTTAAGTTCACGGTGCAGCATGTTGTACTTGTACAAGAGCGCGACCGTTCGGCTACCCAATAATTCACAGAATAAGAATGGTAAGCCTCAGACTGTAGTGCAAGCCTTCGGGTCCCTCATCCGTACAAGAGGGGGGAAAAAAAACATTTGGAATCGGGAGAAATCTGAGAAAAATGCCTAGGTCTAAGGGTCCCAATATATTTTCAATGAAAAATCATAAGTCTGACGGATTCGAACCCAGATTGACTACGCTGCAGATTGATGATAATACACAGCCATGGCAGAGACTATAGAGATATTAGTAATAGTCGGCCTCGTTGGCGGAGTTGATATAGCGCTGGCCTTCTATGCCCGAGATTGCGTGTTCGATCCCGAGCCAGGTGGATGGCATTTAAGTGTTCTTAAATGCGACAGGCTCATGTCAGACTGGCATGTAAAAGAATTCCTGCGGGACAAAATTCCGGCACACCGGCGACGCTGATATAATCTCGGCAGTTGCGAGCGTCATTAAATAAAACATAACATTAACATTATTAGTAATATCTGTCACTGAAATCTTTCTTAAACGGACAACTGACGTTCTCTTAAAAACAAAATCGGGCCACCGGCATAGCTCAGTCGGCTAAGGCGCTTCCCTGTCGATTCGGAGTTGCACTCAGGCATGGGTTCGATTCCCGCTTACGCTTATTACCTAGTTGGGTTTTTTCCGAGGTTTTCCTAACCGTAAGGCGAATGTCGGGTAATCTATAGAGAATCGTCGGCCTCATCTCGCTATCACCAACCCCATGAACCCTAAATAATCTAGTAGTTGACACAGCATCGTTAAATGAACAACTTAACAAAAAACAAGATTGTCTCTAAAAGAGGTGGCTGCTATATTAGAGAGGAAATGTTTATTATGGAAATGAATCTCACACGACCTCTATTATAATAAGTATAATGCAATCACCGGTCACAATTTTAAGCCGAAACAGGTAGTACGCAGTGAGTAATAATTTGAACACATTTAGTTATGATAATGATTGTTCAGTGTGATCTGTTTCAAACTTACACATTTACTTTCAATCATGTATTTTTATTAAGACTTGGCGCTGCAAGGCGGAAGGTCGCGGGGTTGGATTTTCTCTGCTGCGTTTGTGGCTACAATGCCAGCGATCTGGCTTTACATCAGGCGGCTGGGTAACTTTCGGTGTTGGACCCCGGACTCATTTCACCGGCATTATCACCTTCATCTCATTCAGATGCTAAATAACCTAAGCTGTTGATAAAGCGTCGTAAAATAACCTACTAAAATAAAAAAAAAATAAACATCAGGCGGCTTGGTTTCAGTCCCTGATCAGGTCAGGGTGGAATTTGTGGTGGAAAAATCAGACGTTCCAGATGATTTTTACGATTACTCCCGTTTCCCTCTTCCATTCCATCAACATTCTCTACTTCGCCCTAATTTCATCTGTAATAGTGGACCTAGGCTTGAGAGATGTCTGAGGTATGTACGGGTTTCCGATACTGATTTAGATCCTAAGGATTTGGGGCTCGGGGCTCTGGGTTCGGGTTCGTCAGTAGATGATGTATGCAGAGTCCACAAAGGATGGCCCGCCTGTCAACGTCGTGTTAAGGAATGCAATCCGGACCATCCGTCGGACTTAGGAATCATAGGACATACAATGGGCCTAAACGGCCTAAGTGGAAGGATCCATTCCGGATACAGTAGTCGTGAAATCAATCAAGAAAATCATTGATAATATAATCCTTCCTACCGTATTATGCCCTTGGGTTCACTGAGACTCTAACAAACATGAGTACCAGGGTCATTTCCTTATGTAGCAGTAAGATTTTCATTCCTACTGCTACATTAGCAATTGTCTCACGAGATGGGATTCTTAACATCCCGCCAGCTAAGGACCTTCCGGAATCTTTTATGAGATCTTTGCTTTTCTTTACCTACGTTCCCTTTTTCGAGTAATAGAATGTCTATTTAATGTATAACATTTACAATCGACTATATAATTTAAATAAGCATGTATAGATTTCTGGAAACATGTAGAGTCTCTCATTGTTGCAAAATATATTTTTTGTATATGAAGCAATGTTTGCTATACAACTTTAAGTCGCGATGATGCTATCAATTAGTGAGACACCATAAACAGTAGTAGCAATCTAACAGTTTCCAAACAAATGACATTTATGAGAAAGGATTCTGAGGGTTGTTATAATTTGAAACTGTGATGTTTTATGTTATTTATCCACGAATAGAAAAGATTCAGGATTCGGATCAGTTTCGGCCGGCCTTCAGGTATAGGTGAATCAATTAAAGTTGTCTGATGGCTCACTGCGGTTGGAGGTGATTGCTGATATGTGAGGATTTTCAAACAGGATTCATGGAAAAAAAAAAATAAATAAAAAAATATATATATCTTTTAATTTTCCATGAATCCTGTTTGAAAATCCTCACATATCAACAATCACCTCCAACCGCATTGAGCCATCAGACAACTTTAATTGATTCACCTCTACCTGAAGGCTGACCTAAACTGATCCGAATCCTGAATCTCTGAATATATATAAAACATTCGTTAAGGTCAACTAACCATTTCACCACGCACTCTGGACATAGAATAACTTTGTCATATATTATTTTATCATAGTCTTAAGGGACTGGAAAATAGATCCGTTTCGTCCTTACTAGCATGACGACAGTGAACGAACTGTAGATATCCAAGGTAATAATTTTAATGAATGTGACGGAATTTCACCTCCTAGCACTACTCAGAAAAACACTAGAGAAGGAAGTCAAAGTTGTTCGCTATGCGAAGGAAATCGAATACAGATCTACGGCATTTGTAGGGTAAAATTCTCACTTGAATCACGTAACATAAAGATGCGTTTTTATGTTCACCCACATATTTTTTAACGATATTGAACTTTTTCCCGCTTGGGCTGATTACCTGTTGGGTTTTTTTCCGAGGTTTCCCAACCGCAAGGCGAAAGTAAGGCGAATCTCGGCCTCCACTCGCCAAATACCATCTCTCCATCACCAATCCTATCGATGCTAAATAACCTAATAGTTGATACAGCCTCGTTAAATAACCAAGTGGAAAAAACAAACAAAAACAACCACTTCTTTGCCTATGAGAATCTGCTTTAGATACTGGATTTGTAGATGGAAACGTTACCACTTCAATCACGATGAAGAATAGACGTTGTTACTAATAATTATATATTTTGAACAAGAATTAATGCAATTCAAAACAAAAATATATTTGCAATACACCCGAAGTTTTGTTATAAGAATGCCACTCAGCTTAGTTTATAATATAAGCAAACGAGCCAAGGAATTGAATTCCAATTCAGAAGCACAGTTGGTGCTACACGATCAATTGTTCACGCTATGTTCCCTTCACTTCATTGGATCATTGAGATAAAGGGTGAATAAATTTGGACTAAAATCCTCAACGAGTAATATTTACATAGACGTCTGTAAATGCAAATGCACAACTTTGAGCAATTTCCCTTCACTTACTCTCCTCCAAAATGTTATGCATCCATGAGGTCGACTGCATTATAAACTGCACAAATTTACGAACTAAATTTCACAACTATTATGTTGGTTTAAATGTTCTGAGAAAATTGACATAAGAGTTATGAAATTACCCCTTCTATAACTAACAGTAAATTTGTTTTAGTTAGTGGCATAATACGGTGACAACAGATAAGACAACATATAGAGATAGAGGTGCTTATCGGGAGGAATATGCAGCATCCCTGGACGTATAAGGCAAAATAGGCTTTATTGTGCACCTTTTGTAAATAGTTGCGTGCCAGTTTGTGCTACATTAAACATTCCTTTCCTACCATCAAATCCCCCTACTATACCTCTGATGGTGGTGGCTTGCCGTACCTTAGACATCTACGAGTACATTAATCATGTCGCCGTCAGGTAAACAAGAACTTTGGTGGCTTTGGTAGGCCTACTGCCAATGTTGATTTATAAGTCGTCCAGAATTCGTCACCATTGGCATCTACCAATTTTTGGACAAACGACGAGCAATACGCATTATGATGAACAATCGATTCGGTATTACCCAAACACAAGTGGTGCCCTATTGAGACGGTAATGAAAAAGGCATCATGTAGAGTGTTGGTGCTGTGACAGTGACAAAAACCTTCACTGTCTTGGCTCTGTCCACCATATGTAAAAATTTGTTATCGCCTCGGTCACCATAAACTAGCGCTGTGACAATTGACCTAACAAGGCAGATATGAGCAACAGAGTAGAGTAACTTATTTTTCCATTACATTTCCGATTGCCTAAATTCTACTTCTTGAAGTTTTTTCTACTTTACAGGGAAATATTTTTCTTTCATTCCTTTATATCTCATGCTTGGTTGTCTGGAGCTTTTAATTTTGTACTCTAATGTAATTGTAAGAGTGAAATATAATTATTACATCTAAGATATTATGATGAAAAACTGTTATACAATATTTTTGATAATAATTAAAAGTTAAAAATATGGAAAAACTCTGTGTTGCTCAGTTCATTAAAACATCTTCCTTCATTTCCCACTTTCATTGATGATCTGTGCGGACGTGAAATCAAATGAAGGGTTCAGAGCCATAGTGGGCCAAGCGTCATTTATTAAAAACACATAAAGCAAGAGTTAAAGTTAAATGAATATCATAGTTTAATGAAGATTGACATATCATTTAGTTTTAATATGCATACTTTATATTACTTGCTATATGTTTCGTTGAATTATGGTATTCACATAATTTTAACCTTTGTTTTCTCCGTTTTTAATATATGGTGCTTGGCCCACTATGGTTCTGAACCCTTTAAATGAAACATATGAGACACGTAAATGAATAATATTTACGTAAATGTTTCAAGTAGAACCACAGCCGAAAGCAGTCACAGTTACGTCGGTGTTATTCATCAAAGAGAATGTGGTTGAAGGAATTTTGTAAAATAATCTCACATTCCTTCAACATTTGTATAATTAAAGTCAAATACTCCGGTAACTACTTCCCATGCACGAACGTTGATACATTGTCAACATTCTTTTAGATACGATGATATCTACTAGCGTTATTTTATTACAAAACGTACGCCATTCGCGGAAATATCTGAACATGGAATATCAAAGCATATATTTCTACGAAGCGTTCATAATTATTCAGTTGAATTCATATCCAAGACTTTTTGTAGCCCAGTTCATGGTATCGATAGGTATGAAATATCAAGAGAATACGGACATAGGCGTATGTAATAACAAGTACAGACGGTATTGAATATGACTGAGTACATATTGAAGGTTCGGACGGGTAAATAAATTGAATTTAATACAACGTTTGAAGTTCATTCTAGCAGAAGCGGAACATCAAAATAAGCAAAGAGACGTTAATAATTTTAACATTATAAACAACTCAAATTACAACATCAATAAATGATGTCACGTAAATGACACGTGTTTTCTCATTATACAGTGAAATTATTCTCTTGTGAAAATTTAGTTGTTCAGTAAATTAGATGTGTCCAGCTGTAACATTTAGAATTTCATCTAAAGAAGTTAAGTTTCTTGATCAAGTAAGATTTTCTCAAATAGTTGAAGAAGAGCCAACCGCAAGATATCCATAAGGAAAAACAATTAGCTAATCTATGAACCAACAATCCCGTATTATCAAGAGAAATATCAATTACAACAGATAGAAGTAATAGGTTTGATGGTCGGAGCAAGAGGATCCATCCCAAAGCAGTTTGTTGATTTTTACAAGGCTTTTCATTGCCATAATCTATAATTACCAGTTTTTGTTTACTTGCGTTGAAAGGTTCAATTGCATTGTAAGGTTCGATTGTATTGTTATGAAATCACCTCAGATAAAACATTGCACTGTAATTGTTTTACTCTTTCTTGCACTGTTTTCATATTTATAACAAATTATCCATGTAATATGTACTATTCAATTTTTTTTAATTGGTATATTTCGTCTTCTAGGCAATTCCACTTTAGAGAAAGTGTTTGATAATAAATAACCTATGTTGACACTTCCTCATGTATGTTTACACTTTTTGCAAATATGTATTGTTATCATGATGTCGATAATACTGCCGTTTAAAGTTGTTTCCTCAAATGTTATCCAAAAGACATACATACAGGTTATTCTGAAGTTACTCTAACATAGTTAAAATTAATATAATCGCAAAGAAAGAGCAATCAATAGGTCTATAAATTAGACGCTTGTGGTATGTGTTAACACACGTTGAACAGATGACACCTCTATGTATCCTGAAGAGGTGGTTGCATGGTGGATAATTTATTCTATAATTGTTGAGAAGGAAAGAAAACTCTTGTTCTTCTGAACAACCACTATGCTGCAAAGAGATAACATCCTTCATAGTAGCCTTCTAGGTTGTCCACGGTTCTTTGTCATTGATGGGGAAGACGGAAAATATCATCCGATGCATGAGATTCGCTAGTAATAATAATAATAATAATAATAATAATAATAATAATAATAATAATGCTTTACTTTTTTCTGGCAGATTTAAGGCCGTGAGGTATTCTCTTCCACTCAACCAGAAAATGAAAAGGAAATGCATGATAATATTATGCAAATCTAGTCTTTCAGGCGAAGCTTCCTGTAAAGCAGATTTGAATAATTTCAAAGGAAAAATTGTTCCGGGGCCGGGTATCGATCCCGGGACCTCTGGTTGATAATATAATGTTAGTATAACAGAAAGTTAAAGGTACACAATAAGACAAGATCGAAACTGAAAAAAAATGCATAGGCCAGAGGATTATCGAACTTAAATACCTACTTAAACTAGATGACAAATTAAATTATATGAGTATTTTATAAAATAGTTACAATTGTAAATTCTAGTATATATATATATATATATATATATATATATATATATATATATATATATATATATATATATATATATATATATATATATATATATATATATAATATTTATTCTGGGACACTGTGCGTTAAAAAATAAGACGTTTCACTTTGCACTTGAATGCGTTTGAGGTCGGGTAGCCCCTAACATCTGTAGGTAATGAATTCCAAGAACAGATAGTGTCTATTGTAAAAGACGAAGAATGAGAGGAGGTTTTGTGGAAAAGATTTGATAATAGACCGGGTAAACAGATTATGATGTGTGGATAGATTATGAAATCGTGATGCAAGATATTCAGGGGTTGATGTATGCAAAATCTGATAGAGAAGAGAAAGGCAGTGCAAACTTCGTCTGTTAGCGAACCGGACCCAAGAAAATTCATTGAAAGACGGTGAGATATGACCATAGAGACGTATATTACATATAAACCTAACACAGGCATTATGGACACTCTGTAATGTTTTAGTCAGATCTTGGCTGAGATCACTTAATAGAACTTTGTAGTAGTCAAACTGTGGCATGATAAGTGTCTGGACTAAGATTTGTTTTAATTTAGAACACACCTGCAGAACTGTAGCTCCTGAGAGCGACTACATTGTTACCACCTTCTACCCCACCCACCTTTTCTACCAGTGTGGTCATGGCGTTCTAGTTGCGCTCAGCTATATCAACATTCATCCTAGCGGCAGCAGGTACACAATACGCGCACTGCAGTTTCAAGAGAACTGAAACATGGCAAAATCGAAATCCGTAAAAAAATACTGCTTCCAAAGGAAATGGTAATATCATTATTTTGTTGTTGAAGAATACGAAAGAATTGTTTGTTTACTGTGTCCCATCCAATTCATTTCTACTCGTCATTTCAATATTAAACGACATTTAAACAAAGTCCATATTAAGAATTATGGAATAGAAAACTTTCGGATAAGTTCATTATTACGAAATGTATATTGATTACTTACTTATGGCTTTTAAGAAACGCGAAGGTTCATTGCCGCCCTCACATAAACCCGCCATCAGTCCCTTTCCTGAGCAGAATAATCCAATCTCTACCATCATAGCCCACCTCCCTTAAATCCATTTTTATACTTTCCGCCTATATACATCTCGGCCTCCCCAAAGATCTTTTTCCCCTCCGACCTCCCAACTAACACTCTATATGCATTTCTGGTTTCACCCATACGTGCTACATGCCCTGTCCATCTCAAAAGTCTGGATTTTATGTTCCTAATTATCATGTCAGATGAAGACTACAATGCGTGCAGTTCGGAGTTGTGTAACTTTCTTCATTCTCCTGTAACTTCATTCCTCTTAACCCCAAATATTTTGCTAAGCACCTTATTCTCAAACACTCTTAACCTCTGTTCCTCTCTCAAAGTGAGATTCCGAGTTTCACAACCATACAGAACAACCGGTAATATAACTGTTTTATAAATTCTAACTTTCAGATTTTTTGAGAGCAGACTGGATGATAGAAGCTTCTCAACCGAATAATAACAGGCATTTCCCATATTTATTCTGCGTTTAATTTCCTCCCGATTATCGTTCATATTTCGCTGGCTAAATGTTACAAGGGTGTATGTAGTAATATTTCTGATATAAACATAGAACCTTGTAATATTGAGCCAGCGATTTGTTACTGTTGCTTCAATATATTTGGATGTTTCCACCTTTTCAAAGGATAAATTTACAATTTTTATATATTTCCGTTTCGTACAATATTCTGGTCACCAGACATCATATATTTTCGGGATTTACTTCCAAACCTATCTCTTGTATATTTATTATTTATTTATGTATTTTTAAATTAAGGACATCACTCGTTGTGTTCATTTTGTATTGAAAGGAGTAGTGAAATTTATATTAACTTTTAAGGTTCATTGTTTAAATGCTACAAATTTGTTTCCTTACGTGATGAAAGGAGGAAAGTTTTAGAAAATCTAAAGCAGGCTAGGTACAAAGAAATCTCAAAGAAACTACCGACAGAAAATGTAGCATAATCGTAAACCTTGAAACGACATAACGCAGTCTTAAATATAATGACTTTATTACGATCTTTTTTTTTAATTACAGTGCCGCACTGATAAAATTTCCAACATGCAAAGAATGTCAACAACTCTACATATAAGTCAATCATCCTCAATAGAAGTGGAATGAGGCTGACGTCATATTTCCCCTACTTACGGGTTCTGTAGGCGTGATTTAGAAGGAAGAAAACTTTTTATTCGTCGAAGTGAGTGCAGTATAGAAAATACATTTTTACATACATGTTTAGTCTGTGTGGCCCAGTTTAAGTGTTCATCGATATGAACCAGATTTTCCGCAGTTGCACTAAACGGGATTTCAGTGTTATTTACAACTATGGCAGGAAGAACAGATTTTTTAAATTTCGATAGAAGTCTCTGATTTCTTAGTAAGATAGCCTGTGACGTTTCAGGGTTCAGAATCAATCCGAACTTCTGAGAGGAGGTTAGAGATTTTAAATCCGAATTTAATTTACTTATACTGTCATTCACGGAATCAGAACTGGCGTGGATATACAGTTGCAGATCGTTCCCATAAAGATGGTAACGAAAGTGTCGTATCGTTTCTGAGCGTTTATACAGGGACATCATTTTATTTTTACTAACATTTTTAATATTAACCTGGCTATACCTTTAGAGAACCGGAAACACCGTTCGCTACCCCCTGCCCACGGTGGAGTTCGATGATACTGGCGTAAAACACAAACAAATCACTTTACTAGGTATAGGAGGGAAGAAAAGTATTTCATCCATTTACGTAAACTAGGAAATATCGCGATTTTGAGTTCGATAATTTTCATTAGGTTTTTGTTTAATCAAAATGCAGTACTGTATTAACAATAGGGTGTTTTTACTCACGAACTGAGTTATCCATGCGAACGTATTCATTATGCAGTGTATATTATACTGCCTACAGCACATTAGCGTACAATTTAGGGAATGAAGTTAAATTGCAAAATAATCATAATATGGATATTTAAACACATATTTGAAAATGGTTGTCGTTCATTTCGATACAGGCTTCAGTTCTAATGTGCATATTATCGCACTATAGAATATTGCATCTAATTCCAATTGCCAGTTTTGTCCTTCGTACTAGTAACTCATGTTGAAATGATTCTGTACCTATTCTATAAAAGAATACCTTACGTACTTTAAATTGAATCTTCATTTCTGCCCGACCCGCACAGATAAAATTACTCAGACATGCTATCTACTGTCCTTCCAAGTGGTTATGCCGCAGAATCGTAGAAAGGGGGGAAATCACGTGACAGTTAATTACTTAACGAGGCTCTTTTATTTAAGTTATTTTAAACAGTTGCATAATATTACGTAAACGTCCAATTCCTAACAAAAATTAATGTTCTTAGGAAAGAGCTAAGATAGCCCAGCTTTTACAGAGGGGCGTGCAGAAGCAGGTGGGGGAAATCGGATGCGACGTAGCCAACGGACAGTACCTGTACGAAAATATGATTCAATATTGAAAGCTCTTTCGTTACTGGAAAACGCGAACATATTTCTGGAACGTACTATACTACCTAACTCAGTGCTGTTTACTATATGCGGCCTTAATTCTGTCTGGAGGAAAGTTGGAACTTCATTAGTAGGAGGGGTGGAAGTGAAGTACATTCAAAAACTCAGATACAATAAAAATTGAAGTAAAAAAAATAATGTCCCTGTATATATTGAAAACAGAAAAGGCCTTAAAACAAGAACAATTGGAATCCCAGTCTCCACGATACGTCATGCTGAAAATCAATCATTAAGAGAAACGCTTTGCAAGCGATCGCGAAGATAAGATTCCATCCAGGCGATACTGATCTCAGAGAAACACAATACACATTACTTGCCCAGAAGAATAGCTACGTCAACTGAATTAAATGCCTTACTGAAATCAAGTAGGCCTAATGTTAATATTGTCACCTGTCGATTGTCCATTTCTTCTTCAGTAATTTTGAGAAGGACTGTAGTTGTGCTGTGCCCTGACCTGAAACCTGACTGGAAGGAATTAATAAGATTATAAGAATTAAGGTAATCTGTTATTTGTATGTATGTATTTATTTACACTGCAAATGGGCAAGCACCCGGTGGCAGTGGTATACACAATATCAACAATACACAATAAAATTACAATATACAATACAAATACAATTATACTATACACAATACAATTATGAATACACAATACAATTTAACACAATAATTACAATTAATAATAATATATAAATAACCTAATTAATAAGTGAACCTAATTTTACAATACAACCTACATATGTATAGGCCCTACTAAGTTTCAACATTGGTACTGATAATAGTCTTTCACTTTACTCTCATCTCACTCACTGTAGTGGCACTATGACGCATTCCACTGACACTTTAGGATACATTTCACTGACGCTATAGAACACATTTCATTTACACTATAAATTATCACTGATCGGAACTATTCACTGCACTGTAAAACCATAACTTCACTGACTCACCACGCTAAAATTAATATACAGCATGTGAACAATATATTCCAAAGACTAGGAGAGAGCAGGGAGAATTCTGATTGGTCTAAAGTCACTGACAGCAGAAGGGAAATTAATTTTCGGAAGAGGTCGCACTATGGCTTTTTTCCAAATTTTTGGATAAGTGGCGGTTATTAGTGAAGAATTGAATATATGAGTCATGTAGGAACTATAATGTTAATTATTCAAAAGAATTATACTGATTCCATCTGTACCTTGTGATTTTGTTTTAATCCGTCTTAATGCTCTCCAGGCTTCAGTGGATATAACGTCTGAAAAGTAAAATTTATATCATGACGGCCAAGGTTTGTAGAAAAATAATTCACTTAATGTCTGAGTTTTAGTTTCATTGTCAATTTTTTATGGTGATTTTGTGAAGCAATCATTAAGACTGTCAACAGGAATGTTACAATCAGTCTGCAAGTTTCTTTGTATCAGCCCTAAGAAACTTGTGTACTTCCACATTTCAGTAGCTGTGTGGTACTCAAGACGAACTGCAGTTACGTCTTGTGTGTTTTGGCAAAGCGTTTCCCACGCATTGGGTTCTTTATTTAAGGGAAAATATCAGTCACAAGGAATAAAATCGAGAGAATAAAGAGGGTGTGGCAAGTCCCATCCCCAACAATCCAAAAAACGTCAGTGTCTGCTGTGTGAGGTTCAGAGTTGTCATGTAAGATTATAGCGTTGCTCAAGAGTTCCGACATTTCTCTCGTACTGCACGGCAAATATGTTGTTGTTTAGGAAACTATACGAAGACATGTCTGAACCTCACAAGTGATACCAACAAGGCACTACTTATGAGGCAACTAGGCCAGGATAATGGGGGGTGGTCAGTACCTTTCCTCTTCCAATGCAAAGATGGTACTGCAGAAATGTTGCATAATACTGTGCATTTACAGTTCGTAAATGAATGACACACTGAAACATCTTGACTGTCATATGCCAAAATTATCATCAGTTTTTTCGTACCTTGTGTCTCCGTGGTGATCCAGGAAGACGTCATTCATTGGACTCGCGCTTCAAATCTGGTTGGTATGCTAGTGCCCAAAATTCATGCAGTTCAGCATGCCGTTTTCTTCATGATGAAATCTTTCCAGATTGATTCATGTCTCATATAGAGTCCATTTCTGTACCCAGTTAAGTAATGTGATACCCATTTGGCAGAAATATTCTGCGCATTTAAGTTCTGACGCAGAATTCGACGCATTAACGATGCAGGAATACCTGTATGCTGAGAGAATTTCATCACAGTCAAGCGCCTATCTTCCATTAGGCACTGCTCGACCACAGCCACATTGTCAAAGTATGATAGAGTATAGAATGATTGTTCAAAGCTTGCCGTTGCACTGCATGACATTCTCGTGCATTACAGCCGCGTAGATCGGCTGACTTAATGTACGGCTTCTGTTCAACTATGGTTACTTCTATTACGCACCGCTGACACCAGAAGACTGACAGGGAGTGTGACCACATTCAGATTGGTGCTCTCATCCCTCATCTGGTGACAATATCAAGGCGATGCGCTGTTGCAAAGAGTCGAATTTTGATCAGTTTTATCATATTTTTTTTTATTTTTGCACTAAAAATGTACTGTTTCATGTGGAGTATTTTCGTTAAAATTTTATGGCATAATAATATTAGTATATTAAATCTAGAAATGAATTTGGAAGAAGTTGTGTTAATTCATGAGTTATGAGTAATGTACAAGAAGTCATGAAGAATTTCTTGAAATGAACACTGAATTTCATCACAAATTTATGTTTTTAATTTCAAATAGAACCATTAATGCGTCATTAAAAGTTGCTACATTTCGTGTGCATTTTCATGCCAAATTTATTTCTTGTTACTGCATGCGGACAAAATTCTTCCAATTACAGTTTAGGAGAAATCGCAGTACATAAACAGAGAGACAGATATTATGTCCAAAACCACCTCTTCCCGATAACTTCCAAATAATTTATCAAAGTGAATGTATAATATTGATGTATTACGCCAGATAATTTAAAATGTAAAAAAAGAAGAAAACAGTGACTTTATTGATGAAGTAACCCCGTGCAATGATTATTTTTATGATATTTTGCATTTAATCTTTTATTTCCTTTCTTTTCAGTTTTTTGTTTTGTGTTTTTTTTTACGATATTGTTTTAATTGCGTCATTGGAATTGGTATTTTCGAGGTGATATTTTGGAAAAACCTCTGAAAAAATTGAAACCGGTATTCTGTCCACGCTCGGGAATAGATTATTATTCCTAAACCAAGCTGGTGGCCTCTTAGTTCCTTAATTATGTCTATTAACATTTCCTCAATATGACTAGTAAAATGAGTGTATGAAGTATTTTGGCTTTTACAATCGTATATTGCCTTAAAAAGTTTGCGAAACTTTTGAAGTAGGCCTACATGCAGGTTCAATTTTCAATTAATCTATCAAAATATAATTTCAATTTATCTATTCTGCTCTTTTAAAATCCTCAGCGTTATAAAAGGCATGAACATTTTATTCAAAGTTATGGTGGAAGTTTCTTACAACACAGTTATTATCCGATTCAGATAAAAATCTTTGAATATTTTGCAAGAAATACCGGAACTAAAATTTTCTTTGAGTTTTTATGTCCATCGAGTCTTAGTATTAATTATTATGGGTTGAGTTAAAACAACAATTCAAGTTTTTTTTTAAATTGTTGTCATTATTATTTTAAAATTTGTGGAAAGAAGTAACCTAGAATAATAAGATTTCTGTTTATACACATGTAAGGTGTATTTGTGCAAAATTTCAGCTGAATTGGATTAAAACTATTACGCAAGGAACGTTTTATGTCTACTAGTAATTGATCGAGAAATGAAAGTTAGTAACTTTAGAACCACATATATTCCAAATTTGTTACAGTGTATATTATTGGTAATTATAATAATTCATTCTTTAATCTTATAATATATAAACATATGCCTGTAACTAATATCAAATGAACATCTTTACTCTACAAGAAATTTTTGCCTAGGAGATACTTGAATGTTTACAACATATTAGTCATCCTATAGGTATCCTTCAATGGACCATTTCGATAAAAATTAATTGCCACGTAGCTCCTGTACTAAATATTCTTGTAAGAAATCAAGTAACTCACTGCAGAGTATGCAATGAGACAGAAACCCTCCCACACGTACTTGGTTATTGCCGTAAGGGAGAACTTGTACGGAATTACAAGCATCACAGAGTGAGGAATTGCACTGTCAATCGCTTCAGAAAGACAAAAAATATTAAATCTATCAAGAGGTGACCTGCATTTCTACCACTGGATCATCTAATGAAAGAGAAAAAAATAAGGATTAAGTATTAGATCCCACAATATGTTTTGAAAAGTCTCCAGATCAAATTCTATAGGTCGATAAAGAAAAGAAGAAGAACTGTGAAGTATGCTGTGATTATATGAAGAAAAAGTTTAGAACTGTATTAATAACTGGGAAATCTTGGGTCTCTTTTTTGGTGCTCGGGATGCAATCACAAGATTTACAGTTAAAGTGTTAAAAAGATTTGTAGTGAGTGTAGTGCAAGACATTGGCAGTCAAATTAAATGTGATTCGTTGCTTATTCTGCATAACAATAGCAGTCATGTTCAAAACCTGCTGAAGGCATAATTGTATATATTGAATAAAATATGAAAATTATCTCAATAACCATGAGTAATGCAATTTCTTTTTTTAAAATAAGTTCGCAAGCACAAATTATTTCTATTAGAACCCAAATTGTCAATAGATTCGTTCAATTACATTAGCAGAAGTATTAATAATTATACTTTAAGTAGGATTTGCAGCGGAGTTTCAATGAAATATCTATAAAATTAAATTTACAACAATATATTTTACTGAAAGACATAATGTGGTTAATTGTTATATTTTTTTTTTCGTAAAAGACTACTATTTTAACATGAAAGGTCCCTATTCGTCATTCTACCGATAAGCGTTTTTAGGGCTTTACAAATAGCAAACGACTTTTATATACGTACACTTTTTATTATTAAACTTCCCTGAAAAAATTAAATCTCTAACACGAATATGAAGAGAGTTATAATAATGTTATTAACCTAAAGGACCGCCCCATTTCATTTTTATCGGCAGAAGCTTATTTACTTACTTACTTACATATATACATACATACATACATCCATCCATACATACATACATGCATACATGCATACATACGTACTTACTTACTTATATACTTACTTACTTACTTACGGCTTTCAGAGTACCCGGAGGTTCATTGCCGCCCTCACATAAACCCGCCATCGGTCCCTATCTTGAGCAAAATTAATTCAGTCTCTACCATCATAACACACCTCTCTCAAACCCATTTTAATTTTGCCCTCCTATTTACGTTTCGGCCTCCCCAAACGTATTTTTCCCTCCGGCCTCCCAACTAACATTCTATATACGTATATTTCTGGTTTCGCCCATACGTGCTACATTCCTGCCCATCTCAAACGTCTGAATTTAATGTTCCTTACTATGACAGGTGAAGAATACAATGCATACAGTTCTGCGTTGTGTAACTTTCTCCATTCTCCTGTAACTTCATCCCTCTAAGTCCCAATTATTTTCCCAAGCACTTTATTCTCAAACATTCTTAAACTCTGTTCTCAAAAGCAGCTATTGTTGTTATGTCGAAATATGCAATAATGAGTTTCTTAAATTTTTGTTTGTTTTATTTGTTAATAAATAGATAAATACATCCAATGTTGAAATGAGTACGTGTAAGCTATGTTTGCTGCAATTCGAGCAAAACATTTTTCTTCATCGGTTAACAACATTGTAGAAAAACTTGATGAAATTTCCAAACGCAAACATTACTAAGAGAAAACACAAGCGTTTCTATCGACACTTAAAACATGCATTGTTGTTATTTTGTCGTTGCATTAGGCAGATTCTGATACAGGGTATCACTACTAACTTTATACATTAAGCAGGTTTTGCAGTGGAGCCTTACATTTATACGCCTTTATATTTGGGAATATGATACAATTTGATACACATAGTTACTACATTTAGTAGAGTATGTTCCTGTATATCTAATTTGACACATAACTCAATTTCATAAAGAAGTGCATTAAGCACATTTTAAACTGGACCCTCTCATTAGTATAATCCGACTTAAATTAAAGATAAAACATATGTTAAAATGAGGATAGCTACCATATTCATATCCATGTTAAATTGAAGGGTGTTCCATAAAGAACGCAATTTTTAGTTTAATAACAAAAAACATAATTTATTTGAAAAGTGCTAATATTACTAAGTCAATATGAAGCACAAAGACTGCGATTAAGCATGAAACAGTCTCAACTTCAAAAAGGTAATGCGCAAGAGACAGTGACTCATTTTGGATGCAGCGACTTCTCATGGATAATCCGAGGATTCTCCGTCCACCATACCCGGATTTTTTTTTTTTTTTTCACATGACCATTAAGCTGGAAGTGTGCATCATCAGTGATGATTATTTTCTTATGGAAATCACAATTCAATTCTTGTTTTGTCGTCGATTGGTAGAGAATGCCGTCCTCGTCAGACAGCGTTGCTACGAGCCCAATGAAGTCGATTCGCTCTTTCTCAACAATTGGCCATTTCTGGAAACAGTTTGCAGTGAATTTTAACAAAATATCTGCATTTGTATCCTTATAAAGTGATGCGACTCAACGCGAGCCGGTGGACACACATCCTTATGACATAGGACCCAAGGATTGGGAAACGCAATCCTGGAAGACAGAAGACAAGGTGAGCAGACGAACTAGATCAAGATTCGGCCATCTATGGTCAAGAACAGCGAAAGACCGACAACAATGGAAACCAATCACAAAGTGACTTGTACCCCAAACAGTGACCAGTGAACAGTGGACCCTTCAGTGTTAACCCAGACAGCATCCCAAACTATTATATTAAAAAAAGCGACCATCATTCCCGGAGTGGCTAACCGGGAACTGCTTCACAAGCCACCCTGCATAGTCAGGAAGCCCTTGCCCTTCACGGGATTTCGTGGCTAATTCTTAATTCCTAAGGTCGAACTAAAACAAGAGCTGAAGCCGATAGACTATTTGCATCCTCGAACATTTACCGATTAGATATTGAGAAAACAAGAATAGTGATTTTCATACGGAAACAATCTTCACTGATGAGGCATACCTCCAGCTTAACGGTAAATTGAATAAACAAAATTGCGGCATTTGGGGGATGGAGAATCCTCGCATGATACGTCAGAAGTCGCTGTATCCAGAATGAGTCACTGTTTGGTGCGGACTAATTAGGCCATAGTTTTTTGAAGACGAGACTGTTTCATGTTTAATCGAAGTTATTTGTGCTTCTTATTGACTTAATAATTTTAGCACTTTTAAATAAATGAAGTGTTCTATTATTAAATTAAAAATTGTGTTCTTAATGGAACACTCTTTTGTTACTACATTTCAATCTTTTACGAGTATTTATAAATATTAATCATTCTTAGCGTATTTCAATTATTATTCATTATAATGGAATAAATAGTAGACTGTATCATATTGGTAACCCTGTAAGGGCAGCTGTCCTCATACTGGATTTTCTCTCACACATTTTTAACACTTGTATATCATTAATGATAAGTAAACTTGTTAAATTAACAATTTGTAGTTGACTCAGTGATAATACATTCAATATAATCAAAGTGTTAGTGAAATCAAATTAATCAAAGTGACAGCGAAATCATCTCCAACCAGACAAAGAAACACTAGACACTACCTAACGCGGAGTAGCTCACCGCGTTAGTGAAACAGAGCTACCCTCTAGCAGGAGGCCTTTGCCCTTCAAGGGACACATTAGGCTATTATTATTATTATTATTATTATTATTATTATTATTATTATTATTATTATTATTCACTGCGTTAAATTACGACTCTTAAAATGGTACCGTACTTTACCTTTGCGACTAATTTGGGCGCGTTTTGTTGCCACTTTAAAACTTGTCGTGACGTTTTGCGCGTTCTTCGGGTTTCATATTGGTTGGTGTCATATGGAACGAATGTGTAATTGACGGTGGTGATGTTGGTAATAATGGATTTGTGATTGGCATTGCTTTAATTTTAAATGTAAAACTTCTTGATTTTAAAACTGTTGAATTTAAAAAATCAGTAAGCTTATAATTATCTTCAGAAAACACTTTAATATATGTAACTAATATTTTCTTGCTGGGCACATTATTGAAGATGTCTTGGAACAAAACTTGAAAGTATTTTGTTTAGGTACAGTGGACTCTCCTAAGTTCGACAAAAGAGAATTGAAAGTTCAGTCCAATAAGGGTAGTGGGTGTGGCAGGTGAAATGAATACAAATTCTTAATGATTATCCATCAACGATTACAGTACTGTACTTGCATTTTCTGCCCGCACCGAGACTTGTGTATGCGCTTCTAGTACCACAGTGGGTTTCGACAGTTCCGTCTCACAAACGGCACAATTCTCAAATAGAAAAGAAGAGTTCATTAATTTAAAATCAGTGATTAAATATGGGTGTCCTAATCAATAAAATATTCTGTTTTCCTTTAACAAAAGTATTACTACAAAATACAGAATCAATTTCCATTCAAATTGCAAACCCATTTCTTAGTGCCCGTATAGAGGCATGTCTAATTATCCTACGTAAGCAGTCGTACTATAGGATGTCGAACTTGATTTCTGTCGAACTTAAGAGCTTCCACTGTACTTATGTTTATATCCCGCGCCGTGACATGTCGCATCGTGGTCTAAGGCATGCTGCCTAGGACTCGCGTTGCGGAATGCGCGCTGCTGGTTCGAATCCTCATGGGGGAAAAAATTTTCTCGTGACATTTCGGCCAGTGTATGGGACCGGTGTTCACCCAGCATCGTGATGCACTTGGGGAACTACGATAGGTAGCGAAAATCCGGTTTCGCCAACTAGCCATAACGGCTGGGAGGATCATCGTGCTAACCACACGATACCCCCATTCTGGTTGGATGATCGTCCACCTCTGCTTCGGCATCTGGACGTGAGGCCAGCAGCCGGCTGGTCACTCTTGGCTCTTCATGGGCTGTAGCTCAATGGATTTACTTTTACTTATGTTTAGTGTTACATTATACCTATATTTAACTTCTGTAAGAAATAAAAATATTCTGTTAAACATCAACCCCATAGAGGAAGAATTAAGATTGTCTTCTCCTTAAAGAAGGTGGAGAATCGTTTGACTGAAGTGATTAAGAGAACAAGCAGTAAAGCAAGACAAGAACAACAGAAGAAACGGAGATCAAATCTTAGAACTGTCTTCTTCTCCCTTTCGCTAGAAACACAATTTAACAGTCGTGGCACCCAATTCGTCGCTATAAAAACCTCTTAGAATGTAAAACAACCATTGACTCAAGCAGTAGTCTGACTCCAGCACGCGTTCAAGTCGAAACTACTGCATCGCTTTACGACTCAAATTTACTTATTTAATTTATACTCCCTGTCGGCATGCAATAGTGTGTCCCAACGAGCGGAATTCATTCGTTTGCTGCAATGCGTTTAGAGGATATTGGTCTATTCCTTTCTAAATGTTATTTTCCAAAGTTTAGACTTTCGCAAAAAAACTAGATAATTATAATTGATCACTCTAGTTCCAAACATATTTTAAAGTCATCCAGTATATGCGGAAGAATTTATTACTGGCAGTAAAAATCACACACATCTTACAAACAGTTTACTATAAAATGAATTACTTCATTTTTTATATCTTCTTAAGCTCTTCATTAATTTTTATATTTAATTTATAACACCAGCTATTATTATTGTCATTGTTGAGGTTGTTCTTGCAGAAAATCCCAACTAAATACTCGTAGATTGCGATGGTTCAGCAAATGTTGCACGGGTTACGCGATTATAATGAAATTTTGTCATGCTTTCTCTGATGATGCTCTCTTTTACGTTTATAACATCATGAAGCAACTTAACTATAGAATTTGAGGAAACAAAGTTCCAAACTTGATATTGTTCAATATGAGCTTAAAAGTCCGACACTGAACGAGTGGTGTGCGTTCACTTCAAAATCCCTTATCGGGCCAATGTTTTTTGAGGACGTAATAACAGGGATGACTTACTTGAAGTTGAGGGTGGGGTGGTCGTTATTGTAGCCCCACGCTGGGCGCCATTTGAGGGTGAAGTGGTCGTTATTGAGGCCCCACGTTGGAGACCATTTGAGGGTGGGTGCGTCTCGGTGTTGCGTGAGATTCACTCAGGGTAGCCGAGGTACTGTTGTGGTATAGGATGATGTCGGGAATAATACCAAGCCGGCTACTTATATAAAAGGCAGTGTAAACTCCAAAACTATAAGTTTATTGTCGTATTCACTTGGTAAACCCTAGAGTATGTATTTCCGGCTGACTTATAATTCAATCGTTGGTCGCACCTCTGTATCGACTCTATGGCAACTCTGAATAAGCTCTATCCGATACTATAAATTCAATACTCTGCCCAGTACACTATGATCGAAGCTCCTAAACGTTGACGAGTGGTCTCGCCGATGACAAAGTTCTATCTAACGAGTCTTCGCCGGAAGAAAGACTATTAAGTTGGGCCGCCGACACGAAAAATAGATGTCGCGCCGTCTACACGAAGAAAAATAGTTATCCTGTCGACACGAAACGAAGTAGTTATTCTGCCCTGTATGTAGGGCCGCCGACACGATGAGATGTTGTGTTCGTGCCCTGTATGTAGGGCCGCCGACACGATGAGATCTTGTGCTGATCTCCGCTCCCCATCACCCTTATTTATAAAAACCTATCCTACGCTAAAACTAACTATCCTATTGGTTAACAACTACGTCACTTAACCGGCCTAAAATCTATTCCCTATTGGTCCAAAGTGACCTCATAAGCTGGACCAAGATCTGTTCTTATTGGGCGCGAAATATGTCATCTCTAAATTTAGACTTTGGATTTCCCATAACATCTAATTAGTTTGTCGATTTTGGAGAACCCCGTTCTTTGGAAAACCCAAGCTTGCAATTGCTTTCCCACGGGTCCAGTCTAACTCCGGCTTTTAGGCATCGCCGAGTGTCTATATACAATCACGCACAAGGTGGCCCTACATCTGTCCGATGCTGACAAGTGACGAAACACCTGTGTGGGAAGCTAATTCTAACCAAGTCGCCAGAACATCCCCGCGAATACATGTAACAAAAAAATATGGAGATATCATTTCGCTAATAAATCGGTCTCTCCCTCTCCTAATTACTGCTTCAAAGTTGTTGGGAAATTAAACGTTGGCTTCAATATCTCAGGTATACGATTCACAGCAAGACGGAGTATCGTACCACTACGCCGAAGAAATCAGAACATATTCAGAACAACAATTTCAGGAAGGTGGATTGGAGGGGCAGGTCCCATTCTGTGGAATCCTAGGAACCTAAATATATCTCCTTTGATGTTCGCTGATCTTACACGCATATATCGTGCTTCTCGTGAATCTGAGTCTTTGTAAAAGCTACAAAACACCTTGAAGAAAATAATATCGCCTACAAATAATATGCTGGGGCATCAATGTAGCACATGTGGAGGTGTACTGAAATTTGAAACATCAATGTAAATATGAGCAAGTAAGTTTTTATTTCATAACATGCGGTTCACGATGTAGGCCTATACAGTATGTATTTTTAGGTAGTAGGGTAAGGTTGCTTATATCGCACCACTTTAGCATTTATAATTTTTATTGAACAATACAGTTTTTATTTTCTGCATTCCTTTACAGAGGTACATTCCCAGAACATTTACCTTTGATGTAAAAAGGAATCCTTGATTTGGATTTAATATTTTAAAATTAAAATGGCATTTTCGAAATACATGTCAGTGGTGCCATTTAGGCAACTAGTTTCCTAAATAGCACCTGCGGTTTCTTAAATCGCACCTCTTTGTCTGCAGGGAACAGGATGAAGGAAAGCTTTTAATATTGAACATATTGAAGAGTATTTGAATGAATAATGTAATGAATGCAAATTACAAGTTTATTGAAATTAATGAAAGAGAGTAACGCATTTTCAAATGGAATTGAAAAAATAGAGCATAAATTACGTAACATTTAAACTTTCTGAATGCGTTTTTTATTGTTATACATTTGCCATGTGCTTCACCAGGTAGTTCAGACTGTAAACTGCGTCACCTTTTCCCCACGATTATCTCGAAGCCACCTAAGAACTGCTTCATGATATAGCTGTCTGAAATGATTTGAAGATAGAAACATCTAAAGGCTGGGCCTATGAGTATTATGACGAGGAAGCTGAAACAGGAGCATACCATTTTCTCGAGATAATCTAGCGTCTAAATTTTTGGAATGGGTCGTATAGGTGGACATACAGAAGCAGCACTTTTTTTCTATGGCAGCTTTGAGTGGCAAATAAAATGTTTGAGCTATTCGACAAATAGTTCACTGTTGATGTAACCTGACTCAGAGCACACAAATAACGATCCTGGAGGAGCACCAACTGATAATGAAGGATGCACTGTTTGACGTTTAAAAATTATCACGGGTGGCACAAAATACCTGGTGCGCTTGTACAACACACACTTGTTCTATTAACGCTCTTTTCACCACTTGATATTGCACCTACCTGATGAATTCCTAATTCAGTTAAAATTTTTGGGACTTTCTTTTGTACGGCTAGAATTGCTACAGTTGCTCGTATCGCACCGGTGCGAATTAGGCACCTACAAACTGGTGCGAATTGAGAAACTACGCCATAAGTTATTATTTCCTACATTCTAGCCTATAATCACCACATGTTCGAAAATCCTACTAAGTTAAATGTTCTTTAATAGCTCTTTAAACGAATAACATCTTAAGATTATAGATTCCTTTGCATACAAATCCGTTATTTAGTTACAAAATGTTAGCTAAATGTTAGCGATTATATTAGATACACTATCACAACGCTGCTGATACAAAGAAGTGGTAGAAATCAAGTGACATGGTGGAAGTTCATATGGTAGATTGTAATAATACCACTAGATGTCACACTACTATAGTAATTTGTTTTAAACTAGCAGTGGTGCGATTTAGGAAGCGGTGCGATTTATGCTACTCTACCCTAAATTTACCGAACAACCTATGTAGTCTATTGTTTTATTTGTACTTACTTGAAGTGACACATTACATCACACTGACAACAGAACTGTAAGAAAGCATTATTTTAGGAAAGCACAGTCACCATGAAGTGTAAATTTGATTTCTTTAATAATATGGAAGAATATCTAAATAGTCAATCTGTATATAATTCATTATTACAGAAGGACTATTTCTTATATCATACTATTATTACCAGCATTACTACAAAAATTATTGTCATTCTTACCATTATCACTCTAAGAGTTCTAGACTCTCCTAATATTTCCATTATTATTACTAGAACCCGGATGTTTAGGCATTTATTTTGGTTAAAATAGGAAGGCATATAGCCACTAAAAATAGTAAAACTAGGCAGTGAAATAGGTATTTATTATTCATGGAAACAGACAAAAAAATAGACAAATTCTTAATAAACTATCCACCTTTCCTTGGTTACATATCACAACAAGATGCCTTTTTAAGTTGTCAACTGTCATAGTGAGCCGCCTGTCAGAGAGAACGTTTTTCATGGTGGAAAAAAATCTTTCTACTTCTACTGAAGTGATTAGAGGAAACTTAAAAGAACTTATTTCAGAAGGGCTGTCTCCACTTTCTTTCAGAGATCGGGAGAAACCGACTGTGTATTGTCTCAAAAAGAGGGGTGTGAGAAGAGACTAGAGACTTCAAAGTACGCGTGACTTGTGCGTGCAAGCAACAACAGTAACGGGACCTGGAGACTTGCTTTTAATACATTCTTCATCCCTTTTTTTTCGCTGGTAAACCCCGAAGTGACCTGAGCAATGCAGGTTATAATGTTCAAACATCTTTGTTAAGTGACATAAAAGATGGAATCGGTAGGGGAAAAAAGTTTACGACTTCTTGGAAACATATGTGTTGCTGGAGAATAAGATTCTCAGCAAATATTTGTGTGAGGTGAATATATATTTTTAATTTGTACAACCGTTCTTTTTTGTTTTTTTTTATATAATTTATGGGCGATTTATTTTAAATGCATTAAAATATAGGAAATGTAGCCTACAATAACGATGTAAAAATGCTTAAAAATACATTTAACCTTAAAATAGGCAACGGGAGCTAAAACAGGCAAAAAAAGCAAAATAAAAATTAGGTCTATCGTCCCCAAATGTGTAAAACGTGTTTATCTCTAATAGGTCTTTCATACAAACACTTAGTTTAAAAAAAGCCATTTTATCTAACATCCGGGCTCTTTTATTATCAATACTGTAAGCATTCTATTCATACTAATATTTAATGTCACCTATTCTCCTACCGCAATTACCTCTATTAGTACTGCAGTTTTATCAACAATACTACTACACTATTGAAATGCGTGTTATTATTCGGTTCAGAAGCTTTTATCATCTAGTCTGCTGTCAAAAAATCTGAAAGTTAGAATTTATAAAACAGTTATATTACTGGTTGTTCTGTATGGTTGTGAAACTTGGACACTCACTCTGAGAGAGGAACATAGGTTAAAGGTGTTTGAGAATAAGGTGCTTAGGAAAATATTTGGGGCTAAGCGGGATGAAGTTACAGGAGAATGGAGAAAGTTACACAACGCAGAACTGCACGCATTGTATTCTTCACCTGACATAATTAGAAACATTAAATCCAGACGTTTGAGATGGGCAGGGCATGTAGCACGTATGGGCGAATCCAGAAATGCATATAGAGTGTTAATTGGGAGACCGGAGGGAAAAAGACCTTTGGGGAGGCCGAGACGTAGATGGGAGGATAATATTAAAATGGATTTGAGGGAGGTGGAATATGATGATAGAGACTGGATTAATCTTGCACAGGATAGGGACCGATGGCGGGCTTATGTGAGGGCGGCAATGAACCTGAAGGGTTTCTAAAAAGCCATTTGTAAGTAAGTAGGTAAGTACTACTACACTATTACTATCAGATCTATAAAAGTAGTAGATGAGGGTTAAATATAGGACAGAATGTTAAACTTATAAGTAATTAATGATATAAAATGAACAAAAATAATTATTGTTACCATTTTGGTAAAAAATTCAGTATTAGTGTCCCTTAATGTCCTTTCCTGCCAGATCTTTAGTCCAGTTAAATCGCAGCTGGCAAACTGGTGCATAGGTTTTGCCATCTTGCAACCGCTGTTTCTTTGTCTTGAGCAACTTGTGCGAACGTCGCGTCGATCACCTTGACTCCTGGATAATAATGACATACTGCGGTAATAGCTTCAGATGCCCCATGAGACAGCGTAGGTAGCTGGCTCGACTTCTTACTTAGTCTGCTGACTCGCCTGTGTAATTTTTTACCGCTATTACTTTCGTCAAAAGTAATAAAACTAAACTCAATATGTAATGAGAGTGCAACACCAGATGACTCGCAGCAAACGTTACTCACACACTGGCAAAGAAACGAGTAAGGGCTGATATCTTGACTGGGGCAAAATTGCGAAGTCCTATACATGTTCGGTCAAGACCGTAATATTACCCGTCCAAGGCGAGTGAGGATCCGGCGGTTCTGCGAACTAAACTGTGTATTGTCTGTGCTGTAAGTAACCCCTTGGCGTAACTAAATGTACTCGCCTGACCCAGGCGCACGTTTCCGTCGACTGTCAGAACTAAATAATCATACTGTACGTACTGTACATTCTTGTTCCCTCTCAGTCGGCATGTACACTAGGGCGTACTGAAAAAAATATCCGAAATTCAAAACGTGAGGATGTACAAATGTTGTCTTGTAGTCTCTACTATAATCGGGAAAGAAGCTAGACCTCTGATTACATTTTTCACTGAGCGCAGGAGGTCTAAAGATTGTTGTGTAGACCTACCTAAAGTAAAATGCGTATTTATTTTTATTATTTTCATAATTCTTCGGTGCATGGTCAATGGGGCTCAAGTCACTTATTTTCTACAATTTTTAGTTTCTGAAAAGATTTTAAAACGAAGAAACTTAAGTTTTCATTTGGTGTTATGGACTTGTGTCTGAGTGGAGTGCAAGTAATAGGCTAATACAGTAAAATGATAATTTTTCCTTAAGTCTTATTTTCTAACATTTTGTCAGTATTAACGGTTTATGTCGACATATGCCCTTAGTATCATCACTATATGATGTACTGGAGAAATATTATGTTGACCACTTAAGCTTTTTATGCGTCTATACTTAAACTGTAGGACCTATTATCGAGGAAGCTTGTAAGATTTGTATTTCCACTGTTGTAACATTTTAGAATATGAAAGAATAGCATTAAGGAGTTACTGAATGTGTTGTTAATATGTTCTATAGTAGAAAGAAAAATGGTTCTTCTTGTACAAAAGCAATAAAAGTTGGTAAATGTTTTTAATAGAAGTATTTTCTGTAAATATAAATATAAAATAGGCAAATTGACTCGCTCTATAGATTAGAATCAAATTAAAATCATATTTTAATGACATATTATCTACTACATAGTACAACTGATCCCGTATGGGTTATTTTTTTGTCTACTGCAATAACAGTTTCTTTAATATCTCTTCGTTCTGGGTTTAACATAAACTATTGTGACTACATAAAAGCATTAAACATAATTGCAGAGAATTGTGTTCAAAGCGTAATTACTGTATAATATTGATAATGATAGTTATACTCTTTTTGTGTTACGAATATAAATTCATCGCCGGAACGCTACATATTGTGTTTAGCGAAATATATTATTTAGCTATAACAAGTAACTAACGTTACAATTTATAAAGCAGTTATATTACCGGTTGTTCTGCATGGCTCTGAAACTTGGACTCTTTACTTTGAGAGAGGAACAGAGATTAAGGGTGTTTGAGAAAAGGTTCTTAGGAAAATATTTGGGGCTAAGAGGGATGAAGTTACAGGAGAATGGAGAAAGTTACACAACGCAGAACTTAACGCATTGTATTCTTCACCTGACATAATTAGAAACATTAAATTCAGACGTTTGAGATGGGCAGGGCGTGTAGCACGTAAGGGCGAATCCAGAAATGCATATAGAGTGTTAATTGGGAGGCCGGAGAGAAAAAGACTTTGGGGAGGCCGAGACGTAGATGGGAGTGTAATATTAAAATGGATTTGAGGGAGATGGGATATGATAGAGACTGGATTAATCTTGCATAGGATAGGAACCGATGGCGGGCTTATGTGAGGGCGGCAATGAACCTCCGGGTTCCTTAAAAGCCATTTGTAAGTAAGTAAGTAATTAACAAGTAACTAAAATCATTTGTAACTAAGTATATGACTAATAATTATTAACGTTTTAAATTTTATTCATTTATGTAATGATACAAGATTTTTTTCTTATATCCAACCAAAAATGATGCCATGAAATCCAGATAAATACGCCCCGCCATCGCATCATATGACGTTGCGTTAGTGAACGCTGTCATTGGTAAAATGAACAAGTGATGCGCTCATCTCCCAAGCCCTCACTCGCCTCCGACGTATAATACTTAAAAATTCTGCTATCCAGAATTTGCATTTTCGTAGTCTTTCTTAATCCCCCCTCACTATTTTCAACTATATCTCCTGTGTTATAAATTCAAGATATCTAATTTTCTCTTCAAGATGCTGAACATGAATTCTACTCCATTAAATTACTTAAATTAATCAAAACTGAATCATTTCATTAGCATTATTCCGTGCCACACAGTCGCCGCTGTGCATTTCTCTTAAGATATTGTTAGTCCAGCCTTCATCTCGCTACATGATTACTGATATATTAGATAGCTACATCAAATATTAATGAGGTTGTCTGAATTCGCCACTGCATTATTGCTGACAGTGAGGTCTGTGTTTACGAGTTACCGTAATGCTCGTACTGACACCTCGGTTAATCTAGTACTCCATGCCAACGGAGACATCTATATCATACTCCGATGTCATCACCGCCTAAATAATACAGTGCGTCATGTCCTCTTTGGCCTCCGATTACTTTTACTGCACTTAAGTTATTAGTAATACTACCAGTTTTATATAAAAAAATATAGTTTTTGGGTATTTGCATATTGAAATAAAATAAACTTGAATTAGAATTTAGCATAAAACATTGAACGTTTTTAGATACCGGTGTATGGAAAAGACTAGTTCATTAAGAGTAATACGCGCCTTCTTAAAATCGTATTTCTGTGTAAAAGATCCGAAATAAAAAGTGTTAGCAAAATAGTTACACGTAACCACTAAAGTTCTGTAAAAAATGCAAATAAATTCCAGACTAAAAATAAAAATTTTAGAATAATATTCGCTGTGATTTTATCAAATGACACAAATGAAAGAAAGTTTTTAGCATAGTCACCTTTTTCCTTATTGTGTGTATTGATCCTTCGAAGGAAGGGATGAGGAAGAAATTGAGCAGGTGGATTTGTAAACTTCAAACTACAAATTATTGGCTCAGGAGATTTCCTAATGGTCAGGTCTACAGACATAGCAGGCAACTTTGATAGAATACACCGTTGCGGAGTAACGGTTAGCATTTCTTACCGTGGATTGAGGTACCCGGATTCAAATCCTCGCTGAGAAAAGCTATCTGGTTCGGGTTTTTTCCGAGTTTTCTCTGAACCTATTAAGAGCAAATGCTTGGTAACTTTCGGCTCTGGACCCTGGACTCATTTCGCTGGTATTATTATCTTCATTTCATTCAGATACTCTATAACAATCGCAGTTGATGAAGCATCGTAAAATAAACAAATTGATAAAACCTTAAAAGTGTACCAGGTTTCCTGTCTCCAACAAACATCAATCCAGGCTCGTAAACATAACAGAAAAAAACATTCCTGAGTAGGGTATGAAGTCATAGTATAATCATCATAAGTTACATTCATTACAAGAATTTATTTATAATGCTATTGAACAGACAACAGAAAGCGAGACTAAACGTAGTAAAATAATATGTGATAAGATAACATATTTGAAAACACACTTAATGAAATAAATAGAACTTCTCTGAAACTGTACTTTAAAAATGTGAAATGGAAACATGTATTCTTCTTCAAAATTATCGATATTTCAAGTATGTAATGAAGTCTTACATGATAAGAGAAAATAAAACAAGATTGATATATAGAAATGAATAGAATTTATGAAAGGTTCTATGCATGAAAATTATAACTATTGTTACCTTTTTCAATATTGTCTAATAATGAGAGATACAAGAAAATGAATGACACAAAACAATTGGTATGATTTAATGGGAAAAAGTGCAATTAACTAATTTTATTTCCCCCATTATCGAAATAGATATAAAACTGAGAAAAGCAAACAAAATCACTGTAATAATTTATTTAAAAAAGTAAATTTAATTAATTCTGCTCTACACAATTACGAAAAAAATCCACACCATTAATTGCTGTAAAAATAAATTGCCAGAAAGTAAATTACAAACATTATAATTAATCTCCGTTAAGTGAGTTCTTGTTCTCAATTTCGAAATATCGAAGGGTAATTGTGTGTGATAATTTAGTTTTTTCCTTGTTCGTTACAATAATTCCGTAAATGCATTCCACTTTATAGGGTAATGCCTAACACAAAGAAACGGGAGAACCAATTACAACCTTGTCCACCACAATTTTGTTCCTGTTGATTTTAATGACCATTTCGCTTATATGACGTCATTTCATTTTTGGCCAATGATATATAATGACATTTTGAATTCCAACCAATCATAGACGAACATCGCGAGAATATTTGCACCTCGATTTATCACTGTCAATTTATCGCATGGTCGTTCTTTTGTTTGGTCAGTGTCACCAACTATTTCCCCGTAAATCGATGAGCATGAATCTATTGTACTAAATAAAGTGCGAAATCCTGCTCCACATCTACATCTTTTAATTCCATGCCCATTGTATATAAAGGAAATGATACTTCTTCATAACTATTTTTCATTTAATTAATGTATTAATCAGGTTATTTGTAATTGTATTATAACATGTTTAAATTAAATTTTGGTTTCAGCAAGTAATGAAAATGTATTTCTGTTATAATAACAAGAGAAAAGCGCACTACAAGTAATTAACATTGTTAAACTTGTATTTCGCTTTTCTCAATTGGCGTTACTGAATAACATTCAACTTCGTTATTGCAGTAATCGTTATTCATCTATATCAATTTTA
This sequence comes from Periplaneta americana, assembly GCF_040183065.1. Taxonomy (NCBI): domain Eukaryota; kingdom Metazoa; phylum Arthropoda; class Insecta; order Blattodea; family Blattidae; genus Periplaneta; species Periplaneta americana. Next base: position 105,944,114 of record NC_091120.1, on the reverse strand, counting down.
CAATGTCTGAATAGAATAAGTATTCATAAATATGTAATTATCAATATTTCGTGATATAATATTTACATTTTTATTTTACTCACGAAATAGTCCTAATAAATGTCAATCGAGATCTGAAATTTCCCAGATAAATCCACTCGTGAACTCTTGTGACATTACTACAGAAAAATCGCAAGCCCGACCGGACTCGAATCAGGATCGCTTGCGTGACGGATTGATGGCTTACAGCACTCATGTCATTGGAGTGTTAGATTCTATATTTAAAATGTATCGGTATTATGTTCTTTATCCTGCAGTGCTATTCTTCGATGACATCTTCCAGAATGCGTAGAATTATGCTATTTATAGCACAAAGACATAATATATTACATATTGATATTGTTCACTATTGTAATTGCGTTCGTTATCTTAGTAATGACGAGGCACTGAATTGCAATTAAATGAATACGTAATTCGAAAAAGAAATAGTCTACAGAATATTTCTGTCGGTTCTTAGGCTTTTCTTTTCCAATGGACAATTCCTTAAAATTTTGTGGACGAATTCTACAACAATAATAGTTAACAGAGAGTACTAGGGATTTCAAGTCGAGCGCTCAATGAGGAACGGAGGAACGTCATATCTCACAACATTTGAAGGGCTCCCTGCAAAAAGGATGTGGTTCCACTTTTTGGCAAAGTTAATGCATTGTTTGTTTCATACGTTACAAAATATGCCCGATCTTTCAGTGCGAGAACGGTGTGATTTTGAGCATTTGGTAGTAAGTTACAGTGGAATTGGAGCTGATCTCCCAATCGTTTTGTTGCTAAGAGGAGGTAGCTCCTGGAGTTTTAGGTGTGTATGTATGTATGTATATATACAGAGTGTTTTCGGGCTAATGTTACAAACTTTCAGGGATGATGGGGAAGGGCACATGTATCAATTTGAGATAAGGAACCCTGGTCCGGAAATGACTGAGTCGAAAGTGACAAGCAAAAATAGTTATGTGGAAATGAAATAATTTCATTCCTCTGTAAACCTTATTTATGTGTGTTTATCTGTACATCTTACACATACTGTATTCATCTGACGTTGTTTACGTTGTCTACTTACAGTATTCTGTTCAGTGCGCTGTCTGAGGGGTGGGGACAGGAAACTACACTAAAGCAATGCAGAAAGTGTAATGTATAACGGACATGGTCGGTCCTGATATCAGATCTGTAGACAACAGTGTATGTGTACAAGTTGCAGTGTCCAGTTGATCGAATGGACACTGCAACTAGTGAAATGGAGGAGTAAACGAGAGCGGAATATGCAGACCTGATTTTCGAATGCGGATGAGGCAATGAGAACAGTAGACAAGCTCACAGATTGTATTGGGTACAAGTACCGATGTAGGAGACATCTGGCCCATATCATCTTCCCACGAATTTTCCAAAGGTTAAAGGAAAGAGGGCACGTGTTGCGAAATTACAATTCCATTTCCACACAACTATTTTTGCTTATTACTTTCGACTCAGTTATTTCCGGACCAGGGGTCCTTATCTCAAATTGATACATGTGCCCTTCGCCATCATCCCTGAAAGTTTGTAACACCAGCCCCGAAACATTCCATATATATAAATATCATATGTTGTAGTTCTTGATATTCGCACTTTAATATTTTTCACTGGAAAATGTGGCTAAATATATACAATTTTAATGCAAAAGGCGGTACCTGCATTATTTGTTTATATTTTATTTCCCCAAATTGCTGATTGTAATGAATGGGTGAGTGATAATGAAACTCCTACGTATCTAGGACATACTCTGTAAAAGGAAAGAAGTTCAATTAAAATTTCAATTTTTTGGAATGGTTTCTTATTGTTTTCCACAATTTTGTAAAAGTGGAGTTACCTCGTTTTTTCAGGGAGCTCTTAATTTGTTCCTTCTTGATACCTCGAGAATACTGTAGTGACATCTAAGGGAAATTTTTAGCTCACTTCATTTCCAGAAAACACGCCCTCTAAGCTTCTAGTTGAATTTTAATACTTTGAAAATATAGATAGGATCTGCGACTTTAAAATTAATACCTTTGGCAACAGTAAAATTAATTGTAATATATTTGGTCCATTCAAGAACACATTTACAATATAGAAAATGTAATAAATTCATTAATAAAATTATACACTTAATCATACAACAAATTTAATTACAATTATGTTAGCTTCATACTTTTAAGTTTCCTAAATCCTTTCGGAATTCTTCTCTACCCCACACACATACCTCTAAAGAATGGATTAAAATTCTAAATTAATTTATATTTGCAATTGTAAAAGTTAATGAAGTAGGCTATCTCCTTTCTATTAATTGTTAATTAATATGTATGAAAACGTAATGGACTTTTGTCTGATATTTATGACTTTTATGGTGCTTTCCTTCTGAAGGTGTAGCGCTCGCATTGGAGCTAAATACTGCAGCATACATTTTTAAATCATTGAGCAAATTACCTCATAGATTATTGACAGTTCCACGAAACTCTTCCCATTTTTCTGCACTTGAAAGCTTTTAATTAAACTGTCATGCTACCGTAAGCAGCCATCAACGTTGTTATTCTCGTTCCTACAGCATTTCTATCACGTGCATAAAGACTTAAAGCTACATAGTTTTACATTATTTTACCATAGCCTTCATCGCTTAAACTTCTTTGATTACTCAAGTTTTAATTTCTTATTTCATAAAGTGTAGAGAGAATATTGCGTTCAATATAATAACAAATTTAAAAATATTAGAAGGAACTCAATTGAAACCATATTTGTTACCGAGAAAGAAGTATCTTTGTCTTGTGTCTGTCCTTTGCACCATTTTCTCTACATAGTGACATCGAAAGTAAATAATTTGAAGGAAGGGATTATATAAAGAAATTAAAAGTATATAGATTCAGATAACTAATAATTCTTGCTTATGTTCTTGAAACAAGAAATTTCAACTAAAGGGATACTAGTAAGATGAAAGTTTCTCAACATAAAATATTGAAGATAATATTTTCAGCTGTTGTAGAGATAGAATCATGGAAATTAAGACAAGTATGCAGTAAATAAACTTAGAGTCGAGAATGAACTGAAGCTATAAAAAATAACGCAAGCTACGATCACTAAAATATTTTTTAAATTTTATTGAAGTCTATCGAGGAAGAAAATTAAATCAGAACTTCAAGGCTTTCCAAAAGGAATAAGACTCTGAGGCATACTTGGATTTGGAGATAGATACAATGTAGAAAGTGATGTCACATTTGTCAAAATTAATGATTGATTGACAGCTTGTGACGACGAACTTACTTGAAAGTTCATTGTCAAATCAGCAGCAAAATCCTTCCTTGTTCTTCCTCTCTCCTTCACGAATTGATCATTGCATCACCCATCCGTATGTAATTGAATCTGTCTGGTTCTTGATCGAATATGTCTAGGTTCAAACAGGTCAATAAAGAAATTCTGGCCTTGGCATATTTTCTGTGGATATTTCTTCACACGAAATTTCAATCCGTTCTGATACGCTTAACATATATCTCTTCCACTGCATATTTAACTTTGTATCAGTGTCACAGTATAGTATTTCTACATTTGTTTTTGTTGTTGTCATCTGTCTGAACCTCACAAGTGATACCAACATGGTACCACTTATAGGGTAACTAGGCGAAGAGTTAATGGAGTATGGTGGCCAATTCATTTCCCCCTCCATTGAATACATCGGCTATTAACTACATTTTACACTAATCAGACTTCAGATGCATAAAAACAATTGTTCTTTCTCTGACACATATCGTCAAGTGAGATGTACTGCCTGATAATAGATGTACATATCAGCCAGAATCTCAGAGGTATTTCCACATTTAATGGTAAAATGTTCGAGATATATCACAGTAATCACATAAGGCAATTTCAATTCTTTATTAGTTTTGAGAACTTAGTGTACAAGTTTCACTTCTAAACAAACTTAGTCTTTGTAAGTTTTGGATATATAAGGAGGAAATTACAGAGTAGAAACCCGAGGTATAACCAATTACAAAGTTATGAAATAATGGCTTCCTCAGTATCAATATTTTTCCTTGCTCTGCTTACCCTTCACTTTTCAGTCGACCTGTACACCACTGTAGGTAGGGAAAAGAGCTGCATTAACATGTGAAGGCTACAGAAAAAAAGATCAGGGTTCATCAAGAGTGAAAAACGAGCTATTACTACAATAATATAATTAACATATGAGCGTATCATCATGTTAATTATTACTGACCATAAACCAATAGATATTATAAAAATGAAGTTTAAATTTGAGCATTACATGAAAGAACATAAGCATGTCGACATCAGGGTATAACCTTCAATTTGCTTTCCTGAAAAATTTGCTTTATGTGACCCTTATATGTTTCCAATGTGCCCTTCATATGCTTGTGAAAGCCGGATAATAGACATATTTAATAATATGAAATAAAACAAAATAGAACCAACACAAATTACATTTTTGTGACTGTTCGCTGGATATTCTGTACTTTGTTAGATAAAGAAGAATCTGAGAAATATGCGAAATAAAGCCACCGGCGTGGCTCAGTCGGTTAAGGCGTTTGGGCGCGGGTTCGATTCCTGCTTGGGCTGATTACATGGTTGGGTTTTTTCCTAGGTTTTCCCCAACCGTAAGATGAATGTCAGGTAATCTATGGCGAATCTTCGGCCTCATATCGTTAAATACCATCTCGCTATCACCAATCTCATCGACGCTAAATAACCTCGTAGTTGATACAGCGTCGCTAAATAACCAACTTAAAAAAATATACGAAATATTTAATTCATGTGATATAAATGAAACAGCAAGACAGAAAAAATCTTTCACGTTTGACTATCAACATTCTACGAAATATAGGAAGAAAATAAAGTTCTGTACTTTGTTAGATAAAGAAACATCTGAAAAATAAACGAAATATTTCATCCATATGATATAAATGAAAGAGCAAAGCAAGAGATATCTTTCACGTATGATCATCTACATTCTACAAAATACAGAAAAAAAAAACAAGATTGTAAAAGTTCTTGCTAAACTATCGATATAGAGTAAAACTACTAATTGGGCAACCCAAAACAAGACATAAAGATACATGCTCTTGAAATCGGAATAGGCCACAGAACCTAAACCTGGAAGTTGACGGCGATTATTGTGATGATGATGATGATGATGATGATGATGATGATGATGATGATGATGATGATGATGATGATGATGAGGAAATCTAAAATTGATTTCCTGTGAAAATATTGTTCCAAATATACTTTTAATTAGGCCTACTTCACTTACACAATTTGATTGTCTTTACACAATAATATTATTTCTAGAACTTAATGTTGATAGAATTAGAATAATAAAATTTAGTACACATAATAGTATTCAGTTTTCCTACAATATTATATTGAATGAAACTGATCTCAAATAATCTGTAATGACAATGTTTCTTGATTTGGAACTGGATAATCATTTGAACTGGAAAACACGCTAGAATATATTGCTGCAAAATTGAGATCTACCTGTTATGCATTAAGATACTTATCCTTAATTGACGATATAAATTCGTTTGTAATGGCATACTTTACATTCACTCTTTAATGAGAAATGGAATATATTATTCTGAGGCAATTCGTCTGATGATATATTCTTGTTTTATAAAATAAAGCCTTAGAAAGAAAAGTCATATTGTGTGCATAAAATTACAGCATGTAACAAAATTAGCGGAAATGTTGAAATATTGACCTTAACTTGTGAGTACATTATTTTCGTGATAATGGTTTATGTTATATTTCAATATATATTTAGTACTGTACAAAAATCATAATTTTAATGTAAGACAGATATCATTCACTTTCCCTCTCTTAGTCTAAGTTGTTACAAAATGGTGATTATTATTCAAATGTATTTCGGTCCTTAATGCACTGTCCAATTTTTGCCTTAAAGCTTTGAAAGGCCAAGAGAAACGGTTCAAAACAAAATTAACAAAATTTGTCCATACTCACACCTCCTACTCGACTGATGAATTGTCTATGCTTAATCTGCTTGCTATGTTTTGTATATTTTCGCAAAACTTTTCACCTGTTGCCCAGCTCGAAGTTCCAATGCTGACGTGAAGTTTCTCTAATACATTAAATTAAATATGAAAAAAAATAATAAACAATGCTACTGCTACTGCTACTACTGCTATTATCATCGATACTAATAAGTAAAATATTTTCATTACTTCTGCGATGTCGAAGCATGTTATGTTTGCAGAGATATATAGCCTCAAAGGAGACAGCTCGCAGCGACATCTCTCAGAAAAGTAGACAACGGTAAATTTTTCTGGAATTCTCATAATCTGGAATGCGGTAATGTCATTACTTACTCGATTAATTAAAAATGGCTTGTAGAATACCCGGAGGTTCATTACCGCTCTCACATAAGCCCACCATCGGTCCCTGTCTTGAGCAAGATTAATCTAGTCTCTACCATCATATCCCACTTCTTACAAATCCATTTTAATATTATCCTCCCATCTACGTTTCTACCTCACCAAAGGTCTTTTTTTTTCCTTCGACCTCTCAACTAACATCTATATACAGGGACATCATTTTATTTTTACTAACATTTTTAATATTAACCTGTCTATACCTTTAGGGAACCGGAAACACCGCTTGCTCCCCCCTCCAAGACTGGAGTTCGATGATACTGGCGTAAAACACAAATCACTCTACTAGGTATAGGAAGGAAGAAAAGTAGTTCATTCATTTACGTAAACTAGGAAATATCGCGATTTTGAGTTTGATAATTTTCATTAGGTTTTTCTTTAATCAAAGTACAGTACTGTATTAAGAATAAGTGTTTTTACTCACGAAGTGAGTTATCCATGCGAACGTATTCATTATGCAGTGTATATTATACTGTCTACAGCACATTAGCGTACAATATAGAGAAAGAAGTTAAATTGAAAAATAATCATAATATGAATATTTAAACACAATTTTGAAAATGGTGGCCGTTCATTTCGATACAGGCTTCAGTTCTTTTGTGCATATTATCGCACTATAGACTATTGCATCTAATTCCAATTGCTAATTTCGTCCTTCGTACTAGTAACTCATGTTGAAATAATTCTGTACCTACTCTACGTACTGTAAATTCAATCTTCACTTCTGCCCGACCCGAAAATATAAAATTACTCAGACATGCTATCTACTGTCCGTCCAAGTGGTTATGCCGCAGGATTGTAGAAAGGGAGGAAATCACGTGACAGTTAATTACTTAACGAGGCCCTTTTATTTAAGTTAAATTAAACAGCTGTATAACATTACGTAAACTTCCAATTCCTAAGAGAAATTAATGTTTTCAGAAAAGAGCTAAGACAGCCCAGCTATTACAGAGGGCGAGCAGAAGCAGGTGGGGGAAATCGGGATGCGACGTAGGCAAACGGACAGTACCTGTGCGAAAATATGATTCAATATTGAAAGCTCTTTCGTCACTGGAAAACGCGAACATATTTCTGGAACGTACTATACTCAGTAACTCAGTACTGCTTACTATCTGCGGTCTTGGTTCTGTGTGGAGTTAGAACTTCCTTAGTAGAAGGGGTGGGAGTGAAGTACATTCAAAAACTCAGGTACAATAAAAATTGAAGTAAAAATAAAATGATGTCCCTGTATATTTGAACTGGTAATGGAAATTACGTGAAAACGGCTGAACGGATTTTAATGAATGACCCGTCATTTTGAAGCTTGGCATCTAAGGATTTTCAGAAAAATAGTAACTTTCAGTGAAGCGTTAGTTTTCCTACATAATTTTCCTATTTTCCAGAATCCATCTTTCGTCAGTTTTCAGAACTAATTGCATTTCAGAATAAAACAAAACACACACTACAATAAACAATAGGCTATTACACGAAGGTCATGACCTGCAGGATTGCTGACATATTTAGAGTTCAAATTCAATTGGTTATTAAAAACTTCAAGATTTACTAAAATAATTTACAGGTCTGATTCTGCAGTGTGTAATTTTCTGAGTATTGGATATTAAAATCTACAAAACTTGAGGTAGTTTGATGATATTATTACCATTAGACATGAAATATTATTATAGTTAATACCATATAAAACTATATAAAACTACAAAACTTGCGTAAAATAATAATATTGTTAAAAATCAAATATTTTTATAGTTATTTATCATATACTTAATGGCGGTGTGGTGTACATACTTATATGCGTCATTCTCGTCAGTAATCGTTCGAGAGAGCGTAAAAATTACTGTTCCTAAGGAAAGAAGGTATTACTGATAAAATTAGAGGCCTACAAAATGTTGTAGTCTCCCGTTCACTTCAGCAAGATCTCTTATCAGGATAAAATGATTTTACCCTCTACATTTCAAGCTCTAAATGCAGCAGCTATACCAAGACTCTATGTCTATTATTCGAAAGTATAGCAAACCTGATTTTTTAACTTTCACCTACAATCCAAAATGACGTGAAATAGCTATTGCTTTATTCCCACATGAAAAACCCACTGATCGTCCTGACATTGTTACTTGCGTTTTCGCGTTGAAACTCAAAGACTGAAAGTGGATAGGTTCAAGAAAAAGTATTTGGCATAAAAAAACATTCAGAGGGAGTATGTTTCATTATTATGGAAGCAAGTAACTTCCAAAATGTCTGGTATTTTTCATTGAAAATAAATCTGAAAAATTTTTCTTTGAACGTCTAATGAACTTAGTTTGCAGCATTTGCTGCACAAGCCACTAGTTCTATATATATTTCTATACGCCATGTCATGCACTGCACATCTCAAACATCTGAATTTAATGTTCCTTACTATGTCAGGTGAAGAATACAATGTATGCAGTTCTGTGTTGTATAACTTTCTCCGTTCTCCTGTAACGTCATTCCTCTTAGCCTCAAATATTTTCCTAAGTACCTTATTTGGAACACCCTTAACCTCTGTTCCTCTCCCAAAGTGAGAGTCCTGGTTTCACAAGCATAGAGAACAATCGGTAATATTACTGTTTTATAAGTTCTAACTTTCAGCTTTCTGAGAGCAGACTGGATGACAAAAGCTTCTCAACCGAATAATAACAGGCATATCCCATATTTATGCTGAGTTTAATTTCCTCCCGAGTGTTATTTATATTTGTTACTGTTCCTCCAAAATATATTAGAATTTTTCCACCTCTTCGAAGGAAAAATTTACAATTTTTATATTTCATTTCGTACTATGTTCTGATCACGAGACATAATCATATACTTTGTCCTTTTGGGATTTACTTGCAAATCTATCATTTTACTTGCTTGAAGTAAAATTTCTGTGTTTTCCCTAATCATTTGTGGCTTTTTTCCTAACATATTCACGTCATCCACATAGACAAGCAGCTGATGTAACCTGTTGAATTCGAACCCCCTCTCTGTTATCATAGTCGTTCATAATGATATAATCTAGACATAAAAAGTAAAGGCGATACTGCCAATATTGTAAATGTAAAGGCGCATATCCAGGAAGCGAGGCTGCCTCATGACGCTTGCTTCCCTCAGTGGATACCTTGCTGCACATTGTTGCGCGGTGACTTCGTAAGAGTGTGAGGCTGCCTCACACATGACGCAATTTGAGCCGGTTTAAAATCGCCTATCGACGAAGCGAGGCTGCCACACGCGGCCGTCTCGCTTGTTGTTTGCCTCGAAGTTTTGTTCCTTTGGTAGCGAGGCAAGAACAACAAGCAGCGTGAGCCACAAGTAGGTGCGCGGCAATTGAGGCAGTAGGTACATCAGATTGCGTGATGGCATCTTTAACAACGAACAGTCCACACAGAGCGAGTTAGTTTCTGAGAGGTATCTATGATCGCATCCAAAAACCTATTGGAATTGCCTCAATGGTGAGGCAGGCTTGCACCATTGCGTGGGCCGCCGCGCAAGATTGGGTGGCAAGGTATCCACTTAGCGAAACAAGTACCATGGGTCAACCTCGCTTTGTGGTTACGCTGCTTAAGATTCACTGAATTCATGGAGAATGAGTTGGAATCCTGGTTGGACTGATAACTTAATTTGTCTTCTTTCCCGATAATTTCACCACTGTGAGGCAAGTGTTGATAAATTCACGAACAACCTTCAGACTCATCTAGCACAATGCCATTTCTCCGTCACATTTTTCATCCTTCGTAGTTGATACAAGATGATTAAATAACAAAACAAAAAAAGAACATTTCTTCCGTTGAAGTTCATACAAAAGTTGTATGTCTCTTGAGTTATTGAACCCTAGGACTTTGTATCCAGTGAAACGTATTTTGACTACTAAACCAGTGCCATTGTTTGCCATCATCCTGCAATCAATATTAGCGAAAATTTGACAAAAAATAATTCCAGGACCGCGTCTTCTATCTCTATACAAAACAATTATTTGAGTAGCGGAAAGTTCGATAGTTATCTGAATAAGTTAAAGAGAAGAAGGCTACATTCTTCAAAGATGTTAAAGGAAAATGGAGCTCATCATTACAGACGTCTTCCTGAGGGACAGAATACAGAGCACCGACATAAGGAAGAGGACGGGCATATCTGACATAATGACGGCAACACAACGACTGAAATAGAAGTGGAGCGGCCACGTGTGCAGACTTAATTCGACAAGGTGAAACTGACATTACGTGGGACCCAAGAATGGGAAAGAGGAAATCGGGGGATCTCTCGCGCATTGGCCGAACCTCTTCAGGAAGGAGGCTGGTGGATAGTGGACTCAAGCACCGAAATGGAAAGCATCCTGAAGACTACTAGAAGATAGGCGGACAGTTTAAAATAACCTAGCGTCTACGAACAATACCGGAAGGACTTGTTAAAATAGAAGTGAATTCGCCTAATCTTTGTCAGGAGTATCTTACCTGACAGTAACAAGAACAACAAACACTGCGCTTGCAGAAGGCCCTTGCCTCATGCGATTCTGTAGATTTAAATTCATTTTTAAATATATAACAGTAGAAAAATGATGAAGGGCGGTGCGTTGCTAGCAATGATTTAGACACAAAAGTGTTCTGGAGCAATTACCACCCTGCATTTTAATTGCTGATATGTTTTATACCACCAATTTTTTTCTACACTAAATAACGTGGTACTCTGCAGATACTTCCGTTAAAGGTGTAAAAGCAATTTCAGGAAACGTATAAAAACTCAACAACAAGCTGCAACTTTAGCTATTGCATTCTTTACTGGCAGGCAATAAAAATGCCAATGGCAATTGGAAATGTTGTATAGGCAGTAAAAGATAGCCTATACATTTTCTATCACTTCCCTTGTAAATACAGCTGTTTAAGATTCTGTACAACAGCATAGGAAAGACAGGAATAGCATTAATATCTACCACTTTTTGATGGAAAGATGATTATTATATTATTTCGTGCAACGAGAGTTTAGCCGAGAAAAGTTAATGAGAATGTGGGGGGATTTCCTTTGTAAAAAATGTATTTTATTATTCAGCAAATAAGATTTTGCAAAGAGCAAACGTTTGCAGTAAGAAAACTCGTATATGTTTAGAGTAATGTTGAAGATGAAATTCAAAATTATCACTCTGCACTCACAGAATGAAAAATACTTTCCGTTTCGAACACAAGATAAAGAATTTTCAAGTCAACATGTTAATAAATAGTTGCAATAAACAACAAAGTAGATAATAAGTACATATATGTGACTGTAGAATATATTTTTTCTCCTCTCTTAATATCTTCTAATTCAAGTTTATAGTCACAGTTGGAACTTTTATCGATCCATAATAATAATAATAATAATAATAATAATAATAATAATAATAATAATAGTCACGCATACCAAATTGACTATAAATACATTCATTATAATAATATATAGTTATACTGGAAGGAATGTTGAACGGGAAAAAAGCTCTGGGCAGAATATATACAACATTAAGATATATCGATCGTATTATGAGAGTAAGAGCGAAACGGAAAATAGGGAACGCTGGAGAATGCTGGGTTTGCATTAAAGGTCCTGCCGTTGGACAGAAAACTGTGAATGAATGAATAATATATAGCCAAAATTTTCGAAAGTATGTTGCCATTACAGATTTACTTGTAACTGAAAATGTATGATTTTGTCAATATAATCGAAGTAGAGAATTTAAAATGATTCAGCATAGGTATACGAATTATTGCGACATGAGTAAGACTGTTGATATAATTTCTGGACAAAATTGGAAAAAATGAGTTTTTGACAGATGGAAAAATCCCAAATATAAAATTTACAGACTGCGTACGTAACCGAAGTATTATCAAGCACACAACTACACTAAAGTGGAATACATACTGCAACTCTAGTGTTAAAGGCTCTGTGACCAAGAAATTATTCTTTCCCAATGTACAAGACAGACTATGTTGCAGTCAGTTCTCAACCGACTTCTTTTACACCCAATTTATGACCGGCCATAGAAAATTCGGTTCCTACTTTGAAAGATTTAGGATCAAAAGTACAGAAGAATCTCTGTGCATATGCAAAGAGAATCAGACTGTTGAACATTTGATTTTTCACTGTCCAGTGTTCGAAAGGAAAAGACACTTTTTAAGATATCATATCTCGGATTGCAATTTAAATTACTCCACACCCCTTTACCATTTTCTTAGAAAAAAATGTTGTTACAAACAATTCACAGAGTTTATACACCACATCCACGCAAGACTGTAGCTGTTAATTGTATATAAATTAATGATGTTATAAAATCCTAATGCACTATGTAAAACAAGGTGTCTATCTTTGGGACATAATAATAGTAATGACAACAATAACTATGTTTGTATTATAGATTTTACTATTGTTGAGTATTTGATGACAGGTATATAGTTTGTAACCATAAGTAATTTTGTTTTTATTTTTTCTTTACTATCGCAAACCAACTATATAATAGGTATTTTATTTGTAACTACGCCAATTATGTGCATTATCTCATTAATATTGCTTAAAATTATGTATAAGATCACAAATTAATGTAATAATCTTGCAATTTCTCTACACCTTCGATTATAATTTCTAATTTTATTTCATTTTGTTTTAACTGAAAGTAATTATTGCATAACGTATTTAGTATTGTTTACTGTCTCTTAATTAGTGTATTTATATTGTAACTATGATTCACACCTACTATTAATTCTTTAAAATTGTGTATTATCACTACATAATGTATTTCACATGTAACAAACTACAACCCTAATATACCAAAGGTAAAATAGGGTTTCAATATTTGAATAACAATAATAATAACATATATTGATTTAGCATTGGAATTGACTAAAATTTGAAAAATTACTTATGTGCAAGGCTTGCCAATTGTCTTATCAGCAACATGTGTAATTTCATCCTCTATCAATTTATTAGGATGAAATACTCTTGGAGATCCGTAAGAGCTGTTTATATCACTGCAGAAAGTTGAGCTGTTCAGTACTCTACATTCCGTAGTTCCATAACCGTCATACAGAATTGATTTCAAATCAGAACATAAAATAAATAGGCTATATTCCTACAGCGTCATGAAATAAATGTTACGCAGTAAAGTCAGGAAAGGTTCGATTATATTTTGTTTCTAAATTCCGTGATATATTTTGAATGATATTCCTTCAAGAGGCATATCAGTCAATGGATTTTAAATTCACAGTTGTTAATGTTCAGTAATGAAACTATTTCATATCTTTCGCACCAAAATATTGAAAATCAAACAACATATGCTGCACGATTTAATTATCATTTCAGTATGAAGAGATTGCCTTTAATATGTAATCTATGGAGATACTTCCCAAATTTACCGTCTTGTAAGGAAATTTGTCTGCACAAAGCTAGGCGTTATATCACAGCACATAGTAGTGAGGAGGTGATCCACCTTGCTGGTACATGTAATAATTAGAATCTTCATTCAGTCGCAGTATTAACGACAGTAGCATATTTAGTCAGGATATACCAGTGACTTTGCCTCCATGAAGAAGAAGGCCGTACAGTTTGCGATGTGACAGGCACAAAAGACATTGAAATTTGGTGAATTACAATGATGTTCAATGGTAGTGTGTGGATTATCAGTACTCCAAATTCTGCAATTGTAACAATTCACCTTTATACTTACAGTAGCCTACTTGGAACCATATCTACGAGATTTCAGGACGCAAAATTATTTTTCTACACAATTAAACGCCACTTTTGTATTATTGCTGTCAACTAGGGATGATACAATGAGAAAACCAGAAGGACTGTTCTTACACTTGATTCATCATAGTTTATCCGCCAGGCTACAAACTACCGAAAGTGGGCCGACTAGACTAATGTATTTGTTAGAACTGTTTCTGTAGGGTGTCTTCAAATACTGGGACGCAGGAGAAACTTAAGACAGTCAGCTCTACGATGACTTTGAATACGAAGTGGGTTTGGTTCCTTCATGACACTGAAGAGTAATCGGGTAGATTTGTAGATAATATAGCCCCAGAGGAATAACATCAATTTTCTTTGAGAATTTTGGATATTTGAACGTGTTACATATGCAGATACATAAAGCGTAGTGGATCTGCGTATCGAATCCTTCATCAGGAAACAGAAATATTATTCCATTTCCTCTTTTATATACTTGTTGATGGAGCCGATATTTAAAATGTTTCCCGTTTGTATGATACGGTTTAAACATCCGTAACTCTGCGGCACGTTGAGTATGGTACTGTGAAAAATGCATCTCGTACTTACAAGGAAACTGCTAATGAACTCATGTCGAAACCTCCTACAGAATCTGCGCACATAGATCTCTACAGCGACAAATACAAAAAGCTCCAATAAAAGGTTATCGGAAAACTGAATAGCCCCGACCGTAACTAGGTAGATCTTACTCAGCACTCAGCTGGCGCTAGCTCGTTCAATAGAAGCAGACGACACAACATTTCGACGACAATCCTCCACAATATTACGAAGGTCGCATCTCATGTGACTAACTAAGAGGAATTTTCTTGCTTTCATATTTTTTATGTTTCTAAATAAGCGTTGATTCCTGTGAATTTCCGATATTCACACAAACTATTTCTTTGCAAAGAATTCCTGCATCAAGTAAAATCGGTAAGGAAGAAACATGAATGGCGGCGCATATAAAAACGCTTATGGAGGATTATCCTTTAGAAGTGAGTTTCTCTCTGTTGAAACATCTCTAGATATTAAAAACGAAGAAATAACTGATGTAGAAAGCGACATGAGCATTTCATCTGAAAAATTGGTTAGCCACGTCTCTGCAGAATATGTCTTGCCTGTGGAGGATTTACATTGCGATTATAGTGCCACTGTATATATACAATCCTACCATTCCCTATTACCTAAAAAAAATACCAGCTAAAAGAGCTTGAAGTAATCGGACTTCTGGTTGGAGCAAGAGGTACCGCTACTCTCTTCATGAAAGATGTGTTTAAGAGGCTTGGAATAGCTACATCTATTATTCCGATTGTAACCTTAGCTGCATTGAAAGGGTCAATTGCTCTCCTGAAGAATCACCTATATTCGAAATGAAACTAAGTTCAGTAGCATTCTTTACTTTTTTGTAACACTTACCTTTCTAAAAATAGGTATATTTTCACTAATCTAAAAAAAAAATATATTTGCAGGAAATTATTTGTAGGAATTTCATTGTTAAAACAAAATCAATGGTTTTTCATGAACTTGTAAAATTTTCTATGGGTAAGTACTCTTTGTCCCTTGTGGCAGCTCACGAATGGTGAGAAGATATATAAATTAAATTAAATAGGGTAAAGTTGCCTAATTCCGTGATACATTTTTTACATTGAATGTGAGTCAAAGCTTTGACGTTCAACCATAGCGCCAGACATCTTTCTCGAAAGAGTACATCTTTCGCCTACGTTTGAGACATCGGTGAACTTCCTAGCAAGATCCCAAATCCAGGGACATTTAGTTAAAAGAACGTATCACGCAATTAGGGTTATCACGGAATTAGGCAACTTTACCCTAATTTGTTCGCTTTTTGCTGTGAACAAAGACAATAAAACAGAAGACATTAGCAGCAGTGATTATAAACCAAATGGGCAAATTTTTGGCTTAGCGAAATTGGAAAAACGAGATATTCGTCGGCCCCAATTCGTAGAAGTTTTCGATTAGTACTGCCCAAAAGAAATATAACAATAACAATATAATAATTTTTACTTTTTACTTGGTTATTTAGCGACACTGTATCAATTAGTGAGTTATTCAGTGTCGATGGAATTGATGACAGCAAGTTGATAATTGACGAGATAAGGTCGAGGATTCGCCATAGATTACCTGACATTCACCTTATGGTTAGTGAAAAACTCTGAAAAACCCAACCAGGTAATCAGCCAAAGCGGGAATCGAACCCACACCCAAGCGAAGCTCCGGAACAGCAGACAAACGCTCTAGAGCCTGAGCTATGCCGGTGCTTATTAATAATAATAATAATAATAATAATAATAATAATAATAATAATAATAATATATTTTTACTTGGTTATTTAGCAACGCTGTATCAATTAGTGACTTATCAGTGTCGATGGAATTGATGATAGCCAGTTGATATTTGACGAGATAAGGTGGAGGATTCGCCATAGATTACCTGACGTTTACCTTATGGTTAGTGAAAAACTCGGAAAAACCCAATCAGCCGAAGCGGGAATCGAACGCACTCCCAAGCGCAGCTCCGCAACAGCAGACTAACGCTCTACAGCCTGAGCTACGCCAGTGGTTAATAATAATAATAATAATAATAATAATAATAATAATAATAATAATAACTTTGAACTTGGTTATTTAGCGACCTGCATTCGCCATAGATTACCTGACATTCACCTTATGGTTAGTGAAAAACTTGGAAAAACCCAACCAGGTAATCAGCCGAAGCGGGAATCGAACCCATGCTCAAGCGCAGCTTTAGAACAGCAGACAAACGCTATACAGCCTGAGCTATGCCGCTGGTTAATAATAACAACAATAATAATAATAATAATAATAATAATAATAATAATAATAATAATAATTATTATTATTATTATTATTATTATTATTATTATTATTATTATTATTATTATTATTATTATTATTTAACGAGATGTTAGAACAACTAGGTACATCTGATATATTTACGCTAAAACCAAATAAACAAAGACACTGAACATACCGTGTTGCGAGACTGCCGTCATGTGCTGTTTTCCACCTAACTTGCGATATCACGTTCAGTTCCAGAGCGAGAGCAAGGAAATAATATCTGTGACCAGAAAGGGTTGGGTGGCGTGTCCAACCGGGGACGCCACAATCGAATTAAGACGAGCATGAGGACTGTGCGGTCCAGCGACACGCCTCGCATCACAAGTGCAGCGCTCCCGCAGTGCAGAGTGCATCCATAACACTGCAAGACAGAACTGGGTCTCCTGCTCACATTAAGTCCCCTTATTTCCTCGTGTTCCGCCATTAGCACGGCTCTTTGAATCTGCAATGTTATTGCGGGTGAATTCAAAGTTTCTTACAGGACGATGGAATTAAAATTAATTTAATCCGTTTGCAGTTACCCATTGGATTCTGGCTTTTAATACTACGAATAAGAGTTCGAAACGACTATTGTAAAGTTTTCTCATGGTTTGACCTACTATCGTTAGTATTCACTGGCACTATGGTTCATAAAAACATTTGCTGCTAAAGTGGTCCACCCATTCCGTCCCAATTAGTACCCACACAGACGCAAGAATGGGGGCTCGCCTGCAGCAAACTCTTTGTCAGCATTTTCATGCCTGTAGTAATTTTTTATCAATATTTTTGCTCTTCCTCTTGCTGTTTACCATCTAAACCTATAAACTTCCAATCGAAGTTTAAGATTTAGATCTCTTAAAACGAGCGGGCCCGGATTCAAATCCTGTTTAGGACACGTTACCTGATTGATATTTTCTCTAGGTTTTCCCTCAATCAGTTAAGAGTAAATTATGGGTAACTTTCGGCGCTGGATCCTGGACTTATTTTGCTGGCATTATCACCTTCAATTAACTCAGACGCCAAATAACCATTGCAGTTGATAGAACGTCGTAATTAATTAAATCATTCATTCACAGTTTTCTGCCCAAGGGCAGATCTTTCACTAAAAACCCAGCATTCTCCAATCTTTCCTATTTTCTACCTTCCTTTTAGCCTTCTCATACAATTCGTATATTTTTATGTCGTCTATCATCTGATATCTTCTTCTTCCTCTTATTTTTCTCTCACATGTTTCCAGTTTCTCTGGGGAGAGATAAATTCGGTACCTACCTATTGCTTTTCGCACACCACCCTCTCTTTTGCATCTTAAAGATCCCATGAGGCCCCAAGGTGGAGATGAGGAGAGTGGATTTGACTAATTAGCCCCTCCGGACTTCATCGAAATTCACCGCAAAGATTAAATATAAGTTCTATCAGAGTTTTTCACACGATCAGAGACCGGGAAATAAAGCCTCCCAAAGTAAATTAAATTTTCTCATGAAATTTCAGCCAGTGTATGGGACCGGTGCCCATCCACCATCGTGATGCACCTGGGGAGCTACGATAGGTGCGAAATCCGGTTACGCAAACCAGCTATAACGGCGGGGGGCTCATCGTGCTAATCTAACGATATCTTTATTCTGGTTGGATGATCGTCCACCTCTGCTTCGGCATGTGACCGTGAGGCCAGCAGCCGGCTGGTCGGTCTTGGCCCTTCGTGGGCTGTAGCGACACGTATTATTATTATTATTATTATTATTATTATTATTATTATTATTATTATTATTATTATTATTAAAATAAATTAAAACACTATTGTTTTGAAATGCTATTACTTTTAATTTCTCTAACTTGTTTTCTTCGCTGTCTGTCAGAGAACTCAAGAGAATTTATCTTCATTGCTTTCTTCTGGAGAAAAAGGCGATGAAATTCTGTGTAGAATATAACTATTATAGCGGACGGGGAAATGATTGTTGTCCGGTGCGCGGGAAATTTGTCGTTTTTAACCTCCTTTTCGTCCATCTTTAATACTTTCAAGGCTTAAGCTGAGTTCAAGTAAAAACATCATTATGAACACATTTTTTTGTTATATAATGAAAAATACAACAGAAAAGTGCCGGAACATCGTTACGGCGCTTTCCACCAGAAAAAAAGCACTGTGTCCTAGGATATTTCAGCCTAGATTTCCACAGATACAGATGTCCTCAAAGAAAACATGCAGGAAGAGAAATGGCTTTCTAATATTTCTGGATACTCGGGTTTCTCTTATGTTCCTTATGCCTAAGTGCCAAACTTTAAAAAATTAGGTCACTGGTGATGATTAACTTAGGTCCATAATATTTTATGTAATGAATTAACAAATAATTTTTGTAATTATTGCCCACATCTAACATCTTCCACACAAGTCAAATATTTAGGAATTATTATAGATCAGCATTTACGTTGGGATAAACAAATTGATTTAATGAGTACAAGTATAAGAAAGACAATTTATAAATTCATAATACTTCGAAATTTTATCACTAAGGAGGCATTGAGAACAATATGTTTAGCTTTAGTACAATCATTAATAGAATGTGGTATAATAAATTGGGGTGGAGTAGCATCCTCTGTACTTAATCCATTAATTTTATTACACAGAAGGTTAATACAAATTTGTCTAACCAAAGATATGGAGTAAGTAAGAAATTTAATTTATACAGATTTTAAACCATTAACTATTGAAGAAATTCATAAATATAGTTTACTAATTTACTACCACAGAAATCAAATAAAACATGAATCTAATCGACATGAATATCGTACTCGAAGACAAAAGTCTACTTTCCCATTAATTGAACATAAATGTTATACAAATGCAGCTCTTAAACATGGTGCTAGTTTCGGCCCAAGACTTTATAATAAAATTACGAAACATTGTCCAAATTGGAAATATTTTAAAATTTGAAGCTTTTAAAAAATAAATTTATAAAATTGTTCATGATATGTAATATTAACAAATATGTATATTTTTTTACGTTTTTTTTTTCAGTCGACTATATTCATGTTTTATTGAATATTACTGGCTTCTGTCTGATTGTCAATTTATATTAAATGTGTTTTCTCTCTTTTTCTTTTTATACTTTTTTTTTGCTATTGTGTGTTATTTATTGGCTTCAATTAAGTTATTTACTGTATTTAGTAAACTGTCCTTGTAAATTGTATCTTATATTATTGGCTAAGACCACACCGTACACGAGCCGGGATCTTACGGTAGTGGCTGGAAACATTTTTGTTTTGTAATGTTAATTCGTACTCATTAGCTAGCTAGTTAAATAAATTAAATAAATCAAATAAACACTTAAAACAATAGTAACATCATGTAGAATGTCTTATGAATACCAGTGCTTTTCGACTTAACACAGATGTCTTTACAAACCAAATTAGCCTTTGTTCTCCCACCCTCCTCCTTTCTCTTCAAATTCTGTGAAAAATATGCTTAATCATTGTCATTCTAAACACATGTTCTACAAATGAAACTCTTCTGTTTCTTCTTTATGACGTTAAGTCAGAATTGTTGTACAACTTCGGTCATTCTTCTTCGTTTTTATTTTCATTTTTCCATTTTATGTGTTTCCTCTTTAAGGGTGTTTCATACACATTAAGATTTTCACTACGCCCATTCATGCAAATATTTTGACGTGATACTCTGCAAACACAGAATGGGACTCAGAATAATATCATTATTGTCATCATCTTGTCTCCATCATATTATTATTTTATTATTATTATTACTAGCTGTACCCGTGCGCTCCCCTGCACTTATTAGAAATAAGTATAAAGTAATTACATAATTAAAATAGAACATTGGGTCCAGGGAACATTCGTGTTTGATAGAAGAATAAATAATAACTCCTATGTCATATATCGATTTTCAGATTTTTGCTCTATTAAATACTGTAACTTAAATAGTGATGTAGCAAATAATACAATCTGCTATATATAACTTAATTATATTTCTTTCGAAAATGTAAGAATTCAAGATCACCTATGCACTACTGCCATAGAATGAATAAATTTGCTTTTCTTCCTACTAAAAATTTAATATTTTGCACATAGAGTTACGAAACAACGACACTATAATCTGAGGCGGTGGTGGAAATGTATTATTATTTTAAAATTCTTGTATATCCTTAAATATCAGTCCTATCAAACTTTTGCCCGGAATAAAACTTATCGGAAATCATGTTTAAAGAAACTTGTGTTATGTAACATTTTTCACAAAAATCAATAATAAGCGAGATATTTCGGTTTATTTAATTCAGGCCCCCTTATAACCCCTTTTTAAATAAAGTATTTTGAATGCTATATAGTCTAAAATCTAAGTTACAACGAACTTAATTTATATTCCAATTTTCATCGAAATCCGTTCAGCCATTATCGCGTGAAAAGGTAACAAACATCCAGACAGACAGACAGACAGACAGACTTAAATATCAGTCCTATCAAAATTTTGCCTGGAATAAAACTTATCGGAAATCATGTTTAAAGAAACTTTTGTTATGTAACATTTTTCACAAAAATCAATAATAAGCGAGATATTTCGGTGCATTTAATTCAAGCCCCCCTATAACCCCCTTTTAAATAAAGTATTTTGAATGCCATATAGCCTAAAATCTAAGTTACAACGAACTTAATTTATGTTTCAATTTTCATCGAAATCCGTTCAGCCATTATCGCGTGAAAAGGTAACAAACATCCAGACAGACAGACAGACAGACAGACAGACAAAAATTTCAAAAAAGCGATTTTCGGTTTCAGGGTGGTTAATTATATATGTTAGGACCAATTATTTTTGGAAAATCGAAAATTACCAGAAAAATTTCGGCTACAGATTTATTATTATTATTATTATTATTATTATTATTATTATTATTATTATTATTATTATTATTATTATGTTTCTAGTAAGTTTGCAGGATCGGAATTCAGAACTAAATTAATTTATTTACTTCATTTTCATATGTTTTTTTGCTGTCATAAGCAAATTGTTACATTTATTTATTCTTAACAATATTGAATATAAGTGTTGTCTAGAAATAAAACAAAAAAAAACTTCTGATCGTATACAACTGACATATCATGCAGTTTAATAATTGTTGTTAACATGTACAATTAACCATCCTGAGGCCAAAAATCTCATTTTTGAAATTTCTGTTTGTATGTACTATGGCTGTCTGTCTGCCTGCATACGAGTATGTGTTACCTATTCACGCGATAATGGTTGAACCGATTTATATTAACATTGTAATATAAATTAAGCTTGTTCTAACTGGATTTTAGGCTACGTGGCATTCAAAATACTTTATTTAAATGGGGGGTCATAAGGGGCCTGAATTAAATAAATCGAATTATCTCGCTTATTATTGATTTATATGAAAAATATTATATAGGCCCTAACAAAAGTTTCCTTAACCCTAGCAGGTCCAACAGGGGGCACAAAGTGCCCACGCTTTGATTTTTTCTCTAATACCCGCAAATGTATAAACGAAGAAATCTGAAAAAAATAGATATTGTCAAGTCAAACATATCACATAATAATCTACATGAAATCTTTACTTATCTGCATCCTCTTAATTTGTATCAGGCATAATGTTCAAGGGGTGCATGAAGTGCCCTCCCTTGGTCCACCATGGTACTATGCTAAACAAGATTTTATAGTCAGGAATTGGTACTCTTGATAAGTTAGTACATGTCCCGCTCTTTTATTTCAAATTGTTCATTGTTGTAATGTAATATTTAGTTCCCGTTTATGTTGCTATTGCTGTGGGTAGACGTTTTGTATAGTATGAAGGTTTATAAAGAGCGAGCATGACAATGAGCGTACAGTGCAACAAGTATTTGTCAGATAAGGAAATTCAAGAAGATTTACATAATTCATGGGACCAAAATTTTATAGTTTCAGACGAGGATGTGAGTGAAGTGGAGGATAACATCGTTCAATATAATGACACGGCTCCAGTGAGTGAAAGTGAAGATGATATGAATGATTCTGTGGCGGATAATGATAATATAAATAACACGTCCGTAAGAGAGTATGTCGCCAAATCAGGTAGACGTTACTTATCTCAACCACCCCGAGGAAGACGACGCTCCACACAAAATATTATCAGAGAACGTCCGGGTTTACGACCCGAAGGAGATGTGACCAGCATTCTGGACTCTTTTTAAAAATTTTTCACCTCCGACATCATACGTATTATTGTGCAGTACACTAATAAAGAGGCTCAACGCAAAGGAATAAATGTAACTAATGAAACAGAAATTATGTCATTGATTGGAATTTTCATTCTTATGGCTGCCAATGATGACACAAAGCTCGACTATCATGATTTGTGGTCAGAAAGATTTGGTCGACCGGTATATCTTGCAACAATGAGTCGAAATAGGTTTCGAGAACTTGTGAAAGTTATAAGATTTGACGATAAGAATACCAGAGAGGATCGCAGGAAGGGAGATAAGTTTGCTCCACTTCGTGAAGTGTTTGAACTAATGAATGAAACATTTATGCAGTATTATTGTCCAGGAGAGAGCGTAGTGATTGATGAGATGTTGTCGTTATTTAGAGGACGGTGTCCGTTCAAGGTGTTTATGAAGGAAAAACCTGGCAAATATGGTGTTCTCATCAGAATATTAGCTGACTGCAAAGAAAGGTATGTCTTGCGCATGGAGGTGTATGCGGGCAAAACAGAAGACAGCACCCCAGAATCCAGGGGTCCTAAATCAATTGTGAAGAGGCTTGCGACGCCTCTAAAAGGGTCAGGTCGTAATATCACAACAGACAGATATTATACATCAGTTGAACTGGCTGAAGAACTGTACACTGACTATGGGCTTACACTTGTTGGTACAATGCAGACTAAACGCAAACATATTCCAGAGGAATTGAAAACGACAAAAAATCGGGAGGTTTACTCTAGCAAATTCGCTTTCACAGATCCCGATACAGGAAACCCACCTGTTACTTTGATTTCTTACGTCACCCGTGAAAAGCCCAAAAAGATCCTTGTATTACTGTCTACACAGCATAAAGACGCAACTGTAGAAAATGATGGAAAGAAGAGCAAATCGCATATAAATTTATTCTACAATGAAACCAAAGGCGGAGTCGACACAATTGACCAGATGGCCAGAAAATATTCAACAAAAAGGGGTACTAGAAGATGGCCTCTGTCGGTGTTTTTCACTCTTATAGATATAGCAGCAATCAATGGTTATTGTTTGTACTTGATGAATGATCCAAACTGGGAAAAGACAAGGACAAACAGACATCGCATCTATTTGCAAGAACTTGGACTCAAACTGATAGAGCGTAAAGTACAAGACCGGGCAAAAAATGCTAGTGGCTTGAAAAACAATGTAGTGGTTGCTATGGAAAACATCGTAAGCATAACAATCAAGCCACCAGTTGCAGACACTGGAGACAATATTGCTCAAGGAACTTCAAGTGCCATTGGTAAAAAGAGATGCTATATCTGCTGGCAAGTATCAAGCAAAGAAGAGAGAAAAAATAAACTTTCCAGGACTACAATTACATGCAGTAAGTGCCACAAAAGTGTATGCGGCCGTCACAACAAGAGAGTAGATATCTGTCAAAGATGTTAGGGTACTTGGTGTGAAGACTCAGACTGAAATTTTATTCCCAGGTGTATATAAAAAACTTTAATTTCAGGTGAAAATTTATTTTTTTGTGTTTTTTAATAACACTCATTTCTATTATTGTATTACTTATTGTATTTATTCGATAACATTTCATTGTATTGTTGGTTTAAATGTCATGAAAAATTATTCAAATGCAGATGAAAATGTATTATTTGTGTTCTTCAGAGTTAAGATCCATTGTATTATTTGTACAGTAATTATAATAGCATTTCATTGTATTGTTGGTTTAATAAACATCAAAAGACACCGATGTCCTATAAAAAATAATATATTCATTATTGTCAGTCAAAATAGAAGTTAAAATATTGTTTAAATACGTGGGCACTATTTTATGAGGATATAATTGTATGATGGGAATATATAAATGTTTATCAATATTAACATACAGAGATTATTTGTGTGTTTGTATGAAGTAATCTCAGAAACTACTTAATTGATTTGGATAATTTCTTCACTATTTGAAAGTATGATTTCTCTAGATGGACATAACGCTATATGCTATTACGGTAACATCAAGGACATATGAGAATATAATATATTGTAATAGTTGATATTCTGTCGCAATATTATATTACTTGATTATTTAAACTTCATTTGGTCCACATAAAATAGACTAATTTTATACACTTCAGTTTCTTTTTGTCTACAGAAGATAATAGTATTTTTAAGAGTTTTGTCGTAAAGGTGAGTATTTTCCCGGAATCAAAAACAACTCAAGTTATGGAGTAAAAATTAGTATTTTACCGTTGAGCTCATTGGAACTGAGTTAATTTATAAAATGTCGCGAAATAGTGTTCCTGCGCTCATAATTTACCCATATTCGTTTCCTGTGTTTCTTAAAATAATATTTATGTACCACATTCATTTTAATCTCAGAGAATTAACGAACAGCAAGAGTGTATTGATTTAGTATGCAATCATTGTACGTTAGCTTAGCATTCCATTGTTTTATAATCCAAATATTAACTATGCTCATTTGAATCGTGTTAAAATAGATAAAAGGAATAAACTATGCAATAAAAGCAGTGCAAAAAATGGAGTAATGAGCCAAGCGGATTATGATGCGCTGCTTAAAAGTTGTTCCTCTTGAGATTCAAGAGTCCCACAACCAATTAAAAACTTACTTATCGGAATACATTCGTTTTCAACACACTTTTTAAATAATATAAGACAGTACAACACTTTATTTCAAGTGGCATCGCTTGGTACAAAAGAAATAAATAAAGTCAATTCCATGCCATCATTTAAAGTTCAAGCATAGGGTTATCATTTAATTGGAAATCTTCTTCCAGCTGAAAGTAAGAGCCTTCAGTTCTTACATGTATATTTCATTCCAGACTCTGACCAATTGTATATTAGATATAATATAGTATCAATCTTAAAAATAGAATTGACTGAACAACTCCAGAAAGTATTGCATGATAATAACAGTTAAATTCATAGCTTTGAATACAACTTTCAAAATGATTCAGGAGCAAACGACTAAGAACATACAAAAAGCTGTTATTCATTAAGTAATTACAAAATTGTAATTAGATTTAAGTCAATATTTATTTCTAACTGTGCAACGAAGCGAACGGGTATGGCTAGTTTATAAATAATGATACTAAATTTAATTTTAATTTTACAATTACATTATAAAAATATTAAATTTATATTCAGGACAGGAATGGCAATTTCATACCTGCAACCACGCCTTCCACCTTCCACGCGTTTCTTTCACTCTGATCCATTATGCTACTATTAAATCATTTTACATTTGTACATTTCAAAAAGCCAAAGGCATAGTCAATTTCATTATGTTTCTCCTCATACATGTTCATTTTAAAATAATTTTCCTTTTATTAAAATTACAAGCAATAAACATTTCGGATAGCCGTGGTTCTAAGTAGTCGTATAGGCAATTTTTGACATTATTCGTACTAGTAGTTGATGTATGGGTTACACAGTTCCTGGAAAGCCTGCCGAGATGTTCGCTACTGGTGAGATATGAATTATACTTAACGCGGGAACCAGGGTCATGGGTTCAAGTCCTATTAAGACATGCACATTTACTAGTCGTCTATGTATAGTCCTGTATCACTTCAAGTGGAGCTTCGACGTCGTGCCGATGTAGCGAAAATTAATTTTTAGAAAGTATTCGTCTGATGTCAGATCAAGATGATATTTGAGATATGTCATCACTAAATTATCATTTTACATAAATTCTTATACAGAGATCAGTGATGATATTATCATTTTTTTTTTTTTTTTTTTTTTACATTTTACTTAACCATCAGATTAATTTTCCACAAACTTTATCATGTTACTATTCTCCTATATGTCATTTATATTAGGAAATAATAAAAAAGATGTAATGTATCAATGGTGTATGCTACTAGCTACAGATGAGAAGCAATTCATCTGAATTTATCTGCGCGATAAACGTTCTTACAGCATGATGTATCTCAAGATTTGTTACACTCTAATATTTTGTTTTCTATGTTTACTGATATTAAAAAGTATAAGAATCAAAATAAAATTATTCGACATTCTGTTATATTATTTTCAATACCAGCATGAGAGATCATTACATTGCCACAGAGTCTTCAGAGACATTTCTCCATTGAGCAGGGAACTTAGACCATTGAATAGTATTTAATTTCATCAGATCTCTATCGTTCAGAAAGAGCTTCATGTTCCTTGGTTAAATAAATTGACCTCTGTCCCAGTTTAAACCCATTAACATTGTATCCAGTAACAAGTATTCCAACCGTCGAAGAACGGAAATCATATCAGTAAAGTTCTGTGGAGGCACTTCCATTTCCTCTTGCGTCAGTTCCCCGTTTATCTGTGAAAATGTCAATGTGTATTGATCCGTGAAGATATACACTTTCTTACCTGGCAGTGTGATACAATTTTTTCTATCTTATAGATAATTAATAAGGGTTTCCAATCTGACTAACCGCTTGAATTGAAAATAATCCAAAGAGAGAAGGAATTATTCATCATTATCATCATCATCATTGAAAACTTCATAATATCATAGTTAAGTTAACCTGTTTGTTTTATAAAATCAACACTACCTGTATCTTTTGTCCGTCGCTCTCTCTGAAGAGAATTATTATTATTATTATTATTATTATTATTATTATTATTATTATTATATGCGCTAATGTGTTATGCATTAT
This sequence comes from Periplaneta americana, assembly GCF_040183065.1. NCBI lineage: Eukaryota > Metazoa > Arthropoda > Insecta > Blattodea > Blattidae > Periplaneta > Periplaneta americana. The sequence continues at coordinate 105,916,265 of NC_091120.1, read as the reverse complement.
ATAATACATATTATGTACATGGATATGTATGTTCGTGTATGTGCCTGTGGATACTTTTTAGCATATGTCTGCATTGATATACAGGATGATTGAAAAGGGCTTCATAACTTTGAAGGCTCACGAAGATTTATTGAGAAGACTTTCATTTTTGGTTTTAATGTGATTCGATAGCAGAGCACATCAATTTTACACATAAACATTCCATGTGGTTCTATGTCACTGCCATTGATCATAAGATAAATATCCCACCTGAAGTCAATTTCTTCCTAAACTCGATGCAGCATGTCCTGCTCCACTTCTACAACTGCAGTGTTGATTCGGTTTCTAAGCTCAGCGAGACTGGCAGGTAAAGGAGTACAAACACCCGGTCCTTAACGAACCCCCAATGGAAAAAATCAAGAGGTGTCACATCTTGGAACAGAACAAAGCTGTCACTTGTTCTATGACTGCATCAGCGACACAATGGCTTCCTGGACATTTGGTATGGCTGACAGAACAAGCAGTCATAACAAAAGTTCTGTGCCAAGAATAAATTTTTGGCCTGCTGGGAGGATCCTTGCCAAACTGAGTACGAAAATTACGTTGAAGTCTTGTCACAGATTTTGTTTCTTCAAATCAAAACACACAGCGTGCACGCTCTGCATCTTTGGAAGCAGCCATTTTGAAATCAACTCCGCTAGCGCCAGTGGCTATAGAATTCTATATTACAGAACTTAACCTTGGCGTGCTCTACTATCAAATTACATTGAAACCAGTTATGTGGGTCTTCTCAATAAATTTTCGTAAGCTTACGAATTTGTGAAATATTTTTTTGAATCACCCAGTATTATTTTATAACTGCGTATATGTAAGTAAAAAAATGTATCTACAGTATATGTAGAACTTAATATAATAATATGTGGGCCTGTTGTCTCTGTTATTTTCATTATTAAAATTCTAGTTTTATTCTTTATCATGAATTTCAAATATAATGCCGAGAATAGGGCCGCGATATTATGTTTTAAATGTAATCAGGAAATGCATAAAAATTCGGAATAATTATGCTGCAGGCGCTTATTATTAGTTCATTCTACAATTCTGGCTGGCGGTCTAACGGGTGACAGTACAGGTCTATACTTGCTCCCGATACCGAGATGTTACTGAGAGGATCTGCGTCGCAGATTTTATATACAAATTCGGCGGCGCCCTCATGCACGTTGGGACGGTGATGTCATTGGGCGTGGTCACGCAAATTACATTGGTTCATGGCCTGACTACTAATAACAGCAGTCGGCTGTGGCGTATAGTGTTGTTACAGTAATCGTTTGAAATTGAGTCATTTCTTGTTTCACTACGAATCCCGGAACGGGTGCCTATACTCGATGCTGGAAAGAGGTATTTTTCGTCAAAAATACATAACAAAATAAGAATATATTTTAAATCTTAAAGGTGGCTTTTATCTTGTGTATCGATTCAGTAAACATTAAAGATTTATTAAGGAAGAGAGATCCTATAAAGTTTTAAATTATACCCAGAATAAAAAAAAATATATTCACTTATATGAAACATCGGTGTAGTAGCCTACCTTTCTACGAGTAGCGATTTTGCTCAGAGAAGAATTACATATTATGTTTATTATAATATTTATTAAACGGGATTTTGTTATAAACACTATAAAAATTTGACATATACATTTTATTTCGTAAAATTGAAAAGTGGTTGTTGTGTCGGTAATGCTGTGTACTCTAAATAGAAAAAATAATGTGGAAATTATCCAAAATAAAATTTATTATAGTAGCAAAATAGTAATATGGAATATACATTAAAAAATTTGATTGTACTTATTGCCAAAAATGAACTTTTTACAGTAAATTTCTGAATTAACAGAAAATAAAAATTTTTAACATCTTTTCTATCCTTAACAGTTGTGATTACTACTAACACTCCCGGATCTAGAATTTTGTGTGTGGAGTTCCTTGTGTTTGAATCATTGGTAGGAACTAAAATCATAGTCCAAAGATAAATTATTTTAGTAGGGGTTCAATGGGGGTCAAAAATAGTGTTCCAGAATTATCTTTGAATATTAAACTGATATTTGCTTAATATACGCTGATGAACACTGAAGGTAGCCACCAAACGGCGTTTACAGTGTATTTAAATAGGCCTATGCAATTTTGGACTAAGGTGGTATTTGTGAAAGAAGCCTTAATTTTGATTTCTCAATATGTCTGCAAATATAATTGTGGATTATCTCTTTCCATATTTGGCTAGTTTGATAAACATTTTCTGTTATGTTGTTAATAGATTGTGTTGCGATCAATTTTGGACCTCTTATACAAAATTAAACTTATAGGAACATCTTACTAATCTACTAGTATTTTCTTGACTATTGTATCAAAACTGTCCCTGTGTATGGTGTGTGGTTCTCGAACAGCGCTTATGATAACGAACTTAGCATACCTGTATTCGAATTCCCGTGGAGAGGACTAGAGATTCCGTCCCATATTAATTGAATGTTGTTGTATGTATTTAAAGTGATATCTTAATTTTCAGCTGCATGTAACTTCGGATATTAAATTCGTTAAAGTTACAAAAACATATAATAATATTTCCATCAAGTAAGATTAATTTTTATAACCAGTAAGCATAGTAATATGATATTACGATGAACAAATTGCACAATGTTTTGTTCAGTTTTCAAATTTCATTAGGCCCTATTAATGAAATTTTATTACTTCACTATTATTTTATTTTCCACTATTTTATTCTAAAATGCTGACTTTTATTAGATTTCACTATCACTGTGAGGAGAGAGGCGACAGGATATTCTTTATAGCGCTATTATTAAAACAATTGAATGTATATTAGTTATGGTCACCAATTCAATATACAGAAATCGGCAGGAGTCAATACGAGTTAAATATAATATTTTTCATTTTATCTCGTAATTTTTGCATCGTTGTAAACCTGAGTGATCAGATTAAAAATTGTTTCCTCATAACGATATTCCAGCGAATTACACATATATATGTAGTTAATGTGTACAATAAATGAGTCACTTTTTATGCTTTTCAACGTGTGCTTCATTTTATCGCACTAGTGCGGTAAAATGTCACTTCATCGGACTAGAGTGGTAATGTTTTCTCATTACGACAATTTTATGAATATCATAAACTTTGTTACTACGTTCTCAATAACGTATTTAAAGGATGTATGAAAGTAGTTTCGGATTGCAGTGAAGTAAACAAATATGAATAATATGTAGTGATGGTCTTCCGTTACGTTCCTTAGTTCCTGCTGTTTTGAGATTCTGTATTATCTACCTTATTATTCCTTTGTCTGTTAGAGTCTCATTTAGAGACGTCCATAGCAATATAGTCGTTCTCTGTGCTATAATAATGACCAAGATAGAAATTGTTTGTTCCGAAGTTCGTGGGTTCAAATCCAGCCGGCTTTGATGGATTTTAAGGGCGATCAGAATCTCTAATATAACTTTACTGTAGATGAAGAAAACTTGAAAGGTACTAATTTAAAAGGGAACGATTCAGGTAATATTTACAAACCATTTCTTGCCCACGCCAATATTAAATTCTGGACATGTAGTAGGTATAACAGACTTAGCACGTCAGTTGTCCATTTATCCTTTCTAAAAAAATATATTCTTGTTCTTTCTTCAAAATTCACCTTCTGGGCTGGACTGGATATAAATTTGAATACCATTCCTATCAATTTAACCCATAGATTAGTGATGAGGAGATTCCTATACTACATGTAAGCAATGTGTAATAGTGAAATGGCATGCATATTTCATGCACGTGAAGCCGGTTCTGAGTCGAATCGCACAAGCGAGGATGAGTTGAGGTTGAGCGAGTAGTTCGAGGTTGCCAACAAAGTGAAGTACACCATATATATAAATAGAGTAAGAGATTTAATAGCTCAAGCAATGAAATTACTCATAGGCTAATGTAGGTATTTTTAATATCTCAACTCAATCTAAAAATGTCAAAACACTTCAGAAAGAACACAAATTAAATAAATGTTACTTTGAAAAATAAATTGAAATAAATCATTTATTCTTATAGGAGGACATTTATTTTTTTTTTTATTTCAGTAGGTTATTTTACGACGCTTTACCAACATCTTTGGTTATTTAGCGTCTGAATGAGATGAAGGTGATAATGCCGGTGAAATGAGTCCGGGGTCCAGCACCGAAATTTACTCAGCATTTGCTCATATTGGGTTGAGGGAAAACCCCGGAAAAACCCCAACCAGGTAACTTGCCCCGACCGTGAATCGAACCCGGGCCATCTGCTCTCGCGGCCAGACGCGTTAACCGTTACTCCACAGGTGTGGACAAGAACATTTATCTAACAATGCATAACATATTTATGTATGCTGTGGGATTAAATAAACATACTTCTAATCGCACGTATATTATTAGAAATGAAATCAAAATGACTTCAGAATCCACTCCTATGACTCTCGATACTGACTAAAGGTAAGCGTTCACTAAACCGTATCGCACTCCTCGGACGAATCGCACTCAACGGATATTTTAAGTGGAGTGCGTTCACTGTAACGGCTCCACCTCGTCGTCTCATCGTATTCCCTATCAGGTGTTTAAAACATATAACGTACGATATTGACATTGCTGAAAACAGAGGAGTTTCGAGGTTAGGTCTATTAATCATGAGGGTTAGCGAATAAGAATTTGTAATTGTTTCATGCTTCTTAATTGAAGAGGAAGAAACGAAAGAGATATTGTTACATATATATATATATATATATATATATATATATATATATATATATATATATATATATATATATGTGTGTAAGAAACGACTTGATTACTGTAATGGGAATGCCTCAAATTATATAATTCTTCGCAGTTTTCTACAAGCGAAATACGTTTTCCGTCTGCCATTTTGGCGCAACACTGAACATGGCACAACATAATATGAACAGTTGAGCAATTGAAATTGATTTATTAAAGAAGCCATGATCGCACGCATCGGAATAGTTGCTCATCCGAGAAACGTGGACTTGATTTACCGAGAGCCGATGCGTGCGATACGATGTACAGCAAAGATTCTCTTTTTCTGATCCGTGCGATTCGTCCGATCAGTGAACGCTTACCTTAATGTGGTATGTTTCAAAATGTTTCTCTAAATGTAATTTTCTAACAATAGTAATAACTTTTCTACAAACTGAAATTGTACTCCATTTTCTACCCCCGAAAATAAATAATCACTTTCACACAGGGGATTCAATTGAGACCTTGGGCATAATTCAATATCACTAGTGCTAGCCGTACCGTAACTGACTCACAAATGCTCTGTTGATATAGAACATTGATTGATTACATATTTGAGTTCGCTGTCTAAATGCTGTAATCGGTGTTTGTCAATCACTGACTTTAACGAGACAAGAAAGTAAAGAGTTCCTATTAAGTTAGGTAATTTTCAGGACAATTAACATGAGTGAAAACACTAAATGCACTAGGTGAAAATGTACATGAATGTTCATCACTGCTCTAATAAATAGAATGGTTTGAATGCATTAATCTAGCATGATATTTATAGACCTAATAATTTAATTAAAGAAATTTTCTTTATCATTTAAGCAGGGTTATTTATATATTAAGCAAATTGAAATCGCGGGTGCCTAAAACGTATGTAAGAAGTGCTTATTTTGCCTTCTTCATTAGTATAATAACCTATGGTATTTCTGTGTGGGGAAATAGTTCTAGTGTATCTAATGTTCTCCTTCTGCAAAAAAAGCCTTGCGTATTTTAACTAGTTCTGCTTATGATGCGCACTGTAAGCCACTATTCATAAATGAGGCTATTCTGACTGTTATTAATCTTTACATCTTCACTTCTTTGCTGAAGGTAAAGAAAAATTTAGCAAATTATTGTCATAAATTTGATCATCATAATTACAATACAAGATACAATTTTCAATTGACTGAATCTAATGTTAGACTGGAAAAAAACTAAAAAGCAATTTATGACCATGGCAGTATCTAGGTTTAATAGATTACATAAGTCTGCACATACTGTTAACTATAGGACATGTAAGAATGTTTTATAATGCTGGATGATTAATCATCCCTTTTATAGTATTAGTGAATACTTTGAGTCCTCCGTTAATAACTTATGTTTCTAATATAATTTTATTCACTCTATTTTATTATGACTATGTCCATAGTATTTGTATAATACTTATGACTTTAATAAAATCTAATGTAATCTAATCAAATCAAATCTAATCTAATCTAATCTAATCTAATCTAATCTAATCTAATCTAATCTAATCTAATCTGACTATTCAGAAATGAGATGAGGCTAGGGTGGAGTATTGGTGGAATGAATACGACAGAGATAACTAAAGTTTCCGGGAAAAATCTATTTCCATTCGTTATTTCACTCAAAACCTCACAAAATCTACCCAGCAACAAACCTGAACCCTTTTAGTAATGATCTAATTGAAGTGACTGAACTATGGTTCTTTCTCGGTTCGAAATTATGCTCAAGTTTACTCCACAGTTTTGTCACAAATGTATGAAATTATATTTCTTATTAAAATCTTTGGGTGAAATAGGGATTGAAACTTGAATGCAGTCGATGAAATAGTAGTGGTGGTACGCAGCGTAATATCGTTTCATTATAAGAGAGACATAATTTGTGTTCGCCTCTCGACTCCTCCAACATCAACGTGTGAACGAGTGTTCCTTTTTATTTCTACAGTAAATTTCGCTTCCTTATCGCTGGAAGTCACCATTTTGGTTCATTTCCATAATAGGCATTCTCTTTTTCTCTGCTTTCAACACGACTTATGACCGCACTTTGTGGGGGGGAAGGGTTGAGGCTCCTGGTTAGAACTGGAAATTTTCCTCTCCCGATATGTTTCTTAGAGAGAGGTGGGGTAGTATAGGGGAGTTGAATTTTTCAAATGTGTGATTGGCAGAATCAGCAGAAATTCTCCCCCGCATCAAACCTTTATGTTACGTCAGGCACAGAAATCGGCACAGTAGTTGGCCCGCCGCTGTAAAGTCTTGAGTCAGTGCATGAGGGCTTCAAGAAACATAAGGAAGAATGGAAAACAATGTTACAGTTACTCACAAAAACTTCCTTGTAATTTTTCTTAGTGAACTTACTACCTTGTGAATGCTAGCGGAAAATAATTCTACTGTAGTGCGTTCGGTGTTTAGTACCTATCATTGCGTATAGGCCTATAGGCCTCTTCTTAGAATACATCCCCCTTCTTTGTAATAAAAATTGAATACGTTATTTACGTATTTTCTAAACGTATATAAAATAACAGAATAAATGCATTTCATTTATTTGGTTGTCGGAAATACAAATGAACAATATTAAGTATATTCGTAACCAATATGAAGCGTTCATATTCGAAGCAATGCTTAGTTACAGTATCTAGGTATATCTCCGTTTTTTATATACGTTATAAATTACGTAAATAACCTATTTTAGTATATAACAATGAGAGAAAATATCCACTATACAGGGTGTTAAAAAGTATCCAATATTTAAGGAGGTGATAGTATGCATCAAAATAAGACAATAATGTCTAATCAACATGGGTCCTACAACACATACCTACTTTCTGAGATCTGAACACTTGTTCATAGGAGGTACTCAATGTTACGTCCATTCATGGCAATGCATTCCTCTGCCCTCGGCGTAAGGAATCACGAACTCTTTGAAATTTCTTGTAACACAGTAATAAGAAACTCCTGATAACGATCCCCAGTTAATCATTGTGGTAGCACGTATGGCTTTATTAATCTATCACCAAGAACGTCTGCCAATAATTGATTGAGAATCAGTGCTGATGCCTTGTTTCTTCAAATGCATTGGGATTTTCATCATCCCACACATGCTGATTACGAAAATTCACAACACCATCTCTGCTGAACCCCGGTCATATCCGCAACCAGACTTTTGTTTTCAGTATTCCTTGCGACGTATCAGTATTCCATGCCAAGGGTGTCAACTACGGTATGATTATCTGGTAGCCTGCTGTATTGTAGGGCAGAGAAATGCATTGCCATGAATGGACGTCACATTGAGCACCTCCTATGAATAAGTGTTCAGATCTCAGAAAGTATGTGTCGTAGGACCAATGTTTATTAGACTTTTTCATATTTTGATGCGTATTATCAGCTCCTAAAATATTGGATACTTTTTTTAACATCCTGTATACCCAATAGTATTTTCTAAACTCCGAACGCTCTTTACAGAGTGGTAGGGACCGATGCACCAAAATTTAAGAGGTGATTCTACAGGTTAAGTATAACAAAACTTTTACTAAACTTTTCTTCGATGAAGCACCATTAAGCAGGAAAAAAATAGTCTTTTCCCAATGTTTGCGGCGCTCTATCGCGCTTACGGCGCGAGAGAAATGGCTGATTGCTGTACAAACAGATAGGTAAACATAATCTGTATAGATGTTAACCTATTTTTTTTTTTTTTGTAAATCAAACCTTTTAGCGATGAATTTAAAATTTACTAATTTCGAAAATCGTTAAAATAAATATTGCAACGCAATGTCGCGTACCTGTAAAAGTACAGCAGGGGGGGAACGTGTGCTTGAACGAAATCACTCTAAATAAGTACTGAGAAGTCAGCAAGTTTTCTACGACGTTGTCGATCATGTGTCACTGCCAATACAGGACATTTTGAGCATCTCTTGTAATTGGTGTAATGTTTTCGAGAAAGTTTTTATTTGTTTTTCCTTTTGTCTCTCATTTGGTCTAGATATAGAACATTAACTTTGATTTCCAGTTTCCACATTTTGTTTCCAATTTGGTACCGGTACATCATTTAAGCATGAAACATTTAGGTTAATTTAACCTTTTCCAGTCAAAAACTGAATGTAAATAATATCGTGTACTGTAATGATTTATTTTCAGAAGTGTTCATTTAATGTAAGACAAATCATGTTAGTAAAAATTATTACAATTTATTTCTGATATCACAAGATCCGTAGTTTCGTTTAAAATTTCGATCACTAAGCCATGAGTGTAGGTATTACCTCATTCTCTTCCTATCCTAAAGAGAGAGGGAGACAAATACTAGGAGTTGCTTTTGTTTACATCTACGTCTATTACGGGTCTACGTAGTCTAGAACTATTCACTCTATCCTGTTACAGTGCAGGCCGTACTTGCTAGAGTTATCGCAGTAGCCGTGATGTTGCCAAATGTTTCATAGGAATATAATGATTTCCTCGAAAAGAATGTTAGAAAAAACTTATTTCGATTTTTCAGATGTTTCCTCAAGATCTATTACCAGTTTCTTTTTTTTTTCAGGGGTTACTTTGCACTCTGTAGTGTGTGAGTAGGGAAACGGGACCGACGATTGGCGTGTATTCTTAGTACAGGTTATTGATAATAACTATAGGGTAACCTTTCTCATTAATAAAACAAGAGAAGTAAATAAATATACAAAAGTAATATAGAGGGTGAAATGCGCGAAGTTATTAAATAATAACAACTATTGACCAATTGACTGTGTGTCTTGAATCCGAATAATGAACAAACTTATACATGGCGATGACATTGAACTAGAGGGAGATAACGAACTGGTTAAGAATGGGGTAGAAACTTTCTTTTGTATTTTATCTGGATATCACATATCACACTAAATCTAATTCCAACGAGATTAACTTCATGATAATATCCAGGTTTCTTACCACCATTAGGAGTCCCATGACTTGACGTCTGTGTTTGAACCATGCGGAATGAAAATAGGTAATAAGTTACCTTTATCAGTTTATCAAACAGTCGGTAGTCAATCAAAACTTTCATTAATACGATCTTATTATCTTCATAGTTTGAATTCACTTTTCTATTTTATATATTATGTATGAAATAACTCCAGAATCAATATTATGTATCACCCCAATTTTATTTTATTCATGTAGATAATATTCTTTCACCAGTTCCAAATACAACATACACTATTTTATAATCCTATATTGCATTGCGAAAGTTTCAATTTTATGTCAGTGTACATTTTTTGATTATAATTATGTTAATTGAATATGAACGTTGTAACGCTGATAGTGACCAAGTAGAAGAGAATGTAAATTCATGTGATGCCCAGCACCCTACACCTGACTCCAAAGAAATAAAGACTGTAGTAAAATATGGATTATTTAAAGCTTTTAACTCTAAAATCTTAATGAGTTTCAAACAGGAGTTAGTGTTTTTATCTTTCTAAATAATAATAATAATAATAATAATAATAATAATAATAATAATAATAATAATAATAATAATAATAATAATAATAATAATAATGGTTTTATTTAACTTAGCAGAATTAAGGCCATAGGTCCTTCTCTAGCACTCAACCAGGAGTAAAACTACTATACAAAGAACATTACAAATATCGGTACACCAAATGTAGTATATAAAATACTGTTGTTATTTATGCTGGTCTTCATGATGATGATGATGATGATGATGACCTTGATTTCACTTTTTGTTAATTCAATCTACATAGGAGCCGGGTAAAGAGGAAGAACCAGGAAGAACAGCGAAATTAATCGGGTTAAAATGTAGCTCAGATCACAGAATTTAAGTAAGTATTCTCATCAACATGACGTTCTCTATCGATGCTCCTAAAAGCTTGTTAAAACTTTACTATTACTGATAAAATTTGTATTACACAGTGAGCTCTATGTTTCATTGACTAACAATGAAGTTCACACACCATGCTGTGTCATACTATTTCGTTTATCGAAATAGTAACACAGATAATGTAACATGGAGTGTCCTCGTAGAATGAAGTTTGTAAGAGTAACAGAGATTGAAGAATTAGCCAGTTCTCTAGGATTGATTGTCATAGAGACCTTAATTTCACTCAACGCCCTTTATATAAAATGTATGTATAATTTACTTTGTTTTCCATAACAGATTTAATATATAAAAATAATATGTAATTGTAACCTCTTTAACAAGATAATTAAATAAATGCTATTATTTATTAAGTGTAACATTCGTGTAGCTAAAACAGTCACACATCTCACAGTTACTGTATTGTAAATTAAGTAAAATAAATTGAATAAATTTCTTCTTGGAGATTTATATATCTGTGACTAATTTTTATCCGAAAGATAAAAATTGTATTCTATACAATGTTTTCTTATTATTATTATGTGGGGACTTGAATGTTAAATGGCAGAGCAGCTTACATTAATTTGTACCTCCATGTTTTTCATGCATTCGCTTCTTAATGCCATAAGAATTGTCTTCTGACACTTAAAAATCAAACTGTGTTAATATTCTTGTATAACTATATCTTGTTTGTTCTATTTATTCCTTCTTTTCATTATTTTCTTGGTTTCCCATTTTACGCCAATTGATCATATTTTTTTATAATAATCTGGTGATCTGAAAGTTATTTATGAATATATGTACCTTGCTTTAATTATCTTGTTTTGTTGAATATAGTAGATAATTTTATTTTGAGGTCAATATTTTTTTTTTCAAATAAGAACTTTAAACTTTAAAATTATTCTTGATGTTTGGTTTTTATTTCTAAAAGTCCATTTCAACTCTAATGAATAAAATTGTAATGAATTTGTTCCTATTATTGTCAAATTACAAAACTTTCCATTTTATAATTTTCACTGTTTATTATAACACTAATTTTTTCTTTAATTCATATTCTTGCTATTTAACGGTAATATTTAAACGACCATAATAAAAGTAACGACAAAAAAGGAAGATAACCGGTAGTCAAATAGTGTAATTGATTATAAACTGTTAAAGCAAACTGCATGTTTAACCCAGTCGCCTCGTTTGACGAGTTGTCGGTCGTGCGAGGTTTACTACATTATTATTTTTAGTAAGACATCTTAATCAGCCCCTAATAAATTCACTAGCAAAATTCTTTCAGATAGGGAATCATTTTAGTTAAGACCAGTCTCTTGTCTTCAGATAGTCTTGTTACAACCTGAAGAGGTTTTCGCTGCTCTTATCGAAGATCAGTCGGTTTCACTTTCTTCTTTAAGATATGGATTACCGGTACCTTGAATTCTTCAATATCATTCAAAGCTGACCGAATTTAGAGTACCCCTAGTCGTTCATAAGTTTATCTCATTCACTGTGCTTCCGAAATATGCACTTATTGGTGTTAATGTACTTTTCAGCTGCTGATTTAAAAAATCTGTGTCTTGCATAAGCGTCAGTATGAAAGATGTGTGTGGCTTCAACGATAAGGCGAACTAAATCAGTTGCGACTTCACACACAGTTAGACTCTTCCGTCTCTCAATCTGAGAAAAATTACGATAGCTCGCAAAACATAAAAGAAAAAAGTACTGGAGAAAGTAACTCATTATTCATTTATTAACGAATAAGGAATTTAAGTAAAAAATATAAAATACTTATTAAGTTAAACAATTATATCTAAATCGTTCAACGTGACTACAAATTAAAACAATATAATATTGTTTTTAATATGATTTTTTTTCGGTAGACAAAAAATATAGGACTTTAAATTAAGTTACACTTACTATTGGTTATTAATGGAGAAAAATTCACTCCGGCACCGGGTATCGAACCCTGCACACCCAGTTCTACGCACTGGGCGCTCTAACCGCTGAGCTACTTCGAGACTCAATCCAGAGCACCAGATCGAATCTTTCTTCTTTGGTATTTCCCATAATGGCCTTACTCCATGTTCGACATATATATTGACACATATATTAAGACAACAGTCAATATAGGCCGCGCCACAGTTTTTGGCATGTGAAATAAGTCATGGGAAGCTTAAGTGCGAGTGTCTTATATTTGTAGCAGAGTATGGGCGATGAAGCTGACAATTGTGATTGGCAGATTGTTGATGTGACGTGTTTTTAGGAGGAGGTACCGTTCTCAGCTGCAGTTACAACAGAAACTCACTGACTGGACACTGTACTCAAGGACACACCGCAGAAACCGCTAGCGTAGGGAAACTTAGTGCGAGTATCTTACTGTTGCCACAGTCTGTGCAGTAAGACTGGCAACTGTGGTTGGCAGATTGCTGACGAGAAGTGACGTGTATAGGAGGTGGTACCATTCTTGGCTACACTACCAACAAGATGCACGCAGACTGTGCATTGTATTCAAGTACATGCGCCAGGAACGCTGGTGTCAGAAATACACAAGGAGCGCAAAATTTTTGAGTGACTTAGTGGCCGGGACTCCACAGTATATATAAACTGTTGGGTGAATGATCTACCTAAAGATTAATTTAATTTTTTGGTCCTACAGAATATTTGTTATGGTTACATTGGTTATTATTGGGGAACTGGGGTCCAGGTTCGATCTCTGGCGCCGCACAGTGTGTAATTTAGCGAGTCTAGCCGGCCAAAAATCATTTCTCGAAAACTAATCGCTCAATTTTCATAAAATTTAGTATGTACCTTCAATTATTGAAGTGGATAAGTTTTTAATAATGAAAATGAAAATAGCAACTATTTTTACTGAAAATAAAAATAGTAATTTTGTAAAAAAAAAAAAATTCGATTCGAGTCAAAAAAATAAATTAATGTTCACAATGTGGAATTAATGTTCATAATGTGGAATACACTTAAAATTGAAAGCGTAAGGCGAAGGAATATTGCTACATATCTTACTTGTTCGGACGTCAGATGCATCCCCATCAGAATCTGTATCCTCACTGCTAGTCTCTCCTTTGACAGACCGACTAATGGAGGCTCGGAGACAACTGCAGCACTACTATTGAAATCGCCCGCAATTTCCTCTTCTTAATTTCTTTAAGCTGGTGATGTAAGGGTCGAAAGAAATAAGTAGCCTGAATAAAACATCGGTATTTGTGTCTTTCTTCATGTTTTCCTTGCGAAGACTTCTCTGAAAAGTCTAATATGGTATTTGTTCCTCGTTTCCTTGGCTTCCTCAGATAGTTTGCCAGTAAGTATAATAGTGTCCTGTGACCTTCTGTCCATGAGCCAAGAGTTTGTGAAGGATTTCAGGCATATAATACTATTTGTGCAAGCATAAATATAATTCCCTTGTCTCCCTTGCATACATGTCAAGTGCCCGTTCATCAGTATTGCAAAACCGTATGAAAAAGGTTTCTGATATATTATGTGTAAACGACTTATTAGATTTCTATCTATTCCCGTAATATATGCGAAAGTGGAAACCTCCCTGAAAAATATTATTGTGGTATTTGCATCGTTTTTGTTGCGACTGCTTTGTTTTATCATGTCAACATGCCTATCTTCAATGTTTCGCAATAAGTAAAACGATGGATCTAAATTAACTGTTACAAGATTTTGTATTTCTCTTAATTCTTTATATTGATTTGAGGTCAACTGTAGATCAGTAATCAAAGCGAGATCCTTATTAGGTGACAATTGTTGGTCGTTCCTGCAAAATCAATTTTTACGATTTTTTTTTCCATTTTGTCGCATGTTGAAGTAATGCAAGTGAAAGCTCTCCTACAATATTCGCCGCATCTCTTTTCCTAGAAGTTCTGAAATTCATATGGGTAACAGAAAGCTTTTATTCTGGCGATCTTTCTTTAAAATGTGGACTAGCATTTTTTTCCGTTTTGATCTTTCGCTAAGTCTCCGAAAAGTTTACGTGGACGTCTCGAATGCTTGTACTGGCAGAATCAAATTTGAATTGTTTTGTAGTATATGGCAAAGTATTATATATTTTATTTTCAGACTTTGCATCTTGGTTTAAATATAGCGCATTATATTTTATGACATTTATCTCATTTCTGCTGTATTTTCCCCACCGTAATCGAATTTTCGAGCATAGAAATTTAATTCATTTTTTATTGACTGTAAAATGCCTTCAGAGTAATCTTTGATACCAAAATGTTCAATTATATTTGAGAATTTCACTTTTCTCTCGCTCTTGTTCCACATATGGAAAACAGCTCTCCGGATTACGGAGCGCATGGTGTCTGAAAATAATTAATAGCTACTCTGTCTGCACCTGTTTGCAGAAAAAAATCACGTCGTCGTATTCAGAAACGTATAATGAATATCTCTACAACATTTTATCGAGGTGATAGAGGGCTACACCTTTTAAAAGTCAACTCGAAATATATAATAGGGTAAAACTCAAACTCTTTGCACATGTTTATCTAGACACTTATTCTAGACAATAAGATATTAATTTTTGTCACGAGAATTAGCTTATATGTAAGTACATACCTTCTTATAATATATCCACACTCTGTATTAGAAAAAATACTGTATTAACTTTACCACTTTGCACCATCCAAACACATACTTCGCGCCCTCCTCTGCAGCGTAAATGATCTTATCGGAGACATGCAACTTTCGCTCTATTGTGAGGGTCCCCTAACAGATGTAAGCATCTGTCTACACTTGGATAGTATAGTTTGGAGTGTTATAAACACGTCTATATAAGAATTTAGCATTAAAGATAGGGTGTGAAAATTGATTTTTGGCCGGCTAGATGCTTGAAATTACACACTGTGCGCCGGAGGGAATTTTTCTCCATAAATAACCAATGGCAACCATAACAGATATTCTGTAGGATAAAAAAAATTAATCTTTACTTAAGTTACAATCACAAATCTCCCCTTCCGCCAAGTTACGTAAAAATACTTAATAAGATAATCTTTCTTTTCATTCACTTCGTAGTTTCTTTCTCTCTTCCTCAGTTTTTCACTCTTTCCCCTTCCATTTCACAGCATTAAGTTTTATGAAATTTTAATAACTTGAATCGCAAGTACACAATAGCCTATAGCCACTTGATCTGACAAGCCCTTCGTATTAATTCGTGAGAAATACGTTAGAATTTATGTTTGGCGCTTGTCTCATTATTTGACCATCAATACTGGTGAATGACTCGCTCAATAACTTACGGATTTTTGCCTTTGTCCTGCGCTTGCTTACTTACTTACAAATGGCTTTTAAGGAACCCGCAGGTTCATTGCCGCCCTCACATAAGCCCGCCATCGGTCCATATCCTGTGCAAGATTAATCCATCTATCATCATATCCCACCTCCCTCAAATCCATTTTAATATTATCTTCCCATCTACGTCTCGGCCTTCCAATGGTCTTTTTCCTCCGACATCCCAACTAACACTCTATATGCATTTCTGGATTCACCAATACATGCTACATACCCTGCCCATCTCAAACATCTGGGTTTAATGTTCAGGTGAAGAATACAATGCATGCAGTTCTGCGTTGTGTAATTCTCCATTCTCCTGTAACTTCATCCATCTTAGCCCCAAATATTTTCCTAAGAATCTTATTCTCAAACACCCTTAATCTCTGTTCCTCTCTCAAAGTGAGAGTCCAAGTTTTACAACCATACAGAACAATCGGTAATATAACTGATTTATAAATTCTAACTTTCACATTTTTGATAGCAGACTAGATGAAAAAACTTCTCAACCGAATAATAACACGCATTTTCCATATTTATTCTGCGTTTAATTTCCTCCCAAGTGCCATTTATATTTGTTACTGTTACTCCAAGATATTTGAATTTTTCCACCTCTTCGAAGGATAAATTTCCAATTTTTATATTTCCATTTCGTACAATATTTTCATCACGAGACGTAATCATATACTTTGCTTTTCGGTATTGACTTCCAAACGTAACCCTTTATTTGCTTAAATTAAAATTTCTGTGTTTTCTCTAATCGTTTGTGGATTTTGTCCTAACATATTCACGTCATCCTCTGTTCTGCGCTTAGATCAGAAAATATCTTATTGGCGATGCTGTTTATAACATTGTTACACAACTCAAATTTCAACTTTTTGGCGCTTGACACGTTATTTATTTACATGTCACAATTAATTTAAAACAATATTACGACATCTTACCAAAAATATAATGGTTATTTTTCCGTAAATCTTTAGGAAATGGAAATGAGAATATCTTTGACCAGTACTTCAACTTCATTTGATATATCTTACTATTTGGCATGTGACTATCTGAGAAGCTTATAAAAGCCAATCCACGTTAGAATTGTGATTATATAGGGATTTATATGTAACATTGTTACCCAGTTCTTCCTTTCAAGTATTTTATGTCTGATGTCAAATCTATTCAACATATATCATGTAAAAATAAATACACATTTAGGCCTATTCCATCGAAGTAGCAGTAACTAATGAGTGTGGTATCCTCGAGACATGATATTATATTCCAATAATGTCTCGTTTAATTTTGTGATCACAGTAATTTACATATGCGGATCAATGTGAAAATACAAAATATTGTAGAGGTGGAAGGTAAAACACTGTATTCACGTTCTTCTATTGATCCAAAGGAAAGTAATGAGAAGAAATTCAATTTGATTTAATATACTAATATTTCCTATACATGAATAAGCCTAAAAAAGACAACCAATATTTTCACAAATTTTTAATACATTGTGATTACATTATCGAAAACTAAAGTCTGCCACTGTACTAGAACGCGTATGTTATTGGAAGAATCACACTGTATAAGAATTAATTACAGTACAGAAACTAGGTAACTCGCAAATGTTGTTTATTGAACTACAAAAGCTAAAGTAAAGCGCACATTTTATGACTTTTGCTTTATGTAATAACATTAAATGTTTATTTGTCTCTAGACGAGCTCATAATAAATTATTCTCTACAAAACCAATAACGTACATTGTGAGATGTGTCATTAAATATAAATGTTTTGTAATTCATTATACCAAGCAAAGTTGTGAACTCAGGTCATTTATGCTCCAAATAGCTTTGACTATATCATATATCCTACTATATATGATTCATATTCAAATACTCTGTCATCACAAAGAGGTCGAAGTAAAATATATCTCTTATTAAATTATGTTTAAGAAATAATTCGCTATTTAACTTCATTGTAAAATAATTTAATATTTGCAACAAACGCATCGAAAAACTTACAAATATTCCACCTGCTACAAAAGCCTCTAATCAAATTCATAGACCTTGACTGAAGTTATTCTATAGTGAGCTCAAAATTAAAAGTGACCACTTGCTGAAATCTTGAATATATTTGGAAGAATGTGAATTCATTTATGGGTATATTAATGTATGACCTGTAATTAATATACATGAATTACAGGATATGCAGTGTAAAATAAGACTAGTAAATTTAAACATGAATTCATTTCATTTCTTCCTAACCAACAATTTTTAATCTGTGAAATGTTACATTTAAACATTAAATTAATTGTGAAATTCCAGAGAAAACTTCAGAATTCCACTTCTTTGTTGATATGTTTAATTGCAAAATCAGTGTAATTTCTCCTAGTACAATAATAAAATATGTTACTATTTTATTAATTTATAATTTGTTGCAATATGTAATAATAATAATAATAATAATAATAATAATAATAATAATAATAATAATAATTTATTTCCAAAAAAATGTTTGCCCAGGCTTCCTAGGTTGCCAAAAATGCAGAAAAAGTTTGCTCGTACAAGAATAATAAATGATTTCAGTAGGTAGATGAGTCAACATGTTTTTCTAAGCAGCACTTATTAAGCTTGGTGCTTTATTATTCTTCAAAGAGGAATTCTTTGAGAGTGTGGAAAAATTTATGGCAAAAATTCGACAGCTGAGGGTGGAATTGTCCGAGGGGGAAAGGGCCGAGGAAATAAAGGGAAGTGTTATTTATTAGTAGTGTTGCAGTAGGTAGTATTAACACTGAAAGCAAATAAGATAATTAGGGGATGATCTTCTTTTCTATTTATTGTTTTTTTTCTTTCCATTTGTTTTTATTGTGTATATTTTTATGTCTTACATTTATATTTATTATTAGGATTGTTTATTGCAATTTTGATAAGATATTGAATTTAATTGTTTATGTACATATATTTCACCGTTTTTTTCATATCTTATATTTATTTAATTTTAATTTTTTTTTTGTGAAAACTCGTATGAAATTGGATTAGTTATAATTTTGATAATGATAATTACGGTAATGATAATTAATGATAACAATATTAATTATCATTATTATTGTTTTATTATTTTTTATTACTAGTAGTAGTTTTTTCTTTTTTTCTTTGAAGATTTAAACTGTGCATAGTTACAGCACGAATGGTCGTACAGGCTTGTGCGAAGGATCTTGTGTACATATGTTTGTATTTATTATGAATAAATAAATGCACTTCATGCATTCACTTATTAAGCTGAGATAAATTTGTGTTCTCAATTATCTTCTTCAACTCTTAGTCTTACGATGATAAAATCTGAAGCATTATTTTTAGTACATGCTTTATACAGTATTTTCTGAACTAGGCCTACCTCTCTTTCTCCTTCCAATAGATTTTCTTGCACTTTCAAATACCTCTAGAACTGCTTTCTTCGACGTGCTATTCAAATTTCCATTGTAAATTTGATCCATTCTATGACGTTCCATAGACGTAATTTCTTTAATCACCAATAACTTCAGTTTTTCTCTGTTTCATCTGTAAGCTTAAAAATTACATTGTTTTTATTGATCCAAGCAATTTGAACCTATTGAATAATTTTAAGAACTTCAAATGGCCTGATTTTAATTAATATTTGTCCCCATTATTTAATATACATATTATGTTACAATGAAATAAATGCTCTGTATTTTTTCTTATGTTATATATTCCCATTTTCGTTACAATTTTCAGGTATTTATCAAAGTTTCTCTTTATTATGCTATTCGTTCTGTTATATCTTTGCAGTTTGTATTTCCTATCCTTTTAATTTCAGAGATTATGTATTGTGCAGCTTGCTCAATAAAGTTGCTGCCTCTATTTTCACTTGTACTATTCTCTTTTATGTGTACGAGTGTTTTACTAGCTACACACAGCATAGCGGGGTTTGTAGAATTGGTTTGTAGATCTTTCTTATCCCAACACTCTTCAATTTGAAAATAAAACGAATGCCATTAATCACGGGTGTAAAGCTAGTGTTGGTGGCACTTTCTTCCCTTATTTCTACCCCTGCTGGAGACCTCTTGTGAAGGGAAGGCAGTTTACTGCGAAGTTATTCGCCGCCTTATCGGAACCTGAGCGAATGTTTTCTTTCTCTGTCCGTACGCCTGCAACCTCCGCGGGTACTCCGCCTCCAGCTGGAGTCCATTATCATGATTATTAGCCTTCATTTTATATTTTTGTTATTATATACGGAAGTTCCATTTATCTACCTCGTACCACAATATTACGTAAAGGATTCTTCTCCGTTTCTAATTCCGGGGAAAAAACCTTCAACGCTATCATCAAGCGGTTGGATGTACTTAACAATAGCTTTTTGTAGCAATGCCTCTTTTTTGTACTTCCTTTCAGAGATCCCGTTTTAGTTAAAAGCTTAACTTCTTTTGTTACGTGACATGATAAAAATCTGTAACATTCTTTTCCCAGAATCCAGTTTTAAAAGAATGTTATAACGAGCAATTCAGAAATAAAAGATGATTGAATGATTTTCCTTGATTGAATGCGTAAAGTCTAAATCGACGTTATCGACAAAGAAACACAACTGAGTAAAAATAAAATATATCCCCAGTAATACCAAAGCAATTTGCAATAAATGCAAATTAATTCAGAATGTGAGCGATTGCATGTTCATTTTTAATAGACCTACTTGTGTAGGAAGGCATATAATTTACCTTCTATGAGACCTACTATAATTAGCTGAATATTTATTTCTCAAATAGCAATCATTGTTACAGCAACAAGACCTTTACATTGTTATCCTAAAAAGGAAGAGAAATAACGCGTATAGACCTACACGACAATAAATTTCATTTCTAAATCCACTTGATAACTAGACAATAAAATTATTAAAAATACAAATCATAGAAATGAAACACAGTGCGTCTAAGCCATCTAGATCGGGATATTGGTCGGTTGCTTATCAGATAGGTTCACACCCGTCTGCCGTTAGAAGGAGATGCACGCGTTCGACAGTGACATTCTTCGTTTGGCTTTGATTCAGTGCAGGTCGTTCGTTCTGTATTCTTTTTTGTGCGGCGCAGGAAAACATATTCAAACGTAATTATTCTGATAGGCCAGTACTCTTTATATTATTTACAATATTAAGGTTATTTGATATACTCAATGAAATGGATTCTTTAAATTACAGAAAAGACAAAAGCGATATGTTCTTACGGGGGGAGGGGAGGAAGGGAGATCAATGAAATTGAAGATACGGCCGTGGAGAGTAGTCCCTGCAATTCTCTGAAGTATTTAGAGCAGGAGACAGGAATCTGTAAAGTATGTGGAGGAGTGGCAACAAAATGATTTAGGTAAACTAAAACCTTGTATAATTCCAGTATTTCATGAACTACAGCGTCAAGAATACAATCGTAGGCTAACTTTTGTAAATTGGTATTATAAAAAGTAAATATTGAAGAAATATATCTCAAGCGTTAAAAAAGAGTTTATAAAATGAATCCCTATACGGTATGTGAACTGAAAAAATATAAACATAAAGCAATTGGGCTCACTGAAATACAAGAACTGTTGGGTATGAATGAAAATTCATTGAGAAGGTATGAAAGATGTATAAGAGAAAATAGATTAAATAAAGCATCTTCTTAGAACAGGATGAGTACCGAATATTTCTATCTTATGTTTAGCCAAGTTTAAATGTAGTTAACTCCCTATTTATAGACCCATAATATCTAAATTGTTTGCCTCCAGCGCAGCTCGGGCGATAGCGCAATCCCCTGCCTATCCGAGGCTGCGCTCGGGCGTGACCTAAGTACCTGCTTGGACTGATTACCTAGTTTGATTTTTCAGAGCTTTTCTTCAACTCCAAGGCGCATGTCAGGTAATCAGACAACTAATCCTTGACCTTAACTCGCTATGCCCAATTCCATCGACGCTAAATAACCTAGTAGTTGATGCAGCGTCGTTATATGATCGAGTTGAAACACACACACATATATTTCACACACACACACACACACACATATATATATATATATATATATATATATATATATATATATATATATATATATATATATATATATATATATATATTTCGAATATGGTCCACAAATTGATTATTCGCAGTTGTTACATATCTCATTTCTATCTCTGACAATGGTCGTTGATGAGATTTTCTAATTAATCATATCTCGACTTCATATCCTAATACAGTCAACTCTGGATATAATGAACATTCGGCTATAGTGAACCTAAATGGTTGACCCCGACCCGCATACATTAAAAAGTACGTTAATATTTCCGTTTATAGTGAACCCTCGCTTTGGTTGTAGTGAATCTAAAACTAAAACTTTCCCAAGAAAATGTAATTTTAAAATGGCCAAAATGGTAATTTAGGAAACCCTTTGTCCTATAAACTTCCAAGAATATATTCAGAACAATATCTCAAACCTTTTACTCCTTAAGTACATTGAAAGATTTGTTAAGCTTCCTGGACAGCTTGAAACATGTTAAAGAGAATAGTGTACCCAGTGAGGGATAAAGGAAGGTTTAGTTTTGACTCTTTTAAAAGAGGTTATTAGAAGAATAGGAAGGAAAAGTGTTTTCTTTTGTAAAAGGGAGTAGAGTGATGACCAAAGGGTAAATACAAGAAGGATTACAGTATAATGGTCCTCAATCCTTCCTCCCGCATCTTTGTAAAAGTGAACCCGGGGAAATTCCAAGGCCGAGTACACAGTAGCATACCTCTAGTGGAAAGGGTGCGAAATCGGTGAGTGCCTACTACCTACATGACCAGATTAGATTCAAGTTTCAAACTATGAACATCAGGATGTTAAAACGTAAAGTGTTTAAGTTGGAAGATAAAGAGAACATTAGTATGCCTACTGATATTTAACGTGGTCTGATTGAAACGGGCATTATATAACGGGTATGTATAGCAACGTCAGTAGTATAAAAACAGACACTTCGGTTTTAGTGAACCTCGGATATAGTGAACGAAATATGCTGGTCCGCAGAGGTTCACTATAACCGAAATTGACTGTATATGTTTTTCTTAACTTTGACGTGAAATGTGTAGGCCCTATATTCGATCTAAAAGGAAAGAAAAATTGTATCGCTTTCACATAAGAGATTTACTCTAATGTCACTCGTGGTGCCACGGAAACAGAGGTACAGGATGAAATTCCATATGGTACGATGCATTCCCTCTTTAATATGTCTGAAAGTCTTCCATATTGTTCTCTTCCTCTTGTGGTAGCTATAAGGTTACATTTATTTTCGTCTTTTCCTCTTCAAAATTATCTTAATTTTCTTTGCTGAAAAGGTGAAAAATGGATTAGGACAAGTGGCCAACGGGCTTTGAGCTCATATAGATTCTTCCTCACAGTCCCAAATTCTCTTTGAAGTACGAACAATCCCGTATCTTTTAGCTGTTTCTTCTCGCATTTTCCTTTCTTTCATTGGGTCATTCCACAATGTCTGTCTCGCTCCAATATTTATTGCAGCCATTTCCAACTGTTTACTCTGTGACGTCACACGTCTCTGCTCTCGAGCTCCTTGACTAGAGAAGCATATGTAAAATAGCAATGTAGGGGAAGTGGCAGTCGAAAGGATGAAGATATTTACTGTCCTCCCTCACGTGCTCTTCCGGCTCTGCTCCGAGAGAGGTTACGAGCTACGACGTCTCAGATTGGACAGTTGGAAATGACTCGTCTACTGGGAAGGTAGTATTCAACCTAAGTATTTATTTAGTCATATCCATCTTTTCTCAAGCAAAAATTGCATATAAAGAGTAAAGACGTTCATTCAATCCAAGAGATTTCACAAAGGCCCTATCGCTTTTTTAAATTCGAGTTGTAATGATACAGGTCATCGGTTAGTCAGAGATTTCAAAAAGTCATATGACTCGGTTAAGAGAGATGTTTTGTATAATATTCTTATTGAATTTGGTATTCCCAAGAAACTAGTTCGATTAATTAAAATGTGTCTATCTGATGCTTTTCCAATTCACTGCGAGCTAAAGCAAGGAGATGCACTGTCACCTTTACTTTTTAACTTCGCTCTAGAATATGTAATTAGGAAAGTTCAGGATAACAGACAGGGTTTGGAATTGAACGGGTTACATCAGCTACTTGTCTATGCGGATGATGTAAATATGTTAGGAGAAATCCACAAAGATTAGGGAACACACTGAAATTTTACTTGAAGCATGTAAAGCAATAGGTTTGGAAGTAAAGCCCGAAAAGACAAAGTATATGATTATCTCTCGTGACCAGAGTATTATACCAAATGGAAACATAAAAATTGGAGATTTATCCTTCGAAGAGGTGGACAAATTAAGATATCTTGGAGTAACAGTAACAAATATTAATGATACTCGGGAGGAAATTAAACGCAGAATAAATATGGGAAATGCGTGTTATTATTCGGTTGAGAAGCTTTTGTCATCTAGTCTTCTGTCAAAAAAACCTGAAAGTTAGAATTTATAAAACAGTTATATTACCGGTTGTTCTTTATGGCTGTGAAACTTGGACTCTCACTTTGAGAGAGGAACAGAACTTAGGGTGTTTGAGAATAAGGTTCTTAGGAAAATATTTGGGGCTAAGAGGGATGAAGTTACAGGAGAATGGAGAAAGTTACACAACGCAGGACTGCATGCATTATATTCTTCTCCTGACATAATTAGGAACATTAAATCCAGACAGGTGGGCAGGGCATGTAGCACGTATGGATGAATACAGAAATACATGTAGAATGTTAGTTGGGAGACCGGAGGGAAAAAGACGTTTTGGGATACCGAGACGTAGATGGGAGGATAATATTAAAATGGATTTGGGTGAGGTGGGATATGATGATAAATACTGGATTTATCTCGCACAGGATAGGGACCACTGGTGGGCTTATGTGAGGGCGGCAATGAAAGTGCGGGTTCTTAAAAGCCATTTGTAAGTTTGTAAGTTATAGGCCTAATTCTTAAGTTGGTCTATTCACAAACGTTATTATGCCAAAAACTCTCATAAACTCTCATATTTACATTAGAAAATGCGTATAAGTAACCAATTGTGTATTTTAACGACAAGACATAATTCTTTACAGCAGTATTCACGCAATCCGTTTAGTAGCATTTTTCAACCGAGAGGAAAAAGATTAATTTGTTTTACTTCTTACTGTAAAATACAATTATTTACTTCATAGAAAAATGTGCAGTTTGAGGACTTATTTGAAATTCTGTGAGCTCATTGCTCTATCTGTTTTAGGTTCATGACTCTGTTCACGACATCAAACAGTGGAAACAATAACTCTCAAGTGCTCAAGTGATGCGAATCCCGATATAGCGACAAAAAACGAGGGTGATCTGTGTGCTGCATCTCTCAAAGTGGAAAATCTTCCTTGATAGGATTTTAACACTTGACTTAACACTATTCACAACTTCAGAACTTCCCTTTCTTTCACATCGAGTAACCTTATCTGTGTTTTCGGCTTTTTTTTAGACCTACGATTTTTTGCCTTAGTATCTTATCCGTCACACATGTCTCATATCTGTTTCTGCCTTGTCAGTTACACTACACCCTCCACCTCCAGTCAAGATCCCTGGGGCTCCTCACCTCAGACCCGTCTCTGCAGTAGAGCTGACGGAGTAAGTCACATGTTGGACTCTGACTAACTCAAAGTAAAAGTGAAAAATCGAAAGGAAAACTATTCTAGACCTGCCTTACAATTCTAGCTTAGAGCAAACATTAGACATTAAACAATTAGACCATCCTCTTTAAGCCTTATAATTATCTTCTCAACGTCGTGGACTGCACTGCGAGAAGGCATTACACGTACAATTACTGTCAACTGAATATTGTTTATGAATTATTATAAACGGAGAGTCTGCACGTGTTAATTGAAATTTGCCTAAATTATTCCTCGCCGCAGCAGTGTGACTAAAGCTTGGCGCACAATCATCTACCAAAACAGCTTTAAGCGAAAACGTTTTTGCTGAAACATGCTTAAACATGTTTTTCCAGTGATTAATATAGGAATGGCGCACATTTATTTAGCTCGATTACAAAAATACTGTACAGCATCTTTAAGCAAGTTTAAACATGATTGAGCAAAGTGCAAAAGCGATGTATAGCATGATTAAGCAAGTTTAAGCATGATTGAGCAGAAAGCAAAAACGCTGTACAGCACTATACACCAAGTTTGAGCAGCACTGCGACTGCTCGTCACAGACAGGGTTGCCAGATTGTTTGACGGAAATTCACAATTATTTCTTTAAAAGTCGCCTTTAGAGGAAAAAATCGCCCAAGATTTTAATTCACATGGTTGTAAGTAATATAATATTGATGGATCAGCAAGTTGTCTTGAAGTCCGCTTTTTTGCCCTTAGTTACACTCGATAGTTCTCACAGCACTTTTTCCACTTTTCCATTGCAATTACTCAAAATATTAATACGAGTAATATCGTAGAAAGAGATATTAAAATACACAGAATGAATGAGACAATAATGAACTCACTGTTTATGGTCACCTGATTAAATAATTAAACACTCAATAAAAATAATAAAAAACTCTTTAATTGATTTGTTTTACCATACTTTATCAACTGCTGTGGTTATCTAACTTTGAGTGAGATGAAGGTGATAATGCTAGCGAAATGAGTCCAGCGCCGAAAGTTGCCCAGCATTTGTTCTTAATGGGTTGAGGGAAACCCTGGAAAAATCTCAACCAGTTAACTTGTCCCAACGAAGATATGAACCCGGGCTCGCTTGTTTCACGGTCGGGCATGCTAACCGTTACTCCACAGCGGCGGACAATAAGTAACTTGTAATCACTAGTGCTGTGAATGCCACTCAGAGCAAATAACACAGTAAAATAGCTGATAAACTATAATTTTCCTTGACAAAACTCACGAACTAATTACTAATGGAACATAAGTTGCAACTTGCACTGCATCTAGTCAATTCACTGGAGCTTCGTCAGATAAGTGTTGAAGTGGCGAAGGAGAACCCCTTCAAATACACGTAGACGCTTAATAGTGTGGTTTAACATAGGTTTAACCCAATTCACGTGGGTTTCAATTATCGTATAATTTATTAAAATGTAATCGTTCATTTATACATTGAAAACCATGTCATACCAAATATAAACTCAAAAACTAAAGAAAAAGGTAAGATTTTAAAAAATGACACGGACTTTTCATCCGCCCAAATTTCGCTCGTCAAAATTTTTAGTAGCCCAAAAATTCGCATATCGCCTCAAGTAAATATTAGTCGCAAACAGGGCTTCGGAGTAGCCCAATCCTCGACATTTCGCCCAATATGCAACCCTGGTCACACAAACTTTGACAATCGTTTGAAGGCAAAACATTTCGTTGTGCGCATGCGCATGTAATATGCAGAGCAGATAGAGCAGAGGCCAGAGGCCAGCTGATAGAGATGTGAGATACCACTCCAGTAGGAGCATGACAAAGAGTTCTCTACCAGTCTGCCAGGTAAAACAAATAATCAATGCTCCGTGTCTATGAAAGTAGAGACGATATAAATGTCTTTACGAATACGAAGTCGAACTAAATAATAACTTACCGTACCGGTAGTTTACTGTTCAGGATGGGTGCCCAGGGGACATCTAATTCTGCTTGCAATAAAATATTCCTATTATTTTTTTATCAGTACATCATTCGCAATATATATATATATATATATATATATATATATATATATATATATATATAGGGGAGAGTCGGGTAATATCGGACAGCGGGTAATATTGGACAGTGAGTTTCTTTCATCTACCACACGATGATAGTACCTGATTGACATGGTTACGTTTCTGTGATGTCGCATAGAGAAACATAACCATGTCAATCAAGTACTACCATATGGTGGTAGATGAAAGAAACGCACTGTCCGATATTACCCGATGTCCGATACTACCCGACTCTGCCATATATATATATATATATATATATATATATATATATATATACACACGTTTCTTTAAGGCCCGAGTCCGCCCCGAACCGGAAAAGCATAGTGAATTTCAACCCGACTCCATCCAATGCCATAACACTACAGCCACATCATCTTCCACCGCCATTGCAAGACTAATTTATGTTTCTGCTTCTAGTCTCCCATGACTCTAAAATTCTCGGAAAAAGCAAACGTTTTTGTTTCCAGCAAAACCGTTTTAAGCAAAATGCTTTTTTGGAAAACAAAATTGTTTTCGGTTACAGCAAAAACCGTTTATGCTTTAAGCAAAAACGTTTCTGCTTAAAGCAGTTTTGCTAGTTAAAAGTGTGTCCAAACTTAGGCGTCATGCCTTGGAGTAACATTATGGAATGAGCTCTAGTTTAAGACTTATTGGTGATGAAATTTCGCCCATTGTATGGGATCGGAGCCCACCCAGAATCGTGACGAATTTGGGGAGTTACAGTGAGTAGCGAAATCCAGTTTCACATCCCATCTATACCAGTTGGACGTGAGGTCAGCAATAGCTTTGCGTCACTTTTTTTATCTAACATTACGTCTGTTACGGATATTATTACCTACATTTATTACGTCAGCTATCTGACGAATTTGACAAAAGTTTAAAAATAATTTAATGAAGTTTTGTAGTGTTTTTACATATACCAAGCTATTTAGACTTGTATAAATTGTGATTTTCTAAGTTAGTACTACAGGAAACTGTTATTATTTTACTGGCACACTCGTACTGTATAAGCCTATATGTGAAGAATATCCTTCGGAGCATGAGATATCAAATTTTATAAACTTTATTTCGATAAGGACTTGTAGAAGTCAAGTTTTGCAACATTGAGAAACAACGGCTCAATTGAATGTTATAATACATATAATGTAACTCAATTAATTTAAGCTAAATATTCGGTTTTGCTATTTCACTTCCACATTGAACAGAATATTATAATATTATACATTTCAATTATTTATGTTTGTTAAATCAGTTTGGCTACACATATGTTCAGTTTCAGGTAGACAAGAATAACTTACCAAGAAACCATTTATTGCCTAATAATAAATCTATCAGATCTATCAGTAATTTTGAAACGCTGAAGATATTTAATCTTTGAAACATTTGCTAAATATAAAATATGTCTCACCTCCTTTCACTGTGAATACCAGATATTTCGTGAGATTTATAAAATTTATAATTTTCCTCTCGTATCAAAAGTTTAAGAACAAAGACTAAATAAGTGTTTATAAGTAATTCGTCTGTCATTTAGGGTAACATTCTTTGTTCTTATTATAATATGTTATATATCTCAGAGATAGGAAGTGGCGTAAGAATTATTTCGTGACACTTCATAAGAAATTTATCTCTAAGACAGCTACCGTGGACAATATATAAATATTTTCTATCTAAGCTGATTATTTTATACTGTGATATATCTAATAAGATAGTACGTTTCATGTAATGAAATCTAATTATAAATATGAAAGCGTGTTTTCGCATCAGGTAGGTTTTGATAACATGTTAGCCTATAGCGCTACGGATGCCAGACAAAAGAGGTTGAGCAATGATGAAGTGTATGCAATTAATAACTACACAGACAAGCACACAGACGCTGTACTGGGGCACGGACTCGCTATCTAAATGATTACTGCGACACGCTTTGGCTGTTTGAACAGTCTGTATGAATGCCGGAGGGGAAACTGGTTGTGTGACCATTGACAGGACTTGGTGGTCGCGCTATTTGGGAGTCGAAGCGAATCGATACGTGATTTCCTGTGAGCTGTGCCCTGTCCATTCCTGGCTCAGTCAGATGACAGCTTTTCACTAAAGTGGACAGAGATTCGATCCTCGGATAATCTTATGGTTTCACGGCTTTAACCATTTTGTTCTATTCCAGCTTTCATTGGTAACATCTCCCCCCCCCCCCAAGTATGGTAAAATGTCTGTTGTCTGTTTTTTGCTCTATATAATGTTCTGAATAATTGTTCTACAGTTGTTTAAAAATCACATCAATAATCAAGCTCTTCTTTTATTTAATCTTAAGTTGCAAAACCAATTATGAATATTTTATTTTTATTTAACTATCTAACTAGCTAGTGGGTACAAATTAAAATTATAAAACAAAAATGTTTCTAGCCACTACCGTGTACGGTGTGGTCTTAGCCAATAATATAAGTTAACATAAACTTTTCAAAGATAGTTTACTAAATACAGTAAATGACTTAATTTAAACCAATAAATAACACATAAGAGCAAAAAATAAGAAAGAGAAAAAGAGAGAAAAACATATTTAATATAAATTGACAATCAGACAGAAGCCAATGATATTCAATAAAACATTAATATAGTCGACAGAAATAAGAGGTAAAAAATACACATTTTTTAATATTATATATCATGAATAATTTTATAAATTTCTTTTTTAAAAGCTTCAATTTTAACATATTTCAAATTTGGAAAATGGTTTGCAATTTTATTATAAAGTCTTGGGCTGAAACTAACACTATGTTTAAGAGCTGCACTTGTATGACATTTAGGCTGAATTAATGGGAAAGTAAACTTTTGTTTTCCAGTACGATATTCATGTCGATCAGGTTCATGTTTTATTTGATTTCTGTGGTAGTAAATTAGTAAACTATATTTATAAATTTCTTCAATAGTTAAAACTTTAAAATCTGTATAAATTAAATTTGTTGGTTAGACAAATTTTTATTAACCTTCTGTGTAATAAAATTAATGGATTAAGTACAGATGATGCTACTCCACCCCAATTTATTATATCATATTGTATTAATGATTGTAGTAAAGCTAAAAATATTATTCTCAATGCCTCCTTAGTAATAAAATTTCGAAGTATTATGAATTTATAAATTGTTTTTCTTATACTTGTACACATAAAATCAATTTGTTTATCCCAACGTAAATGCTGATCTATAATAATTCCTAAATATTTGACTTTTGTGGAAGGTGTTAGATGTAGGCAATTACAATAATTATTTGTTAATTCATTACATGAAATATTACGTATTACTAAGTGATAATTATTCATAGGTGGAGGTAAACCTTTCGTTGTTAAAGAAAATGGAATATAGATAGTTTTATTAGTATTTAAGGACAGGAGATTAGTCAAGCCAATTTTTCACTACAGTAATTCCATTGCTAGCATTTAAATAAGTGTTATCCCAATTTTTCCCATTAAATGTTAGTACAGTATCATCTACAAAAGAAAATATATTACCATCATATTTCTTTAGATAAATTTTCAACAAATTATTAATATATTATAAATAAGATTGGTCCTAATATTGTACCTTGTGGAATATAGAATGAAATATGAAAAGCCTGAAATTCAATAAGGGCAACGGCGTCCTACTGGTGTGTAAGGTGAGCTGAAGATCTACTACACTTGGGGAGCCAGTCTAAGAGAGCTTACACTGTACACTTACAAACTGAACACATAAACAAACTATACAAACTAAACACGAAAAATTATACAGGCTAAAGACATAAATTATATAAACTAAACACCCACAAAAAACTACACAAACTGGACACATAAATTATACAGTATGAACACACAACCATCCACACTAAACACACAAAAATTATACAAAATGAACACATTAATTATACAGTCTTAACACATACACAAACTAGACACAAAAACCTATACAAATTGAACATATAAATTATAGTCTTAACACACAAAAGCTATGCAACCTGTACACACAAATTATACAGTCTAAACACACAATGAAACTATCTAAACTAAACACACAAATACCATTCAATTAAACACAAAAATTATACCAACTAAATACATGAACTATACCAACTAAACACGGACTCAAACTATCCAAAGTAACACACACAAAAATAACTATATAAACAATACGCAACTGTATAACAAACGAATTAAATCCATTGTATTTCCATCTTTCTTTGAGACGACCAATATTCCCCTTTAATTCTGGTAACAGATCTCTGATTAATTTAACGAAGATATTCACATCCATTCGCTCTAGCTGAGGTCTCCATTATTCTTTTACTTTAATTACTAGTCATTAATTTATTCATTGTTTCCTGCCAAAGCGCAGGTCTCTCACTGAAAACCCAGCATTCTCCAATCTTCTCTCTTTTCCGCCTGCCTTTTAGTCTTCGCATAAGATTCATATCTCTTAATGTTGTCTGTCATTTCATTCATATCTCTTCTGTCCCGAACTTTTTTTCTCGTTCACAATTTCTTGCAGTGCATCCTTCAGTAGGCAGTTTTTTCTTAGCCAGTGACCCAACCAATTAATTTTTGTCTTTCTGATCAGTTTCAGCATTATTCTTTCTTCACTTACTTTTTCTAATGAATTTTGAAAATAATATTTTGAAAAATATTAATATACAGTACCTATGTATGTTAGATTATGAACAGCTGACTGATTCTCAACAAGAAATTTATCATATGTGTCCGTAGACGGCAGGAGTAGTTTTAATTACAACTCTAGAGCAGTTACTTGTAAAATTTCAACATACTTATCTAGGTTGGCAACTTTGAATTCAGTAAAATCAATTTCCAATAGTGACCTCCGTTTGCCCTAACGACTAAAAAACACAGTATTGTACAGAAATGTAATTATACCCTTCAAAGCCATATCTGGGCATCTGTAGGGATAACACTAGCTTCAATAAGAGATAAATTATTAGTACTGCATGAAGCTTATTCCATCATCAGATTTTGAATACGTGTTTAAGGTTTTAATATTTTGACCAAGAAATTCTAAGCGAATAGTCTATTCTTATTTGGAATGCTTTATGAGGAGCTTCCATCTGTAATCTGCTGCTGAGATTTCTAACTATTCACGTGAGATAGAATGATGTGCTCTTTATTTTAATGCTTCCATGGTTCGGTTTTAAGATGTATGGCTGTAAAAAGCAAGTAAACAACGCATATTTCTAAACCACCGCTGGATTTTCTTTAATCTTCGAAAATCTTAACTACACATAAGTTAAATTAAGATTAATTACCTTTCAAGTAGTCTGCAAGATCATTAATTGTGGTCGCCAACGACGTAGAAAACAACGCAAGCTACCAGCTCTTTCAAGATGAAATGTTATCACCCTAGATCACACTCCGTTAAAAAGTCATCATTTGTACGAAAGCGATTTCTTTACAATACTTTGTCAATCTGGATGTTAAGTCACAATTATGTACATAAAGATCAGGCGAATGTGCAGGATGGTGTAGCACTTTTCGTCTCCAAAGTCACATACTGTCAATATATGAATGCTGTTAAAACTTGCTGATCAGTTCTCACCATTATAGAAATCACCCTTGCATTTGTACTGATATACCATCTATGTCCTTAAACCTTTACTTGATTTAGTAAAATCATCAAAATCAAACGTTCTTCGGATTATGCGGAATATTTATAAATTTCTGTCGGGCTGACGATAAGTCTGAATTGTTGTAATGAATTTTTAATCAACTTGCATTTTAAATCGCTATTGTACAATATCACTTCTTGATAATATTATTTAGCTCTGTGATTTTTAATTTTCGAATAAGGGGCAGAATATCTCCAAGCACTCAGGTTTATCCGTCACTTTATTTGTAGTATTAATCAATATTTAATACAATCATCTTCTCGAATGAATAACATCTATGGTTAAAGAATGTATTAAAGAATTTACTGGGTTGAACACCTTATCGTGTGAAATAAAAAATTGATGAAAAAAAACATCTACTCAAATTCTTGCAGCCAATATTCATATCAACGATGTTTCCACGATACTAAATAAATATGAATGCGAAATATATAAATATGTCATCGGCTATATGAATTCTCTACATTAAAACTCCCCATAAAGACCATTTTGCTCATAATTGAGTTATGGCCTCATATTGCTTGCTAAGATCGTGCTTCATTTAATTTAGGATGCTCCTTGTTGATATTATTATTGTTATATTATTATTATTATTATTATTATTATTATTATTATTATTATTATTATTATTCATTTTTAATTATTAATGTTTTATTAGTGTGTTTGTTATTAATTGTCATTATTGAGTGTAATTAGTTACCACTGCCACCGGGTATATACTCATTTGCAGTGTGAATAAATAAATAAATACATACATACATACATACATACATACATACATACATACATACATACATACATACATACATACATACATACATACATACATACATACATACATACATACATACATAACTAACTAACTAAATCATGGCTCAACTAAAGACTCTCATAATGAAGCGAACTAAAATGGCGCCTCCATCCATGCACAACAGCACCACATTGCAATGCAATAGGAACTTAAAACCGGAAGTACAAATCAGATGTATTCAAATCAACTTACAGCACTCCAGAGTTGCAACTGACAATCTAATGAAAATCCAAGAAAACAATACAGATATTATATTTATACAAGAGCCTTACACAATTAAAAATAAAATAGCTGATATTACAAAAATGTTCAAAATATTTACCTCAGATGAAGGAAGGAGCCGTGCAGCTATAGTTGTGACTAATGATACAAGTGACGTCCTATTAATAAAACAACTGTCGGACGAAGATACTGTTGTCCTAGACGTAATAGCAGGAAACTTAAGGGTTCTTATCGCAAGTATGTATTTAGATACAAACAATGAATTGGATTCGAGCTTGGAGAAAATGAAGTCAATACTACATCACGCTAAAGGAAGGAGAGTCCTAATAGCCATGGACAGCAATTGTAGATCCACATCCTGGCACGACACACTGACAAACACAAGAGGCAGAATTCTTGAAGAATTTCTCATGGGAAATCAGATGCACGTTGTCAATGAAGAGAGTGAAATGACTACTTTTTGGACTAGAAGAGGATCCGGCAATTGATTTAACAATAGCCAACAACCAATTGCTAAGAGAAGTTTGTGAGTGGGAAATTAGTAGTGAAGAAAGATGCTCCGACCATAGGATCATCAAATATTCCATAGGTATGAAGAAAAACAACTACCATGTTATAGATTGTAATCACCAAGGAGTGAAGTATATACAGTAGTCAAAGAACACAACTACAATAAATTTCATGAAAATCTGCTTCGATGGACGGCGATAAAATGTAATCACCCAAACTGGGAACAACAGGCAGAAGAACTTGACAGCATATTATCATCTCATGTAGCTAAAGAAACTGACATTGAAAGTTGTATTGAAATATTTCACGAGGCTTTGAAAGCAGCTTGCAACCGGTCATTTAGGATTAAGCTGGGCTCAAGAAAGACATCAGGAACTAAATCCGTCCCTTGGTGGACAGATGACCTCACCTTATTGAGAAAGAAAACGAACGCATTAAGACGGAGGTACCAAAGAACAAGAAACAATGAAGAATTGAGGGAACAACGCAAAATACAGTATATCGAGGGGAAAACAATGTATGAAGCAACAATCAAAAAGGAAAAGTTAAATTCCTGGAAGGAATTCTGCAATATGACTTCATCAGCTAACCCATGGAACGAAGTATACAAATTAGCAACCGGAAAAAGAAGCAACAAGACAACAATGACAACACTTCGCAAGCCTGATGGATCTCTAACAGCTGACATACGTGAAACGATTGAGTACATGTTGGAGTATTTCACACCAGAAAACAGCGAGCAACAAGAAACTGAATACCACAAGCAAATAAGAACACAGTCTCAGAAACCTATAGACACGACCGATGACAAAGGTTTTACCTTAGATGAAGTCAGAATTGCAGTTGAAAATATGGAAAAAAAGAAAGCGCCAGGGAAAGACGGGATTACCTGTGAGATTTTTCAACAAACTTTCAAATTATTTCCTAGACTCATAACGACTCTGTACGACGAGTGCTTAAAAAGAGCAGTTTTTCCTGAGATATGGAAAAGGGCGAAAATGGTTCCAATTATAAAACCTGGAAAAGAGAACAGTTTGGAACCATCAAAATTCCGACCTATAAGTCTTCTCAATATCGGCGGAAAGATACTAGAAAAAGTACTAGTAAACAGAATAAATCATCATGTATTCTCTCATGATCTGATGAACAGCAATCAGTATAGCTTCACGCCACAAAGAAGCACAATAGATGCTGCAATGGCAGTGAAGGACTTCGTAGAAGAAAGCCTAAAAGCAAGAGAAATTGCAGTCATCGTAAGCCTAGATGTTAAAGGTGCTTTCGATTCCGCGTGGTGGCCTAGTATCTTATATTCTCTTAAAGAACTCAGATGCCCAAGAAATCTATACAACTTAGTTAAATCCTATTTTAATGAAAGAACTGTAGTAATGACAACCAACAGCGTAAAATTAGAAAGAGAAGCCAGTAAAGGCTGCCCACAAGGATCGTGTATTGGGCCGACCCTGTGGAATATTTTGTATAATTCCTTACTGAACCTTAACTTCATGAAACGAACAAAAGCTGTAGCGTTTGCAGACGATTTAATATTAATAATCAAGGCAGAGAATGTAGTTGAAGCAGAAAATTACACGAATATAGAAATAAAAAAAAATAGCTACATGGGCTGAAAGAACAAAGATAATCTTCAATGAAGAGAAATCTAAGGTAATGTTAATATCGAGAAGGAAACGAAAAGAAAAAAAAGAAATCAACATCTACCTAAATAACAAACGGCTGGAACAAATCACGAAGATGAAATATTTAGGAATAATCCACGATGACAAGTTTAAATTCAGTGAACATGTAAACTACGCAGTTGAAAGATGTGCTAAATTAATCCATACTTTATCCAGATCGGCCAAAATAACTTGGGGACTGCAACATAAAGCTCTGAAGACGATATATAAGGGAGCCATACTACCTCTCTTGCTATGTGGAGCACCAGTATGGGCTGAAGCGATGAAGTACGATTCTAACAAAGCGAAATATACTAGAGTCCAAAGACTAATCAACATAAGGATATCAAAATCCTTTCGCACAACATCAACCGAAGCTCTGTGTATGCTGTCAGGAATAACTCCCATTACCATAAAAATTGAAGAGTCACTTAAATTATACAACACAATGAAAGGAAGAGAAAATCAAACTTATACCATAGACCGAGAAGTGGAAATCAGAAACTGGCCTCACCCAGCAGACGCTATCAAGATCAACGAGGGATCAAAAGATAAGGACTACACCCTTCAAATATTCACGGATGGGAGTAAGAGTGAGTATGGAGTTGGAGCAGGTATCGCCATCTTCGTTGGAAATGAACTCACCAACCAATTAAAATTCAAGCTAAATTACAAATGTTCCAACAATCAAGCCGAGCAGGTAGCAATCATTAAAGCACTGGAAGCAATAGAAACAATTGACATCAGGGACAACAGACCACGCACAGCAGCAATTCTCACAGGCAGCAGAATAACAATAGACTCCTGAAAGAACAATCACAACCACAAATATCTTATAGAAGAAATCAGGAAGAAAGTCTTAATTTTGGAGAAAGTAAACTGGACGATAGAATTCTTCTGGATCAAGGTCCACGTCGGAACATACGGTAATGAACTTGCGGATCGACTAGCGAAGGCAGCGGTACAAAACAAGGATGCAGCAGTATGTTATGATAAAATCCCAAAAAGTATAATTCTAAGTGAAATAGAAGAAGAAGGAAAACTAAAATGGCAAAAAGAATGGGACGACACCACAAAGGCAGCGATAACAAAATCCTACTTTCCTAATGTAAAAGAGAGGCTTAAGATGGAATTAAATATTACTGCCATCTTCACGTCAATGGTGACAGGACACGGGATGACTAGAGCCTACCTCCATCGATTCAAGTTACTGGAGAGTGCAACATGTCCGTGTAATAGTGGAAGTCAGACTATAGATCACTTGCTGTATGACTGCACAATATTAAGAAAACAAAGGCGAATTCTAAGAAACAGCATCTCGAAGACAGCAAGTTGGCCACCTAACAAATATCAGCTTATAAAATTTCATCTTCAACCATTCATTACCTTCATCAATTCAATAGATTTTGAACAATTGTAGGAATGCATTTCTTGCTAGGTTACACATATTTATCATTCAACGTTTATAAAATTACCAATTTGTTAAAAAAACTCACAATTGCAATATATTCCAATCATTCCTTCTTTTCTTTTTATTTAGGTTAAGCCATATATATGTATTTGTATTAATTCTCTATCTTCCTTAGGTAATATCAATGTATCCAAATGTATATTTATCGTAGGAAACTGAAAATCAAAAACATGTAGTATTACTCTGTAATGGAGCATGTTGTTCAATAAAAAAATACATACATACATACACACATACATATATACATACATACATATACATACATACATACATACATACATACATACATACATACATACATACATACATACATACATACATACATACATACATACATACATACATACATACATACATACATACATACATACATACATACATACATACATACATACATACATACATACATACATACAAGAATGAATCCAAATGATTCATATAGTTTGAATTCATAGGGCCACTAAATTTAAAACAAAACGTTTGTCATAAGTTAGTGTTGGGTTGAAAACACTCTTTATTTGTTACCAGTTACTGTAAAAATTCTTCAATTCATGAAAGTGGAAATAGTGGAATTTAATCTATAGGATTCATATCTGGTCAGCTTAAAATACAAACACTTCTAATCTTAAGTGTGCCATTCTTCACATTGTCAGACTAGTGCAGACCAAGAAGCCTTTATCGATCATATCTGGAGACGGTAGCAACAAATAAACCATTCACTTATTGTATAGCTCGGGTAAGGAACTATTACCGAAAAGCAAGGCTTGCGTTGCTGTTTGTTTTGACGTGTGTATGTAGGCATGCCGAGGGAGCGAGAGATACTGTACTACCCGATGGAAGTACTGTCATTTCCAAGACGATGAACAAATGAAGACATCGGTGTGGAAATAAAGAACGTAGCGAGAGAAAAATTCTAAGCCAATTAAACGCGCAACATATGTGAACGAATGAAATAATAATACCGTGCGATACAAGACACGTATTCACATGCAATGGTAAAACTAAAGTCGTAATGAAACTATCACAACGCAAGATTGATTCTATCGATGTCATTTCTCTTCCGACTGTACTCTTGAATATCATTGAAGCTATCTCGTGTCCTTTCCTGTCGCCCTCTCTTCCTTATCGCATTGTTTCATTCGCATTCCTTCCGTCGGTATTCCTTGCTTGCGAGACCTATAGCCTACATACATACATACATACAAACATACATACATACATACATACATACATACATACATACATACATACATACATACATACCTGTGGAGTAACAGTTAGTGCGTCTGGCCGCGAAACCACGTGGCCCAGGTTCGATTCCCGGTCGGGGCAAGTTACCAGGTTGAGGTTTTTCCGAGGTTTTCCCTCAACCCAATATGAGCAAATGCTGGGTAACTTTCGGTTCTGGACCCCTGGCTCATTTTTTCACCGACATATCACCTTCATCTCATTCAAACGCTAAATAATCTAAGATGTTGATAAAGCGTTGTAAAATAACCTACTAAAATTTAAAAATACCTACATACATACATACATACATACATACATACGTCCACACCTGTGGAGTAACGGTCAGCGCGTCTGGTTTCGAAACCAGGTGGCCCGGGTTCGAATCCCCGTCGGGGCAAGTTACCTGGTTAAGGTTTTTTCCGGGGTTTTCCCTCAACCCAATACGAGCAAATGCTGGATAACTTTCGGTGCTGGACTCCGGACTCATTTCACCGGCATTATCACCTTCATATCATTCAGACGCTAAATAACCTAGATGTTGATACAGCGTCGTAAAATAAACCAATAAAATAAATAAAAAAAACATACATACATGCATACATACATACGTACACACACATGCATTATCCCACCGCAGCCTGGAAGTTTATTGCGATTGTCGGTGCAATTAATGTTAGCGCGAAGAGGACGAGCAATGGATTAAACATAAATTGGTAAACATTGCGACTTTGCTATGTATTGCATACGCATAATTGTGGCAAGTGCACAGATATTTCATCCATTTCTTTCAGTAGCCAAAGTTCACGGTAGACTATTATTTGATCAATAATTTACTTTACATACCTGCATAAATTATAAATACTAAATTTGAGTATTTTATCTATAAGTTAATTGCATTTATTTTCAATCTTTTGAATGACTGAATTGCTGTAATGAATTTTCCTAAAACACTGTTATTTCCCATTAGAATTCACAGCGAAAACATTCGTCGAAGTAACGTGTGGATTTTTCATACTAAATATTACAGTTCTATTTCTGAGTCTACATGACATGTGTGGAGTTTATAGCTCTCCTCTTCTTGTTTTTTCCAAGGATTGAATTGTTATCTCTTTCCTGGAAATACTCTCGGTAAATAAGTTAGCATAATTACGAATAAAAATATACCAAGTACAAAGATATGATACCAGTTTTGAAAGTACCCTATCCGAATGATTTTCCAGGCTTGTATCTCTCATCATTTTATTTATATTTAAACTACAGAAAAATAAGTAGAACATTTTATAGCCTCATTTTAAAAATTAGACATGTTAGAAGATTTACAACCATGAATACACCAAGCTATTTATATTTCCCTTGGACACATGTACAGTTTGAATTCCGTAATAAATTTAAAAAATAGAGGGGAAGAAAAAATTATTTCTTCATTTCCTGTTTTTTACTGCTGTGTACAAGGACTACGATAGTACAGTCAGTTCATATCCATATTGAACAAAATACGAAGCGGAATTAAAAGTTTTTTTTACATAATCTGGATCTTTGAAAGTCGCCAATGGAACTAAAATATTTTGATGTAGGAAATTCATACCATGCTGTTCCTGGCCTAAAAGAAAAATAGTATGCGGCATGTTGTTTTTACGACATGTCATGAGCTGCATAATTTTGAGTTTATCGTTCTATTGCGTGGCTTGCATTTAAATCAGTGATATCACATTGGTACACAGGACTGCAGTTATATCATTCGTTTCACCCACAAGCCATTTTTAAACATGTACGCTGTCTAATTATACGGGATGCTAGCACGCGATATATTTTTGCTTAAAATAAGGACTGATGGTTTCCTGGACTCTCATTATCATAGGATCTCCTGCGTTGTGAAGGGCTATACAAAAAATTCAATTAGTGCATATCAAAGCTTATATTACAATAACACAATAACCCATAAAGGGAAACAAATGTAGAAATTAATAACGCGCGAAAAACGTGTTCACTTTCAACTGTGTCCTTCAACGTCTAATTTTTAGATATTGAGAAAATAGCGAATTGACTTATATAACACTTCACTGATTAACAGAATTGAGATTGGGCCTATTCCTATTAATTTTGCTAATTTCTTCAGGAGATAATCACCATATTAGCTTCGTTTTCTATTAAAATTGGGAGGTTTGGTGTAAGAATCAGAAAAACATTTTTGGGATAAATGCGAAAACAAAATTGGACTTATCTGGTTTGGCATCAAACATTTAAAATCTGACATATTACTAGCGAAAGATCATTATTGCCTAAATAAAGTTCATAAATAACAAAATATAAATAATTCTTCGTCATAATTTTATTAGTAGTCCTAACTATCAATAATCTTACATACTTTTACATGCGAATCATATTATATTAGCAAAATACAAATTCTAAATATACAAGTCCAGAACTAGTCTGATTCTTGCTCCAAATGCAACCAAGGTCTCTGTTTGTAACTAAGCGCATCTCATTCATGTAAGTCCATACAACTCTGGTTCTTGAACCGAAAGATGAGCACTGTCATATTATATTCGATGCATACTTTAACTAATTTTTACCAGAAGTGGACTTATCTGGTTTTTGCACCAAACCCCTCTATTAATTTTTAGTGCATAGTGACCTTTCGATATATACTCATACGTAGGCTTATATATGTCAAACAAATTCCCAATTGAAGTCTGTAAGAAAGGATGTAAGTGCCAAAGAGACAAACTGCACAAAACACGGCTAGAAATGTAATATCACACGTTTTTCACATCTATGAGAGAAGCTAGGGCCTAAATAAAATTACAATGGGACTTATAATTTTTCTTAGTGGATTGAACCAGACTATTTTTAACTCATTTTCAACGCTATTGGCTTTTTATGTCCAGTCTTCAGTTATGGCTTGTGATCTTTAACGATCAGATTTTTAACTACAGTATTCCGAACACATCCTACTAACAAAAACTAGAATGAGAATGGAGCGAGGCAGATGCGTGGGGTGAATGAGTGGACGAAATAAAGGGTAAGTGTAAGGAGAAATAATAAAATATCCTCAAGAACGCGTCCTTGCAAGTGAAATTTGGACTGACCACTTGGAATTAATTTGGACAAAATACCGAAATATATGGATGGAAGATGTAGGTCCCACATTATTTTTAGGGTTCATCCCGACATTTCTCATAGCGCCAGGATGATTTGTCTCAATTTAGGAGACTAGCCAATTGGATGTGAGATGACTATCGGTCCTTAGGTTAGCATTAATGAAATTGACAAATTTCATATCCCGTGATGTTCTGGTGGTCCAGTTCCGTGCTACTCTGCACGCAGCGTCTGTGGCTAAAGAGCGAGAGTGCTGGCCTTCCATCCAGGTGACTCCAGTTCAATCTACAGCAAGACCGTGATGAAATTTGTGGTGGGAAAAGCAGATGTTACAGAGGGTATTTATCAGGGTACTCCAGTTTCACTCCAACACACTACATCTCCCCTCATTTCGTGTACCATCTGGAAGAATAAAAATTGATTGGGGTGAAGTCTTGGGGATGTTGCGTATTTTCGATACTGATAGAGGAAAGGCTTAGGGCTTAGGGCTCCGGGTCCTGAGTAATACCAGGCATTCGTCTGTGGATGGATTGTACGAGGGGCTGAGACAGGATGCTCACCTGTCAGCATCGCGGATTCACGAATTCTACCTTGGCCTCTTGTCGGAAAGGCAATCATCGCATATAGGCCTACAGGCCGCACAATAGGCCAAATCATTCCTAAACCCAAGTCAAATCAAACTACTTTTCATTATGGCAGTATAACCTTGTTTACGTCGAGAAAAGTCAGATATGGACTTTGAAATATGTATTATATGCCTTTCTCGTGTTAAATTCTATCGTACCTTGTTAACATGTTTCGGCCTGTTATGGGCCTTCTTCAGAACTGGTTGTTGCTGGTCCTGGCACCTTTTGTTTTGTTTCCTGTGGGGTGTGTGTTTGTGTAGTGTTATGTGGAGTCAGAGAGTGTGTGTTCTGCAATTGGGTTGTGTGTTGAGAATTCCATTTGGATGTGTTTTTGGGTGTCTGTATATTTAGAAACTAAACAATACGAAATGTACAGACACACAAAAACGCATCCAAATGAAATTCTCAACACACAACTCAATTTCAGAACACACACACACACTCTTCGACTCCACTTTACACTACACAAACACACCCCCAAAGGAAACAAAACAAAAGGTGCCAAGACCAGCTACAACCAGTTCTGAAGAAGGCCCATAACAGGCCGAAACATGTTAACGAGTTACGATAGAATTTAACACGAGAAATACATATTCCGAAGTGATATAGTGTTAAAAGTTGTGTAATCAAGATCTATAATGGACTTTGAATTGAATTTCAGAAGGGAAGGGCACTGCTATCTAAACTATCTATTACGCTATTTGTCAAATAGGGCGCATTTCAAATACCCACCAGCTGACTACAATAAGGTTCGCTGCGTATCCAGGTTCTAATGGGCAACTCCACTCGTTCTTTGGCCACTCCCGTCCGTGTGTCGCTAGCCAGCGTTCGGAGTAATACTTGTGAATGATATATGTTGCCAAACGGTAACGTTCTTTTATGAATATAGCACACTGCACTTTGAACTTAACTCGGTAATTATTACAATGACATGTAAACAAATTGTAGAGAAATGGCTCAGAATTTCAACGCCGAAAGTTACTCGGCAAGTACGCTTGACTTCGTGGGAGAAAACTCCAAACCAGGTAACTTGTCCCAAAGAGGATCTGAACCCGAACCTGCTCGCTTCACAATTATGTAGGTTATGCTAACCGTTACTCCTCAGCGTTGTACTTGTTTAGGTTTTGCAGCAAATCATTCTTTGTGTCTGAGAAAACCTTAGATATGAGTTCCATGTCATGTGAGAAACATACAGGTTTAGTAGATTTAAGTTTCTTATTGGGTGGGATATGGAGGAAATGTTACCAGATTAGCGCAAATAAGCTTTATGTGAACCCGTGATGGAGTTAATTGCGTGTTGATTATGCTACTTTGCTAAACTGGCTCCAATATTTGCCACACCACGATTCTTCTTCAGCCTTCAAATTCATATGCAATACCTCTGTTAGTAATCTGCCGTTCCTCATAGACATATGTATTTATGAGTCATCATATCCCCGTGAGGCAAGCAAGAACCTAGGGATCTTCGATGTCTCTTATAAAAAAACTATGAAGTATGAATTGGCTTGAACTCACCATCACCGCCTTTTACCAATCTTCGGACAAACTGCGAGGAACACGC
Source organism: Periplaneta americana (assembly GCF_040183065.1). NCBI lineage: Eukaryota > Metazoa > Arthropoda > Insecta > Blattodea > Blattidae > Periplaneta > Periplaneta americana. The sequence continues at coordinate 105,871,826 of NC_091120.1, read as the reverse complement.
ATTTCGGCGGACAGCGACTTCGACGTCACGCAAACACGAGAGATGCTCTATTCTTCGAGACGGATATGATAATGAAAAAAGATACTGCAGAGTTTTGATGGAATAATGACGGAAAAACGGGAGTAGCAGGAGAAAAACTCTCACAACTTTAACCTTTTGCGCCGCAAATACAACACTGTCTTCACCGAGATATGAAGTCGAGCTCTCAATCGTCATACTCATAAGCCAGGGTGTGCCAACTAAGGCGGTGTCTGTGGCTCAAGTGATAGAGCGCTGGTCTTCCATCCAGGCGGCCCGTTTCGATTCCCGGTCAGGTCGTAATGGAATTTGTAGTGCATTAAGCAGACATTAGAGATATTTTTTTAATCGGAGTATTCCTACTTTCCTCTATCATTCCACTACACACTCCACCTCCCCTCATTTCATCTATTATCTGCTATAGTCAAAATGACTGGGTAAAGTCCTCGGGGTAGCATGTCCTACGTGTTTCCGATGCTGATATAGGATGGGAATGGGGCTCCGAACCCCTGAAGCTTATCAAACTAGACTTACAAGTGTGCGGATGGAACCTGGCTTTGTCAGGGACTGAGAAAGGATGGCTCACTTGGTAGCCGACGATGATAGGAAGGGCTTCTGGGCTCAGGAACTCTGTGGTTTATCAGGCTATTCGTCCGCAAAATGGGACCTGACTCTATTACGAACTGAGGCAGGATGGCCCACAACCCAGTATCGGACTCACGAATGCTATCCTGGCCACCTGTTGGACTTGGACAATCATCGCATATAGGCCTTATGAGGGGCACAATGGTTCAAAGTGTGCCTTAGTGTACGGATCCGTCCCGGATTCAGTCCTCGTTGGCAACTAAGGCTCATAAGATAAGATACAGTACGATTATTTAGTCCTGACAGTCACTGGTAATGTGCGCCTGGGTCAGGCGCATTTAGTTACGTCAAGGGGTGTTTGGGTTAGTCTGTTGCTTGCCTTCAGAGCGATCGGATGTCATGCGTGAGGTATAGCTGTATGTTACAGTACGGTTAAGCTCTACTGAATTCCTTCACTGACCTCTCGCCCTTATCTCTACTCCGGAGCTCTCTCCACTGCTTCTATCACTTCCCCTCTTTCGCGTCGTTGAGCTGTCAGGACTAAATAATCGGTCTGTACATAATTAATTTGCTTAGTATATACATTCCGGTATCGAACTTGATATGCGGTATATGAACATAACATCATTCACTGAGGCTAAAGAGATTTAATCGTAAAATGAGCTCAAGAATGTCAAAATTAAAAAAAAAAAAAAGAAATACATACAAATATACACCAGCTGAATGTTTCAAGAATTACATTCATTCAAAGGAGGGAAAAGTTTTAGGATTAGGAAGGTAAGCAAAGCTGTGTTTTTGTTTACTCGTCATGCTTACTGCCTATCCACCACAGATGCAGGAAAGCTTCTCAAAGCCTCTTCCTTGTTCCGGCAGTCAACATATAAATCTGGAATTAGCTACGAAAGAAGGATCTAACGGCCACACAGTTCTAAATAATACATGGCAGGGCTTCTAAATCGTTTCGTTTATTAATTCATCAAATTTACCGATGTCATTGCTCTCTCTCCGGATTAAAATTTATGAGAAATTCGACGTATTGTTTAAGCTCATATTATACGTTGTACAAACATTGTATCTAAAACCTGCGTCGTATATATTTATATACAAGTAACGTGAAAATGGTAATAATAAATTCTCCTTATTTTGGAAATAAAGTAATAAAACATTCCATATCTGAACGCGGTCTGAAATTAATTTCGACAAATCTTCATCCATGTATCCTATAGAAATGTTTTATGAATTTAATCGAGTACCTAGTCTTTCCTGGAATGTGAACCAGCTAGCATGCAACGTTTTGAATTAGTAACATGTTTTCCATAATTTGTTACGGCACAATAATTCAGATCTTCTACGATCTAAAGTTATTCCGTACTTGTTGCTTTCAACTTCGTGCGTGTGAGAAGAATTTTAAACCTGTTTAATAATATGAGTTCCAAACTTCTCTGACACATTCCAACAATATTCATTCTATAGTGTTTTAAGAATTTGTATTAATACGAAACTATGTTGTTTGCACGATATTTCATTCGTGTATTAATTAAATTAAAACATAAAAACATACAACATCTCTACTGTCGGTGACCCAGGAGAAGACGAGAGCGGACTGAGGAGGAAGGGATGTGAACAGATAACGTACGACAACACGTGAAATATTTGTACTGCAGTAAGCGGAAACATTAGGTCTCCTTCTGTTCAACTAAGCTTTGATTTCCATACGCATTGTTACTCATGTTTCCTGTACGAGTAATAACCTGGCTACTGGGATGCTTATCTGAGCGATGTTTATAATTACTTACCAGTGCTATCCAAACACAAACACAAATGGTGTACATTAAGCCATATCGTCATTCTTATCAAGCCTAGAGCGCATGCAACATAAAAAAAATTCCAACCTATGAGAGATGAAATACGGGAGATAGGAATTTAGTATAGGCCTAGCCAATAAATAATAACGATGATGACCAAAATAATAAAAATAATAACAATGTTAATAACACCAATGGGGTGAAAAGACAACATTAAACACGAAACACATACCTATAAATCCCAGAGATTATATTAGTACGGGACAGTATAGTTTTGTTTGTATAGTAACCAGGCATTTTCAATTAAAACATTCATTACTGAGCTAAGACCTTTTTGTTACCAGAATGAAATTATGTCATAACACCTACAGCGAAAATGGTATCAATTTCGTAGGAATCTTTCATGAACTGAGTAAAGTGATCAATTAAATTGAAAATACGGATGAGATATCAAACTAGGCATCAGAAGTATTAATTTTCCCTTCATATTGCAGAGTTCTTCTCACATGGGTGTTATCGAGGAGACACTAGCGGTCAACGAACGAGTAGTAGGTAAAGCATATTTCGCAATTCAAGAATTTTACACAATTCTTTGTCAGACTAAAACCATGCCGAATTTCAAGAATATTAAGTTTCCTGTCTAATGATGTAGATGACATCAACGTTCTTACTCTTAGTTATTTCCTTGTCTAAATTTAGTTATTAGCAGTTCGTAATCAGAATTTATTATAGATTTATATTGTTCCTAATCGCTTGTCTGTGAAGCAGTATGTACAACATATTAGTTTAGCAGTTACAGAAATCATAGTTTTCAGATTTTGTCAGTTACAGGAGCTGTAAATTGATTACACTTCAGCCCAGTGTTGTGATTGGAGTCATGCGAACGTAAATAGTACATTATGCAACGAGCCGATAATGGTAGTAATTAAGACGCGAGCATGTTTATGAAACGAGCGCAAGCGAGTTTCATAATTTTCATACGAGCGTCTTAATTACCATTATAGGCAAGTTTCATACGACTTTTTATGCTCAACCATATTTCTAACTTGAAATTATTCATAAGTATTCATGTTATTCTTATCTGACTGGGGAGCGCAACTGACCTTGTGCAATATCTCGTAAATTGTGAGATGTGCGCAGACCCGAAAGTATTGATTTTTTCCGAGAAACAAATGTCATTGACCTTGATATAATCTAGAGAGTAAAATAAACATTAATCTTGATATAACCTTGAAATTACTGTAATTTAGACATTGAAAAACGAGATGACAAATTGAATTTATTTGAATTATAGTATTATTATAGTAACAGAACATAACCTTCTGCTACAGTATTGGATTTCCAGCCTCCGTGACGTTTCGCTAGCTGTCTTTCGATTGCATATCCGAGAATAATCGATACTTGCGCTTTCGTATTGCTACAATGGTGTTTTCTGATTGGTGGAGCACCTGAACTTTTATTAATAGGTGTACTTTAATGAGGTCCATTAAAGGGCTGCTACCAGGTGTATAATTACTACATTTCGGCATGGTCGAGCATAAAAAATAATGTTTTTCCCTTGTGTCAGATAAGGCTGTGCTGTAGTAACTGAAGTTTTTGAAGAAGTTAATGGATTAGTCGGAATGGCGAAGTACTATCTTCTAGAGGAACAATGAAAATACACATTAATAAGCTTTGTGCATTACCAATGATTGACTGAATTGTTTAATATTTAGACATTTGAGGCATTAACAGTCAATAATTTCTTCGTAATTATTTAAAATGGTTTCCTAGCAGTGCTAACTTGGAATCACTAGTGACATTCACCATTCCTCATTAATGTTCATGTTTGTTTGGAATACTGATCTGTGTTAATCTTACCGTTTTATAAATATTATTTACAGTCCACAAATTGCAAAAATGAATGTCTACAAAATAATTTCTGTATTTTTGGTGGAGATTTAAGGATAGAAAATTTCTTTTGATGTAGAAATTTCATGATTTTTCAGTAGAACACATTTTGTGTTGCTTAACCTATGGAAGCAAAATAAACATGGCTATCGTTCAAAGTCGGTGCTCCTGGGCGCGGACCGTGTTGGTCTTTCAATTTTGTGACTGCTAGGAACCTAACCAGCGTAGCTCTTTTATATCTCTATTGCACAAAATACGCTCTTAGGAATGTATTCACTTTATCTCTCTCTCAGAGGTGCCAGTAAGTACAATAAAACTTAAATTCGCAAAGCAAAAGTACCTCAGTTCAATCCCTCTGAGAAATAAGAAAAAAAAATGGTTGGACTAAGGAATAAAAGTGAACTGCGCTATGTAGAAAACTGTATGATTCGCGAGTGATACTAAGTGAAATATTGTGTATTTCAAAAAGTAATAATATAATTTCTTAAATTTAATCTTTGAAGTAAAGCTTTTCGGGCCTTAGGCCAACTTATTTCATATTTTGAAGGTCTTATATTTTAATATCTTTCTTCTTTGGGATTGTATTTATTTAATTTATTTTAAGACATAGGCCTGTATATTTTGAATTGAAATCAATGACATTTAGTTCCTATTCTATACCATAATTCATTATATGCTTTAAGTAACTAAATACCGTATTTGGAGAATTATCTCTTCACCTCCATTGAAGTTGTAGGGCTAATGGTTGGAGCTAGGGGCATAATACCTCGCCTCTTTGTCAATTTCTCCAAGACGTTCCAATTGAAGAATGACTTCATTCGTGATGTTTCCCTTGCTGCTATCAGAGGATCGCTTGCTATTTTAAAGTACCATCATTCTGTACTTTGTTTCCTAACGAGGAACAACTTTTGTTAGACTGTCCAATCTGTTTGTTTACTATGTTTATTACATTTTTTATTATTTTTTATGGTCTTGATTTAACTTTATTTTCGTTTCCTATGTTTCTCTTTTGTGATCTTTTCTGTTTTCTAATTTCATTTTTTTTTTTGTTTTCGCTCTGTGTGTTAGTTATGCTTTGCACAGTAGTTGTATTAAGTATTCAGTATTCTAAGATTTTGTTCCACATAAAAGTATGGTTCTATTACTGTATAGTTTTATCTGCATTTTGTTGGGATTATTCATTGATATAAATAAGCCCATTTTAGCTTTTAGTGTAATTTTTAATTGATGTTTTCGAAATTATAATATTTGTAGACTAAAAGTGAAATTTCAAGAGTAACTTAGCAGGACACTCAATGACTAAATCTCCACGTGAAGCAACATTTTACGCAAAATTATCTTTGGATGAATATCATTGTTCTATACCAGCGATGTCAGACAGGGACTAAACGGAGCGGAGCGCTCCACTAGACTGTTTGAGTGCTCCGGTGTTTCCACAGACATAAGCTCCACAACCGGTATTGGAGCTTACAACTCTGACACAACTGTTCTATACGATATTAAAATCATAATCATAATTCCCATACAACATGAAAACTAGCTTATTCCATAATCGATATAATATACTTTATAAGCCAAAAGGTCGATTATTTAATTTCGAGGAAAATCTAAATTTTCAATATTTTGTCAGTGTTTTAAGCGTATGAATTAAAAATTGTATCTTACATTTTAATGTTTATATATATGTATATATACACACACATACATAGTTAATTTGCTACTGGATAATTTGAAATGAAACATTGATTCACATTATCGTCGGAACCAAGCGGTTTGAAATCATATCTATTGAGTCACTAATATTATTCCAATCAGATTCAGTACGTATATAATTTGAAATTGCTGTTCGCAAACCTTTGTATGAACATGGCTAACAGGGAAGATAATTATTATTTACATCTAGGATCATCGCATTACATGTGTAACATTATATTACTTAATCATATTGACTCATGTTATGTAACGTTTTGGTTTAAATGTAAACTGAAGTATTTAATTGAGTCCGAACACAGCAAAGCGCTTGGCTTGGTATAATAACTGGACAGTATTAATCGAAAACGTCATGAATGATTAACTTATAGTATTTGTTCAGGTATAAGAATAATCTTTATACGTTTCCAAAACTCAAAGAGGGTATGCATTAATGAAATAGAGAAATTTAATTAAAAGTTTCTGGTTTGTATATTATGCAAAAATATCAGAATTAAAATAGACGAAATTTAAAGTGGACACAAATAGCAAGTAAATTAAGAAAATTGATTTAAATTAGTAATGGAGCCTGATTAAGACATAAATAGCAACTAAATTAAGAAAATGGATTAAAATTTAGTAATGGAGCCTGAGTAAAGACAGAAATAGCAAGTAAATTAAGAAAATTGATATAAATTAGTAATGGAGCGTGAGTTAAGACAGAAATAGTAAGTAAATTAAATTAGTAATGGAGCATGAGTAAAGACAGAAATAGCAAGTAAATTAATAAAATTGATTGAAATTAGTAATGGAGCTTGAGTTAAGGCAGAAATATCAAGTAAATTAAGAAAATTGATTTAAATTAGCAATGGAGCCTGAGTAAAGACAGAAATGGCAACTAAATTAATAAAATTGATTTAAATTAGTAATGGAGCTTGAGTTAAGACAGAAATAGCAAGTAAATTAAGAAAATTTATTTAAATTAGTAATGGAACCTGACTTAAGACAAAAATAGCAATTAAATTAAGAAAACTGATTTAAATTAGTAATGCAGCCTGATTTAAGGTACAACATTTAATCTCACTTTAAATTTGTTTCAGATTTCTGATATATTTTCAAGTTATTTACAAAAATAGAGAATGTATTTTAACTTATGTACAGTGATTTCTTTCTCAAATCATCTTGTCTGTAATTTAACTCTTGTACAGTTTATCATATTCTGTTTCCTGTCTGCAAAACTGCAATTCAAATTTTCTACAGTTTATTATTTTCCACTTTTCCGTATATTTCGCATAAAGTTTTGTGAAAATTTTGAACTCATTCAATTATGTTTTCAGTTAATGGTTTAGTCTTTGTGCTTTTATAACTGCAGTGGCTCTTTTAACAGCTGCTCTCTCTGAATCTGCAAATTATTTAGTGTTTTACAATAATATATCCCTTTCCATTTATTCCATACAATTTCTAGAAAACGTACAGTATTTTGAAAACTTCAACTCATTGAATAATAATTTCAATTTTTAACTCTTTTTTATGTCTTTATTTCTTCAGTGGTTCATTCCTCAGTTCCTCTTCTCTTTAAGTCATTTCCCATTCATTTCATACTTTGTAGGAGATGTTTCAACTCATTTACAAAAACAGTTTCAGTTTTTAGACTTACTTAATTTCAATTTTTAGTTCTTTCTTCTTTCTTTATTAGTGATGTGGTCCATTCCTAATTTCTTAGTCTCCTTCTAAGTGTGTAACTTTAATGTTGTATTCATACGATTCATACATTTTTATTGAGAGTTTATTTGAAATATTTCAATATATTTACATACTTATACATTTCTTTTAAATGTTCATTTTCTTTCATTATATGAAGGATTCAGAGCCACAGTGGGCCAAGTGCCATTATATTAAAAACAGAGAAAACAAGGGTCAATGTTAAGTAAATACCATAATTCAATGAAATATATATCAAGTAACGTAAAGCATGCACATTAAAACTAAATGATATGTCAGTCTTTATTAAACTATGGTATTCACTTAACTTTAACCCTTGCTTTCTCCGTTTTGAGTAAATTGTATTTGGTCCACTGTGGCTCTGAACCCTTCATATGCTCTCTGTCCTGAAATTAAAGTGTTCTACTGTTTATCCTTTACCATTCTTTTCAGACATTTTGTAAGAGTCTGGTTTGAAAAGTTTCAATACATTTAAGGATATTTTTAATTTGTAGCTCTTTTTTGTGCCCTAATTTCTCCTCAGATCCATTCCAGAAAATCTCCATTATTTTTCTTGTACCATTATTTTCAGGCATTTGTAAGAGAGTTATTTGGAAAGTTGCAATATATTTAATGATATTTTCAATAAATTAGTAGCTTTTACATTGTGCTGTACTCCATTCCTTAACTTTTCTTTCCTAATATCTACAATATAATTTTGTGCCTTTTTCCTTTACCATTATATTTAGACATATGTAGAAGGTTTATTTGGAAAGTTTCAATATCTATGTAGGCTAATGACGTTTCCTATTTTTCGCTCTTGCCTTAATTTCTATTGTAATCTCTTGCCGAAACTCTTCGCACATTAATCCTACAATTTAAATATATTACTGTTAAAAAATTATCCCTTATTCCTATAAGTTCTTACTGGTACTTCGTGTAGGAGGTGTAGCAGCATTGTTTCAATTTATTAATGCACTCCATTCCTAATACAATTATACAGTATGAGGTTGTCTTTTCTTATTACTGTATTTGTGCTGTGATCTATTCCTCATCTTGACTTATCTCTGAGTTTGGAACTGAAATATGACGTATATCATTTTATATTCTTTCCGTATATTTTATAGAGAGTGTATTTGTAAAGTTTAGATTAAACCTCTGCGGTAGCTGAGTGGTCAGGCTTCCAGGCTGTCACGCACACAGCGACCCAGGTTCAAGTCCCTATCAGGTCTGGAGTTTTTCATTGAAAAATATATAGTGACACTTGTGAGAGGCAAGGTCGCAGTTGGTGATTTTCTCGGGGTTCTCCCGTTTTCCTCCATATTATACATCTACATCAGCCCCCCACCATTTCTCCATTCCGCCACCATTTCTCAATTCCGTCACCATTTCTCCATTCCGTCATCATTCCATAGCATTCCCTGATCTCCGGCGGGCGACGCACGGAGGGGGCTGTCCTAGGGACGAAGGGGGTTGTCTGTTCGAAACCTGGGTACTCAGCGAACCTTAGTGTAGTCAGCCTGTATGGGATTGGGAAAGCGCTTAGCTTGAGGATTAGCTCAATGGATCGTAACAGGTAGTAGTGCTGAGCTATTGTGCCCCTTCCCTAAATTCCATTCTATTTCAAATTTTAAATTAATATAGTATTTTCAACCTTTTGTCCTGTGCCTTTATTTCTACAGTGGTCTATTCCATTACCTCTCTTCTCTTTATTCTTTAATTTTATTTTTCTGTTATTTCCATATCCCACATATTTTAGCAGTTGCATAAGATATATTCAATTTGTTGCTATTTGCTCGTCACTGTTTTCCTGGTGTTCATTTATCAACATATAGTCTCTCTAAGCCAGTAACTTAAATGTTCTACGGTTTATCCTTTTTCAGTCTTTCCATTCATTTTGTAGATACCGGTAGCTTATTTTCATAGTTTCATCTCATTAATGATATTTTAAATTTGTAGTTATTTCCTTATGAATTTACTCGTGTTTTCGCTGTGGATTACTTTCTACATCCCCTCCACTCTCTTAGTATTCAACATAAATTATTCGTAGTTTTTTGTTTTATTATTTATAGGAGTTATATCTAGAAAAATTAAACATTTTTAATGACATTTATTATTTGGGCACTTTCTGTCTTTATTTCATTCCTCTTGGCAACTTAACCTCTAATCTAACATTCTATATTTTATTATTTTTTGCTTCCGCATGATGGAATAGAATATGGAACGTTTTAACATATTTCATGATATTTTCAATCAGTTTCTCTTTCTTAAATCTTTATTTTCTCCTTTCTCCAGGTGTGAAATTTAAATGTTGATTGCTTATTATTTTCCATTGCTTTCAGATATGTTGTAAGAGGTTTTTTCGTAATGTTTCAACTCATGTTTGTGACTCTTTCCTTAAGTCTTCATTTCACATATATGATTAGGATGAATATTTCCAATGTTTCAGCGTAATCAATGATATTTTCAATTTTTAGCTCTTTTCTTTCCTTATATATTGTAGGAGACGTATTTTGAACGTTTTACCTCATTTAATGATATTTTCAATTTGTTGCTCTTTCCTTCTGTCTATACTTCTTCTATGAGTCACTACTCGTTCTCTCCTCCCTCTTATATAGTTTACAACTAAAATATTCTACATTTTATTCTTTTCTTACATTTGATAGGGGTGTAGTTTTAAAGATTCAACACTTTTAGTGATATTTTAAATTTGTAACTTTTTCCTTCTCTGTCTATTTCTGCTGTTGCCTATTACCACCTTCTCCTATCTTTTAAGTTGCAATTCAAATGCTCTACATTTACATATTTGGATGCCCTACATTTTGTAGGAGATGTATTTGGAAATGTTTAACTCATTTAATGATATATTCGATTTATAGCTTTTTCTTCGTTTGTAGTCCATTCATCATCCTGTTCTCTCTGCTATTTTTCAAATGAAATATTCTAAATTTTATCGTTTCCCATTCTTTGCTTACATTTTTTGGGTGTATTTTGAAAGATTCAACTCATTTAAAAATATTTTCAAGTTATATTTCTTTCTTTTGCCTTCAATTCTATTTTGGTCCATTCCTTAACATCTTCTTTCATTAGTCTGCAATTCTAGTATTCTACACTGTAGTCATTTCCATTATTTCCATATTTTACCTTGTAAGAAGTTAATTTGGTTAATTGTCAAGTGCTTTAATGGGAATTTCAGTTTTTATCTCTATCCTTATGTTTCCCGTTCATTTTAGATATTTGTAAACGGTTTGTGAGTAAAGATTCAACCTATTTTAATGAAATTTTCAATTTTTATCTCTTTCTATATATATTTATTTTTGATGTGGTCCATTTCTTTAACCCGTTCGATTTCAATATTTTCCATGCAAATGACATGTATCTTCTTCCTTCCATTCATATCATACAATTTGTACGAGGTTCAATTTGAAAGTTTTAAGTAATTGATATTTCCAAATTCTAGTTCTTTCTTAACATGTTTATACAGTATATAATTATGTTGTATTCCATTATTTAAAATTTTCGCTCTCTAAGTATACAATTTAAATGTTCTACAATATATTATTACATGTATATATTCTTTATGATATTTTGTTGGCGGTTAATTTGCAAAAGTTCAACTTATATTTATGATATTCTGAAATATATTTACTTCGTCATGTCTTTATTTCTCCTGTGGTCCATTCCTTACACTACCACCTCTTAAGTACCGATGCAACTTGTATTTTCTAATGATTTTTATTATCATATACTTTTGAGATATGTTGTTAGAGATTTATTCGGAAAGTTTAAGCTTATTTAATTATATTTGCAATAACTCTCTCTTCTTGTCTTTAATTCTATTGTATAGTTTATTCCCTATCCTCACTGATCTCTTAGTCGGCAATTTAAATGTTTCTAGAGTTCATCGCTACCGATTTTTCAGACATTTTGTACGAGATTTACTGTATTTCGAAAAATTTCAGTACTTTTAAAGATGTTTTCAACTTGTCTTTATTTCTGAAGTCGTCAGTTTTTTGTATTCTTCTCTGCCTAACTCTGGAATTTAGATGTTCTGCAGATTGTTTTTGATAGAAGCTTGAGATTTTTATTATTTTAAAGTTTGTAAATATAATTTTTACTGTTTTGACTGAATGAACACACTTCATTGTAAAGTTTCATGTAATTCTCAATGTCAGTTGTTATTGATGTAACAATTTTAAAGAAGTTCTATGTTTCTTCTGTATACATTAAGAATACATTTCCAAAAAGCGTTCAATTAAAGAGGACTCGCCATAGACAGCTAAAACATATTTTGGATGATGTTCCTATGCTTCAATGCATTTGTCCACAAGTTGTTGCTTGATTACTAATTATGACGTAGGAATATAATATTACTATAGTCGGAGGCACCGATTTTGGCAGATGACCTCGATGACATTTCCAGTAGGCGAGCCAATATTGTTTGTGTAAGCTGCGAGAATGAGATGCGATAACATTCTGAGTCGTTCATGTTTTCATAACAGCAGCTCATATCAATTATCCTTATTATGAAACACACCACGGTACAGTCCTACTCAAAGAATACGTTTAATAAATGTAAATGACTTCCGTTCGCAATGATTTTACAATACATCTCCTACATTTTCTAAATTAAATTAATGCTTAATTAAAAGGAAATAGCATTGCATTGCGCATATATATATATATATATATATATATATATATATATATATATATATATATATCATCCTACCCTCACCAGATCAATATACAAGATTTGTCCAGTAATAATCTAGGGATCGTCTACTGATGGTGCGATAATTCAAGTTAATAAAATTACGAATCTTCTTAATAATCAAAATATAATTTGGTTAATTGGATAAAATTGCATGCTACGGAAGTTAGATTTATATAAGAGTATAATAAATAGGATTGTAATGGATATTAAAAGGCCAATAATTTCTCCACACGCACATTGTGAATAGAACAGAGAAGAAAGCATTTTAAAGTATTCGAAATCGTACAAAATATCGGAGAAACCAATTTTCCCTGCACAAATTGCACCAATTGAAAAATATAATTACCATTCACAATAAATACTGTATTTTATGGATTCTAAAAAGTTGTTTATTAATCTAGAGTTATTGGCTGATGACTATACTAAATTCCAGCACAACATTCATTCAGAATATGTAGAAATTACACTTTGGATTTTACTAAATGTATAGGCCTACTATCAAAAGGTGTTACATACCCCCTTAAATACTGTACATGTGTTACCTGTGCGACATCCGATGTTTAATTTTTAAAAATATAATTCATAGTACTGGAACTGCCATATTGAATTCGCACAAATTGTATTATTCGTAATTTTCGTCTCGAAAACCCCTAAGATATCTAATTTAATTTTTCACCCATTTTTGTCCCACTCCACCACTTTAGGGACAAAGTCGGACTAAATAATACCTTATTCGTATTCTGTGATCGCAAAGATCCCCAGATATCGACTTTCATCCAGATCGGATGACATGAGATTTCTCACTCCCTTCTGCCTTTTCATCAATACCTTAGGATATGGTATTTAAAAAATCTAAGAATGTTTAACCAATATTGTAGAGAGTAACCTTCATTTTAAATTTTACGTCTCTAGTTAAATATAGTTTAGTGAATTTTTAAAATCGTCTACTTCTTTCTCTCTCCTCTCTGCTCGGGGGGGGGGGGAGGGGGAACTGAAGTTATTTCAAGGGAGTAGCCTACATGAAATTGAATTTTTTTACTTTCCTTATACATTTTAGAAACAATTCTGAGAGATGAGATGAATAGTCTAACCCAATTTTATGAGTGAATCTTTGTTTTAAATTTAAAGGCTGCACGTCTGCTGGTTAAAAAAATAAATCGGTATAATTATTTTGATCATTACTGCCTCCCATTTTCCATCTCTTAATGTTCGTATTTCGTAAAACTCAGTCTTATCTATTGACTAAGGATTAACATATTTCCATATACATATATATTTCCATATATAAACCAGATTATATTTCCATTTCGTACAATATTCTGGTCACGAGACACAATCATATTCTTTGTATTTTCGGGATTTACTACCAAACCTATCACTTTATTTGCTTCAAGTAAAATTTCCGTGTTTTCCCTAATCGTTTGTGGAACTTTTCCTAACATATTGACGTCATCCGCATAGACAAAAAGCTGATGTAACCCGTTCAATTCCAAACCCTCTCTGTTATCCTGAACTTTTCTAATGGCATATTCTAGAGCGAAGTTAAAAAGTAAAGGTGATAGTGCATCTCCTTGCTTTAGCCCGCAGTGAATTGGAAATGCATCAGATAGAAACTGGCCTATACGGACTCTGCTGTAAGTTTCATTGAGACACATTTTAATTAATCGAACAGGTTTCTTGGGAATACCAAAGACACATATAGACTACTGTAATATTTGTTTAGTTTTTGGAAGTGACTGTCCAGAGTGCATAAATACTCGGGCGTGCATGTTTACTCTTATGTCCTACCCATTCCACTGCGACAGAGATAACAGCCGATCTTGCAGCGGTGAAGAACTCGCTCTCCAGTTCACATTAAGAAAATCCATGTGCCAAAATCCCTGGCGCGACCTATACTACAAAAAATATACACATAGTTATATTATACACTCTTCAATGTGTGGTCCTTTTTTCCAAATTTAACGTTTTGTGTTTATTCTGATATGTATAATGAATGTTATTGTTCCGTTATAATTTATTATTTTAAAGGAAGAATTCTAGACAATTGACCGGTAATGTTTCTATCTGTATGCATAATATAATTTCAATGTTAAATATACTTTTTCAAATAAAATCATACGCTTTGTTGATGCAACTTCTGAGAGCCTCAGCCGGTATTTCCCATGCCATTCAAGTTATTGCTTTTTTATACATAATCACGTAATATCGAACGTTTTAACTAGGAGGACAAACAACTGAAACTAGTATGTTATAATTAATTTGTTCAGCAAAATAAGGTTGAGTATTTCATATCTTTCTCATTAATATCGAATACCATTTGTACATTTTCCGGAGGCATAAAAAAGAGATGTGCTTTCATAACTGAAATCCGGCTAACTTTCCTTCATTTAATTTGCCTTCCGGTTTTATTTTCTCATTGCAAAAATTTATTAATCAAAACTGTATCCGGGACGTTACATTTAAATGATCTGAGCTGTTTTTGTGTGTAAAGTGTGAAAACGCTGAATATTTTCTCTTGTAAAAGTATCTATGTGAAGTCACGAAGCACGTCATTACACACGCTGATCTCCTTAAAACCTTATTTGAAGGGTTCAGAGCCATAGTGGGCAAAGCGCCATTTATGAAAAACGGAGAAAGCAAGGGTTAAAGTTAAGTGAATACCATACTTTAATGAAGATTGCCATATCATTTAGTTTTAATGTGTATACTTTATATTACTTGCTATATGTTTCTATTGAATTAATGGTAATAACTTCATTTTAACCCTTGTTTTCTACGGTTTTAGTAAATGGCGCTTGGCCCACTATGGTTCTGAACCCTTCAATTAATGTCACCTTTTGAGTGAAGAATTTTAACATTAAGGTTAGGTTCGTGCTTCTTCCCAAATTACACAGATTTCGTTCCCTATCGCACCATGTGTGGAAACAAATGAGTTTTTTCCTTCTTCAGTCGGACTTTAATTATGTATTTTCAAATCAAATGGAGTCTCTCCACCTCTTGTTTGGTCGAACCACATCTCATTTTCCAAATGGTTTGTCACTAGCTGTTCATACAATTCTATTACAAGGTTAATGCGATTTGCATGTGTTCAACTAATTCAATTTGACCCAATCGTTTATTGTTTTTACTTTACGAATTGTTCTTTACTCTTCACTACACCCTCGATCTAGCCTCGTTTTCTCTAAAGTTCTCTTAAGATTCTTAATTTCGGAAGTTTTCTTGTTGTGTCGCTTCGAGTTTCAATCTTTAATAGTCTTACAGTATTTCAGTAGTTGTGGGTTTGAGTTTCATAAGTTTAAGAGTCCTAAAAATTTGCTTCTGTATTGTGATTGAAAACTTATTCGTTCAGACCATAGCTTGTAATATTAATTCCAAGATACTTGTAGACGAAAACATGTTTTATTGTATCACGTTCGATTCCTAATTCGCATCTGATGGGGTTTTTACTTATCAGTCTTATCACCATTGATTTAGATTCTGTTGTAGGTACTTTCATTTTCTAATTGTTCCCGCAATATAAAAACATATTATGTAGTAGTCTTTATCAATTAATTTTAGCTGGGACTTTGGAGGCACATTTTCTGGATTTGCTGAATGAGGGGCGATAGAAGAGCTTTAATTTGTGATGAATCACTTTCATTTAGTGTTTTCGAATATTTCATTTCTTAAAAATGCAATGTTTTTTACATATTAAGAACAGTATGTCTCCTCCATGTTCTATGCATCGCTATTGTACTTAACGTATGCACTGCTGCATTTCCCAAGATGCATATGCCGTACACACGGTAGCTGTATATTTTAATTACTTTGTATTAGCTACTACCACATACAAACTATAAAATTATTGACTTCCACATTAATATCTTAATTTTGCCTATTTAGTATATCCAATTTTAAATAAATAAAACTTGACATCTGTTCAGCATTACTTATATTTAATTTTGAAGCACATTTGGTTTTATCTAGAATTGACAAATATAGTTTTTGCGTTTCTCTTATAACAAGTGCTTATATTAACATTTACCTCTAAGTTTGTTTCCACGATAAAGACCGGTCAGATACAGAATGTCTTTACGTGCAAAAATGATATGCTGAATAAGAATAAGAATATCCAGCTTTTATTAATGGTTAATATTAGAAGAGAAAAATTCGCTCCGGCGCCGGAGATCGAACCCGGGTCCTTGGTTCTACGTGCAAAGCGCTCTCACCATTGAGCTACGCCGAAGTCCAATCCACAGTACCGGACCGAACTCCCCTCCTCCAGTGTTTTTCCCATTGTGGCCTGACTCCAAGTTGGGCATGTATGTTGATATTTTTTTATTAAGTCAACTGCCATTATACAAGGAGCGCACTCAGTTGGGTGACTTGGTGGCCGGGATTCCACAGTAATGTGCACAGTAATTTGTACAGAACTATGCACTGTTACTGGAAGAATTTACTAAAGATTATTATTATTACTTTTTTTGGTCAAGAGTATTATTTTTTGGTCCTACAGAATATATCTGTTTTGGTAACAATTCGATCCCAGGCGCCGGAGCGAATTTTTCTCTTCTAATATTAATTGTTATCGAAACAGATATATTCTGTAGAACCAAACAAATAATAATCTCTAGTAAATTTTATTAATGGTATGGTAATAACGAGGCGATGATGTGGGATACGTGAATAATAGCAAGGGAAATATCTGTGCATATTTCTTTCCATAATAAGTGGCAACTGAAGTTGTAATTATATGAGAATGAGTCTCTAGTCTGCAAGGCTGATGATCAGTTAAGCTAGCAGTGCATCCAATAAATATTTAATCCATATTTCTTGAACACAGTATACCAATCCCTTGCTTTGAGCAGGAAAATGCTTCTAGTAAGGAAGTCCACTATCTTCTCATCGTAGGCCTGTGTTGCCTGCAGTCTCCGAGTGTAATATTCAGTCATGTACTGAAGACTTGGAAGTGAACTGCATCAATATGTGCACCTGCTAGTCTCGTACTAGATAGATATTATGTGGACTCAGAAGCTGGGTATAACGTAGGTGTAGCTGCATCATCACACCCGAATGCTCTACATCATCCATACAATTTATTGTACTGTCTCAGCATTCCATCGGTCCACCGCATTGTAAAATGTATAAAGTTCTCCATATTACATTTTCCACAAATGTATTCATTTTATTATTTTATTTATGTGTGTCGATATATTTTAATTTAATATTATTTAAGTAAAACAGCTAACATTTAAAGCAGTCGATTGGAAGCTTTCATTTCATTTATGTAACATATTTAATTAACATTACAAAGTTTGTGACACAAACACATGTATTGTGGGTCCTATCACCAAGGCATGGCGCGTCCTCAGGTTGCGGATAGAGGAGACGGCCTCCACATATGGAGGGTAGCTGCGAATATATTGAATAAGCAGTCGTGGACAGCCGATAAGGGGTGGTCCTCCAGCTTGGGGGTTGGGCGAAGGGCTAACAACCCATCACCGCAAAAAACAGCTTGTTACGAAACCTAACAATAAGCCTTGGAATGGGACTGATTTTCCGGCACGTATAAAAGTTGGAGATTTATCCTTCGAAGAGGTGGAAAAATTCAAATATCTTGGAGTAACAGTAACAAATATAAATGAGACTCGGGAGGAAATTAAACGCAGAATAAATATGGGAAATGCCTCTTATTATTCGGTTGAGAAGCTTTTGTCATCTAGTCTGCTATAAAAAAATCTGAAAGTTAGAATTTATAAAACAGTTATATTACCGGTTGTTCTGTATGGCTGTGAAACTTGGACTCTCACTTTGAGAGAGGAACAGAGATTGAGGGTTTTTGAGAATAAGGTGCTTAGGAAAATATTTGGGGCTAAGAGGGTTGAAGTTACAGGAGAATGGAGAAAGTTACACAACGCAGAGCTGCACGCATTGTACCCTTCACCTGACATAATTAGGAACATTAAATCTAGACGTTTGAGATGGGCAGGGCTTGTAGCACGTATGGGCGAATCCAGAAATGCATATAGAGTGTTAGTTGGGAGACCAGAGGGGAAAAGATCTTTGGGGAGGCCGAGACGTAGATGGGAACATAATATTAAAATGGATTTGAGGGAGATGGGATATGATGGTAGGGACTGGATTAATTTTGCTCAGGACAGGGACCAATGGCGGGCTTATGTGAGGGCGGCAATGAACCTCCGGGTTTCTTAAAAGCCAGTAAGTACGTAAGTAAGTGACACAAACTAGACATGGTGTAATTAAAATTATATTTAGATATTTTATATTACGGTATGTCAGATTATGAATGATAATGATCATCATCATCATCATATGTTAAACGGTTTAGATCATCCGCTCTGTTCCGTCTTCAGAAATACGTCATTGGTCTTTCCATCTTGTTCTTGGTCGACCTTTACACCTTTTACCAGTAGGTTTGTAATTATAGATTTGTATAGGAATAGGATTTGAATCCATTCTCAAAAGATGTGGAAACCATTGACTTCTATATTAGTCTAACAGATCTAAAATATTCTGGATTTGTAATATCATCATATATATGTATTCTTGTCACCTATGAGGTGGTAGTCTGATAATGGTCTCAGCAATCTCATTTCGGTTGATTATCTTCTTTTCCGTTGCTGTTTAGTTAGTATCCAGGTCCAGGGACTAACTTGGATGGCCATTGTTTTGTAGAACTTCATTACTCTCTGTAATAATGTGCGTTTCATTGTTCCTATTAGCTGCAGGAATCTTTAGAGCTTCATATTTAGGTCCTGTGACTAATCATATGCAGTTTGGCTTCCTATGCAATTTACTTAAAGCTGGTGATATGTAAGTATTTCAGTTTTGTTTGTAGATATTTTTTATTTGTGTTCTGTCGCTAGTTTGATTAAATTAAAAACTGCTCTTTCTAAATTGTCTTCAAAGTCTGATAAAAATACTAATCATCTGCAAACAGCAGTGCATTTAAAGATTAAGGTTGCTTTCCATTTTCTCATAAATCTTCAATATATAGATTGAACAGAGTATGTGACAAAAGACATCCTTGTCTTACATCTCGTGTGATTTGCTTTAAATTCTCACTGATTCCAAATCCTATGTTAATTTTGATTGTGGAATTTTTGTACATATTTTGGATACTTCTTATTAGATATCATGGACTACCCTTTCCTAACATAACTTCCCAGACTTTTTCCCGATTCATAGTAAAGATTTCTTTAAATCTATAAAGGCCATAAATGTTGGGATGTTAAATTGCCTATGCTTTTCAATGGTTTGAGATACAAAGAAGACACAATTCATGCAAGATCACCCTTTTCCAAAGCCAGTTTGTTCCTCAAGTAATAAAGTATCTAGTATTGTTGTAAGTCGCCCATTTATCAGTTTAGCGTGTATTTTGAATGCCTTGTTCAAAAAGCTTAATGTCTGATTTTAACCTATCTCCTTTTTTATGTACGAGATTTATTATTACAATTTTCCATTTTTCTGGGATCGTATTACCGGTTCCTTTAAACTTCCATAAAATTCTATTATCATATTCCAAGCATATTACGGATATAAAATGTGACCGAAAATTAAATTTAAGTAAATGTTAAAAATTACGTTTAAAATGAAAAACATTCACAAAATAAATGGAATAATAATTTTTCCCTTCGTCCATAATTAATGGGCTGTCATGTATTCTAATGTGTATACAGATTTAAAAATTTTCGTGTTGTTATTTGAAATATAATAAGTTATATTGCGGTTGTTCATTTTGTGCTAAATATCATGAAGAAATTTATGTGCTCTACAAAACACTGAAAAAAAAAACTAGTAGAATTAAAGCTGCAGGAAGGAAAGAATATTCTACAGATCGTCGTCCTCCATTCTACTCTGTGCTTGTTCTAATCCTGCAACATGGCGGAAAAGCGGCGAAAATATTGCGGAAGTAATCCACGTCTAGTGGAACAATGTGAGATAATTATTTGCGTATTCGTTGTTCGATGTTGTAAATTGTGTTCGGACATTACTATCGTAGTTCCATCATCTCTCTCTGTTGTTATTGATTTGCTTTGTAAATGTAGTACAAACAACTGGAATGTTTTAGTCAGCTTTGATGTTACGTGATAGCACGATATACTCATACAGAAAATAACGAAATGTATTGACTTCTCGTAACTTCCTCATCAGATAAATTCCGTAACGTTTCTCTAAAATAAATTTAACAGATAAAACTCAAGTATATTATCCTTACATAATGTATGATGTAGATTGTAGAAACTCCCAAATGATTGCCACCATTATTGCCCAGATCCTTCTTGCTTTGTTGTATGTTTAGAAATATAAACAGAAATATAATATACTGGACAACCATAGTTCATATTTAGTATTTACTTTTCAATTCCAACGTATGCAAGCAAATTGTATTTCATCAAAATAATAAGGAAGACTTTATTTGGAAAAGTATTAGTCAAAATAAATGCCCACTTCATAATTTCTATTCTTTTCATAAGTAAAATTATGCATTAAATTATGTGGTCAGAATGTTCAAATAATCATCCATTTCCGAGAAGTTAAATGTTAGATATAATATAATAACTAGAATAACATACTTTTTCATAAAAAATATTTCGACTATATTATTTACGAATTAGCCTACTCTACAAAATTAATATACAAGAAACTTTAGCATTTGGAGAAGATATTTATATTTTTCTGTAAACATAATAATTTCAAAATTTTAAAGTTTCTTACAACAGTAATTCAGTTAAAATTCAGTATAACTGAATGTTTTTAATATATTAACTACATATGTTAAAGGAAATGTAAAAAAGAAAATAATTAATTTAATTATAAAGTAAGAAACTTAGTGGTTAATCAATACGTTAGGACTAAAATTTCGTAATGTACAATCAGAACTGCTTTCATGACTGCAAATAATTCAACACACAGGATATATCAAAATGTGTCGCAATTTCTAATAAATACTGACTCTCCAAGTTAGTTGTAAAATCCGCGTTTTATTCCAGAGGGAGGGTTAATTTATTTATTTTGTCTTAAAAGGTTTGCTTTAAGAGCCTATTTCGTTTAGTGACAAGAAAAATATATTTAGAACAGCATTATAAACTACTAACATCTCCTTCTATTGCTATCAAATTGACCGAATTAAGATTCATATTTCAAAATACGAAACAATGTATCAAAGAAAATATTGAAAAATTAAGCAATTACATAGTCTAGACGCTACATTAGGCTGTACCGAAAATGGGTGTTAATTTATTTAGCATTGAAGTCGTTAATAGGGTTAAACAGCTGCATTGCGTCCAAACTACTGTTCGTAACAAATTTTGAGCTCCTACACGAAATTTTGTTCGAAGTGCAATCGTATTGAAATTTTAACAATTTGAGTAATTAATGTCCTTTATTTTGGTGCTCTTTGCTGGATGTAGAGTGTTTGTCCGAACTATTCTGAGGATTTAAACTGTGTAATTTAACTGACATGAGTTGACAGAAGTAGTGCTAGAGACCACATCAACCCAGAACTCACCGCGGAGAGGTGACTGCTATAGAGTTCCACTCAACCTCCATTATAATTAATTTATTCGTTGAATCACCAACTCTGTGATTATTTTATTCTTCTTCTCAAACAAAACGTATTCACTTGTAGGCAGTGCCTTTCTCACATCGATCATATATTTTCGTCTCGTTCTTTATATTCATAAATATATGAAGGGTACACGGGAAAAACGAACAATGTCACATTTCCATTAAGGGTGAGATAGTGATCTATTTCAGAATATTACTGTAAAATTTACTGGTTTTTCTACTTGAAATGAAGGAAATGATGAGTGTATCCCTGGTTTTAATTCTCCTTTACCACTTTTGGTAAAAATAACACTAAAGTTTGTAGTAATACAGTGAATTAGATAACGACATCAGCCTTAAAGGAATTGTGACATTGTTCGTTTTTCCCGTGTACCCTTCATATTGATAATGAAGCATCATTGACGGATTTAACGTGTCTCTCATATACTTGAGAGTAGCATGGGAACGAGGAAATTTCTATATTTGGAACATACACGTTCTTTATAATCTTTTGCAATTGAAATGTTTTAATGTCGCTTACAGCTGGAGGTTCTGTAATAGTATTCTGTTACCAGTGAATCATGTCTGTCTAGTATTACGCTAAGAAATTGAGTTTCGGATTTCCGTAGGCACAAATTTCCAACTGCTCTCAGAGCCCGTGCTTCAATAATTCTCATTCATAATATTCTCACACCCTCTCTGTCATAAGTTAGCATTGTGCAACATATATTTTCAGGGTGATTATGAAAAGAATTTCTTCAAATGACATTATGCAATACATTCCTGCAATGGTCTTTCAAAAATTTAGAAAGGGGAATAGCTAAGAAGATATGTATGTCTGGAACCATCCTTAAAGTGGGACTTGCTCTTGTTTGTTTAACCTCTATGGAATATAAACAAATTCTGTCTGGCGTTTCGTCAGCCCACGCGAGTTGTGTGGATATAAAGGGAAAAGTTGAGACAGTGTCGGTTGGAGTTCCCGGGTAGCTCAGTTGGTAAGAGCGCTGGTATGTTCAACCAGAGGTCTCGGGATCGATACCCGGCCCCGGAACAATTTTTCCCTTGAAATTATTCAAATCTGCTTTACAGGGAGCATTACCTGAAAGACTAGATTTGCATAATACATACGTTACTGTGTACGTTAACAGAAAACCACAATTCCAAGTCACACAGAGATTGTGTGCACTCGATGTGGGTCTCTGGCATTTCGTCAGCCCACGCGAGTTGTGTGGATATAAAGGGAAAAGTTGAGACGGTGTCGGGTGGAGTTCACGGGTAGCTCAGTTGGTAAGAGCGCTGGTACGTTCAACCAGAGGTCCCGGGATCGATACCCGGCCCCGGAACAATTTTTTCCTTGAAATTATTCAAATTCTGTCAACGTTTTAAGTCCTTCGGATGAATTTTCCATGGATATGTACAGACGAAGTAGTCTTGATGTGTTGTAAGTAAGCATGCGTGAGTCAGCTCTCCTGGTTTCTTGTTTTCTACATTTTATTCATATTTTCCTTTCTTTATCACTCCAGTAATTTTCAATAGGCATTTCTGGTCAGTGCTAAGATCTTTAACAGTTGTATCAGCTAGTCGTGATTATATATCATCGAATCTTACGACTAAAGTGCAGTGTTTGGTCACATAAATACAAGTTAGATACGCAGTGACTATACTTATGCTCAAGGGTACGGAAAGGAGTATTAGGTACTTCCGTTTCTCTCGTGTAACTGATATAGAGGTACAGTCGGTTGACACAATAAATAAAATTGTATACAACTATAAACAATTCTTGGAGTGAATGCTTGGCATACGAAATATTTCTACATATAGTCTAAGCCATACAATATAGTGTTACTGTATCAAAAGGCTCCAAAAATTATATGACAAAACGAAAACTTAAAATTAAATTTAAAAGAAACACGAAACTCTATATGTCTCGTGACCAGAATATTGCACGAAATGTAAATATAAAAATAGGAAATTTATCCTTCGAAGAGGTGGAAAAATTCAAATATTTTGGACCAACAGTAACAAATATAAATGACACTCTGGAGGAAATTAAACGCAGAATAAATATGGGAAATGCCTGTTATTATTCAGTTGAGAAGCTTTTGTCATCCAGTCTGCTCTCAAAAAAACTGAAAGTTAGAATTTATAAAACAGTTATATTACCGATTTTTCTCTATGGTTGTGAAACTTGGACTCTCACTTTGAGAGAGGAACAGAGATTAAGGATGTTTGAAAATAAGGTTCTTAGGAAAATATTTTGGACTAAGAGGTATGAAGTTACAGGAGAATGGAGAAAGTTACGCAACGCATAACTGCACGCATTGTATTCTTCATCTGTCATAATTAGAAACATGAAATCCAGACGTTTGTGATGGGCAGGGCATGTAGCACATATGGGCGAATCCAGAAATGCATATAGAGTGTTAGTTGGGAGACCGGAAGGAAAAAGATCTTTGGAGAGGCCGAGACGTAGATGGGAGGATAATATAAAAATGGATTTGAGGAAGGTAGGATATGATGATTGAGACTGTATTAATCTTGGTTGGGATAGGGGCCGATGGTGGGCTTATTTGAGGGGAACAATGAACCTCCGGGTTCCTTAAAAGTCATAAGTATATAAGTACGAAACTTTTTACCATTACAATAGAACTGTATATTTTGATTTTTATGTAATTTACATATGACGATCACGTTGTAAAATGTTTGAAATTGAATATTTCTCCCTTTTCTTAGAAAACTTTTGTATATAAAAAACTCCATTAAACCTCAAAAAGTAACGGTAGAAACAGACAATGTGGTGTATCAGAGGTGTCTACATCGTCATACTATTAAACGACAATGTTCCACGATAATATTATCTACGAATCTCCAAGTTATATCTGTTGTTTCATATGGCGAAACCCATATTTCCTTATCTGGTATATAATCCCTTATGAGAGTCTGAAAATTTTCATAACAGGGCGCAAAATGATATTTACGAAGTGTTATTGCCTTAGGAAAATTTCTTTTAGTGTGCTTTTCTATAACCATCTTAAAATAACGGTTTTCGACTTTTTCAAACGGAATATTAGCTAAGAACGTCATGTTACTCGAGTTCTTATAGAACAATGACTGTGTAGCAGCAAATAAATTTGAAGGGAAGAAAGGTCTGTTTTGAGTCTTTTTGAAAACTACTACATTTTATGTGAGTTTTCCAATGCTCTGATTTCAGAATGGCATGCGGTAACTGATATCTACTCCATTCGAACTGAAGTATTCGTTCCAAACTCTTCTATCAGTAATTAACTTCCAAACTCTTATGATATCTTCCTTTTTAAATAGTCATTACCTTATTTTTGTCGTCGATTTGCAAAAAGGGATATGTCGAAAATAACGAGTGTTGGAAAATCGCAAAAACTATAACTAAGTTAACAAATTAAAATGTTCTTATATTTTTTTCTAATTGGATCACTGTGGTTACATACGTTCAGAATCCATGAACGTTTTAATTTTTGAAGTCTGTTATGGTTTTTTTTTTTTTTTTTTTTTTTTTTGCGATTTCCCAACACTTTGTTATTTTGGACGTGTCCCCTTATGCAAATCGACGACAGATTTGATGATATGCAATCCTGGATTGATAATGAGTTATCTAGTATAGGTGGAGAGTTGTGTATGAAGTAATGGTACGATTAAAAATGTCGCATATTTCGTCAGCTTCAATCAGCCCGAGAATCGGTTAACTCAGCATAAAGGAAACTCACTCAAAGCGCAACTCGGCTATCAAGGTACTCTCGAACTTCACTGTATTAATCATAAACTGAGTGTACTAACTCTGCAGCCTGATGTTAAGCTATACTCTGTACACAGGTAATCTGATTTCAGTTGGTCTTTGACCAACCGCTGGGCTCTACTTATGACAGATCGGTCTTCGCAATTTTCTATAAGTCTTCCGGTAGTACCTGAGAAGATAAAGGGACCTCTGTTGCACCCATCTTGGTGTCTCTGTAAATGGCGCAAAGGCAACCCCGCTAAATGCAAAATACAAATACACATTGGAGAGGGCGCTCCATATGTCATAATATTTGATGAGATATATTCAAAACCATCTTTTAGAACTGTTAATGATCTAACCAGAAATATGTATTTGAAATTACTCCAGCGAAAGTGAGTGGCCATTTTGAATCATATATAAAAAAAAACAAGAAACCAGGAAAGCTAAATCATTTACGCTACCTTACAATGGCGTCAAGACTACTTCGTCTTTAAATTTCCATGGAAAATCCATCTGAAAGACAGAAAACTTTGACAGAATAGGTTGTGAGAGTTTATGTTCCACATTGGAACAAGCTCCATTGTAAGAGTGGTTCCAGATGTTTCTTCTTGGCTATTTGCCTTCCTAGATTTTTGAAAGACGATTACAAAAATGTAGCACATAATGTGACATGAATAAATGTCTTTCATGGTCACTTGAAAATATTTTGATGTCAATGCTAATTGATGACAGAGAGGATGTGAGATTGTTATCAGTCAGAAAGATAGTTCAAGTAAGAGCTCTCGAAACTCTTGGAGATAATTTTATGGAAATTCGTACCTTTGGAAACCCGACACTGAATTTCTTAACGAATACTACACAGGCATGATTGACTGGGAGCAAAGTACTTTTATGGAACCATCTACTGTAAATGACATTAAAAAATTCATTTGAAAAAATTTATAAAGAACAAGTTTTTTCCACACAAATACAAATTCCCTTGTTCCCATGCCACTTCCAAGCAGTTAAGAGACTTGTTAAAATCGTCAGAGACGCTTCACTACCAATATATGAAGATAAAGAAAGAAACGCATAATTTATATGTGATCCAAAATCGATGCAAAAAAGAAACTGCCCGTAACTTACGAGGAAAAAAATTAATACTTTGGTTTGAGAAAAAGAAAGTATCGCAATCAGTGAGTTGGTGATTCAACGAATAAATTAAGTTTAATGGATAGTGGGTGGGGTGGAACTCGATACCGTAGCAACAAATTCCCAGCGGTGAGTTTTGGATTAATGTAGCCTCCAGCACTCGTTCTGCCAACCCATACTACTTAGATAACTTGCACATTTTAAATCCACATAAGAGTTCAGATTTATAGTCTACATCATGCAAAGAGCTGCAAAATAATGGATACATTAAATACTCAAATTGTTAAAATTTCAATGCGATTGCTCTACTGGCAAATTTTCGTTTACAAGTTCTAAATTTTGGTACGTACTATAACTAAGTTCGTAATGCAACATTTTAACCCTAATAACGATTAGAATTCTGAAAAAATAACAATAATAACTTTCTTTTTCGATATGGTCTAATGAATAATAAGTATAATTATTTACTAAACTTTTCACCATTTTCTTTGATACGTTGTTTCGTATATTGATATTGTACCCGTAATACGTATCGTGAGTGAATGAAATTTATAGCAATTGGAGAATATAGGCTAATAATAGTTTATAGTTTCATTCCTAATACACGAAGGGTTCGGAACCATAGTGAGCCAAGCTCCATTTACTAAAACCGTAGAAAACAAGGGTCAAAATGAAGTTGTTACCATAATTCAATGGAAACATACAGCAACTAATATAAAGTATACACATTAAAACTGAATGATATGCCAATCTTTATTAAACTATGGTATTCACTTAATTTTAATCCTTTCTTTCTCCGTTTTTAATAAATGGCACTTGGCCCACTATGGCTCTGAACCCTTCATATAATCCTTGCCAATAAACCAAAAGCACTTTCAAAGCAAATATCTTAATGTAAAACAATTTATTAACTCTTCCTTTTAAGTAAACTGTAGGTTTTACAACTAAATTGGAAAGTTAGTTGTATTGATTAGAAATGGCGATCTATTTTGATCTATCTCCCTGTTGAATTACTTCTGCTCTCCTGTACTGACAGAGTAATAATCTACCTCTCCACCGCATTTAAAAGTTTATCGCATAACTTTCGTTATTCCATTATTTTTTCTTGCAAAATTCTTATCTTCCACATTTCATCTCTCCTATGTTGACAGCTTCGATGCTACATGCGCTTTTTATTACCAAGAGTGACGTTAAGGCATAAGACGTTTAGTTTAGCATTTCGCCGATACCTCTAGACACTTGTTCACACTATAAAGTGTACGCCAACCGACAGAATATATTTTGATCTTTGGACAGATACCAAAGTGTCATACGTTTGTCGTATCCCTTACTGTTGATGTCTGTGAGGTTGTTGTAAAATATATCGATGTCGAAAAAATGTAGTAGTCACGGAAATGTTTTCGAACCGATACGTTTTGAATTCTCCAGAGTACATTCAGAACATTTAACAAAATGTCACTGTGTACATATTACGACTAGTCATATACTGATATAATTACAACCCAAACTCCACTTCACACACGAAGTTCTAATTTTATAAACATTTATACGATGAATGAAAATAACACGGTTCTTTTTTATGTTTTCCGTAAAATAGAATCCTAGCGCTTCTGTCGTCTTAACTCAGATTCTTTATTTTTGTATAAGTTATTTCACTATGACTATTACACTTTTACTACATCACACTACTTTTGAACAATAAAACTGTACGAAAGGACGTCTTTCAATCAATCATGGCTGGTTATCTCACAATTTTATCGCGTCCCTAGCATTTGTATATTTTTATCACAACCCTAACATTCGTTTCTTTGTTTGCTAACATTTCAAACTGCACTGATCTGGATGTCAAAAAACAGAAAATTACAAACCACTCCAGTCGATGAACAGCAGTTTCAAATATGACTCGCATTGACATTCGAGAACAAGAATTAATAAAGATCACTGGTCATAGCTATGCATTTTCTCTGTAACCCTATTTACAATAAATGAAGAGCACCATTCGGAAATCCTGAATAAGTTGAGGGATACACCATGTACATCAACGAGTTCACTTCTTTTACGCACACGTCCAATATAACATCAACTGAACTACCAACCACTAAATCATTCAAATTTGAAAATTGTACTTTCAATAATTGTTTCTTTTAAAATTATTCATGTTTATTTTTATTTCATCATCGTTAATTAAAACGTTTCTTGTTTATTTCATCATCCCTAATTAAAACTTTTCTAACACTCGTTTATATTATTTAGGTTATGTTTGTTGTAGCTTCTGCTATATAATACACTCAGGAACAAAAAAACCGGACACTTCTATATTTGCTTGTATTTTGTTGCCAATTATTTCAAAATGAAACAAAACCCATTTAAACAAAATAATGTTTCATTTAGCACCTTATACGACAACATTTGAAAAAAAATCTCTGATGAGAAAATTTACAAAAAATTACGAAGGGCGTATAACTATGGCATCGTTTGGTCTAACTGTTTTTTTCATTTTATGGTGCCTTAAACATTAAAAACTATTTTTAGTAACGGGTATTACTCCCTCTGGCTTGAATAACTGCATCCATACGTCTTGGCATGCTCTCAATTTGGTTAGCAATGTCTTCTTGAGGAATAAGTTCCCATTCTTCGCCAAGTGCTCGCCTCAACTCTTGTAACGATTCTGGTCTCGGTCGTCTATTTTTAACACGCCTTCCCAGCATGTCCCACACGTGTTCAATTGGGTTCATGTCTGTACTCCTTGCTGGCCATGGAAGAATATGGATTCCCACTTCTTGGAGATAATCTCCGACCGCATGGGCAATATGCGGCCGTGCATTATCATGCATTAAAACAAAATTATCGCCTACAAATTGGCCAAATGGCACAACATTATCAGCCAAACATTAATTTATATACCTATCAGCTGTTAGTCTTCCATTTTCAACAAAAGCTAACTCTGTACGAGCATCCGTACACACTCCTGCCCAAACCATCACTCCACCACCTCCATACGGACATTTTCGGAAATGCAACACTGTGAAAATCGTTCTCCCCTCCTTCTCCAAACTCTTTCACGTCCATCAGGTGAGCACAGATTGAAACGGGACTCATCGGTGAACAGAACACAGCTCCACTGTCCATTTCTCCAATCCCTGTGATCATTTTCAAAACGCAGTCGTTCAACTCGATGCATCCTGAGAAGTCTGGGACCAGTTGCAGGTCTACTTGATATCAGTCCACTTGCTTTCAACCTCCTTCTAACTGTTTTGGTCGAAATTGGGCGTCCATGCATGTTAAAAAAATTGCTGGGCTACACTAGTAGCTGGCAGGTTGCGCTCCCTAAGAACTCTCAACACCATATACCTGTCTTCATTTGGATTTGTAGCTCTTGGACGACCCGAACCTGGTCTTCTGGTATATTCTAGGGTCTCTCTATACCGTTTTATGGCATCATGGGTTGTGCTTCTAGCCATATTCATAACATCTGCAATGTAACGTACACTGCGTCCATCATCGTAAAGGGCTACAGCTCGAGCCACATATTCAGGTCGCATCTTGTTTTAAGACAAATGTTACAACCCCACTTAAACTCAGAAAATGTAAAAATAAAGAAATAACGAATGATAACGATAATGAAGCACAAAATGGTTGAGACAAAATTGTTATAGCTGAGACTCCGAAAGCAAAATTGGAATATTTGGTTTTAATGGCTTGTTTATAAAACAGAAAACAATCAACAATGTAAACACGTCTCCATAACAACAGATGGCTACCATAATATTGTATGAGAAGATAATGTTTTGCAAAATACCAGCAAATGTTAAAGTGTCCGGTTTTTTTTGTCCCTGAGTGTATTATGGATAGTCACGTATCAGAGATTGTTTAATACTAAGATTTATTGAAAATAATCTCTCAAGCGACGTTGATTACTGGGATCCGGATGATTGAAGTGGAATGCAAATGTTTTAATAAAAATGAAACTGAATCAACAAAGCCTTCTTGACTACTGTAGTAACCGTCCACAGAGTTCAATGAAGATTCCATAGTTGGCACAACTGATAACAAGAAAACAGCTACTGCCATCTAGCGTAATGTTGAGATGGTACAATAATATATTTGAAGACAGTTGTATTTTCGTAAGTCAATTAATATTTTATTGTATTGCAGTACTTTGTTACTTCTAATTTTTATATATTTTTTCTAATCGTGTAATAGTCAATTAAATCGCACTCGAGTTTTGATTTTCTCTAGATAAATCAAAACGTCTAGTGAGATTACTGTTGATAAGACTAGAATTTGAATTTGTTACGATTTTTGTATATAAAGTTTAATATAGCATTACAATACATTTTTTTTAATTTAAAGAGAATCTAAGAAAACAAAAGTCTCAAAGGATAATGAAGAGATTTATGGCGACATATTTTAATAATTACCTTCTGAATAAGTGTTAGTGGAGTGAGAGTACAATTACAAGCAATTCTCCATCCTAATATTCCATACTGAAGAAAAGGCTGAAACCATCAGTTCAACATACAGTAAATGTGAAATCATTATTGGGCTTTTATTTCAGTATACTGTATTTTGAGAAATGAAATCAATTGTACTTTGTTGAATTTCTGTACGTTTATTGTAATGCAGGAGAATTTCAATTCGGAGACAAATGGCTCTGATGAATGATATTCTAAAAAAGGCCACTACTTATGCTTGATCTACAAAACCGTTGTAGAAAGTCTTTTGATTTTCATTGATTCAGTAAAAAGAACGTAACAAGTTATACATTTGTTTGTAATGACTTTTATTGAAACTTTGTATTACTATCTTGTCTTGAATTAATAAAAAGTGAGTTGTCTGTTAGAATTATATTTCAGAATGCAGATACCATCTTGACATCAATAAGACTGAGGAAAAAAGCAATTGAATTAGTAGGACATGCATATTGGTATGTTCAATAAAAGCCAGGCGCTCTTTTTTTTTCCAAGACAAAGACGAATGTTCATTATCATCTGAGCAAATATTTCTTTGTTGGCGCAAAAATGAAAGCACATGCAGAATCAAATGAAAAGAAAGTAATGGTTTTTATATTTTGCGGTTTAATGAAAGTTAATATTAAACAGTAATATTGTTTTCTGTCGTGTAAACTGTGGTTCGCAAGTTGTTTTAATTTAAAGTTCGAAAATATTTGCATAATAATAAATAATGCATGGCGCAACAACCCATGAAGGCCTAAAGTCGACCGATTGTCGATCTCACATCCACATGTCTGAGGAGAGGTGAATGATCATCCAACCAGTACGGGGTTATCGTCTGGTCAGTACGATGATCCCTCTAACCGTTATAGCAGATTTTTGAAATCTGATTTCGGTAGCAAGCTTAGCACCGGTTCTATACATTGGCCGAAATTTCATGAGAAAATTCCTTCCTCATATGATGCTTTCGAGTCTCACTCGGTAGCGTAGTAGGTCTTCTATGCTCGAGATTGCGGGTTCGATCCCGGCCGAGGTCGATGGCATTGAAGTGTGCTTAAATGTGACATGCTTATGTCAGTAGATTTATTGGCATGTAAAAGAACTCCTGCGGGACAAAATTCCGGCACACCGGTGACGCTGATATAACCTCTTGAGTTGCGAGCGTCGTTAAATAAACCATAATTTAATTTAATGATGCTTTCAACAACGACTCTACTGTGCAGGCAACTGGTCAGCGTCTGAAACAAAATATAGGCTCACCTGTAAAAACTGAGGGTTGTTGCTCTCAGCTTGAAGAAGAATTCTAATTAAATTATACGTCTATGCTTGAACTTTAAATGTTGACATAAAATTGACTTCATGTATTTCTTCTGCACTGAACGATGTCACTTGGAGTAAGGTGTTGTACTGTCTTTTATTATTTAAAAAGTGTGTTGATAACGGATATACTGCTATAAGTAAGTTGTTAATTAGTTGTGGGGGCTCTTGAAGATCAGGAGGAGCAACTTTTCGAACAGCGTAACATAATCCGTTTGGCTCATTACCACATTGTTTTTTTTTTTGCATTGCATTTTGAGCCGTGCCCACGACCACGGCCGTTCACCTAGTACGTCACTTCATCCGTCAGAGCGCTCTCAGACGTCACAGTATAGATAGCGCTATTAATCCCTTCATTTGTTCTTTCCAAATAACCTATTGGACGGTTCATTACGTCTCACGAGGATAGAGGGAGAGAGAGTTTACCTGTTCTATGGAGATACACGGAGCGTCACTCGGGTTCTGGTACGCGGCAGATACACTTAACAAGACTTAGGCTCTCGTACGCGGGAGATACACGGAAACAGTTGGCTCAGATTCAAGCTCTCGTCCGCGGCAGAAACATTAACAAGACTTAGGATTTTGGTACGCGGCAGATATAGACAACGTGACTCGGGCTTTGTACGTGTGGGAGATAGATCAGTGGAGTAGTTAAATTGCGTCGTGTGTGTTTGGAATTTTAGTGGATCGTAGTTTGAAACATCGCTTGCTAGTGATACGTCTTGGGGGCAAGTTTTAGTATTTGAATTGTGTAACATATTTGTGAGATATATATGTGTTTGAGGTAAATTGCTTTGGGGATTATGTAATGAGATTGATTTGAAACGTGAGTTCATGTTCCGAGACGGTTAGAGTGATAGAGCAGCGGTTACGGTCTCACATATTGTTTTAGTGTAATCCCTGCTCCATTTGATTATTGGCTTTCCTTCGCCGCTAATTTGTTATTATATGCGTCGAATTTGTTGCTATTTAAATGATCGTTGAGATTGGAATTATCGTCCGTGTACTTATTACGTGTATCTGTCTCCATCCCTCTCTCTCTCCGTTGCGTGTTCATTTTGTAAAGTGCAGAGATTGGTGTTAGTGCAATTTGCACAGTTTATGTGAGCAATATGTGCAATGGGTAATGTATAGTGATCAGTCATGTAATGCCTTATGCGGGGTAGAGTTACTCTCTTATTGAGTGTGCATGTATTTATAGTTTGGTTACTCAGATTGAGTGGTATCTATGGTTGAATGGATCATGTATTAAGTTAAAGTGCTGGCTGGGTGTTGTGTTCAGATTCGTACTGAGATAGTTTATATATATATATATATATATTTATTTAGAGAGTTGTTCATGAACATATGCTTAATAGGTTAGTCTCTGATTGTCGAGAGACGGCCATGTTAGATTGTTTCATCACTTATAAGTGTGTTGGCCTCAACCTTGTGACACTTACATGATTTACATATCCTGGGGATATCATTTCAGATTAGTTTGTCCTATTTTCACTCACCCATTTCATATTTATTGTTATTTCAGTTTCCATTTATGTACATTGTTACTTATTATTGTTAATTATATTTGTTTTACAAATTCATACTATTCATTTCTAAAAGTCTTCCACTGCGCACATCCAATCCTTCCAATGTGCCGTCCACCTGGCGAAAGCAGCCAATATAAGAAAGATATAGAGGAGGAGTGGATGATCGTACCGCCGCCTCATTTATTCATTTTACCTATATGAACACAATGCAAATGAGCAATAAAATATTTTTGGATGATAATTGAATTCTAAGCTAATATACTATTACTGAATACGAAATCAATACATTCTCGTTATTCGCTAATTCTCTGAGAGCGTTCAGCGCTGTTACTTATTTCTCGAGCCTTTTAAGTTTGAACTCTGTTATCGGCAAGTCGATCAAAGCGTTCGATGCTAGTTTCTCTTGGTCGAGCTGCTGAAATGATTGTAATGTTAGTTCATAAACTAATCTCCCTTTCTTCTTCACTCTTATATCTTCGAATTTTGTTTTGCCTTGAATCAGAAGTGTTTCGGGATGGCTGAGCCTTTTGTTCTGGCATTTTTAAGTACGTACTATATAAAAAGGAATAGACCTGTCTACCTAACGTTAACGGTTATAACGTTTTTCAGATAATACTATCCAAATTTATTAATGTACTTAAATAATTTAAAATACATTGAAAATAATTATAACACACCATTCTAGAGGCACGCTATGCTAACTGAGAAAGTTCTATACTTAATGGGTAATGCAAAACACTCCATACTAGATACAGGTAATTACCAAAGAAACATATTTAGCACGACTTGTGCTTTGTGAGCCATCCCAAACCCTGCCCTCTACTCCACTGTGTGCAAGTCCTTATATGCTCGTTCACTTATGGTCTGCAATTAACAATAGACCCACGTGTCTCACTCATAATAACCTCATACAATACCAGATGAAACTATACAGTAATTACATAATTCAAATAGGATATTTGCTCCAGGGAGCATCCGTTTTTAGTACAAGTACAAATAGTTTAACATGTTTCTTAATTGAAGTTGCATTAAAATAATTAAACTACTATCATTTTGCTACAGAGAGCACACATTTGGTGCAAGGATAATTAATTGTTTATTAATTGCTACTATATGCACATAATTAAAATGTTATCAATTGTTTAGAAAACATCCGTTTTTTATGCAAGGATAATAATTCGTTAAACATTTTTCTACATTACTCTTGAATACATCCTTCAATAAATCACACTGAATTAATATCAATAGCGTGAATTGTGTACGAAGATATATTTTTGGCCTCACTGTACATCATTCTTTACGTAAATAGAAACAAATGAATCCACCGGCTTAGCTCAGTCGGCTAAGGCTCTTGTCTGCCGATCCGGAATTGCGCTCGGGCGCGGGTTCGGGTCTCACTTGGGCTGATTACCTGGTTTAGTTTTTTCCGAGATTTTCCCTAACAGTAAGACAAATGTCAAGTAATCTATGGCGAATCCTCGGTATAATCTCGCTATTACCAGTCCCACCGACGCTAAATAACCTCGTAGTTGATACAGCGTCGTTAAATAACAAAGTAAGAAAAAACAAATGAAAGTGAACATGGCACATAAAATTATTTTTAAGAAAAATAGGAAACAAATATGGGTGAATGATGAGCACAGGAACGTCATTTCATGCCACTTTGTAAAATTAGCTCACCTTCAGTGAGCTCAACGATAAAATACTAATTTTTACTCCATATGTATTGTATTTTTTGTCCGAGGAAAATGCTCGTCTTTCATTACAACTCTCGCCAAAATTAGGATTATATTCTGTGGACAAAAATTAATTGAAATGCATAAAATATGTATTTTACGTGGACCAAATAAAATTCAAGTAGAACTATGCATTACCGTGGCTAACTCCAGTATGTAATCTATACCAGTATAATAAAGTCACTCAGGAATTAACGCAATGGCTATGGCCATCTAGAAAACTACATTTTCCAATGGTGAAAGAATTATCCAAATCGGTTAAGTAAGTTTTGAGATTACCTCATACAAACACATAAACACGCTCTCTTTATATATTCATATTTACTAACTTTTATACCCAGTATATGCCTGTCATAGAATACAAAATATCCGTGAATCCCTATCTCCCGTTTGTTAATCAAGGTCGACTTTAATAAACGCAGAGTCATTTGTTTTC
Source organism: Periplaneta americana (assembly GCF_040183065.1). NCBI lineage: Eukaryota > Metazoa > Arthropoda > Insecta > Blattodea > Blattidae > Periplaneta > Periplaneta americana. The sequence continues at coordinate 105,835,518 of NC_091120.1, read as the reverse complement.
ACATCATTATTAGTCTGAGGCGGCATTCTTTATGTTATAAAAGATATATCTCGTTAATCCACACGTTTGAGAAGGGCAGGGCATGTAGCACGTATGGGCGAATCCAGAAATGCGTATAGAGTGTTAGTTGGAGGGCCGGAGGGGAAAAGACCTTTGGGGAGGCCGAGACGTAGTTGGGAAATTAATATATTAAAATGGATTTGAGGGAGGTGGGATATGATGGTAGAGATTGGATTAAGCTTGCTCAGGATAGGGACCAATGGCAGGCTTATATGAGATCGGCAATGAACCTCTGGGTTCCTTAAAAGCCAGTAAGTAATGAGTAAGTAAGTAAATAAATAAGTAAATCTCGTTAAATATGAGTCCTGTCAAAATTTTGCATAGCATAAAACTTGTCGGAGACATTTTTTAAAGCAACGCTTGTTATGTAATATTTTCCTGCAAAATCAATGATAAGCGAAATATTTTGATTTACTTAATTTAGGTCTCCTATAACGCCATTTTTAAAGAAAGTATTTTGAATACCGTATAGCCTAAATTCTAAGTGGAAACTAACTTATCTTATATACCAATTTTCATAGAAATCGGTTCAGCCATTATAGCGTGAAAAGATAACAAACATACAGAGACAGACAGGGAGACAGACATAGAAACAAAAATTAAAATAAATTGTTTTTGGTCTCAGGATAGTTAACATGTTAACATAAATTACGTTAGCAAAATCAAAAGTTACCGGAAACATTTTGGTTTTGGTTTTTATTATTAGGATAGATTTTACGTTTGAGTTGTTGCTATTTTATGTATTAATATTGAGTTTACGTTTTTACTCTCTGTTGTTGCACTCAATTTTAACTTACATTGTTAGAAATAATTCATTTTATAATTTTATAATTGAAGGACTAAGAACCGCAATGTATCAAGTGCCACTTTCTTGAAACTGAGAAAACTGAGGTAAAGTTAAGTACATAAAATAATTAATTGAACGCATATATAAGTAGTTATTAGTTTAATATATATACAAGGTGTTGTCGAAATTATATGTGTGATATGAGAAAGAAAGACGTTATCTAAAATAATCTACTCTATTGTACTCTATTCCAGTACTATTTCTAATCTCTTCTATTTTATTATATACTATTCTATTCAATTTTTTCTATTACAAATAACCTATTCTAGACTACTCTAATATTTTCTGTTCCATTTTCCTATATAATCTCTTTCACTCTGTTTTATACTACCTAATGAATTCTATTCCACACTATCGTAATTTATCTAATATATACTATTATATGTAATTTATTCCAACCTAATTGATTTATTATATCTCTTCCATTTCCTTCTTTCGTATCTAATCTTCTCTATTCTACTCTATATTATTCCACCAACTCTGCTACTCTTTCAATTCAATTCCATGCTATTAAATCTGTTCTATCTTATCTATTCTAAGCTATATTATCTATTTTAATTCATTCTGTAAAATCTATGCTATCTAATGCATTCCATTCTCTTCTATCTGAACTCTTATTTTAATCTATCTAGCAATTCTATTCTACACTATCTAACATTTTCTTTTCAATTTTATTATACAAAATCTGTTTAGCTTTATATAATTTAGTGTACGCTCTAATCTATGCTATTCTATAGAATATATTATATTCTGTTTAATTAAATTATGTTATCTACATCTATTCTATTCTATTTTAATGTATTATATTATATCGAACCGAACAGGACAGGTGAGACTCGGAAGGAACGAACTTTCTCGGACCTTTCGAATAGAAGCTGGAGTCCCCCAAGGCAGTGTCATATCTCCCACTCTGTATAACATCTATGTGTCAGATATTCCCCTCCCTAATAACCCGCTAGTAGGACTGGCACAATATGCAGAGGACGTCGCATACTGGGCTACACACCCCCGACTCCCCTCCGCTAGGAAGTTACTAAACGCATCACTCAGGCAGTATCTAAATTGGACCAATACGTGGCGGATCACAGTCAACACAGACAAAACACAGATATGCGTCTTCCGCCGAAAACTCCGGACTCGGGTCCTCCAGAACAACCCAATCACAACACTCAACTTCCACTCCAGCGGAATCTCACATATCTAGGAATACCCCTCACCTCCAAACTCTTCTGGACCGAAGTAGCTAAAGAAACCTGGAGGAAATATAACGCAGCCACCAGAGCAATAAGCTACCTAAGTGGCATTAATCGACCCGGCTGTATAACCGAAATACTCCTTCACCTATACAAAGCATTGGTTAGATCCCTATGCATACATCCTTCCATTTTCCTCACACAAACCCCTCCAACGACCCAATCGAAATTTGAAGCCCGCGAAAGAAGAATTGTCCGCCAAATCTTCCACCTGCACAGACGCACCAGAAACAACACAGTTTACACTACAACAAAAACAAAGCCACTCTTCACACACCTTAACAATATAAACAGGAAATACACACATTCGGCAGTAAATCGCGTATATACACAACACATCTTCGCAAATCCACCGAACACAAACAACAGAACAACACTGGAGAAACTCCTCTACAACTACCACCAGACCCAACCACCAAACTAAAACACACAAACAAAACCGCATACACGTGTTGGAAATTTGAATACTGTCAGAGAAGACACACAACAGCAACAGAGAGGCAGATAAATACAAATACACCACACCATGAAAGTCTCCATAACCATTCAGACGCTTCTGCCACCGGAAGGGGAAACTTAAAAATCTCAAAAAAAAAAAGAAGAATAAAAAAATGTATGTATGCATTTATGCATGTATGTATGTTTGTATGTATGTATGTACAGTTTTCTGCCCAAGAGCAGGTCTTTAACTGCAAACCCAGCATTTCCCATTCTTCCCAATTTCTTGCTTTCCTCTTAATCTCCCCATATAATACCTTAATGTCGTCTATCAACTCATATATTTACCCCGAACTCTGGTCCCGTTCACCATTCCTTAAGCATCGCAAATTAACAAATTAGGCCTACGCCAAAATAACTAAAAAAATAAAATAAAATAAAATAAAATAAATAAATAAATAAATAAATAAAAAACAATCACCGCACTCACACACCTACTGGCACATATGCCAGAAATAGTGTCATATACAGTATGTAAATATATATTTATTATTATTTATGTACAATGGCTGGAGAGGGCATCCTGCGCTTATAAGAACCTAAAACGGCCTCTGGCTCAAAGCCAGTAAAGTCAATAAACACACACACACTATATTTTATTCTATTATATTCTATACTCTATTATCGTATTGGATTCTAATCCATTCTGTTCCTTTTAGGTCGATTCTACTCTGTTCTAATTTATGTTATTCTGTACTATTGTAAGAAAACAGTGTATAATAGAGCTGCTTCAGTAAATGGAGACTGAAATGAAATCTTATACAGTGACAATTGTAGAACGATGTTGGGAAAGCAATTTAGCAATGAGATTCCGATAGTTTTCAATTCTCGTTTGACCAAACATCATATACTTCTTTCCACGCCGCTTAGACTGACATACATTCGCTCCAGTTAGCAATATGAAGTCGGTTATATTTCTGTTGGCAGCATTTTACCAGGTCGAAAGGGATTAAGCAAACGGATTGTGAGTTTTAGGTTGTCTCTCACGTAAATACGATTACTAGTTTGGACTGGCATAACAAAGTGTCTGCATTTATTCTAAAATTACTTAATCTGCGACTTTTTAAAATAAATGTATGTGTAATGAATGAAAAAAATATGTAATAATATGTATTCTATGTAATGTCAATTAATTTAAACTAATTTCCTTCCCACTTTATTATGATATTTCTAGGTAATAAATTTTAATTGCTGTGCATGGAAGCAAAGTATAATTCAATGGTTAAGAATATAGCAAGAAACTTGTTCTAAACTCTACAAGTATTTTAATCCTGCTCGATTTCTTACTAAGCTATCAAGTATATACTTTACTGTAATTGTTTATAGATATGAATACGTATGAATAAAGAAAATACCTAGTTTCCATTAATTACGTGAGAAGGAAAAATTTCCCCTATACTGTCCGGAACAAATTTCCGCTTGACCATTTTTTTTATTTCGTCGCTGCGTTGCTTACAGCAACAAGAGATGCATATGAACTGCTCATTCAGTATTTTCACTACTCATTACATAATTAATCATCAGCTGGTCAAAAGTAAGTCGTAAATCTTCTAACCTTCGGTGACTGTGTCAATACTGACTCCAGGAGAGTACCATTGTCAAGTTTGTTACTATTACATTCATAATAAGTAAGAAAAGTCGCTGACGAATTTATTCTGAGAATTTCACTGATGTAATATAAATTGTCACAACACAATTAGCTCCAAACTGATGCATGTCTATCATTCTATAATAATTGGCTCAGGGAAATGTGATCCGTGATTCCCCAACTTCCTTATGTGTGTAGACTATCTACTTTGTTACAACCCATACAGGCCTACAGCTCAGTCATCCATATCAGTAGCAAGTGCGAAGGTACACATTGTCTTGAAAGTGGTCTGTGATTGTTTGGTGTAGTTTATTTGATGATAAAATTTAATTTTAAATACTGATCTGTTTTGATTTGCTAGTATACAGTTTTCGTGTTGTTTTGTAAAAATTGTGTTATGTAAATGTTAGCTACTTCAGCAGCAATAAGTTCAGCAAAGATGAATGATTAAATGATAAGAGAAAAACTTTTAGAGAAATGTATAATTATTTCTCTATCATTAGCTACAATTATAAAATTTAACAAAATCAATAGTATAAAAAATTCCTTCATAAGGTAAAATTGTTCAGGAAATTGTGTAATTACTGATTATAATATAATAATAAAAATTGAATAATAAATATGCGACGCCATTACAAACGGCTTTACGACACCAATAAGTTTATATCACATAGCACAGAAACTACTTATAACATGTAACCTTAAAGAATGCCCTTTTTCTCATTAGCTTTGTTACAATATCCATCACACAATATATATTGCATAGTATGTTTCGGAAGGTTCGCAACAATCCATCTTCGCGCGATTTGCAAAATCTTCCGATAAGATTCGTCATAATCGGAGTAGCAGTAGTGGTAACACCTCAAAGACGAAAAAAACGAATGAAAGAGAAGTAGAAATGGAAAAGTAGCAATATTGTATTATTTGTGTTAGTATTATCTGTGGTAGCAGCAAAGGTTTTTGACAAGTTTAGAGAGGGTTCGATGAGGGATTTCTTACGTGGTTGGTGAAAGCATGTGATGCATATTCCCGAGGTATGTGTTGTATAGTCCCCGGGATCTGTGACGCGTAGCCTATAGGTTTCTGATTCATACCCCGATGTTTGTGACGTATAGGCACGAAGTATGTGACAAGGGTATAGAGTGTGTTAAACTGCAGTGATAGCTAAGTAACTAAATACCAAGGACTGTGACAAGGTTAGAGGGTTGGCTGAGAGGAAAGCTATATCATTAACTTTACATATACTACCGAGGTATTTTGTAAGTTATGTGAAGATGGTTGATTATTAACCATTGGTAATACAAAACTTGTTTTGGATATTTAATACATCTTTTGTGGTGATATTTAATATTTCTTTTTTAGTGAATAGTAGTGACGAAGTTAACTAAAAAGAAAAGTTTTTTTTATGTAATATGTGATGTAAGTGATAGGTGTCCCGTAAATGTAGTATGTAATGGTGAAATAAAATCGTTAGTGATTCATAAAGGCATATACACACTTGTGATTAAAAGTGTTAATTTACTGTCAGTAACCCATGTCAACTGGAAGATATTGAAGTCTCTGTATCCTGCCGCATTAGTAAGCCCATTGTTGTGAATCTTTATTTAATTTAGTGATTTTTAATAATGCTCAACACGTTTAATAAAAGAATATACGATATTTAATGACAATTATTCGTGCAAATTTTCCTCTTAGGGATTTTTTTAACATATTGATTGTACTCAGTTTTATAATTTATTGTACTTCGAATACTAAATGAGGCAAGTGAACAGCTTCAAATACTTGGGTGTATTGTGAGTAGTAACATGAGCTGCTGTCAGGAAGTCAGAAGGAGGATATCAATGGCAAAGGAAGCTTTTAATAGGAAAAGGAGCATCTTCTGCGGACCTCTAGAAGAAGAACTAAGGAAGAGACTAGTGAAGTGCTTTGTGTGGAGTGTGGCTGTTTATGGGGCAGAAACACAGACATTACAACGAAGTAAAGAGAAGCGACTAGAAGCATTTGAAATGTGGATATGGAGAAGAATAGAACGTGTGAATGGACAGGCAGAATAGTAAATGAAGCTGTGTTGAAAAAAGTGGATGGAGAAAGAATGATGCTGAAACTGATCAGAAAGAGAAAAAGGAATTGGTTGGATCACTGGCTGAGAAGAAACTGCCTACTGAAGGATATACCAGAAAGGAATGGTGAACGAGAGAAGAGTTATGGACAGAAGAAGATATCAGATTATAAACGACATTAAAATAGCCTATACTCGTATGGATGATATGCGAAGACTAAGAGGAAAAATAGAAAAATTTAGAGAATGCTGGGTTTGCAGTGAAAGACTTGCCCTTGGGCAGAACATGTATGTATGTATGTATGTATGTATGTATGTATGTATGTATGTATGTATGTATGTATGTATGTATGTAGGGGAGAGTTGCGTAATTTGTACCGTTGCCTAAATTGTACTACCGTCCTGAAAATTAGTTCCTTGATAAGTGTTGTCATTTATGTTAAACATTGTGAACTACATCTACAAACATGCCATTTTATGAGAGACGAAACCTGTGGGTTGTGTTGTGCAGACGTGAAGTGAACAAACTTGTTTTAGGTCAGGCTCCGCCAAGTCGAGTTAAGATCGCGAGAGGGCGTACAGGCCTGCTTACGGCTTCCACTGCGGGCAGTACACTTGTACACTGCAGTCTATCAGTGGTGGAACCTATCGAGGTCGCTTGGGGGCACCGGTGCACTGCATTTTGCACCAGGAATATTTATGTGCTAAAACATGAACCTTAGCAATGTAATGGATGTTGTTATGCGAACAATTAATTTCATAAGGTCTAAAGGACTCAATCACAGGGACTTCAGGGCACTGCTTGATGGTATTAACAGTATGGGGATTTACTCTACCATACCGAGGTAAGGTGGTGAAGTCGAAAAATTCTGGAACGTTTTCTCGCACTTAGAAATGAAACTGCCTTATTTATGGATGTACATGGGAAACCTGTTAGAAGCCTTGGACATGAAATAATATATAAGAATAATGCAACAATTGTGCGAAGTTTCGAACGTAGATTTGAGAATATTAGAGATCTTGAACAACAATTTAAGATATTTGCAATATCTTTTTCAGTGAGTGTCCTCGATATTTCTGCTGAACTACAATTAGAAATACTTGATTTACAAAGCGATATTGAGCTAAAGGATAAGTATCAAAACAAAAAGTATTAACCATTTCTATACTTGTTTTCCACGAGAAAGGTTTCCTAAACAGTACAATCTTGCTGCAAGAACGTTGTAAATGTTCGGGACAACCTACGTATGCGAAACACTGTTTTGTTTAATGAAGTTTACAAAGTCACGTCACAGAAACAACTAAGTGATGAACAATTGAAAGCATGTTTGCGATTGGCTGGTACTAAAACAATAGCTCCGAGAATTAAATAGCTGCTTACTAACAGAAAACTGAAAAAATCGCAGCGGATCTCTGATGTTTAAGAAAAAGTACTATTATTAGAGAATTGTATTTGAATGACAACGTTTGTACTGTTGTTTTATTTTGTTAATTGAATTGTATAGCAATGAGAAGAAGATAAACAGTATATTAATCTGTATAAAAGTGTATATTTTGTTTTGTTTCATTATTGTGCAAACATGCAAAAATTTGTTTCGTATATAGTTAACTGTACAAAATTGTATAGAGTACTGTTTTTCAGTATAGTGCAATTAACAGTGAAAGCGTGCTTCAATTAAAAGCTGAAATTAATTTACATTCTTATCACAAATTTGGTTCACATACAAGTTCTTAGCTCCGCCACTGTGGAAGCAGCTACCCTTGCCCGCAGCCGTACGTCAGGGTTTGAGGGTTTGTACGTACGCACGAGAGTGTAGCCACTTGACGGTCCCTGTTTTAGGTAGTTTCAATCTAGTTTTTGCGCTACCTGGCTACAACAGTTACTTCCGAATGGTAAGTGTAAGTCCACAATGCTATATATTATTTAAAACTACATTTATATATTGTAATTGTCACTAAGTTATAGACTTCTATTGGAAACCGTTAAGCTCCAAGAATTTAACAAAGAAAAAATGACGAGGTTGCGTATTTTGTACCGGCTTCAGTTGCCTATAATGTACCGGTACAATATAAAGAATTTTCATTATAAATGTTTGAAATTATAGTGACGTATGAAGAGAAACATACCTAATTTAAATCATAAATTATAATTTATTAACTTCTAATCATTTCAATATGAATATAATACTGTAATATTTATTTTTAGGAAATAAAACACATTCAATTCTGAATTTAAAATTAGTCTTATCAGACTTTCATTACAAATAATAAAAATTACTGTCATAAAAATAGCATAAACACACTAAATTATGCATTTAGAATTTAATCGAATAATTTACACATTTCATATTCTGGCGTTATAATTATAATTGCATTTTACATTAATTTCAGAATGGCAAAGAAGCTTCAATACGGGACATGGTCACAGGATGCACTAAGTCTTGCTGTTGCTGCATATACGAATGGCTATCATGGAATAAATTAATGTGCCCGAATGTACAATGTGCCTAAGCCTACAATAATAAGAATGCGAAAAACAAAAAAGTTTTTGCTAATGGAGATGTGAAATCGTTTGAAAGAACCACAGTATTTTCGGCAGAAATTGAAAATTAACTTGAAAATCACATTCTGAAGTTTGAAGAAATGATGTTTGGATTAACTCCAAGATGTTAGGAAACTTGCTTTTGATATAACTCAGAAAAATGGACTGCCACATATGCTAATTTCAATCAGTAAAAAAATTACTCTGTACTAACTGCAAGTGAAAATAAATAAAATAGTTTGTGCACAAAATGTATGTGGTACAATTTAGGAACCCAATTGTACAATTTATGAAACCAGTTGCCTAATTTGTACTCATTGCAGACATTTAGAAAACTGAACCTAATGACTTTATGTTAACTTCAAATAAACTTTTCTTTTTAGGAAATTCCTCTCAACATACTAGGAATTCAGATGCCGCTATTGAAATAATTCAACAGTTGTCAGTTAAAATTAGAAAAAATAAAATGCGTAAAATGGTACAAATTAGGCAACTCTCCCGTATGTATATATGTATGTATGTATGTATGTATGTATGTATGTATGTATGTATGTATGTATGTATGTATGTATGTATGTATGTGTGTGTGTGTGTGTGTGTGTGTAGGCTATGTATGTATGTCACGATTACAAGCTATTCTGAAAATTTTTCTCTTTAATAAGCATTTGTTTTATTAATTTTGGTATAAATTTTATAATTGTACTCATATACTTTATAAATACCTTCAAATTTTCCCTTTATCAAGCTATTTTAAAAAGAATTTGCGAAGGTTTATTGTAATGATACTGATTGTTCTTAGTTTTATAATTTACCGTATTCTACGACCCAAATACTAAGCAAAATCACTCGGATAACACAGAAAATGAAAGATCACACTTAAAAACGATGGGCATGAATATGTTCTAGAACATAGTAGGGCCTATAATATTAATAAATATGCCGTAACTTAATAATAATAATAATAATAATAATAATAATAATAATAATATAAGTTACATAATAATACCGATCATGTAAATTGTAAGCAGTTTTAATAATAATCTACCCTCGACAAAAATTCTGTCTCTTTTTTTCTTCTTTGACCGGAAAATAAAATTCTCCTACTTCCCTTTGGAGATACAGTATATCTTAAGCAATTCGAACCGGTCTAACGGTCGGTTCCCATAAAATCAACAAAAGCAACTCATTCTTCTCGTCATATGAATATCTACTATTTTATTGGTTGAATATAACATATTTGTGTTATTTTTTATTTAACCTTCCATATGAACAGGTGTATTTTGTCTCAACGATTCCCCTTAATAAGTATTTTCATTTCTGTGGTTTATATTTTTGCGTCTGGCGTGTTTCTTTACAATACTATATTAGAACAGACCATATTACACCCAGTTCTTACATTTTATCGTAAGTATTTATTATTTCAGTCATTATTACCAAGCGCCCGTGATGTTCTTAGTGCTCTATTAGCGTATTGAGATGTGTGTGCAATAACCTCTTTTGAAATTCACAATGAGTTTCCTACGACAATATAATACGATCTGTTAATCACAATACTCCGTGCTTAGAGCCTATATACTACAGGAGCGTTACTGTCTGTTTACTGCTGATATCGACGTGATATTTGTGATGATAACCGCGATAGGCATGGCACTGACTTATATTGGAAGGTATTTTGATGGTAATTCGCGTTTGAGATGCTAATGCTATTCAACGTCAGACGTACGGGTCGGTCCAGGCTCGAGATTACGTGCACGACATAAAGGTGTCCGCCTAAACTTTGACCCGTTGTTGCTTGGCCCCTTGCCCTGACATGAGCAAATATAATCACAAGTAAAAGTTCCTCTCACTTAGCATCATTCCACCCGCACACAGTACTACATCGGCTACGGGTTTACTCTAGAGGGGGATGCGTTTTGCTTACTTGGACAATATTGACGGACATGCATACATTGCGCTGGAAGGTCACGATGGGGTGGGATCTCAGAGAAGGGGGCAGCTTAGGGGTGAGGGTCTGTTGGATGTCCGCCGAGTATATTAGCGGCCTCTAGGGAGTGTTTACTGTGTAAACAGAATAACCCCCACCCTTCCTCTACCATCATCCTGAATCTACTCCCTCTGTCTCGTCCCCCTCGTGGATGGTGTTAAACCATTGCCCTATTTGCATATGGTAGAGTGGGTTGGTTAAGTGTAACCCCCCCCCTCCCGCACCCGCGCATCAATACAGATTTAGCATTTGATTCGTGCAGTAAATATAGAGCAGGATTGATGTACTCTCGCTATCGTAATCATTTACGTGATTTCATGGTAATTTTTTTCTCGCCAAAGGTCGCGGACTTTTGCAGTATTTGCTATAGGACGAACAGGAGGGGTGCTTACAAATTTATTGGCCGTGTGTGCTATCGGCAACTGGTGATTGACTTTCACCGATGTGCTAGATACATTGATGTGCACAGAATGCAAAATACATGGGATTCCGACTCAATAAAGAAGCAAATGCCTCGCAGTTGAAGATAATAAGAGCAGCTATACGTGCGTCGCTGTCACAAAATTCACTTTTTTTCACAGTAATACGGATATATCATTTTATCTCTCACTACTCTGGTCGAGGGCGATGAGGTTTTAAAGGGTGATAAAATCTTTAACGTGACATCCTTGACACGGAAAATAAAGCTGGAAGTTCCGTGTCGTAGAAATATGATACGTAGAAAAATCCTGTCCGTGATAGCAGATTTCAGGCAAGATCTCCAGACTTTTCTCACTGAAGTAACTCTGGTTTTATATTAGTGGCCTAAGGACGCATGGGCTTATATCGGCCGTAGTCCATACCATTTATGCCAACTATTGTCCCCTTTTTCTCCATTTGTCTGAGCTAAGTGTCGGTTTCTTCTTCAAGAAAGGCGAGGAAAAGTAGACTTGTTTCTTGCATTTGTTATGCCCCAAGGCTTAAGAACGCCCTGTAGCATGATTTCCTTTGGGGTGTTAAATTTGAAACAGTCCATTAAAAGTGTCAGCGGAATACATGGTATTAAGCAGACTTGCAATGCAATCCCAGCTTGTGAAGTAAATAGATGCTTAGCCAGCGCTATAGAGTTATGTCGCTCGTGCGGTAAATCACTGCCTACGATAAAAGTTTTCTTACGCCACGAATCACCGCTGGACTAATCGCATTTGTCCAGTGGAATAAAGCATGCATTTTAATTAAATCACGCATTGTTCGCACTCTTTTCTTACGCCTAGTCTCATTAAAGCGACTTATCAGGATACTGTATTACACTGAATCGAATTAATTGTAACAGATGTTTGATTAAAACAACATCTTCAAGCACGTATAAACAAAAAGAGGTTTAAAGCCCATCTCACCTGGTGGATAGCGTGGATGGTACCCCGGCCGGGAAGCCGGTAAGAGAACATAAAAATTGATGGTGAGAAGATTGGCGGTAGACAGTGATACAGTCGGATAGTCACACGTAATGGCATCAGCAGAGACAAGAGGTATAGACCTACCGTGTAAGTAACTCGTTATGTATATTTGTATATATTTAATAAATCAAGTATAGTTCCATTCACAACTAATTCAGTCGAGAACCTAAGTTCAGTAACCATTTGTAGTTTTCCTATAATATCCTGAGAGTCCCAGCTCTTACAGTAAAATTGTTTCTTTTCCATTATAAGTGTAATGTTGGTGTCAGAAATCCTGATAAGTGTGAGCGTGAGCCGTTTAGCAAGTCTTACGAACTAAGTCAGGGATGTCGAACAGCGCTCTCGAGCTGTGAACTGCAGAGCCTTCACCCCTCCCTTACCGTGCAACGGTTGAACACAAGTAGCAGGCAGTCCGGCCGAATGATCGTAAACAAAAGCGAAACTGCGGCGGCTGGTACTTTGATAACTTTTATGTCTTACCAATTGATTAGGAACTCAGTTTAGATTTGCACTTGATCAACTCTGATAAACAAAGTATGTAGCCTACATGAGGATTAATTATGATGATAATGATGATGATGATAATAATAATAATAATAATAATAATAATAATAATAATAATAATAATAATAATAATGTTTTATCTACTGGGTCATTCCATGAATGTTGTTCGTTAGTGACGGAAATAGGTAAATCATAATAATAATGCTGTTAATATCATGTTTAACATATCAACTTTGTGTGTATGTGTTATAGCAATGCAACTTCAAGTTCAGAAACGTTTAAACCGTTTTGATGCACAAAATTAATTACTTTTAACGTGACTTGAAATTTGTTCATAGTTTTTGTTACAAATTCAAAAATACCCCCACCTCGAGTTCGATTCTTTAGTGAAATGACACTTATAAGATCTCCATGAACATTGAAATCTGTATCGACACTCCTTATGTAGCTAGCTGCGCCGTATCTTTCCGGGCGGTACTTTCATCAACAGCTATAGTGAGTAATAAGTGAAAGTTTTCATTCTTGCTATCAGTTGTTCCTCCCATTTATGATACGCGTTCTGCAAAAATATTACGAGACAAACATATAGCTTTAAAATCATTAACGTATTCCGGACATATCCCTTTTGCAACAGCTATGAAACAGCCTTTCACAAATTCGTCAGTAAATAGCTTTGAAGCCATTGCAATAATTTCACAAATTTTGTAGCTAGAACGAATCAAGCTTATTCTACTAACACCCGATGATGATGGAAGATTTTCTGAATTCAATCTTGATTTTAATTCTTCTACAGTCTTTTCACGAGTGATACCGGATAACGTTTTTGGTCCATAAGCTTCAGCATGACGTGTAGAATTAAGATGCCTTTTAATATTATGATTGCTAATGTATCCAAGTTCTTTTCTACATATTAAGCAATGTGCCTTTCCGTCCTTTAAGATAAATAAATATATATCTGTTCACTCACTATTGAATCGTCATTCCATTTCCATATCAGCCGCCAGAGTTGATAAACACACTGCGTACAGAACACTGCTACAGCGAGCTGACTGACTGTCGTTTCAGCTCAGCTACAGTAGGAAACAGTATTAATCGTTTCACAGTTTGAGAGCGCTGTTCGACATCCCTGAACTAAGTTGTCGCGCACAACACGTCCAATACGTCTTGATTTAGAAATAGTTCTCTGTAACGACTCGAGCAGATCGGTTCCCCTCTCCTTTCCTCAGGATGAAACCGATACGGAACTTGAATCTTTGGATGTTTCTTTACTTATAACAGGAGCAAAAACAAAAATAAATCTTGCACTACATAAAAGGCTTAGGCCTACGGATAAAAAGTGGCGTCATTGTATGAAAAATAACAGTGTCCCAAAATTCTCGCACACGAACTACATTCTGTGAAACTTGAATAAAAAACTACTAATCTCCAAGGACATTCCATATCAACCACGCAGAGAAACAGTTGCAGCAGTCCGTGTTCTTACTGGTCATGATCTTCTATAGGTATCCTACAAGCAAAACTCAGCTCGGACTTCTCGCGGCGCGCATGCTATACCCCTCTACTCCCATACAGTAGGCGTGAGAGCACGATGGGAACGGGAGCATACGTCATCTGCGCGAGATAGTCACGCCCGCTGATTTCTGCGCACTGAGTTACCCTTGTTGGATGACTATAGCTGCTCATCTTCATCGGATCTCCATTTTATCACCATTCTGTGTTTTGTGCGAAGATAATGATAGTGTTAAGGACTGGTATCACGTTCAAAAGTGTAGTCCATTAAGGGGTTAGGTACAGCTCACAGGAGTAAAATTTTGGAAATATTCAACATTTTTCCCTCCATTAATGTATCTTTTACAATAATGAAAATTAGTATGTGTAAAACACTGTCCTACTGCTATAAGAAAAAAAAAATATTTTTACGATTTAAGAAAAATTATTTACATTTATTTTCCAAATTCAGTTCACTATGCAGTGATGAAGCGTTCCCCACATAACTAAAAACTATCCAACATTCTTTGATGAAATTCTTTTGTGTATTAATGTAGAACCTATGGCATATCTACAATATGATGCAAGATCACTTCTCTATCTTTGATAGATTGATAAAAAATAAATTCATTTTACAAAATGGTCAAATATCAGTATTTTCTTCTAACGCAAAATAAAAAAATCTTATTTATTAAGGAATTTAGTTGAAAGAGCATGATATTGCAAACATGAGTTTCAGTAATAAAATAGAAGAGAGAGAACATGAAAAAGTTAACAATTTTATGAGTTATGAGGGAATCGCTTCATCTGCACAGTGAACTGCAGATTTCGAACTTTGAAAAAAAAAATATATATAAATAATTATTTTAAATCGTAAAAATATTTTTTTTCTCATTTAGCAGAAGGACAGTGTGTTACAAATACCAAGTTTTATTACTGTACAAGGTACAATAATGGAGGAAAAAACGTTGAATATTCCAAAAATGTTACTGCTTTAAGCTGTACCTAACCCCTTAAAAGATTCTCAGTATAAGTCAACAAGCGAACTCTACTGCGAAGTACGTAGACGAATGACTTCGTGTCAAGTGTCCGGGCATTAAATTAATAAAAATAAGTACATTTCGTTCGAAAAAGAATTTTTAAATTTATTGAACAATTGGGCAACACTGTATAACACAGAATGTTTTACAGCAATTGTAGTAAACATTATTACACACGCTTTACGTGATGTTCTTTTTTAGTTGGTTATTTAATGACGCTATATCAACTAATCGATTATTTAGCGTCGATGGATTTTGGTGATAGCGAGATGGTATTTGGTGAGATAGATTACCTGATATTCGCCTTACGTTTAGGGAAAACCTAACCAGGTAATCAGCCCAAGCGGGAATCGAACCCACGCCCGAGCGCAATTCTGGATTGGCAGGCAAGTGCCTCAGCCGACTGAGCTGCGCCGGTGGCTCCTACGTGACGTTACGATAGCTTAAGTGCTAAGAGCATTTATTTGGTACGTAAGCAATTTATGTACGCATCCCTTCCTTTCTTTATTATTCCTTTTAATTAATTTCTGTTTCATTGGCAGAGGTCTGTTTCAATGCCTTTTATGCAAGTCTGACCGTCAATATTTGTTAATTCCATGTTGATTTTATGGATGGCATTATTTCATAAAACTCGGTTGTTTACAGAACATGTAGTTAAATAACCACTACATGTTTGAAGGTTGTTTTTGAATGCATGCACTACAGTATATATCAAAGTTTAAATCAATACGCTCATAACATTTGGACGCCTACCTGAAATAGAACGTACCAAATCAATGCTGCTCCTATCATTTGAGCTATCATAACATTACATAAAGCGTGTGTCAAAATGATTACTACTAAGCTATTCTTTGTTGTGCAGTGTTGCTCAATTGGGCAATTAAAAATTCTTTGGACGAAATTTTTTCCCGAATATTTTGGTCTCCAATTTCACTCAGAATTCTTACGAAGTAGTACATGTATGCGAATTTTGGGACTCCCTGTATAATGTAACAAAGTGGTAAAAACGTCGTTATTGAACATACTGAAACAAATATAATGATTTAATGTGTATAATTCATTTCCAAATACGATGAAAATATAGGTTAAAAATATAACATGGAAAAATTACAATAATACAAGTTAAATAAGGGTATAAGGCGTTTTTAATTAATAAACTATAAACAAATCTTTTTAAAAATTTACAAATATTATTGTTTGTACCAAAATTGTTATAGTTATGAAGGTAGATTTTGGCCAACTAATGAAAGAAGAAGACCGGGCTGTAAGCAAAGGAAATTAAATTTAAGAATATGCAATGGGATGAAAATAGAGAAGCGAAGTACTGTGGATATTCAGTATTAAAAGAAAATATTTACTTTAAAAGTTATAAGCAGTACTACAAAGGTACTTGAAAATTCTACGTACAATAGTTGGAAATTTGAGAACCTCGTCAAGAGTTCAGTAATTGTTCAACACAGTAACGACGACTTGAAAAATTCAGATACGTACAGACATAAAGACATATAATTACGAATGATGATTATGTTATGTTATATAATTATTATGATCGTTATCGCTATTATCTAATATGGCATAGAAAAGAGTATCCTGAATGATAAATATGGACTTAGTTTACATTATTTTGATGGTAAAACAAATTAGGAATTACCTCTCTATGTGTTCTAGGTAAACACAAATAGTTTAAAGGTCATTGAATAATCTCCGATGATAAGTATCACATGAAACCAGTCGTGTCACTTTCTTTTGTTTCTCTCTAGGATTTCAACATATAGATTTCCAATTTATCTGACCTCAAATTCATCTTCATATAGGTCCATCTCTTTCGTGTCTCTGTTAGTTGAACTTTTATAACAATAATTTAACAATTTCAGCCGTTTGTATTTATTTTTACAGTTGTAAGTAGTTTCCTATTCTATTAACATAGGCCTATATTTTAACACAACATCTCGTCAGATAATTTCTAATTTCTCTTATAAATCCTTAGCGCGAACAGGACATGAAGGCCAACTAGGCGGCTTATGGCCTCACGTGCATTTGTCTCAGCAGACATAGATAAACGATCATCCAACCAGAACGGAGGTAACGTGTAGGCAGCAAGGTGATCCCTCCAGGCGTTATAACTGGTTCCGAAAACGAGAATCGCTACCTATTGTAACTCCCCAAATTCATCACGAATAAATTTATTTTGTACTACATTTCATATTTTGTGCCTTTAATTAAAACGAGAATATGCTATTACGCGAAAGGTTTGGAAGTAAATCCCGGAAAGACAAAGTATATGATTATGTCTGGAGACAAGAATATTGTACGAAATGGAAATATAAAAATTGGAAATTTATCCTTAGAAGAGGTAGAAAAATTCAATTATCTTGGAGCAACACTAACAAATATACATGACACTCGGGAGGAAATTAAACGCAGAATAAATATGGGAAATGCCTGTTATTATTCGGTTGAGAAGCTTTAATTTGTCATCTAATCTGCTCTCAAAAAATCTGAAACTCAGAATTTATAAAACAGTTATATTACCGGTTTTTCTGTATGGTTGTGAAACTTGGACTCTCACTTTGAGAGAGGAACAGAGATTAAGGATGTTAGAGAATAACGTTCTTAGGAAAATATTTGGGGCTAAAGGGATGAAGTTACAGGAGAATGGAGAAAGTTGCACAATGCAGAACTCGTCGCATTGTGTTCTTCACCTGACATAATTAGAAACATTAAATCCAGACGTTTGAGATGGGCAGGGCATGTAGCATGTATGAGTGAATCCAGAAATGCATGTAATTGGAGTGTTAATTTGGAGACCGGAGGGAAAAAGACCTTTGAGGTGGCCGAGACGTAGATGGAAAGATAGTATAAAAATGGTTTTGAGGGAGATTGGATATCATATGATGATAGAGACAGGATT